>NC_136069.1:1710073974-1710673974 GCF_964261635.1 Lissotriton helveticus | reverse complement strand
CTGCGCCCGCGCCCTCTGCCCCAACCTCTGTCTAAAAAAGGCTGCTGGTTCATATTTTGCGGGGCAAACTGAGGGGGGTACGGAGGTCCAAAGGGGGTCATGGGATGTTGAAACTGTGGAAATTGCCACATTGGAGGACCTTGGTAGGGGGGGGGTTGATAAAAGGGTTGTCCCCGTCTCCCTCCTCTATTGCCTCTCTGGGGTCTAGGTTGCCACTCATCTCCACTCGAGTTGTCGTCGTTGTTGGAACCTCGCTTTGAAGAGGTAGCACTTGAGTCGGAGAGATACCCTGTCCCTGTGGGGACAAAGTCGTCCTTGAGATAAGGATAGACTTTCTCTTTGGAGAATCGTTCAATATCCTTTTGTAGTTTTGCCACTTTTTGTTTCATTAAGAAATCTTTATGTTCTGTGATTTCTTTGTTGAGCTCTGTCAACTTGGTCTTAAAACCGGTGTTCTGTCCAGAGTTTTTAAGGGCGCTTTCTGCTGCCTGGATTTTAGTCAGGAGCTCATCAGCCAAACGTTTGGCTGTGTTTACCAGAAGAATAAGTAAATCATGTGTACATTTCCAAGAAATGAGAGACCATTCTATCTTAAATTGGCCGTCCTCCCAGAAGATTCTGGGGAAGTTCTTGACAATGAGGCCGTTAGGTGCTATTTTAGCCTTAAAGTATTCGGCCATTAATGCTCCATGTAGAGTGATTCTGACCCACTCTCTTTTCATATCAGAGAGTGCTTTCCAGTCTGTAGAGTTGCTCCCTGTTGCAATTTCTAGGTCCATGCCTAGCATAGATGGAAGCCTATGAATAGCTGCTGCATCATCATCACCAAAACAAAGCGAGAAACATGTTGACCTCACAGAACGCTTTGTAGTCCTAGATCGTGATACAGAACCTAATCTCTGGCGATCATAGGCTACCCACTGGTTTTACTTATAGTATGGGAACCACCAGAATAAATTGATCTCCGGTATCCCTTGCTATATTTTAACGCACCCACCTACACTATTCACTTCTTACCTGGCCCCTCACTTGCACTTCACCCACAGGCTGTTGGAAAAAAGATCTCCGATAAAGAGCCCCTCCTAGAGGTGAGCCCGTTGGACATTGCACCGCCTGTCCAACGAGGAGCAACGGCCGATGATGAAGCATGACACTTGCAAGAGTGTGTGAGGCCATTCATTCCAACTAATGGGATGCCCAGGGTAGCCCTCCACAGAGCACTACCCTCTTATCAACCTCCTTCCTTCCTTGACCGTATTACTCTTCACCAAGGAACAACTGAGTCCCCTTTTTGTCAGTCATTGCTATTTGGGGCTCTGACTCAGGTTGGACCTTCCATTCTATTTTCCTGGAATGGTAAATTGAGCCTTAGGATCAACACTTGATCCAATCCCTTTACCCCTCCTTTGCTACATATCTTGCACGGCTAACCACCGTGGGGTGTATATTGTTTGGTGGGTAAGTGTTCCTCTATCCCCCTCCTCTCTCTGAGTCCCTGACCAATATATCACGGACCGGGTTGATATACCTTTGAGTTTTATCCCCTTTTGACCTTTTTCTTTCATTTCACCAGAGAACCCCGTACCATCCCAATATGGACGGACAAGGACTTAGTTTTGGTGATGATGATGCAGCAGCTATTCATAGGCTTCCATCTATGCTAGGCATGGACCTAGAAATTGCAACAGGGAGCAACTCTACAGACTGGAAAGCACTCTCTGATATGAAAAGAGAGTGGGTCAGAATCACTCTACATGGAGCATTAATGGCCGAATACTTTAAGGCTAAAATAGCACCTAACGGCCTCATTGTCAAGAACTTCCCCAGAATCTTCTGGGAGGACGGCCAATTTAAGATAGAATGGTCTCTCATTTCTTGGAAATGTACACATGATTTACTTATTCTTCTGGTAAACACAGCCAAACGTTTGGCTGATGAGCTCCTGACTAAAATCCAGGCAGCAGAAAGCGCCCTTAAAAACTCTGGACAGAACACCGGTTTTAAGACCAAGTTGACAGAGCTCAACAAAGAAATCACAGAATATAAAGATTTCTTAATGAAACAAAAAGTGGCAAAACTACAAAAGGATATTGAACGATTCTCCAAAGAGAAAGTCTATCCTTATCTCAAGGACGACTTTGTCCCCACAGGGACAGGGTATCTCTCCGACTCAAGTGCTACCTCTTCAAAGCGAGGTTCCAACAACGACGACAACTCGAGTGGAGATGAGTGGCAACCTAGACCCCGGAGAGGCAATAGAGGAGGGAGACGGGGACAACCCTTTTATCAACCCCCCCCTACCAAGGTCCTCCAATGTGGCAATTTCCACAGTTTCAACATCCCATGACCCCCTTTGGACCTCCGTACCCCCCTCAGTTTGCCCCGCAAAATATGAACCAGCAGCCTTTTTTAGACAGAGGTTGGGGCAGAGGGCGCGGGCGCAGGCGAGGAAACGCTCAGGACAAAAGGGTCCAGTGGGAGGACACACAAACCTTAGGGGTGGAAACGAGGAGCAGGACAGGGAGGAAGTGAGTCTTGTGGTGAACCTTTCATCACGCCAACTCACAATACCAGAAGAAAAAGTCCTTCAGAAAGGATTGGGATTTGTGCCCACCCCCAAAATAGACAATTTTGAACTGACTTGCGAGATTCAGAAATTCTTCAGGAAAGTCAGATTGAGAGCTTTCTTTGATGGTAAAGCCGTCGAGACACGCTCTGACTCAGGTCTCCATAATCCATCAACTTTTACACCACATAGTGGGATGATACCCAACGAAGTCCTAACATATGAGCAGGCTGTGCTCAAGGACATCGGGGCTCTGAGACCATGCAAGAAATACCAGAATCTGTCCAATATGGAGAAACAAATACTCAACTCTTTGGGCAATGACAAAACCATCACGATCAAACAGGCTGACAAGGGTGGGGCCACAGTCTTAATGGACACTAAAGACTATGAAATAGAATGCCTAAGACAACTAGGGGATAGACGCTACTACACTCCTATCCCTACTGACCCCACCGCACGGTTTAAAACCACCATTACAGGATTGGTGGAGTCTGCAGAGTGCCAAGAATGGATTACCAAAAAAGAGGCGGAATTTCTTGTAAAAAAGGATCCAAGAGTACCATATTTTTATACCCTCCCTAAAATTCACAAGGGGACAACACCGGTACCTGGACGCCCGATTGTATCAAGGATAGGTTCTATCTTGGAGCCTTTATCACAATTTTGTGACTATTTCCTGCAACCGCTAGTGAAGAGAATCCCTTCCTATGTTCAAGACACCAAAGATGTCTTATGCCTCCTCGACAATCTGCAGGAGGACATCCATATTGACTTCCTCATTACCCTAGACGTGGAGGCCCTCTATACGAATATCCCACAGAGGGCCACACTCGGGGTAATAGAGAGGACTCTTAGTATGGAAGTATGGACATCAGCAACACCACCTTCTTTCATTATGGAATGTGCTGAACTTGCCCTGACTAAGAACTTCTTCGAATTCAAAGGACAGTATTATCAACAGACCCAGGGTACATCTATGGGCAGTACCTTTGCCCCTTCGGTGGCATGCCTGTATATGGCAGATTTTGAGGAACAATACAACAATGGACCAATGAACCCCTACCACTCTAACATCATACTATGGAGGAGGTTCATTGATGACATCCTCATACTCTGGACAGGGACAACACACCAGTACCTGGAGTTTTTCGCGTGGTTGAACACCCTGAACAACTTCCTGACCTTCACAATCACTGCCTCAGACTCCAGGATAGCATTTCTGGACCTTACCATCAGATTGGAAAGGGGCAAGATCAATACCACGATGTATCGGAAGCCCACGGACCGGAACAGTTTGTTACTCTTCACTAGCCATCATCCAAGAGCCTTGAGACTGAATCTTCCCTTTGGGCAATTTCTGCGGGTAAGGCGTAATTGCACCAACCTCACTGACTACAGGAATGAGTCTAGTATTCTTTCACGAAATTTGAAAGATAGAGGTTACCCCACCAGTGAGATTTACAAAGCACGGAAGCGGGCACAGAACAACAATAGAGAGGCACTCCTGGAGGATAACATCAGAACCTCACAAGAGACCATTCCTTTGACTTGTGTTACAACCTTTACACCTATCTCTAATGACATTAAGAGAATTGTCAAGAAACACTGGCAAATTCTCAATACAGGAGAGCTGACTCTGGAGATCCCCATGTTTGCCTTTAAAAGGTCCAGTAACATAAAAGATGTCTTGGTTCACACCAGACCAAAACAAAGTATAGTCCGCAGACAGAACACACTCTGGCAACTCCCTCCAGTTAAGGGACACTACCCGTGTGGTTCTTGCAGCGTCTGCCCCTTTACTAATGTTACCAAGTCTATCAACTTGACAGAGACATTCACTTGGGAAATTCGCAATCATACCAATTGTAACTCCTCCAATTGTATCTACCTCATTAGGTGCCCTTGTGAATTACAATATGTGGGCATGACCACCGGATCGGTCAAGATTCGTATATCGGAACATCGCAGTAATATACGATGTAAAAAAACTAACACGAAAATGTGCCGACACTTCCTGGAACACAACCACACTGCTGACTCCATTTGGTGGATCATCCTTGAAATACCCAACAGCAGATCTAAACAGGACCTATTCCATATAGAACAACGTTGGATACATAGGTTATCCTCAGATAAGCGGGGACTCAACAAAGATATCCCGTGGAGCAGTCTATGATTTCATTGATGGACTGTGTCCCAGGTATGGTACATACAAAGCTTCTGTATGCATCCCATGTCCTCTCTGTCTGTACCAGCGTCTAGTTTGATTCATACATCCCATGTCCTTTCAGTCTTTACAAACGTCTAGGCTAAATCATTGCATAGCACACATTGAGCTCCATTGGGCTATAAATCTTAAGGGGTCCGTTTTCACCCTTCCAAGATGGCGCCCGTATTAGCGTCGTTCTACACAAGATACATCATGTGCCTTGTTAAATGTCAAATATATGAGTGCTGACCAACTCTTTAGTTAATTTTCACACTATTTGACCCTCACCGCCAACAGTGTAATGATATCTACACCCTACTCCAATGCCACCCTGGGTATTGAACTGTGGACGTGCTTGGATTGCACTTTCCAAGATGGCGACCACGTTAGCACCACCTATCACGTGACATACCAGTCACTGTGGTGACGCCCCAAACCATCGATAAAAACATCAGTGTACCGGGAACCCGGTACTATCCGGATCCCGGTAGCGATGGGTAGGCGTAAGAGCAATGACCAAGGCTCTGAGAAGTAAGTGAGCGGCGCGTTCTTCTGAGCGACTCCTGGGAGCGCAGCGAGTTTGGTGTACTGATCCCAATATCAGGATCTTTGTGTGCGTGCCGGGCGCTGCCGTAGTTAGGGTTGGCGCCTCTTTACCGACTAACACGACTGCTTCTGAATCCTTAATTTAACCTAGCTATACAAGGTATTGGGCAATATCGCAACATTACTATTTGCACACGGACAGCGGCACATGCATGCAGAACTTGTGGAAAATTAGTACGGTCTGATAAACATTATCTGCGCCATCTTGCCTTTTTCCCGGATGCCACACTTTTTGTCGTGCGCACCCGCCATTTTAGGTGCCTCGATCAGAACAACCCTTTTTGCATACCACTGGCCCCCGGCATAGCCCTCCTCCCTCACAAAGCCCGCACTCTGACAACCCCCGCTCGCACATGCCTTGGGTCATAAACCCCTCTTCCGCGCAGCGTTGCCTCAGAACCCCATCCTGTCCCCAGCGCGACACCTCCCTTCCTTCCTTTCATGGTCCCAGGCCCTTTTTGATACAAAACCCCTTTTCCTGTGTGCCCGTTTGTCTTCCTCGTTCCCAGGCCGACACCTAGCTCTGCCGATACTGTTCCTTGCCCCTCCCCGTACAGTAGAAAGCTTCCCTCATCAAAGGACCCCCGAGTTGATCAAAGCCCCCACCCTACGAGATCCGATCAAACCCCCACATTCCATGAATCGGCGGAATGTCCAGCTGCGCGATAATCATCACCTGTTGTGACCGGGGTGGGGACTTCAACTGTAAATGTGTGTGGGAACGGGCCTGAAGGGGAGATTCGGAGGATATCCTTTCATACTTCAAAGCATTGCAAGACTGTGTTACCTGCAATAAAATTCATTTAACTGTGTATAAGAGGCCAGGCCTCAGAGATGCGGTTAGAGCACCTAATGACGATACCTGCTGTCTGAATTGTTGTGTTCTCCTCCGGAGAGAATAAACCTTGTTTCCTGCCTTCCCGTCTCCAGCGCCTGCCTCTTCATTGATTAATAATTCGTGGGTTAAAGAGGCGATACCGCCGGGCAAATATCGATTGTCCCTTGACCTTAGATTTAACAAACTAAGGGGTCGATTAGGATGGCGGACGGAAACGTGTACCGTCCGCCGCGGAAGGTGGCAAGCTACTCCGGACCTGTCCGCGGAAAATCCGCAACAGCAATTAGGATAAAACATACAAAAAACGCCGACCGCGGCGTACGGAGCACTCCAATCCCCGTCCGCGGCGGTCGGAGTACACCTGAGTCCGCGGCAGGCGGACGGAACAGTAAAAACACCGACCGCCGCGTACGCACATGACCGCGAATACATCCACCACCCCCGCTATACCTGCGCAATGTCCGTGTCCGCAATTAGGATAACTCCGCAAGTACCCCGGTAGTCACCGCCATCCACGTCCGCAGCGGAACCAATGCACCGAGAATCCGTGCACCACAGCGGAACGACAACACAAACAACATCCCTACTGTCAAACCAATGCCATACATTGGCACGGAAGTTTATCACCAAACACACGAAAAAAAACGCCCACCCACCGAAAATATCCAAACCAATCACAACACACAATGATCCACCGCCAAGCACCACACAATCCACACCTGCCAACACTCCCACCTAGCACCTGACTGCCAATAACCATTCAGACACGGTCTAGACACACACCATAAAAGAACTCCCACCCACTCCACAACTCCTCTGCATCACAGCATAGCTGCTAGCAGGACACACCACTGAACTGAGCCCAAAGAGAAATAGCATTCACACAACCCACACCCAAACACACCCACCACACAAACACCCACCACACCATTCTTACACACCACACACCTGCACCACCCCATCCACGCAAACCCACACCCCGAGCACCACACACCATGGCACCAAAAAAAACCCCCAAATTCACTGACACCGAGTTGAAGGTTATGGTCGATGAGATCATCCGTGTGGAACCCCACTTATTCGGGGCCCTAGTGCAGCAGACCAGCATAGCCAGGAGAAACAGCATGTGGGACCGGATAGTCACCAGGGTGAATGCCTCCGGGAGCGTCCCGAGGACGAAGCAGGACATCCAGAGGCGGTGGCACGATCTAAAGACCCGAGTCAAAGCCATACGAGCCAAGAACTATCTCCGGGCTAATCATACAGGCGGTGGAACCCCTCCGGAGCCCTTACCCTACACCGAGTGGGAGGAGAAGGTGATGACCATCATCCACCCTGAGAGCCTTGATGGACTTCCTGAGGGAGAAGAGGCTGGTAAGTACAAACCAAGCACCACGAGCACTACTACATGGTGTGCCTCACACAACTGTGAAGACACATCTCCCAGAGCCCAACCCATGCATGCAGTCCACATACTCACCAACGTCGAAATCACTCCAACAGGCCCCCATGTCCATAGGGATGGCGGTGGCGGTGGTGGTGGGTGTGAGGGGATGGAACCACAACTCCCAACAGGCCCCCATGTCCATAGGGATGGCGGTGGCGGTGGTGGTGGGTGGTGGTGGGTGTGAGGGGATGGAACTACAACTCCCAACAGGCCCCCATGTCCATAGGGATGGCGGTGGCGGTGGTGGTGGGTGGTGGTGGGTGTGAGGGGATGTAACCACAACTCCCAACAGGCCCCCATGTCCATAGGGATGGCGGTGGTGGTGGGTGTGAGGGGATGTAACCACAACTCCCAACAGGCCCCCATGTCCATAGGGATGGCGGTGGCGGTGGTGGTGGGTGGTGGTGGGTGTGAGGGGATGGAACTACAACTCCCAACAGGCCCCCATGTCCATAGGGATGGCGGTGGCGGTGGTGGTGGGTGGTGGTGGGTGTGAGGGGATGTAACCACAACTCCCAACAGGCCCCCATGTCCATAGGGATGGCGGTGGTGGTGGGTGTGAGGGGATGTAACCACAACTCCCAACAGGCCCCCATGTCCATAGGGATGGCGGTGGCGGTGGTGGTGGGTGGTGGTGGGTGTGAGGGGATGTAACCACAACTCCCAACAGGCCCCCATGTCCATAGGGATGGCGGTGGTGGTGGGTGTGAGGGGATGTAACCACAACTCCCAACAGGCCCCCATGTCCATAGGGATAGCGGTGGCGGTGGTGGTGGGTGGTGGTGGGTGTGAGGGGATGGAACCACAACTCCCAACAGGCCCCCATGTCCATAGGGATGGCGGTGGTGGTGGGTGTGAGGGGATGTAACCACAACTCCCAACAGGCCCCCATGTCCATAGGGATGGCGGTGGCGGTGGTGGTGGGTGGTGGTGGGTGTGAGGGGATGGAACTACAACTCCCAACAGGCCCCCATGTCCATAGGGATGGCGGTGGCGGTGGTGGTGGGTGTGAGGAGATGGAACCACAACTCCCAACAGGCCCCCATGTCCATAGGGATGGCGGTGGCGGTGGTGGTGGGTGGTGGGTGGGGTGAGTACCAGTGCAGACAGAATCGGCCAAAAAAGTGAAAACAACCTGTCAAGTCCACATTACTCATCATCACATTTTGGTTTTGCAGGTCATCCTCATCTGACAGCTGGAAGCAACACCCGCCCTCCAGACTCGCCAATCACAGACGTCTCAGGGGACGATTGGCCAGCCACCTCCGGGGCAGAGGATGATCCCGGCACAAGCAGCCAGCCAGGGCCATCTGGCTCCCAGGTCACCCCTGCACCAACAACTACGGCCTCTGCCATTGTGACAACACCGGCCACTGTGACCTGCACAGCCACCACCAGCACCACCTCCACCACCACCACCACTGCTACCACCACTCCTGCCACCCTGCCCAACCCAACGGCCAACGCCGTGCCAGCGCCATCCCAGCCACGCAGGGAGAGTGTGAGGCAAGGCAGAGATGCAAGGCCAGATCCGGCAGGCAGGAGCATACGTCAAAGAACACGGGAGGATACCAACACACCCAATCCAGTGCAACAGTCATTGGAGGCACTGGGCAGGGTGGAGGTGAGCTACCAACGTGGTCAGGCACAGGCAGACCGGGCCCACCAGGACTTTGTAGATAGCACTGCAATGTTGGGGGCCATTGAGAGGCGGCTTGGCCAACTAGTGGACATCTTCACCAGGACAATCAGGCCACAAACACCGCCACCGCCACCGCCACCGCCACCTGCGGCGGATGTGGTACCCGATGCCCCTGCGCAACCAGCTGACACCGTACCGGCAGTAAGACGGAGGGGCCGACCGAGGCTGGAAGTGGGCGACAGCAGTGTGGAAGCACCTGCCACACGCTCCAAGAGGAACAGAAAATGACTGTCCCAGTACCTGCGCATGCCATTCACCTTGCCAACTATCCGGTCCCACCTGCCACAGGCCTGCTGTACTAGGCAGACACCACCCTATGTGGTGTCCGCACGGACATTTCATCTGCCATAACCTTCAACTCTCACTCCCCCACCCCTTCACTCATTTGTAAATATGCACCTACACCCATGCACATTTTGTAAATAAAAGCCACTTACTCACTCAATCATGTGTTGTCTCCATGTTTATTCACATGAATGCATCAGAAACAGATGTTACTAGGTACAGGTATCCAACTGGTACAGAATCATGGCGCTGCGGGAGTGACCTAGGGAAAATAGAAACCGCAAAGACACGTCAGGAAACAAGATCACACACATCAGAACACACTGCAGTGCAACATTTAACTACCCACACGCATCACAACAGTAATGGATGAGACGACACACATCATGGAGACGTGCATTGGCCACAATTTAGCACACACACACACATGCATGCATCACATAGCAGAACACAGAGATGAAGCACACCACTATGCCACAACACCAGCACACATTCACAGGGCATACCCAAGCAGCACAAGAGGAGCACACTCACAATCAAGGGAAGTAGCGATCAATGATCTGGCGCCTCTGGTCCACACCTTCCTCCTCACCACTATCCTCATCAGTTGACATGGCTGGGTCGGGAGGGCGAGGAACTTGCAGTTCATCAGGGTCCAAGAGCAGTTCAATGTTATAGCGCACAGCCAGGTTGTGAAGCATGCAGCACGCTATCACGATCTTGCATACTTTGCCTGGTGAGTAAGGCAGGGCCCCTCCAGTCTTATCCAGGCACCGAAACCTTGACTTGAGCAGGCCAAATGTCCGTTCTACCACTCGACGTGTCCTACCATGGGCATCATTGTATCTCATTTCTCCTGGTGTAGTGGGATTGCGTAAGGGACTGAGCAGCCAAGGCCTGTTTGGGTAAGCCGAGTCGCCTGTGTTGGTGGAAGAGAGAGAGAGAGAAACATCACAACCTGCATTGTGGGGCACACCATGCCACATAGATATCACTCCTGTCACCACAGCATACTCACCAACAAGCCACGCTTGTGCTGGACGAAGATTAGCCATCAGTTGGGGGACCATGCTGCTCCGCATGATGTGGGCGTCATGTGCAGAGCCAGGGAATCTTGCACACACATGTGAGATGATGTTGTCGGCCTGGCACACCACCTGCACGTTCAGGGAATGGAAGTGTTTCCGATTCCTATACACCTGCTCACGTGCCCGTGGTGCAATGATCGCGATATGCGTGCCATCAATGGAACCCACAACGTGTGGTATACGACCCAGGGCATAGAAGCCAGCTTTGACCGCTGGCAAGTCCGCCGCCTGAGGGAAATGTATATAGTCATGCTTGTACAGCATCATGGCTGTCAGTACATCCCGGAGTACCGTGCTGAACATGGCCTGTGACATTCCCCCGGCATCTCCAACTGTGTACTGGAATGTGCCTGTTGCGAAGAAATGGAGTGCCGCCATCACCTTTTGCGTGGGTGTCATGGAACCTGGATAGGTTCTTCGCGGCTGCAGATGAGGAGACAATAGGGTCACAAGTTGCAACAATCGACGGCGATCCAGCCTGAATTTCCGGATCACCTCCTCGTCCACCATATCCTCCAGCACAGTGTATGGGCGAAGGACATTTGGAGCCCTCCTGTGTGGGAGTAGATGGAATGGAAGTCAATTAACATACAACGCACATGTGTGCACCTCAATCACATGTCAACGCCCTCTACCAACATGTAGTATCCAGTGTATGCTTGTCATATGTGTGACTCCTCTGATTGTCAGGACAACATGGACCGACGTAGCTACAATGTGCATCCACTAGCAACATGATGTTTAGCAACATGTGCAATGCACAGTGTCTCACCTCAACATCACTGCCAACCAGACATGTGACATGACCCACATGTGTAGGCCCAACATCACATGCACACATGCAAGTACATGCACACATACTAAATTAAACACCCCCCCACCCCCCCATATCATGATGCCCCAATGGCAACACCAGGAATGGTGGGCATACGGACATCACATGCATGGGGACACAATAGGCAACACACATGTACAGTACACAACAGAACCCCCACCATAGTCATCATCTGACACATACCACTCACTCACAACTGATTCACAGGTGCCCATTCATACGGGATCTACTGTGTACATGTGAGGTACGACTGAATTGTGTAGGGTACTACCCGATGTGGACATGCACACGTGATGGACACTTGTGGCTCACCGATGGCCATGGTATGGACACACATGGGATGGAGCATGACATGTGTAGCCACGCAATCACGCACACAACCGTGAGCAGGCAGCTGCAGACAATGGTACAAGGTGCATCATCGGCTAAGATGCTAACATTGATCACGCCATGGCGGTGCACTGCATCCGCTGTTTACGTCTGGGCATACGCGGGCCGCCTTCGACATTCACACTGTCTGCACGTGCACAGACCGTCACGCCCACACACCGGCAAGTGCATGTGTAAGGTTCCAGGACGGATGGTCGATTTGCAACAATGTTGTATCACTGGCGCCTCCATGGCGGTGCACGTACACAGCGGGGGAGGTGCAGGCCTATACACCCTGTAGATGTACTCAATGGACATGCCAGTTCATGACCCCCCTTACAGTCACCTTGCATCATCCACCGTACACCGGCCGGAGCGGCCGGCCCATGAACAACCGCCGTGCCAGGCCCTGCCCAGGACCGCCGTGCCGGCCATGGCAACAACCGCCATTGCACGGACCGCCAGGGAACGGCGGTAGTGGAAGGGCCGTGCAATGGCGGTTGTTGCCATGGCCGGCACGGCGGTCCTGGGCAGGGCCTGGCACGGCGGTAGTGGAAGGGCCGTGCAATGGCGGTTGTTGCCATGGCCGGCACGGCGGTCCTGGGCAGGGCCTGGCACGGCGGTAGTGGAAGGGCCGTGCAATGGCGGTTGTTGCCATGGCCGGCACGGCGGTCCTGGGCAGGGCCTGGCACGGCGGTAGTGGAAGGGCCGTGCAATGGCGGTTGTTGCCATGGCCGGCACGGCGGTCCTGGGCAGGGCCTGGCACGGCGGTTGTTCATGGGCCGGCCGCTCCGGCCGGTGTACGGTGGATGATGCAAGGTGACTGTAAGGGGGGTCATGAACTGGCATGTCCATTGAGTACATCTACAGGGTGTATAGGCCTGCACCTCCCCCGCTGTGTACGTGCACCGCCATGGAGGCGCCAGTGATACAACATTGTTGCAACTGAAGCTTCCTTCCGTGAGGCTTGCACGTGCGGTTGCCGATGTGTGCCCGTGACGGTCCCTGCACATGCAGCCAATGGGAAGAGGGACGCTGGCCGCATACGGCCAATCGCAAGTAGAGGAAGCTGTGCACCGCAACAACAGGGCCAGTCATTGGGCCATTTCACGATCACGCTTCCAGGGCTGACCAATTGCTGGCGACGTATGCCACTGACACGTGCTGAGGGCCCTATATATGTGTGTTGGCCAAAATGAAACTTTCTACCCTGGGGACCATTGCTGCCTGTGACCATCACCTCGACCTGCTGCTGCTGCTGAGCTGACCACCGACTGCTGCCTGTGACCATCACCTCGACCTGCTGCTGCTGCTGAGCTGACCACCGACTGCTGCCTGTGACCATCACCTCGACCTGCTGCTGCTGCTGAGCTGACCACCGACTGCTGCCTGTGACCATCACCTCGACCTGCTGCTGCTGCTGAGCTGACCACCGACTGCTGCCTGTGACCATCACCTCGACCTGCTGCTGCTGCTGAGCTGACCACCGACTGCTGCCTGTGACCATCACCTCGACCTGCTGCTGCTGCTGAGCTGACCACCGACTGCTGCTCTAGTGCCATACTCCGTGATCTTGCCATGTCGTCAGGCAAAGAGATCCGGTCTCGACCCTTCACCGCCGCGGAGCTTGATGTCCTCGTGGACGGTGTACTCCGCAACTATGGACGCCTCTACGGCGCACCGGGACGGGTGGTAAGTGCAGTGTGGGACATGTTGGTGTGCATGAGGGGGCCAAATGATCAGGCCTATTTCTATCTTAGCTGTGTAGTGTGGGCTAGACATATGTTCCTGATTGTGCATGGCTGCTGACAGTAACGTCTTGCCCCTATGTGTGTGACAGGCCACCTGTCCACTGACTTACACCCTTTTGTCTCCCATCATGGTAGGTCAAGCTGCACCTTCGCAAGGACCTGTGGAGGAGCATAGCAAGGGAAGTACGGGCATTGGGGGTGTGCAACAGACGACATACACACTGCCACAAACGCTGGGACGACATTTCCAGGCTGAGCAAGAATGTAGCGGAAGTAACACTGGGCCTGATTCCAAGGACGCCCCGTCTGGCCCGACGCTCCATGACCCCTCTCATGCAACGTATCATTGCAGTGACGCATCCTGAACTGGCCGAACGTCTGAGTGCCGATCGACAGCAAACTAGCGGTGAGCATACTGTCTGTGTAGGAAACCTGTGAGTGCTATGCATGTATTGGTGCACAGACACACTATTGAGTTCCGTGTTGCGTATGTATGCCTGTGATGCCTTTTTGGTCCCATTGGGCGGTACTCATTTGACATCCAGGTCCGCCATGTTGACACGCCACTTGCTTAGTAGTTGAGTGTAAAAGCACATCCCCTAGTGGTCCATGGCCCCATGGCAGAAAATGTGAGGATGACTGGTAGGGGTGGGCCATGTGCAGGATGAGGGCTCCTAAACCTTTGTCTGCTATGTGATTTGGCTATCCTGTTCCTTCTGTACGTGAGTGTGCCCATGACTCACACATCTTTTCTGTGCATTTCAGCTTTGACAGAGGACACTCAGCCACAGACGGTGGAGAGTAGCCGAGGAAATGAGTCCGGCTCAGACTTCGCACACACGCAGACTGACACGGAGGAGGCCAGCGCCGGAGAGGGGGACAGGACCGTCCCTGAGGACTCGCATGTGGAGACGCCATCGTCCTCCTCGTCGGACACTCTGGGTGAGCCTGCACTGTTGTCACAGACTGGGAGTGGGCACTCACCACCTTCTGTCGTAAGACAGCACACAGGGCCCACACTTCCGCCAACTGCACCATGTACTGTTCGTGGCCGGAGGAGTAGGGGGAGCAGAGTGGCGTTCGGTGCAGGCACCGCTGCCCCTGCCACGGTGAGCCAAAATGCACTGTGTGCTGAGGCCGTTGATCTGCTCAGACAGCTGTGTGTGGGGCAGACCAATATGACAAATGCTTTCCAGGACCATGATAGGAAGTTGGGGCAGGTGGTGGCATTCATGGAAGGGATGCATGGCGATCTTGCAGGTCTACACAGGACAGTGCAGTCATTGGCAAGCAGTGTGTCGTCTGCAATAGTACAGTCGAACGAACAGGGTGCTACTTGTGTTTCACCATCTACACCGCTGGATGTCTCAGGGGGTAGTGATTATTCTGAGCAGGACTCAAATACAGCTTATTGCACTAGAAGCAGCGTCAGACAGCACGTCAGGGCACGCAGGGCACAGACCCCATCCCCTAGATCAGCTAAATCTGTTCACGTAGACGACGTCAGATGCACTGGAGTACACACACAGGATCCACAAGTGTTGTTGGGGGACATGCCTTCCGGAGCTACACAGCCATTCAACACGAAAGGTACTCCCAAGGCAAGGGATAGTCACATGTCCATGGACTGTTCCTTGGACAAGGCCAGTCAGAAGACAAAGGCACCTACTAAGAGCAGGGAGACTCCCAAGAGCAGGCCCACAGCAGAGGTAAGGGACACTCCCAAGGACAGTGAGAAGACTAAGGAACCTACTAAGAGCAGGGAGACTCCCAAGAGCAGGCCCACAGCAGAGGTAAGGGACACTCCCAAGGACAGTGAGAAGACTAAGGCACCTACTAAGAGCAGGGAGACTCCCAAGAGCAGGCCCACAGCAGAGGTAAGGGACTCTCCCAAGGACAGTGAGAAGACTAAGGCACCTACTAAGAGCAGGGAGACTCCCAAGAGCAGGCCCACAGCAGAGGTAAGGGACTCTCCCAAGGACAGTGAGAAGACTAAGGCACCTACTAAGAGCAGGGAGACTCCCAAGAGCAGGCCCACAGCAGAGGTAAGGGACTCTCCCAAGGACAGTGAGAAGACTAAGGCACCTACTAAGAGCAGGGAGACTCCCAAGAGCAGGCCCACAGCAGAGGTAAGGGACTCTCCCAAGGACAGGGACACACACAGACAGCAGGTGTCTGCTGGAGACAGGTGCACCACAGACGACAAGTCTGCTGGCAGGAACAGGGCGGCGAGCAGGGCACAGGCTACATCCAGAGACAACACTCCACCTAAGGATAAGGCACATCCTACGGACAAGGCATCTGGCATGGACAATGGCGCTATCAAGGACAGGCATACTTCACCCCTGGCTGCAATGAGGCTGATGTTTTCTACTAAACGTATCACTGATGTCTCCGCGGCGGAGTCCCCCCATACCTCCACTCCCATCCAGGCCAGTCAGAAGCAGAGGAGGGTGTCCCCTGTTGTTGCATCCCCCATTACACATCATTCCGAGTCCAGGCGGCAGGCACAGAGCAAACGACAAGCAGGCTCCAGCACGTCCCCCGAAACCAGATCCCCCGCAGCAGTTGCTCCACCTATGCTGGGTGGTGATTCTTTGGAGTCCCCACCACTTGGCAGTCCTGTCCTGTCCAGGGTGCACTCACACCACCCTAAGAAACGCAGACACACACCATTGACACCTGCCAACCCCGATTTGGCTCTAGGTGAGCTATCCCCAGCTCCCAGGCCCACCCTGCCTCCTGGCCCATACAGCCCTGTGGCTCATCATTTCAGTTGTCCCAGTGGCGCTGGTGCAGTTGACTCTCGTGTATCAGATGGTGGCACAGTGTCAGTTGTGCCCTCTCCTGTTGCAGATCCTGGCAGGGTATGTGGGTCTATGGCTCACGTGTCAGTTAGGAGATCTGTGGCTGTGTTGCACACTCCTGTTTCTGGTGCTGGCAGTCTGTCTGGGTCAGTGGCTCACGTGTCAGTGACTACATCTGTGGCTGTGTCTCACACTCCTGTTGCTGGTGCTGCCAGTGTGTCTGGGTCCGTGGCCCATGTGTGTGTCACTCGGGCTGTGGCTGTGTCTCACACTCCTGTTGCTGGTGCTGCCAGTGTGTCTGGGTCCGTGGCCCATGTGTGTGTCACTCGGGCTGTGTCTGTGTCTCACACTCCTGTTGCTGGTGCTGCCAGTGTGTCCGAGGCAGGTAGTTCACGCAGTCCCCCTGATTCTGTGATGTGAGGTGCTGTACACTTCACTCAAATGTTAGTTCACATGGTGTGTCCATTGAGAACTGCGTGGCACTCTTGTGGTCCCTGTGACGGTTTGGTAGGGACACGTAGTTGTGCTGCCTCTGATGTACCTGTTCTGTACTGCACATTGCCCTGTTGATGCTCTGATACTGCATTCTGCCCTCTCGTTTACTGCCTCTGATGTACCTGTTCTGTACTGCACATTGCCCTGTTGATGCTCTGATACTGCATTCTGCCCTCTCGTTTACTGCCTCTGATGTACCTGTTCTGTACTGCACATTGCCCTGTTGATGCTCTGATACTGCATTCTGCCCCTCTCATGTGCTGCCAATGATGGACCTGTTCTGTGCAATGGACTGTTGATGCACTTAGCCCCTCTCATGTGCTGCCTGTGATGGACATGTTCTGTGCAATGGACTGTTGATGCACTTAGCCCCTCTCATGTGCTGCCTGTGATGGACCTGTTCTGTGCAATGGACTGTTGATGCACTTAGCCCCTCTCATGTGCTGCCTCTGGACCTGTTCTGTGCAATGGACTGTTGATGCACTTAGCCCCTCTCATGTGCTGCCTGTGATGGACCTGTTCTGTGCAATGGACTGTTGATGCACTTAGCCCCTCTCATGTGCTGCCTGTGATGGACCTGTTCTGTGCAATGGACTGTTGATGCACTTAGCCCCTCTCATGTGCTGCCAATGATGTACCTGCTCTGTACAGCACAATGCCCTGTTGATGCTCTGATACTGCATTCTGCCCTCTCGTTGACTGCCTCTGATGTAGCTGCTCTGTACTGCACAATGCCCTGTTGATGCTCTGATACTGCATTCTGCCCTCTCGTTGACTGCCTCTGATGTAGCTGCTCTGTACTGCACAATGCCCTGTTGATGCTCTGATACTGCATTCTGCCCTCTCGTTGACTGCCAATGATGTACCTGCTCTGTACTGCACAATGCCCTGTTGATGCTCTGATACTGTATTCTGCCCTCTCGTTGACTGCCTCTGATGTAGCTGCTCTGTACTGCACAATGCCCTGTTGATGCTCTGATACTGCATTCTGCCCTCTCGTTGACTGCCTCTGATGTAGCTGCTCTGTACTGCACAATGCCCTGTTGATGCTCTGATACTGCATTCTGCCCTCTCGTTGACTGCCAATGATGTACCTGCTCTGTACTGCACAATGCCCTGTTGATGCTCTGATACTGCATTCTGCCCTCTCGTTGACTGCCAATGATGTACCTGCTCTGTACTGCACAATGCCCTGTTGATGCTCTGATACTGCATTCTGCCCTCTCGTTGACTGCCAATGATGTAGCTGCTGTGGTGCCCACTTTGCCCATGCTCACGCATACACTGTGATTTTACCCCTATTTTGTACAATAAAGGTTGTCTATCAGGTCTCGTGGTCTGTCGTTGTCATTCCTGCTTGCGTACTACTAATGTGTATTTGTATATGCTTCTCATCAGTGGTTTCGGTAACATGACACTCCCCCTCCCTACGTCACGTCCCTTACTGGTATTCCCCTGCAGACAGCCAATGGTTTGTGCCTTACCTGCGTCGTCGTCCGTGGTGGGCCATGACTAGGACGTGGTGGATCGCGAAGAGCATCGGGAAAGCGTGTAGCGCTGGGTCCATGGTGTTGGTCAGCTTGCGGTGGGTATCTCTGCTATGTCACCTGTCTTCGCAGTGGGGATTCCGCCGTGTTCAGACAGGTTGTTTTTCCGCTGCGGTTTTATGTGTATTTTCCGCCATCTTGATTTGGAGGACGGTCTTCGACGTCAGTCCGTACGGCGTGGCCTCCGGATGTGTTCCGTCCGCCACGCTCTCGTGTGTAGTTCGGCGGCGGAGCGTGCTTTCCCGTCGCGGACGGGAATTTGACACGTTTTCCTATCCTGATATGGCGGACGGAGTATCCGCGGCAGGCGGACACGGAAAAGGCTTTTTCCGCCTACTACAGGGCCGCGGTGGCTCTTCCGTCCGCCATCCTAATGAGCCCCTAAGTGTGCTAACGCTGTACTTTGGACGTGTTTACCTATATTTCTTAACCTTAACAAGAATATGGCCATAACTACACAGAGGCCTTTTTCAGCAATTAGAATATGCATTTACCAACATACCTGCGTATTACCTATAGCAGGATGAATGTATAAGAACGTCCCCAATATTGTAGGGCTAATACCAGTAGTGTGAAATATTAAGCACAAAGAGAAATCAATTCCAATTACAGAACAATGAACCACTTAGGCATTTGGGGTTCCCTGACAATATTGGAAATTCGTGCCTTTGTCTTCCCTATAGCCATTAAACCCCTATTGGCTCTCTCCCTTGAAGTCACACCTACTGGGTACTGTTGACACCTGTACTCCTTGACCTGTAGGTGAGTATCTAAGGAACCCCAGTGGGTTTACTAAGTAGACACCTTGAAGAAACTGCTGCTATCATGTTTTAATTTAATTTTAGTTTCTTTCATTTTAATTTTCATTCATTTCAATTTTAAATATGATAGAGGTGACATGTGGTATATGTGAATGAAGTTGATACTTAATGGTCACTGCTCACAGAATGTCACAGCAACAGAGTCACTTCTCTTCACACAACCACAGTGTGTTCACGGTCAAGAATGGGAAACTGTTGTCCTTGTATTTTGGTAACTCTTCCTTTTGTCTCCTCTAGGCAAGAGCGGTTATAACCAGGTAGTACAACAGTAACAATGATGTTTATAGGTTGACACTTTATTAGGTCTTTCCTTGTGATAGATGTACAATTATATAAGGTCCTGAAGAATCGCAGCATAATTGCAGAAGCGAGAAACATGTTGACCTCACAGAACGCTTTGTAGTCCTGGATCGTGATACAGAACCTAATCTCTGGCGATCATAGGCTACCCACTGGTTTTACTTATAGTATGGGAACCACCAGAATAAATTGATCTCCGGTATCCCTTGCTATATTTTAACACACCCACCTACACTATTCACTTCTTACCTGGCCCCTCACTTGCACTTCACCCACAGGCTGTTGGAAAAAAGATCTCCGATAAAGAGCCCCTCCTAGGGGTGAGCCCGGTGGACATTGCACCGCCTGTCCAACGAGGAGCAACGGCCGATGATGAAGCATGACACTTGCAAGAGTGTGTGAGGCCATTCATTCCAACTAATGGGATGCCCAGGGTAGCCCTCCACTGAGCACTACCCTCTTATCAACCTCCTTCCTTCCTTGACCGTATTACTCTTCACCAAGGAACAACTGAGTACATCACAAACATCCCAAAAATACAATGTTGTTATAGAGAGCCCTTTTTCACTAATCTTCAAAAGCAGAACCTTGCAGAGAGCTGAGGATATCCCTGACTGTGTCTTTGATTATTTATCACTGTTGTTCACTTTAACATGAACGTATACTATTCTTATCTAGAAATAGAGCACTCTGCAGTAAACTATTTAGATTTAATAAACGTTTCGTAACTTAATTGTACCCACATTTCTTCAGGAATCCAAATTATTAAAAGTAACATCTTTGCAAAATATAACCCCAGAATGGAAAGGTCTTTGCCCATTTATTATTTCAAAAAAAGTCCACTGGTGATCTATCTCCTTTAGTTTCTTCACAATGTTAATATTTCCTTCCAAAGATATCACTGTTAATGGACCATACATTTTAAGGATGACTAGAATTGTATTAGGATAGCATTCAAAGGTCACCTGTCACTCAAAGATGCAACTGGTACCCTCTAGGCCTGGGTGAAATATAAAAAACACTGACGTTCTTTGCATAAGTTTGGGAAATATGTGTTACATTTATGATGTAAAAAGCCACAAAATATTGTCACATTGCATAATTAGGGTACAAATTGATAGCCCACAAGAACTTGAACAACCAGAAGGCAGGCACCTGTTGTTCACAGTACTTCATTCTATTTTTTCAGCATAAAATGCATCTTCATGTCCAAAATGCATGCGAGGAGGCATTTCACCCTAAACTAAGGTGCTAAAAGCCAGATTTGTATTTTACATAATTATGTGAAAATGCGTGAAGACAAATTATTCACATTTCGCACATTCCTTGTACTCAATTAACTGTTCTTCTGTAACCTCTGGTGGTTTTATAAACTATCGTATTTTACATCAATATAGATTCCAATCTTTTTTCATATATCCTTATCTGAAAAAGGAAGCATATCCCAATGATATAGCTTCTGAATGTATCCCATGTTTAAGTTGTATCAACAAATGTATTTGGCAAGAATAGAGGCACTGATGCACCATATAACATATATATATAAAAATACATAATACATAGTTAGCGGAATAGAGGTTAATTCCTCAAATTTAGTGGAACTACAAAGTAAAAATTGAAGTTAGAATATTTAATAAAACACGACAAAGAGATCTTTATTCACCTAGAAATACACTCTCTACACCTAAAAGCTTAAGGGAGATTTGGTGCGGCAGGACCTTGAGTCCTCCAACATTCATAGATTGAAGTCTGATATAGTTAATGAATTGATTTGTAGACATTACAGCCAATTTCAATGCACTCCAAGTCTTTTGGCAATTGATGAGTAAATCCACTTGTTTCAACCATCCATCTATCAAAGTAAAACCCAGCCTAAAGGAGAGAAAGTGACGCTCAAGAAACCTCCATTAAGAGTTTTTAAATGATCTTCTGTAAAGCATTGCTACACAGGAAGGTACAATTGAGTTTCTGCAGCTTGGTCGTTGTTGCAAATGAGCTGCAGCATAGTGGGCCCGATTCACAGAACTAACCTAAGACAAAATCTTAAACTTACTACCATTTTGGTATTCACAGAAGGCACTTACTTACTCATTGTGAGCAACTTACTCATTTTGAGTAACTTACTCATTTTGAGTAACTTACTCATTTTGGTATTCACAAAAGGCACTTACTCATTGATGAATAAGTGCCTTCTGTGAATACTAACATAACAAAGTAAGGGCCTTCTGTGAATACTAAAATGGTAGTAAGTTTAGGATTTTGTCTTAGGTTAATTCTGTGAATCGGGCTCAGTATGCTTAAATCAAGAAAAGCACACGTGACTGGGCACAGAGAGCAATCTGTGGTGTAAAACTATTGGCAGAGAGCTCCACAAGCTGCAGCTGCACCAACAGGGAACAAACCTGGCGAATTAAGTGCATGAAGAGCGCAAACTCAATCATGTAAGGAGCCTATTGGAGTCTAAATAGCGTTTTTCCATTTTTCTTGTATACAGTGATAAAATAGGTCAGGTGAATTTGTAGGTTCACTTCCCTTTGCACAGGGAGGGCGTAGTCCACTGGAAGTGCAAGGATATGTGGGACATGGGAGGGTGTTCAATACAAAAGTGGGAACCACCTGTGGACAATGTTTAACGGGGTCCAGTGTACCTGTCCAGTCAACTAAATTGTAAAAGAGTACAAAGTTCCCCCGGGGAAAAGAACAACTAAGAGGTATGTGTGTGTATGGGAGTAGAGAAGAAGCAGGGAACAGGGTGTTCCCTTGTTGGAACTAGAAGACCTCACACACCCAGAAAACTAGGTGTCATGCTTCATCATTGGAGATACAACCTCATTGGGTCAATCAGGGGGCAGACCAAATGGTCCTGCTCTAGCGGGGAGACCTAAAAGAAATGTGTAGAAGTAAGCCGGGTGCATTGACAGTGGCATCATCTCAACAACAATAGGACACCACAGTACTCCGTAGAACACACATACACAGAACATTAAAAAGGAATGTATCAAGAGATACATTTAAATGGGCAACTAAAAGTAGTTTGTCCATGACCAAAACAATGTGGTGTAAAAAGAACATTGATCAAAATGAATGAAGAGGCTATCACAAGGTAACGAATGATGGGGCTAGTTCTTACCCTAGGAGTATCACTAGTGGGCCCCGCAGTCTGTTCCTGTGGGGCTGCTCGTTAAGGTAAGGTACCTGTAAGAAAGAGACATATACATGCACACAGATAGTGTACTCGGTATCAGTATAAAGTTTGGGAAGGGGGGTAGAGAGCATAAGAGGCCATGGTGTCAAAAAGGCCAGTAGTGAGGCTGTTAGAGGCGAACAAGCCTCTTGGTTATATGGCCAGGAACGGCTCGTTGTTGTGCCCGCCTCCACCTCCAAGGCAGTGCCGAGTGTAGTCATGCCTCAGAGAAATCCCACCTGGATGGCGTGCATAGAGACCCCCATCATACCGATAGGTGGACAATCAGGATGTTGAAGAACGTAACGTCATCACCCACATTCCATAATGAGGCCATGGCTGTTCGAATTCATAGTTCTCCATGCAAACCCCCTCAGTCCGACCCATGGCAATCAAGGGGAGCCATAACACACACAGACCATCAAATTCAGATTTAGTATCCATGAGGGCATGGGGTAACCCTCGAGGCCGGTGGTTAAGGTGTCAACAATGAGACTCGTAAGAGAGCCGCAACCCAACAATGGCATTCTCGAGCATACAACGGACGCACCGCTGACCTGTAGCGCGAGCAGCCTGGGTACGAAAACCTACCCCCACGCAAGGCGCCCCGTCGGTAGCGCGGAACAGCTGGTGCCGGTGTATCGGAACAACCGGGATTAAATAGGATGTCCCGCACTTCCGCGTATAGAACCCCGCTAGTGGGCGTGGTCCTCGGCACTCCTGTCTGCGCACGCGCGGGCCCGCCGGACGCGTGTCATGGGAGGCTGTCGATGTTAAAGGTTAAAAAATGCGGCGGCCAATCTTAACAAGGGGTGGTAGATAAGGAAAGAGTACCCACCCCGAAGTGCATAGGAATATTGCCCTCAAATAATGTCGAGCTGATCATGGTGTAACCCCAGTGGCCCTTTTCTAATAATTACAGGTTAAATGGTAGAAGATGTTATCGATTACGAAAAATAAGCGTATCGTGGAAGGATACCGGTATTATTAGTTGACTATGCGTGGTAGCCAGTATGGAAAGGGGGTAGTCTAGACAGACATAACAGTACCCATCCTGGAGAGCATAAGGACACTGCACCCAAACTGTGTCGAGAGTATCAGTGCATGAACCCCGTGTTCCTTGGCAGTAATTAAAAGGGAGATGGGAGCTGGTGTCATCGTTAAAAATCAAAGGTTGTAATCCAGGTAAGGGTTGGATCGCCATGGCAATTTGCTAGTCATATATAATAGTGAATGGTGGGCCTTGTTCAGATCGAGGGAAAACAGGGCAAGTTTATGACATGTATGCCAGTGAATGATAGTTTCAGAAACACAAGGGGGTTCATCTAGCAAGTGCTGCCCACGGGACGGAATCATTCAAACCCAGTGTGTCCAACTGAAGGCGATGTATCCATCGCTGTTCAATTCTGAACAGGGCTTGTTGTGTTATAGATGGGTGAGACTCAAGTACTAGCCACTTAATATTGTCAGCTTGATGGCCATGTTGGGCATAATGTTCATAGAGTCTTGTATGGGTTTTTGAGCAACGAATGTTGCTCTTATGTTTCATGATTCTTAGTTTGACTTGCCTCATAGTCATGCCAATGTAGTTTTTTCCACAAGGGCAGGTCAGTAAGTAGATACATCTGGAACTGTTACAGTTTGTATGTTTATTCATATGCCAGGTAAAGTTGTCTGATAATTTAATATCTTTGCATTGTACTGTCTGTTGGCATACAACACAGCTCCCGCAAGGATAGTGACCCACTACCGGTGAAGCCTCCACAGGGTACTCTGGCCAGTGGTAGTTTGTTTCTTGGGGCGTGTGTGAATGAGAGCATCTTTAAGATTGGCCGTGCGTTTGAAGGCAAAGCGGGGGCGCGGGATGTCAAGGCCCCCTGTGTTCAGTAACCCCCAGTGTTTATTCACAGTTTTTTTTCAAGAATGCTGAATTCTTTGTAAAGCAAGTGACACAGGTGATCACGTCATCAGGTTCTTTGTGACGTGTCTCCAATAAGGCCTCTCTGGGGTTATTGAGGGCTCTTTTGCGTGAGTTGTGAATCAGTCTTGTGGGATACCCTCTATCCTGTAATTTGTGTTGGAGCAGGGCAGACTCTTTTTTGTAAGTGGCAGTGCAGTTTCTGCGAATCCTCAGGAACTGACCAAAGGGTAAGTTTTCCCGTAAGGCTCTGGGATGGTGGCTTTCAAAGAGGAGTAGACTATTCCTGTCTGTCTCTTTGCGATACAGGGAAGTGCTCAGTCCTTCTTGGTCCAGGCAAATAGTTAAATCCAAGAATGGTATCGTGGTATCAGAGATTGTGCCTGTAAATCTGAGGAATGGGTTTTGATGGTTGATCCACATACAGAAGGCGTCGCAACTCTCCCGGTCCCCTCGCCATAGAACCAGTATATCATTGATATACCTGCGCCAGAGTGTAATATTCTGGATGGAGGGGTTCTGTGCTGAGTGGATAAATTTGCCTTCGAAGGTTGCCATGTAGATGCAGGCTAGGCTAGGAGCAAAAGTCGAACCCATTGAAGTCCCCTGGATCTGGTGGAATAGTTGGGACCCATATTGGAAGAAGTTCTCAGTTAATGTTATAGTTGCACAGGCCATAATAAAGGAAATGGGTGTGGGTGAGTACCAATCTTCCATCCGGAGAGAGGTCTCAACTGCTTCCAAGGTGGCCTGCTGGGGAATGTTCGTGTAGAGCGCCTCCACATCCAACGTTAGGAGGCGGTCGACGCTCTCTCTCCCCTCGATGGACTCAATGAGGCGGAGCACATCCCTGGTGTCTTGGAGAAAGGATGGTATCTTTTTTACAACAGGTTGCAGGAACACATCACAAAATTTGGACAGGGGCTCTAGTAGTGAGCCGATGCCGGAGACGATTGGTCTCCCTGGTACAGGGGTGGTACCCTTATGAATTTTTGGTAGGGTATAAAAATAAGGAATAACAGGGTCCTTAGTAAGTAGAAAGTCAGCCTCATTTTTAGAGATCCATTCATTGGTCTCTCCTTCCATAACCAGGCTGGTGATAGTGGTAGTAAGTCTAGGGGTGGGATCAGAGGCCAGTGGTCTATAATGGCTTGTATTTGCAAGTTGACGTTTGCATTCAATATCGTAGTCTATGGTATTTTGGATTACAGTGGCTCCCCCTTTATCAGCCTGTTTGATGACAATGGAGGTATCGGTCCCTAGAGTCTGAACAGCTTGTCTTTCGGCATTGGTGAGGTTTTTAAAGCTATTTGAACTGGGTTTGGTCTCCAAGGCCTTGAGGACTGCCCTCTCAAAGACCAGTATTTCGGGTGGAACCATGCCATCAGTTGGGGTAAATGTGGACGGTTTTCGCAATCCAGTATCTATTGCATCATTCTCCGATCTTTCACCGAAGAAGGAACGTAAGCGTATTTTTCTGAAGAGTTGCTTAACCTCACACATTTCGTTAAAGCTGTCTGGGATAGGGGTAGGGACAAAGCCCAAACCCTTTTCAAGGACCTCGGTCTCAGTAGGGGTAAGGGGTCTCGTGGAGAGATTGACTATCAAACTCTCCTCCCTCTGGTTGTGCTCCTTGTTTCCACTGACGTTGATGCGGTTGGTTGGTCTTGGAATTGTACCCCTTTCTGATTTCCCCGCTTTCGCCCTCTTCCTCTGCCCCAACCTCTGTCGTGAAAAGGAGGGTTCATGGGAAAGAACTGTGGTGGTGGTCCCTGGGGATAGAAAGGGTATTGCCAAGGTGGTATCATTTGTGGTGGTCCCTGGAATATTTGACCCTGATTGAAACCTTGGTTCCACTTAGACCGGTGCTGATTGCGTTTGTTGTTAGAGGGGTACCCTCCACTGGAATCGCTGCTGGATGAGCCCCTGTGGTTACCAAAATCTGAACTCTCATCAGAAGAGTAGCCATTTTCCTTATTAGTGTATCCCTCCTTGAGATAAGGGTATATCTTCTCCTTATCGAACTTGGCCACATCTTTTTGGAGTTTGGTCATTTTCTGTTTAAGTAAGAATTCTTGATTTTCGGAAATCTCCTGGTTGATTTCCACCAGTTTGGTAGTAAAGGGGGTCTTAGTTAAAGTACCTCTGATGGCTGTCTCTATGGCTATTGACTAATAGTGCATCTGGCAATCTTTTGGCTGTTTTAACGATTAGAAACAGTAAGTCCTTCGTGCACTTCCATGATACCTGACACCAATCTCCCTTGAACTGGCTATCTTCAAGAAAGAGTCTTGGTATGATGTTAACCAGAAGCCCCTGTGGGGCTATGTTGGCCCTTAAATAGTCCGTCATCATGATACCATGGACCGTGATCCTGAGCCATTCTTTCTTCATTATAGTCAAGGTGGCCCAATCATCATTGGTAGAGTTTGAGGCAGTGGCACCTCCAGTCCCAATGGGTGGGGGTGCCGATCTTAATGCTTCTGCTATAGCCTCCTCATCGAAGCTCAGGCCTGGGGACGTCTTCCATACTGGGAAGATCGCTCCTGGCTAGTATACAGTCACTCCTGAGCTAAAAAGGTAGAAAAATTATTATAGGGGAGCCCTAGAAGGACCAAGGTATCCGATGGTCCTGACAGTGAATTGTCACTGCAGGTAGCCTAGAAGGTTCCGTGGGACAAACCCGCGCTCGAAATTCAATACACAAGTGGGAACATGGGAGGGTGTTGACAAACAACAATTGTTGCATTTACAATTTGGATAGTATATGCATATTTAGGAAGCGC
Source organism: Lissotriton helveticus (assembly GCF_964261635.1). Classification (NCBI taxonomy): domain Eukaryota; kingdom Metazoa; phylum Chordata; class Amphibia; order Caudata; family Salamandridae; genus Lissotriton; species Lissotriton helveticus. Next base: position 1,710,646,417 of record NC_136069.1, on the reverse strand, counting down.
CCCACTTTCCAATATAAGTACAAATTGCAATAACTCAGTTCACTTCAATAGTCTTTATTCTGCCATAACAATGGCCATAAAAACACAAAAGTAAAGTACATTATATATCATTTAGTTTTTCAGATTCATATATTATTAAAGAGTTTTACACATTAGATTAAATCAGATTTAAAACACCATTAAATAAGATATTTGCCCAATTATATAAACTTTAATAAAAATTAAATACATTGTATATTTGGCACTCCTAGTGATTAGTGCTCATTAAAACTCTTAGCATTCTAATCAGTGCTAAAATAGGTATACTTATAAAGCATACAGCCTCCTCAGTGTTAAAATGAATAAAATGTAGTTGAGGACAGAGTAACAACCCCTGTCACGTGGAACTGCACCGTGCACGAATGCTGAATCAGTTGGGATCACTGCCACTGGCAGTATTGCGCATCAGTTACCGTCTGAGTTTTCGTCTTGCATACGTCACCTGCCTTCTGCCCTGGTTCCACTGTCGATCATGCACATTCAAGTGGCCTACGGAGGTATGCCTATCAAACACAACAGTAGCTAAACTGGATTATGACTTGTGTGTGCGCCCTGTTGGCCAACAAAAAGGAGTGAACTGGGATACCTGTGGAAGGGTTGCCTTGATCTTTGGCGTATGTGCTGGCAGTTGGGCATGGGAGATTGCACTACTCCTCGTGTGCAGTGACCACCTCGAGGCGCACCCATATTGGGCTGTGTTGCGGATTGGTGAAACGGTGTGGACGGAGCACAGCTACCCGGTTAATGGATTGCTCCCCTTGTGTTCCTTGAACTCAACAATGACGTACTCTTAGAACAGATTGCCCATGAAGCTGCACTTGCATTCATGGACGAGTAGCTATGTTCCTGCAGCCACTACTGATTGTCACCCACAGCACAGGTCCCAACACCTTGTTGCATCTTGGAGGAATGGTCAAATATCCCATCAAAACAGTGGACATGTCTGCCTTCGCCTGAACTCAGAATGCATGTGCATGGACCTACGCGTGTGTACACACACCTGTGCAAGGTGATGCAGTCCCATGTGCGGAGCTGCATAGCGTTGTTTGGCAACGTTCCCAATTCGGACATGCTGCTGGAGGGAGAGTACACACATGGCAATGTAGTATGAAATGTTACCTTTTAGGACCCTTTCACCTGCTCACTGTCAGCAGAGCAAACAGTCGGCGCAGTCTGGGGGACAGCACTATGCAGATCTCATGAGCTGTGAGTCGGCGCCCCTGACAAGGGGCAATGAGCAGACGCCAAACATCACATGACTCGTCCAGCAAGGTAAGGAGGGCTGAGCGCGTTGCCATCCGTAATGGTTTGTGTTCAATTTTGCCTCCCCATTTCTTGCACCTCAACATGTTCCTATGCTGCCTGTTAGTGTCTGAAGCATTGTTCTGCATGTTGTGCCCATTGCCTTGCCCATACAGACATGCACATGCTAAAAATTCTACGCAACTTCACTAGTGTTCAACTGTGATGAGTGCTGATTAGTATGACAAATCATGTTCCTCAATGAGCATTGTCTGTACACAGGGAGGGACTTACTGGTGCCTGTACAATGGGGGTGGGTCTCTATTGACAGCTCCACCTCTGTGAGCCAGACTTTGTGGTTAGGATAGTTGCTGTCAGACCTGTGCACTTACATGTTTTCAGCAATGAAAGTATGGTGTCCAAATTCTTGCCATGTAGATCAATGTTATCCATCAAATAAGACTGTGTCCACAGATGTGTGGAGGTGTCAGAGTGTGACCTACTCCTTTACGGATGTGGTCCACACTTAATGTTGTCTGGTACACCATGTCATGTATTTTGACTGCAGCCATGCTATTGGTCATGCAGTGTCACTTGCATTTTCAGTGTGTGCATGGGTAGGTTGTGTCATTGGTGATATAGAGGGGGACCCATTTGTGCACATTGTGGACAGGGGCCTACTTGGTGTTTCTATGTGGGCTGCAGTGTGCCAAAGGTATCCTGACATGTTCCACAATCATTATGCGTGTGCAATGTGCTACACATTATTGTGCCAATGTGCCCATCTCCCTCCGTCCCCCCAGTCCATGGTCGTTACTCACCCTTTTATTGTTGGGTCAGGTCATACCGAGCTCTGTCCAGACCCCCAACTCCTGCCACCGTCTCCACACTGCTGACTGTGGCCACCATTCCATCCATCTCATCCAGCTCCTCCTGTGGCTCAGGACTCCCACCTCCAGTCGCCTTTGCTGCCTTCCTGTTGCCTGCGAGTTTCGGTTTGGTTTTGCTTTAGACATCATGCAAGCACCTCTTGACCTCACCCATTGACCTCCTTGACACTCCAACTGCATTCATGTTGTTGACGATGGACTGCCATATTTCTGTTTTTGTTGCCAATGACGCAGTGGAGGTGACGAACAGTTGTTGGTAGTGTTATTTCACCTCAGTAATGATGATCCGGTCTTCCTGTGGACTGAACCCCGACTTCCTCTTCTCCTTGCCCTTCCCCGAACACTGGGTTCCTGCCTGGTCCTCCGTGGTGTTTTTGGGGTTTGGGTTGTCCTCTGCACTCATTCCGGGTGCATCCATGGTACTACGCTGTTTGTTTTGTTTTTGGTGTGTTTTTTTGTGTGACTTTTATAGTGCATTTTTTCGCATAATGCATGGGAATTGCAGGCCTGTCGCTGGTTGTCGTGGATTTTTGTAGCGCGATTTGGGGCATCGCAACTTTTTTCACATTCTTGTTTCACATTGTTTCGGCACAGCATTCATTTTTAGGTGGTCATTTGGCACGTTATCCTGCTACTATAGCATGGTGCTGCCGGGTTGGGAATACAACGTTAACACAGTGTTATTTTGTCATGATAGACTGCGATGTGAAGATTTGTGTTAAGATGATTTTGCAATGATTATCACACGTTCTTGAGAATATGACCCGTAGAATGTTTTGAATGTCTAGGCATTATGTGCCGAATAGATACATCTACATTATTTGCATTCTGGGAATTGTAGTACTTTTAGTCACATTATTAAACAGGAGTAGTGTAGTCACAAATAAAAGATAAGAAAATGTTTTGCACATGTAAAGCAGTAATACTTGTTAGGTATGTATTAGGATGTGTTTGTCAATGTTTTTGTAACCTATATGACTGGTTTGGGTATACGTAGATGGTGAGATATGGTTTTTTCTGGTTGTGAATAGTTATATGTACAATGATACTCTGGAGTTATCTCAATCAATCAATCAATCTATCAATCAAACACATTCATAGAGCGCGCTACTCACCCGCTAGGGTCTCAAGGCGCTGGGAGGAGAAGGGGGGGGGCTGCTATTGCTCGAAGAGCCAGTCTTGAGTTGCTTCCTGAAGGAGAGATGGTCCAGGGTCAGCCGTAGGTGGGTGGGGAGGGAGTTCCAAGTCTTGGCCGCCAGGTAGGAGAAAGATCTTCCTCCGGTGGTGGTTCTGCGAATCCGTGGGACGGTGGCAAGGGCGAGGCTGGCGGATCGGAGCTGGCGGATGGGTGTGGAGAATGTGAGGCGGTTGTTGAGGTATTTGGTGCCCATGTCGTGGAGAGCCTTGTGAGCGTGGGTGAGGAGTCTGAACGTGATCCTCTTGCTGACAGGGAGCCAGTGCAGGTCTTTCAGATGGGCAGAGATGTGGCTGTGACGGGGGATGACCAGGATGAGTCGTACAGAAGCGTTCGGTATGCGCTGGAGTCTTTTCTGTAGTTTGGCTGTGGTTCCAGCGTAGAGGGTGTTCCCGTAGTCCAGTCGGCTGGTGACGAGGGCCTGGGTGACCGTCTTTCTGGTTTCGGTGGGGATCCACTGGAAGATCTTTCGTAGCATGCGCAGGGTGTTGAAACAAGAGGATGAGACGGAGTTGACTTGTTTGGTCATCGTGAGGGAGGAGTCCAGGATGAAGCCCAGGTTGCGTGCGTGGTCCGTGGGCTTGGGGGTGGTGCCCAGTGAGGGGGGCCACCAGGAGTTGTCCCAGGCGGAGGGGGATGGTCCGAGGATGAGGACTTCCGTCTTGTCTGAGTTCAGTTTCAGACGGCTGAGCTTCATCCATTCCGCGATGTCTTTCAATCCTTCCTGGAGGCTGGCTCTGGCAGTGGCGTGGTCGTTGGTGAGGAAGAGGATCAGCTGGGTGTCGTCAGCGTAGGAGATGATGTTTAGGTTGTGTTGGCGTGCGATGGCTGCGAGGGGGCTCCTGTAGACGTTGAAGAGGGTGGGGCTAAGCGAGGAGCCTTGGGGAACGCCGCAGCTGATCTTGGTGGCTGCTGAGTGGAAGGGGGGAGGCGGACTCTCTGTGTTCTGTCGGAAAGGTAGGAGGTGATCCATACCAGGGATTTCCCTTGGATCCCGGCATGGTGGAGGCGGGTTGTTAAGGTGCGGTGGCAGACTGTGTCGAATGCGGCCGATAGGTCTAGGAGGTTGAGGGCAGCAGTTTCCCCGTTGTCGAGCAGGGACCTGATGTCGTCGGTAGCTGCGATGAGGGCGGTCTCTGTGCTGTGGTTTGCTCGGAAACTGGACTGCGAGGGGTCGAGGGATCCGTTTGTCTTGAGGAAGGCGGATAGTTGTTTGTTGACGGTCTTCTCGATGACTTTGGCAGGAAAAGGGAGAAGCGAGATGGGGCGGAAGTTCTTGAGGTCCGTGGGGTCCGCAGTGGGTTTCTTCAGGAGGCGCTGAGCTCCGCATGTTTCCAGCTCTCCGGGAAGGTGGCGGATGCGAAGGAGCTGTGAATGATTTTCCGGAGTTGGGGTGCAATGATGGAGTCGGCTTTGTTAAGGATGTGCTGTGGACAGGGGTCGGCTGGGGAGCTGGAGTGGATGGTGTTCATCACACGGGTGGTGTCTTCAGTGCTGACCGAGGTCCAGGTGCTGAGGGTGGTGGCGGAGGGCGCTGGTTCGGTGGTTGGGTGCGTGGTCTGGGTGCCGAAGTTGTTGTGTATGTCGGCGATCTTGCGGTGGAAGAACGAGACGAGTGAGTCGCAGAGGTCTTGTGAGGGTGTGATGTCGTTGTTGCTGGCGCTGGGGTTGGAGAGCTCTTTAACGATGCTGAAGAGTTCCTTGCTGTTGTGGGTGTTGTTGTTCAGTTGTTCTCTGAATGTTGTCCTTTTGGTGGTGCGGATCAGCTAGTGGTGTTTGCGGATGGCGTTCTTGAGCGCTGTCATGTTTTCTGTTGACTGGTCATGACGCCAGGCTTTCTCAAGGGTACGACAGGATTTCTTGGAGTTTTTGAGGTCGTTGGTGAACCACGAGGCTGGGAGGATTCTTCAGCGGTGCAAGGGCATTGGCGCATTTGGTGAGCCACTGTGTGAGGTTGCGGGCTGCTTTGTTGGAGTCCGTCATGTTGGTGGGAGGTTTCTGGCTCAGGGAGGTGGTGAGCTGTTCGACGGTGATCTTGCTCCAGCATCTTCAGGGAACCTGTTGTGGGTGGTGGTGGATCGTAGTTCTCCTGAAGTTGAAATGGACCCAGCTGTGATCTGTACAGTGTAGTCCAGTGGAGTGGCTGAAGGAGATGTGGTTGCTGGAGGAGAAGACTGGGCCAAGCGTGTGGTCGGCGTAGGGAGTGGGGGTGTTCACCAGTTGATTGAGTCCGAGGTTGGCGAGGTTGTCCAGCAGGGTGGTGGTGTTGTTGTCGTTGTTGTTTTCCAGGTGGAAGTTGAGGTCCCCTAGGAGGATGTAGTCTGAGGAGGTGAGGGCGTGCGAGCTGATGAAGTCTGCGATGGCTTCGCTGAATTGTGTGCGTGGTCCCGGGGGTCTGTAGATGAGAGTGCCTCTGAGGGTGGTCTTGGGGTCGGTGTGTATCTGGAAGTGAAGATGCTCGGCGGCGGTGAGGGTGTCGTCGGAGTTGGTTGTGATGCGGATGGTGTTTCTGTGGACGATGGCGATGCCTCCTCCGATTTGGTTGACGTGGTCCCTCCGGGTGATCTTGTAGCCATCCGGGATGGCTATGGCAATGTTGGGGGCTGAGGACGCATTCATCCAGGTTTCTGTGAGGAAGGTGAAGTCCGGTGCTGTTGTGTCGAGGAGGTTCCAGAGTTCGACTGCGTGCCTGTGGACGGAGCGGGTGTTGAGCAGGATGCACTTGAGGTGATTGTTGCTGGTGCCTGGCCTGGCGGTTGCGGTGCAGGTCCGGAGGCAGGTGGATTTGCATGTGTGGCAGGTGAAGGGTCCGTGGGTGCGTTTCGGGGTAGCTCGGTGGCAGGCGGGGTTACGGCTGGTGTTGAGTGCATGGAGGGTGGCGCGTCGTAATTCAGTCGGGTGGGCTGGTATCGTTGAGGGCCAGGGATCCTGGTGCTGGGCGCGGTCCAGGCATGGACGGGCGTAGACGGGCTTGCCTTTGGCGTGCCTTCGGCACGCAAGCGGCGCTCTAGCTGCGCGAGACCGCTGCGCATTCGTGTGATCTACGCCATAAATTGGAGTTAACTCATAGATGTAGAAAACTGTATATTTTTGAAAATATAGCCTGATGGTGTATATCTACACAAAGAAATCAGATATATGTTTACACGGTGACCTATGTTCTTTAAGGCTGTTGAAAAGCACATATATATGATTAGGGTGGTGTATTTCTTTTAAAATGCTGTGTTTAAAATTCAGCAGGGTTAACAGTGCAGAATGTCTCTTGAGAGTTCCTGTGCTACCTTCAATTGGTGTGTAACATTTTTTTCTTCATTAAACACACAAGAAATGTTAGATAATTTATGTAGGTATTCCATTAAGAAAGGTTTTTGTGCTTTGAAGAAGTTTGAATTGTTGTTTTTAGTTTTAGAAACTTACTGAAGCATGTGCACACTGAGTAACAGAGCAATGTATGCTCATAGAGAGCCGTGTATCCAACTATATATCAAGTGTGATATCTAGACTTCACTGACATATAGCTTAGTAGAAAAGGATAAACACACTAAAACATGTAGTTTGATACTGACAGAAGTACTTAAACAATGAGTCACAGATATAGTCACAACTGTTATGTATCTTACAGCAATGCAGGTATTTTCGCAGTCACTAATCAGGTACTCGTTCAATCACCAAACAACTACTCAGGCAGTCATTTAATCATTCATGACTATCCATACACTTATTCAATCACCCAATGTAGTCACTGTGACTATTCAGGCACTAGCCATGCATTCATCCAGTCTCCCAGGCACTAACCATGTACTTATAAGTTCACCAAAGATGTGCCTATGCAGTCATTTAAACACCTAGATACAACCCATGAACTTATCCAAACACCCACTTACAACCCATGCACTTATCAAGTTACTGAGGCACAACACATGCTCTCATCCAATTACGCAGGCAGTTCCATTACAGTGAACCTGTCACCCACCCAGTACCTATGCACTCATTCCATTACTGAGGAAATACTCTTGACTAATACAGTCACCCAAGCAGTACGCTTGCTTTCATCCAATCACTCAAGCTTTAACAATGGACTCATGCAATCACTCAGGCGCTAGTGTCATGTGTCCTGTGCAGGTCCATTGTCTTTTTCCCAATGTTAGCCTGGGCAAGTTGCAGGCTGCACTCTGCTTACGTTATTAAACAAATGTATTTTGCAGTGTGTCACACTGTCCCTTCCCACAGAATGTGCAATTGTTTTTGGGTTCCGTTATTTACCGGCATTTAGTCTGAACACAGTAGACAAGGTCAAACAACAATACCCATTTTTATTCTTCTACGGTCAGGCTATAGCACCTAAACAACACACATAAATGCAGCAGTTTTTTGGGAACACATACTTTTTCTCATATAGGTATTCACAGACATGCAGAACCCACTTAGAGAGAGATGTTTGAGAGAACAGATCACCAACTACACCTGAGATGTAGAACTTTCATCTGTGAATGGTATGAGGTCAGGAAACTACCTCTACCACGCATCTTTAACAACCAGGGACCTGAACCACAAAGTCAGAACAACGACCTGACCTGAACTACCCATTGGATGAACTATGAAGTCTTAACAACGACATGCTTGAACCATGATTCTTAGGTGAGTGGTTTAAATAGTTTTTTGTTGTTAATAATGTTATATTTACCTTATTGTAAATGTATTGTCAAGTAATTTATTTGTTTAATAAATATAATATAATATAATTCTAATAAAACTTATCTTTAGGGATGGGATTTAGGTGATTTTATGGTTATGGGAGGGTAAATGTTTTAATACTTGGAAATACACTTTTATACCTGAGTATTAAACATTCAATTTAATCATTAAATAATTATATTTAAAAGAAATTGTAAAATAATTAAATTATTAAATCCATAAAAAATAATTTTAAGAATGCTTACCTTTAGGGACAGGATGTAGGGGATAAAGGGGTTATGGGTGGGGAAGTGTGTTAACAGCGAGGTATTAATATTTATACAGAGTATTTATTATTAGTGAAATATATCAAATCCTTTTCGGGAGAGTAATTGGAAAACAGTTAAATAACTTAAAAAAATGAATATAATTTCAAGAAGGATGAAGGGGATAGGGGTTATGGGTGGTGAAGTATTTTAATATTCAAGAATATATTTTAAAACCAGAGTGTTAAATCTTAATTTTAAATATTATATAATTATTTTTAAAAGAAATTGTAAATTAAAATATTAAATACATGAAAAATTATTTTAAGGATATTGACCTTAAAGGACGGGATGCAGGGGTTATGGGTGGGGAAGTGTTTTAGTACTCAGGTATTAATATCTATACCCAAGTATAAATTAACAAAGAAATATATCAAAATATATTTTTGGGGAAAAATTGAAAAACCAATAAATATTTTAATAAAATTAATATAATTTCAAGAAAACTTACCTTTAGGGATGGGATGTAGGGGACATAGGAGTTATGGGTGGGGAAGTATTTTAATACTTGGTTATTAAAATCCAGTTTATTAAATTATTTTAATTGAAACAATTTGAAAATCAATTAAAATATCTAAAAGATTTAATATTTTTCAAAGAATGCTTACCATTAGGGACCTAAAACAATGTTCACATATATATAGAATATAAAAATCAAAAATCTGAAATAAATGAAAGTTTAAGATTTTTATTTTACAAAACATTTTTTAAAACAAAGTGCATTTTTAATATTTAGTGGCTTATTTTAAACAGTTTATTAGTTAAATATGTTATTTAATATTTATAACATTTTTTGACAATGCAATACAATAAATCACTGGTTTTACAAGTGAAAATGTACTGGTTCACATACTTTTCCATTCAGTTCAATGCAGTAAATAGTTCTTTTTTAGGTCGAGCCTAGGCAGCAGATGCGCTGTCTGGAAGACTTGTGCTAATTACTCTACAGAGTGGAATTCTGCCTAATCATTACTGCTTCTTGACATTGGCTCAGTCCTTTGCTGCTCTTTTTTTCCGGGCTCCTTATTGGCTGGTGCTTTGTTACATCATTTCCGTTTTGTATCAAGGAGCACCGGCCAACTACAGTTTACTTGTGCAGTAGGTGATTATGTGTTCTTCTCCGGACTACTTATTTCATATCTTGCATGTGATGCACCAAGGTGCCCTGATGGAGAGCGGTAATTTCTTCTGGTAGTTTCTCAATGCAAAACCCTCATGCTACCTCTATTTTACCGCTCAAAAGGTGTTGGGCCCTTCACACCATGTATTACCATCAGGAGAAATTTAAATAAAGATGAACAGTCAAAATGCAATTATTATTGTAAGCCAATAAAGAGAGTTGTTGATTATTTTAAAGGGTTTTATTTTCTAGTCAAAAAGTTAATTTTTCTCTGACCCTTTATTCATTAGTAAAATATCAATTAGGTTACAGAATTTTGGAAAACAGGAAAAATATCAATAATACAGAACACATTAGTCTGCATATAAGCATTACATGTAGTTATGAAAATGTGGCGCAAAATTTCAGTCACAATTCTTAAAGAGTTTCTAAGACAAATAGTCTTGCAAAGCTAATCAATAATTAAATAGTTGGCAAAAAATCTCCCATTAAGAGAAATAAATGCATAAGACAAATAAATCTTTTAGACCTAATTAATTAGTCAAAACATGAACTTAAAGTTTAGCATCTATCCTGATCCACTGCACTCTCTGTCTGTCTTTGTCTAAAGAGGAAAGCAGCCCCTCCTTCACCAGACCTCAAAGGAATGCGGCATGAAGTGCCAAGATATGACGTGGAAGCAAGAAACCTCCCCCTGAATCTCCTCGGACGCAAACCTGCCCTTCAGCAATCTCCCGAGACGTTTCTCGTACCTAACCCATAGAAGCCAGCTGAGCTGAGATAAAAGAAGAAGTGGCAGCTCCCATCCAGAGAGGACAGTATTTATACCATAATTATTGGCAGAGTACACAAAGATGTAACATTTTTCAGGAGAACCTTACGTGATTGGTCAGTCATAAAGGCATGAGGTCACACTTCCCTGACTCATTCTAAAAACCTGACTTCACTAGTCTTAACAAAAGAAGCATACATGAATAACTACATTTATAAACATTGCAACATTTACTAGGAAAAATGTTTCAATCTTATTCATCTTTCCTTCCTTCTCAGCGCAGTAGATGGACACTTTTAACTAACTGGTACATTGGCAGAATGACAAGAATTCAGGTTGTCCTTGACTTTTTGTCATGAGGAAAGCTGCCACAGTCTGCGCATGCTCCCTTCTCATTAATTTGCAAGCCATAGTCTTGATGGATTCACAGGCAGCCATGTTTTGTGTAGGCCCCAAAAATAAAACAAACACAAAGATAATATTAATTTCATGTAAATCAGTCCATTATGTGTCCCAAGTGCATTATTAATTCACACACATTATAAAAAGAGGTGTTATTAACTGAAAATGTTTATCAAAATATGCAACAAGTCAAAGTCTATTAAGACAGGAATAATACATTTAGTTTACATGGATGTGCTGGGAAGAGAGAAACACATTCTATTAAAAATCTTCAAAGGTAAAAAGGCCACTTTTTCTCTACATTGCAAAAAAAAAACACATGTTAATTTAATTCAGCAAAAGCATTTTCAGTCTGAAGTGAATAGGCCTCACTTTTCATGTTTTTCATGTGCCATGTTTTTAACCTGCACCAAAATGTGCGTGGCAATTTAAATGCAGCCTGTCTGAAGCACAAAAAATAAAACAATGCATGACTGCAGATGAAATCTGCTCCATCAATCCACCCTCTTGATAATTCAAATCATAATAAAATGATTTATAATTCATCACACATATTTCATTTCATAAGTGACAATTTTTTTATTTTTTTTATTTTTTAAAAAATTTTTTTTAAATTGCAAAAGCTGAGCATATAAGAATGTTACTTCTATTTCTAAGGCAAACACAAGTTTGGTCTGTAATCAGATCATATATAGCCAAGCTCAAATGTTTTAGTGCAGAGATCTGTAAGTAGCTTCTTGGAACAGTTAGTCTTCTTTAAAATAAGTAACTAAAATAATAAAAAAGGAATTCAACAGGACAGTTTCAGCATTTCTTTACTCATTGTCATCAGCTTGTCATCAGTATGGCTCATACTTTCCATGCAAATTGGACTACTTAGGTGCTGAGAAATTCTGACAGAGCACCATCAATCCTTTGCACTTTTTCAACCAAGGCCTTTCACTCTTATTTTCACTTTGATCAGATTCAGATGTTTCACCACAACATCAAAACCGTTGCACCATCCATTATGCAGATCTTGTGTAGCAGCTGCAATCTGGTGAGAAACTGCACACTGTACATCAACCAGACCTACACAGCAATGGCTAGTGTTCTCCTCAGTGTTTTCCACAAGTGCATTTGCATATGCATTTTCAAGCCACTTTGGTAATGCTGAAAAACAGTCTTTTGCAAAAGGTAACTCTGTGCTGCCATTGTGTTGCTTTATTATGCGTGACACTTCAGGCAGATAGCTACAATCCATTTCTTGTCCAATCTGTTGTTCTGCACTCATTATCTTTGAGACCACATTATGATCTGATTTCAGAGAAACTGTCAATTTATACCTGGGCATCAGTCTTTGCAATAACACATTTGTCACTTTGCAGTTGTCATTTTTCTCAAAAACAGTTCTGATACAACCCTGTTGTGCTGCTTCAAAAACATTTTCTTGAGCCTCTTTAAACTTAACTGTGAAGATTCCATAGAATGTATATGCTAACAGAACACAATTTTGTGCAACTGAATTAGCATTTCTCTCTCCCATGACAACAGTGACTCCCAATTGAGCAGATATACTGCATGTTATGGTAAGGGCAATCAATTTCGAATTTTGGGCTGGGGTAATTACTAAAAGCCATGAAGCTTTGACAACATCATGTATAAGGAGCACAGCATGTGCTGCTTTTAATGTGTCACCTTTCAAACATGGGCCATCTACAAAATGGACATTGTTGGGCTGACTCAGATGTTCATCCTTCAAGTCTGAATTTGGCTTTATGCATATTTTCATGATATTTAGACACTCATTTTCAGTTTCATCACAATCCAATCCATTTGCTGACATTTCTGTGAAGTTAGGGTCAAAGGCCATTGGGCAATACATCACAGACCCTTGAAAACATTCATCTTTTTGAATAAGCAATGAGAGAGCGCAGCCCTCCCTCTCACTGCAAATTAGTGTATTTTCTTTCAAATAAACTTTCATTCCTAGTGCTGGGGCGCGCCATTTTTTCTCTTTCAACTCTAGGAATGCTTTTGTGCAATTGTTGTCCAATGGAAGCGGATCAGACACACCTGAGTGTGTCAGCCTCAGTAAAGGCTTAGCCACTAGGGAACTGTTTATGAACCACTCTCTACAGCAGCTAACCATTCCCAAAAATGTCCTGACTTCTTTCTGAATTTGAGGTGGATTCATCTTGGAAATTATTTCCACCTTCTCTGGTGACACCTTTCTACCTCCCTTTCCAATTTTGTGTCCCAGACATTCATCTTCTTTTTGACAGTACTCCTGACTATTCTCATGCAATGGCACTGTGACATGAACTTGGCAAAAATCAATAAAAGTAAGCCATTCTTCACCACATGGAATGTGAAAAAATATATTGGCTGGATTCGGTACCACAGGACAACATGGAAAAAATATGCTTTTAATCTCCTGCACTATTCTGTTCTTTTCATTTATTTTCTGTGAACCTATGATCAGAAAGTTACACAAACTTCCAATCAGTTCCATCAAAAATCCTTTTATTGGTAAAATTCCTGCAACTGATTGTGTTCCTGAATACATGTCATCTGGTTCAAATTTTAATAAGACATGTTCAGCACATTTTATTAGCCTGGCATCCTTCTCTGTGAACTCTCTTATTTCTGTGTTTAATATTTTTTCCAAAGCAGAAGGTAATTTTTCAACTGTCTTTTCTGAAAACAATGCTACAACTGTCTCTTGATGGGCCATTTTAAAATGTACATCCTCATCAGGAATCTGAAAAATAGCATTATCTGGTGTACAGTAATCTGTGATGCTTAATTTGCAAAATAATTGTTTTCCTGCTAGGCCTGAGTCACAGACAACAGTTTTGCAATCTTCCTCAAATGGGCCTAATTTTGGTGCACAATTTTCTAATACTTGGTTTGTAATTTCTTTCTTTAAAACTCCTGCAACTAAATCTGGACTTTCCACTGCCCTCACAATGGAATTGGTAAATTCAGAATTGTGAGTGTTAAAACTCTCATTTGCAAAAAGAGCAACCTGTTGGACTGGGTTCTGTTTTTGTCTCTGGAAACAATTCACATTTACTCTGGGCAACTCATTTAAATTAATGTTAGCATTTTCCATATTTTGTGGGACCATCTGTGCTTGAAAAATTTCTGCCATTGGTACCTGTTTCTGAACTGACATTTGCATTTGCTTAACTGGCATATTTTGCACCTGCATTTCTCCATGTTTTTGTGCATCATGTTTAAATTTAGTTTTCTTCTTCCAATGCTCAAATCTGTTATAAAGATGGCAAAAGGACACATTTTCCAGCAGTACAACATCCATACCTGAATTTGCACAAACCAAAACACCTTTACTTCCATCCTGTGTTCTTTTAATCTGTACCCAATCAACATCCTTTGCTAGCACTCTGCCCTTTAGGAAATAAATCACTGCTATATTTTCCTCAATAACAACAGAAAATGATGGTGCATTCATGCAAACCCTTTTCATTGTCTCTTCACTTGGCCTTTCCACAACTTTAGATTCAAACCACAATTCTGTTTGCATGGCAATGTAAAAGAACATTTCCAAATGAATGCACAACTCTTTTAAAAATTCATCAAATCCATCAACTTGTGGGTACCACAGCATAAATTTGTCTCTCAATTGTGGGATTGTGTTCAGAAATGCTGCAAGTTCACTTTTATTCTGTGGCATATGCACATACATTTCTCCCACCTTTTCTCTCAATGAGTAATCAAAAGCCTCTCCCTCATTCTGTTTATTATTTTTCTCAACTAAATCTGGTGGCTTCTTTTCCTTATCCAGTTTCCTTGCTAGGTCTGGTCGTTTCTTTTTCTTCTCATGTTTTCGTGCCCATTTGTCTCCTAATTTCTCAAACCCATTGCATTTGAAAATATATTTTATTTCTGCAAGGTGCAATTGCATTTCTGAAGAATACATTTTCTCATTTGCTTCATCATCCATGTGTACCCTGAAACTTTTCTGAAATGGAAAACTTCCTGAAACATCAGTTTTATATTTTTGAGCCAAATCTGTCAGTCCATTATGAGTAATTAATGAACATGTAGCTGTTTCCTTACTCAGGGAAATTAATTCTTTTTCTTGACACTGGTTCACATTTTCATTATTTAAACAGCAGGGACAGTTAATTTCTTCATGTTCACATGTTGAATTTAAAACACTAAGCTGTTTCTCTTTTTCAGGGCCTGTGTTAATATGTTCCCCCATGTTTTCTATATTTTTAATCACTGCTGCTTCCTCAGAGCAGGTTTGAAAAATCCCATTTTCAAATATATTTATTTTATCCTGGGCTGCAGATGTTGTAAATACCATTTTTCTCTCACCTTTCAGTGCTTGGTGTACTTTCTGTTCAATAATCTGAGTATTCAGAGTTTCTGAAATAAACCCTGCCATAATCACTGATTCTGCAGCTCTTTGAACTTTTTCAGTAGGGACCATATTAATTGGGACAGTCATAATTTTTCTAGGCATTATCTGTGCATCTGCAGTTTGCAATTCTTGAACTGAATCAGGCACATTTGAAGCAGTAACACCTGGAGGTATCACTGTCAGTACTGAATCAACAGGTAATGGTTCAATATAAAATGTCTGCACATTTCTCTCAGTCTGTATTTCTCTCTGTGCAACAGAAGCAGTAGCCCCTGTAGTATTTACTGGTGCACTATTTTCAGTATTTTTCATGGGAACCACATAAAGGGGTGGACACTCAGTTAACAATGCATCCATTATTTCATCCCCTGAATTATTATTTATTTGAAGCTCTTTATCATCACTAATTCCCTTCTCCTGCATTTGGTGCTTTACCTTTTTATCCTCACTTGCTTTCTCTCTTGCTGTCTTTTCCCACAGGCTTAAGGCCTCAAATTGTGCAGCTTTAGATTGTGTCTTTATTTCACATAACACTTCCCTTAATTTGTCAATAATTTGCAATTCAAAAGTACAATCTTTTGGAAACCTCAAAGCACCCTCTTTTTCAGTAATCTTGCACCATTGTTGAACCCACATACATGTGTTTTATCCCAAACTGGTAGACATAAAATGCACAGGTGTTCCTTCAGGAGCATCACCAATAAAAAACGAATTTTTCACTTTACCTCCTAACAGCTTCTTTAAACCTTCAAACAGTTTCATTTTTGCAATAGTTCAATGCAATTTCTTTTCTCCAAAGCTGTCAATCTAAATTTCAGTCAGTTTTACTCCTACCACTGACCCTCCACAAAATCTTACTGCAATATTTCTCTTAATCAATAACTCTGTTAGTAACAACATAAATACATTCGCTACTCTGTCTGTTGTGCTAAATAAAGGATAGATTTATATTCACTGCGAGTAACACATTCCGCTTACCCTTCACAAAGTAAGACTTTCCGTTTACTCTTCAAACACTACAGGTAAATCCCTTCCGCTTACCTTTCAATCAAGCTCAGAAGAACCTGCTACTCCTTTGGACTTATCCTTCAGGATATATCTTAGTCCAAAGTTTCACCAGCCAACCCTTTTGCTGTCAATCAAGCTCAGAAGAACCTGCTACTCCTTTGGACTTATCCTTCAGGATATATCTTAGGCCAAAGTTTCACCAGCGAACCCTTTTGCTGTCAATCAAGCTCAGAAGAACCTGCTACTCCTTTGGACTTATCCTTCAGGATATATCTTAGGCCAAAGTTTCACCAGCGAACCCTTTTGCTATCAATCAAGCTCAGAAGAACCTGCTACTCCTTTAGTGTGACCCTTTCTAGGTGATATCAGACCAAAGTTTCACCAGCGAACTCTTTGCTATCAATCACTCACACAGAAAATAGTCCCTAATTTAACACTGCCAGCCCTACCTAGCTTCTCAGTGCTATTCCAACAGACGAGTAACCTCAGTGCAGTGTGGCTTCCATTTACCACCCGCTATTCCTTCCCGGGATTCCACAGGTGTGCATACCTGCGTGTTCCAGACAACACAGAACAAGACACTAACTTAACATGAAGAGTTAAAACATGTAATCAATAACCAAAAAAAGTATGTCCTATGAAATTACCAATATAATCAATAACACCATCAATTCAAAATGAGCAAAATATCACCAACAGTAAAAAATCCTTACTATTTTCAACACTTCAAAAAAAACATGCTAGCATATTAACAACATTTCACAACCCTATTGATACTCACACCTCTTCTTGCATCACCTGCCAGTACTGCTTTGCCAGTCTTCAGGTTCTGAGCATTGGAGTCAGGAATCAGGACTTGGACATTTATCTAACTTGGGCAAATATTTTATTTCCCTCTTAAGGTCAATGATCCATTAGTTGAGTAGTTGATGGTGAAATCAAAAATTACTAATCACCAAACTAATCAATAATAACCATCCTCTGCTTACCAAAAACTGATGGAGAGCGGTCATTTCTTCTGGTAGTTTCACAATGCAAAACCCTCATGCTACCTCTATTTTACTGCTCAAAAGGTGTTGGGCCCTTCACACCATGTATTACCATCAGGAGAAATTTAAATAAAGATGAACAGTAAAAATGCAATTATTATTGTAAGCCAATAAAGAGAGTTGTTGATTATTTTAAAGGGTTTTATTTTCTAGTCAAAAAGTTAATTTTTCTCTGACCCTTTATTCATTAGTAAAATATCAATTAGGTTACAGAATTTTGGAAAACAGGATAAATATCAATAATACAGAACACATTACAGTCTGCATATAAGCATTACATGTAGTTATGAAAATGTGGCGCAAAATTTCAGTCACAATTCTTAAAGAGTTTCTAAGACAAATAGTCTTGCAAAGCTAATCAATAATTAAATAGTTGGCAAAAAATCTCCCATTAAGAGAAATAAATGCATAAGACAAATAAATCTTTTAGACCTAATTAATTAGTCAAAACATGAACTTAAAGTTTAGCATTCATCCTGATCCACTGCACTCTCTGTCTGTCTGTGTCTAAAGAGGAAAGCAGCCCCTCCTTCACCAGACCTCAAAGGAATGCGGCATGAAGTGCCAAGATATGACGTGGAAGCAAGAAACCTCCCCCTGAATCTCCTCGGACGCAAACCTGCCCTTCAGCAATCTCCCGAGACGTTTCTCGTACCTAACCCATAGAAGCCAGCTGAGCTGAGATAAAAGAAGAAGTGGCAGCTCCCATCCAGAGAGGACAGTATTTATACCATAATTATTGGCAGAGTACACAAAGATGTAACATTTTTCAGGAGAACCTTACGTGATTGGTCAGTCATAAAGGCATGAGGTCACACTTCCCTGACTCATTCTAAAAACCTGACTTCACTAGTCTTAACAAAAGAAGCATACATGAATAACTACATTTATAAACATTGCAACATTTACTAGGAAAAATATTTCAATCTAATTCATCTTTCCTTCCTTCTCAGCGCAGTAGATGGACACTTTTAACTAACTGGTACATTGGCAGAATGACAAGAATTCAGGTTGTCCTTGACTTTTTGTCATGAGGAAAGCTGCCACAGTCTGCGCATGCTCCCTTCTCATTAAATTGCAAGCCATAGTCTTGATTGATTCACAGGCAGCCATGTTTTGTGTAGGCCCCAAAAATAAAACAAACACAAAGATAATATTAATTTCATGTAAATCAGTCCATTATGTGTCCCAAGTGCATTATTAATCCACACACATTATAAAAAGAGGTGTTATTAACTGAAAATGTTTATCAAAATATGCAACAAGTCAAAGTCTATTAAGACAGGAATAATACATTTAGTTTACATGGATGTGCTGGGAAGAGAGAAACACATTCTATTAAAAATCTTCAAAGGTAAAAAGGCCACTTTTTCTCTACATTGCAAAAAAAAAACACATGTTAATTTAATTCAGCAAAAGCATTTTCAGTCTGAAGTGAATAGGCCTCACTTTTCATGTTTTTCATGTGCCATGTTTTTAACCTGCACCAAAATGTGCGTGGCAATTTAAATGCAGCCTGTCTGAAGCACAAAAAATAAAACAATGCATGACTGCAGATGAAATCTGCTCCATCACCCTCTTAATCACATTTGTCCTGTTCACTTCCACGTTGTGCACGAAAGAGTCTAAAAAAATGATGTAGGTTTGTCACAAAGTGTTTGCGTGTGCCGAAACCACCCCCGCTTGTTTATTCTCTTGTGGCTTGCCTTAATTTCTTTCTCCACTGAAGAGTGTGACAGTACTTCAATCGGCTCTGGGACATCATATACCATCTCCTCCTTCACAAGTCTGGGGGACGCCTCAGTTTGTTACCTGTGCCGCCTGCATATCTCTTCAGCAATATTGTCAGTATCATTTTCTGACATGTGGGTGATTTAAGTAATTTTTTGCATTATGCTACTGCTTATGGGGTATGGATGATATTGTGGGGAAGTGGCATATGTGCCTCATAGTGTCGAGTGCTGCCATGCATCCCCCGCCCCTTTTGCTTTACCTTGTCGCACATACCACGCTCTGAGCACACACTAATACCAAAGCTTTACAAATAGGGAATTATATGTATTAATAGCGAGTGATTGAGCGTTGGGGACCCTCGGCAGCGGGTGCAACATATGATCACATGTTTTACATCATGTTTGCATACATGCCGAGAGACCAAATTGAGGTGGGGTACTCTCCCACTTTTCCACTTCTAAAATGCAGGCATGTATGTGGTTTTATTTCTTACTTGTTCAGTGTTTTGACCGCTCACATTGACATGGCCGAACAGGAGGTGCCTAGAAACACGACGTTATCTGTGCGGCTCACATAGCAATGACAAAGCGGCAACTGCCGCCAATAAAACAAAGTGAAGTGACTACATTCACACACATCCTTTACTTACTTTAGGCGTTAGCCAGTGTTCACTGGTTTCTTTGCTTTATATTACTCGGATGCTTTTTATTTCTGGGCATGTGCACTTTCATTGAGAATTTTTTTTCAATCACTTTTTGTTTGTTTAAAGGATTGTGCGTAAGAAACAAACAAATTAACTGCTTGTTCATTTTACCTTTTGTAAATCCACTGATTTGAGCATCAATTCATGTGCTTAGCAATCACTTGTTTGGGCATGATGATTTGTGCAACTACTATTTAGCACACCCGGATGTAAACAAGGGGCAGTTGCTTTTTCAGTCTATGCTTTATTTTACTATGTTTGGATAAGTCTAGTAAAGTATAGAACAAACACAATTAGAATACAATTCCTTGGAGTTTAGCCAACATGCAAAATCAGTGGCATCACATGAAATGTTTGCTCCTTTTTTGCCGGCTTGTGTGATTGTACCTGGAAATATGTCCTTGTGTGTTCACCCGTGACAACTTTGCGAATTGAAGCCTACAGTTATTTTTATTTTAAGATTGGTGGCAAACAGTTGCCGGGGGAGCAAAGGAGGCAGGACAAAAGGAATAGAGAGGACATTGAATAGCAGACCTTAGGTAGTGGATACTGTGCACTCAGCCAGCTAAATGGAATTAAGTGGCACAGTCATTTGACCAATGACACAGGGCAGGAGAATAGCCTCTGCAATAGGGACAGATGCAGGCACTCTCATTACATTGGCAAATACAGGGAAAGTGGAAATATTGGCAGTGGCAGTGGCAGAGAAGGGAACCAGACACAGAAAGATAGCTTAGATTCAGACACTATCGTCATAGTACTCAGGCACTATGGCAGGAAGCTTTGAATATGAGGGCAGGGAAATTCATGGGTAAATGGTGCACCGACTCTACAACACAAGTCAAGTATGCTTATGTTTATTTCTCTATTAATTAGTAGTATACTGTAAGGATGCCATTGAGAAACAAGCATTGGAAATTCAATAGATCTAGCAATTGTTGCACTTTGTAAATATAATCACTTCACTGCAAAAACAAAAGTTAAAAACTCAGTCATTTTCAACACCAAGAGCTCTAACTTTCATAAATGTGAGACTTATTTCATTACGAATGCTTGTCTATGTTTGCCTCTTTCAGAGATGTACACGGTTGTACGTGTCTTTCGGCAATCTGCTGAGCATCGCGTTCAAGCTTGGAGGGCGGAGGATTGGCAGTCGGGTAAGTATGTTTTAATTATATTTTTTAGGCTATATGGTGGTTATCTCTAGTGCAATGGCAGTTGCTAGGGTGATGTAGTTGTTTTACTCTTGTTTACTTACAGTGTTAGGCTAAGTTAACCCATTTTTTCTACCCCAATGCACGTTTGCTTCACTTTTCTCCGATTGTATGTTATTTTTTTTTATTTAAAACTAGCTTACCCGTCGCGCGTTGCTGCGATCTTCGAAGAAAGGAAATTCAAGGAAACTCGTTATGATAACATTCAATTTACATTGTGTCATTTTTATTGAAACTTATTCATCTTAATATGGAAAACATTTCAAAGTGTCGTTTTAATTCTATTTATTTATTCGAGTGCTTGTGGATACACGATTTTTTGTTTTTCCGTCTGGTGCGTACATCAGTTATTTGAAAGATTATGAGGGCCCTGGGGGGCCGATATTTAAAATAAATTTATGCCAGAAACCTTCACGGGAGTGTACTCAACAACTTCCCAAAGTTTCCTGGCGATCGAATGAATGGTGTTTTAATTCTATTTATTTATTCGAGTACTTGTGGATACATGATTTTTTGTTTTTCTGTCTTGTGCGTACATCAGTATTCAAAAGATTATGAGTGCCCTGGGGGGCGATATTTTTAAAATAATTATGCCAGAAACCTTTGCGGGAGTGTACTCAACAACTTCCCAAAGTTTCATGGCGATCGGATGAATGGTGTTCTAATTCAATTTATTTATTCGAGTGCTTGTGGATACATGATTTTTTGTTTTTCCCTCTGGTGCGTACATCAGTATTCGAAAGATTATCAGGGCCCTGGATGAATGGTGTAGTAATGCGTAAAGGACAGACAGACAGACATACTTTCGTTTTTATATGTATATATAGAAAAACAATGTTTTGTATTTGTTGTAGTCTGTTTGCTTAAAAATGTTCCTGACAATTATTTAAAAAACGGTGCATGTTGGGTCTACAAATGAAGCAGAGAGTTATTGCAATGGACTTCAGTTTTTTTTTTTGCGCCCATGGTAAAGTTGCACATTTTGAAGAAGATACTAGGAGTAGCAGAAGAGGATGAAGGCTAATGCATTTGCCTGTCCTAGAGGATCTTTTGAATTGGGATGGGAACTTTGTAAGGTGGAAACTGAAGTTGTTGTTTTGTAGGAATAACTCTAATATAGTATTCCGCAGAATTGGATTTTAAAGAAATTTTAAACATGTGGAGTACTGTATTTTAGAAGTCAAAACAGTATCTTGGTGGCTCAAGTAGTTGCCAATTTTTATTGTTATTTTTTTTTTTCAGAGAATACTAGGTGACTGGATTTATTTTATGGGCAGCAACATTCATTGTATGGATTAAGTAGTTGCCTTTTTTGAAGATTTTTTTTTTCCTTTTTGGGACATTGAATTTGATTTTCTGGCAAAAAGCAAAGTATACTTGAGTACACAAGTTAATGTCCTTGTAAGATTTAGAGACTCATGGTGAAACCTGGATTGTAAAGGAGTCACCATGAGTTGAACAAATAAAAGAATTGATAAGGTAGGAACCCTAACTTTCCTTATTTTTTAAAGAAAAATAATTTCAAAAATCTCAAACGAAATGGTGTTTAATTAAAACTGACAAGTAATGTGGAAAAGTTGTTAGAATTTTTTTAGATATTTTGTATGTATGCAATACTGTCAAGGTAGTCGGAAGCCACCATCAAGAAAATTGTTGTTGTTTTTCAAATAGTCTTTCGGATATTTCCTTAATTTTTTTAAATACGTGGATTCAAGCTACCTGATAGTGATTGCCCCAATCTCATTTCTTGGAAATGTTTCTTTTTCAAAATTTCCCGAAAAAAATTATAAAGATTAGGATGATGTTTGGCTACAGATTGGTTAAGGAATTATATCATCCCTCAATGGCATTGTTATTTTACG
Organism: Lissotriton helveticus; assembly: GCF_964261635.1. NCBI lineage: Eukaryota > Metazoa > Chordata > Amphibia > Caudata > Salamandridae > Lissotriton > Lissotriton helveticus. The sequence goes on along the minus strand of NC_136069.1, from coordinate 1,710,623,812 downwards.
CACCACCTTCTAAGCAGGTTGAATAGCAGTTAAACCAGTCTGTAGGCTACCTAGGTTTCCTCAAGCAACCTGACCTGCTTAGACAGCCAATCCATGTATCCTCAAAGTATTTAGTAGAGAGGCCAATTTTTCTTCATTTTGAGTAAAATAGTCCGATTTGATAATGGAAGTGTAGAATTCATCTACACTTTCTGGTGGCACAAAACATAACAGAGTTTGTTTTCACAATTCAAATTGTAGTATGTTGCTTGACAAATAGTCCTTAACCACGGATGCTTTCTGAATCTTTCGCCAATTTGCCTGTAAAAAGTGGAAGAAACATCCTTGAATTTTGGTATCAGGATATCATTTTGTTAAATAGTTAATCATTGATAAATCAAAAAAAAATATTACTTTTCCAGGACTTTTATTCAAGGTTTTGCTTTTGATTACTGTTAAAAATTCAGTGTATGTTGATGAATGTTGGTCAGGCAGAAAAGCATATACTAAAGGAACTGTTGTGTTATTCATATTAGCATGAATAGTATAAAATTGTGAAAATGGATGGGGTGTTAATTTAAATGTAGGATCTATCACATAATTTGGACTATTCTCTAAGGTTACAAGGTTATGGTTAGTGCTAAAAATTAGAATTCTATTCAGAGGGTTTGCATTATCATATAGGAGAAAAGATTCATTTGAGAATGTTATAGTTAGTTGGGGAGGGATGTTAATGTCTTGGAAGGTTTGGGATGTTACACGGTAGGGATTACTGCCAGTGTTTACCTCTGAACTGCAACAGTTTAAAAGGACACCTAAACTATCAGTCCGAGGAAGATCAGGATTGGTCTTGGATTCCACACGCACTGAACCCATACCGATCCTGATGGAAAAATCGGGACCGAAAAGAGTAAAGTGAGAAACATCCAGGCACAATTGAAATGTAAAAGAAAAAGAAAAATCTGCTCCTGGAATGTCCATGGTTTCAAAGAAATGGAACAAGACCAAGAAACCATTACCTTTCTGTATAATTATGATATAATCCTTCTGCAGGAAACATGGAATATCACCCCAAGACATATTGTTGGATATGAGGAACATCATGAAATGGCGGAAAAGATCTCTAAGTACGGTCACCCAAGGGGGGGTTTATCTACATATATAACAAATAAATTCAACTGGAAGACTAAGACAATGGAAGCTGGAGTAAATTGGATACAAGTTATAAAATTAGAAAATAATTGGCCTATAAATGGAGTTGGGTGGAATTTGTTGGTTGTAAACGTATACATACACCCCGAGAAGCATACAAAAGTAAACAAATTGTCTGAACTAGTCAACATAATAAAAACACTGCAAATAACACATCAATATCACGAGATGCTCATCACAGGAGACTTCAATTGCAATCTGACAAGTATTAAGGGAAAGAAAAGCAATATCAAAATATCATGGAACGATTTAGAAGCACTGGGATTAGTGACACTAAATGGAAACATGAGGGGAGATCAACCGGCAAGTACCACCTTTTTGCATGGAAATAAATCCTCCACAATAGATTATACATTAATCAGCAAAGAGCTCATAAAGCAAACTGATCAGTTCAGCATTGTATTACGACCGGAGAGCGACCATTTCCCTCAAGAAACCATACTAAATTTTAAACATCCATCAAAAAATTACCACAGCATCACTGGTTACAATTCCGGAAGTATTCAACCAAAGGAAACTCAAATGGAAAGGAACCATAATAAATGAGATAATGCAAACAGTGTATATGTACGCAGAGAATACAGCGCTCCTGGAACCCCATTCACTGGTGAAAGACTGGGAGAATTTACACACATTGGTGCTAGACAAATTCCCTGCAGAGACAGTAAAGACCCGTGCACCCGACTCCAACAAAGAGGCATGGTATACCTACAAGCTAAGAGACAATAAAAGGAATATCGCTAGCCTTGAGACAAAAGGCCGCATTAAACAGAATGGGAAAAGAATTTGACAATAGTGAGATACAAAAAATGAGAAAAGAATATAAAGATGAATGCCGAAAAGCAAAAAGGGCACACACAGAAAAACTATGGGAAGACCTGCGATGGACAAGTAAATGACCAAATAGCAGTGAATTTTGGGGAAAAATCAATAAATTATCAAAAGGAACAGGAGCGCGGCAGAATATAGGAATCAGTGCAACAACATGGCTACAATACATCGATAGCCTGTATAATACTCACATGGACCAATTCCCAAGCAAAGATGCAAGAAATGACACTCTATTGGGAAAAGAATTAAGAAGCGCAGTCACCTTCAACAAAAAAACAAATGAACGGGAAGAAGAAACAACGAGCTGGGACCCGGAAGACCAATTTCCATTAACAAAAGTGAACCAAACGGACTACCAAATGCCCTATTTAAACAAGATCCTGAATTCTGGGCAAGTTATCTCACACCACTCTTTAACCACTGTTTCGGGACAATAAGATGCCACGGTCCTGGAGCGGAAATCTTTTTCACCCAATTTACAAAAATGGGTGTAGAATGGAACCAGGGAACTATAGGCTAATAGCCCTTACTGATGTAGAGGCAAAACTTTTTGCATCCTGCATATTACGTCACCTACAGGAATGGACAAACATCAATAAAATAGTCCCTAAGTTCCAAACGGGCTTCAGGGAAGGCATGGTCTCAATCACAAACCTTTCAGCATTGGCAATGTTAATAGAAACCGCAGAAAAAAAGAGGGTAGGATTACTGGCATGCTACATCGATTTAAAATCAGCTTTTGATAGAGTACCACGAGACCGCCTGGGGAAAAAGTTGGAATCATGGGGACTCCCGCAGAAACTAATAGAAACCATTATAGCCTTATACACGGAAACATGGGCCAAAGTAAAGGTGGGGGATGGGAAAAGAATATCATCACAAATAAAAATAAGATACGGCCTAAAACAGGGCTGTGTGCTGTCTCCAAGCTTATTTAACCTGTATCTAGCGGATTTAAACACCTACCTGCAACACGTAAATGGTCATCTGCCAACATTGGCAAATGAGCCAATACAATTTCTGCAATACGCGGACGATATCTTTGTAGTAAGTCAAACTCCGATTGGCCTGCAACGCGTCATAAATAAATTAATCAATTATTTTGACACCGCCAGTGTGTGAGTAGTGTGCGACCCCACCCCCATTTATTTTGACACATTAGGTCTAGAACTCAATAAAACAAAAACCAAGGTAGTGAGATTAGCGGGCCCAAGACGAGGAAAATTTAAATGGTACGCAAAGGACATACAAATTGAGGAGACAACTACATATAAATATCTGGGTGTTAAATTGAGCAGAAACATGTCTCTGGTGCACCAAAAAAGGGACATCACAGCCAAAGCCCAATCACTTACCTTTGCCTACAAACAGCTGCAAAAGAAATTACACTTCCCCTCACATGGACATCTCTTAAAAATAATGGCAGCTCAACTGCTCCCAACCCTGTCATACGGGTTGGAAATCTGGCATGGGAAAGAAACTGATATTTTAAAGAAACTAAAGATAAAAGTTTACAAATCAGTTTTTAATCTTTTTAAAGGATCATCCCCAGCACAAATACGTTTAGAATTCGGTTTACAAAACCAAGATTACCAAAGGAAAGCAACTTTTACAAAATGGTGCTGGAAACTCAGAGCATCAGAAAAAGGATCAATAAATAACTTATGTTGGTTAGAAATCAAGATACAATATGAGGAAAAATGAACCAAACACTTGGTGCGATTACTTGCGACTTGCACTGGAAACACTAAACATCGAGGAAGTTTGGAATAGCCAATTGGAACGAACATCATTTAATAAAATTTTTAATTTAAGTGCAAAATTGCTATCCCTGGCAGAGGATAAAAGGAGATTAGCCAAACGCCACCATGCATGGACTGTAATTAATTCGTATAAAAGACTAAATCCCCAATTTTATCTAGAAGCTCACTTTCGGTTATCGTTAAAAGCGAAATTCATGGCATACAGATTGGGCGACCACTGCTCAAAAGACCTGATTCCTTCCTGGAAAATCAAACAGCAAGCCAAGACATGCCGCCTATGCGGGTACCACACGGAAAGCTTGCTCCATCTAATGTGCACGTGTGAGGCAGTAAAAGAGGAAAGAAGAAAAATGCTGAAACAAGTTCTAAATAACCTAAATATTCGCACCTGCAGACAGGCGGTAACAACTTGGACGGGTGCCACTTCGAACATTCTAATATGCCGTGGTGTAATATTCATGACATCTTGTCACCTTAAGGTTGTACAAGGAGGGAAGGAGCCCAGACTGCAGTGAAGCTTTGATGAAGTTTATTAAACTTAAACAATGTCCCAGAATAGTCAAAGTACAACTTGGAGCTGTGGCGTCATGAGGACCGTCTTGAAGTGGCGGGGCGTCTCTCCCTCAGACTGGCGCGTTCTTCTTCCGGGGTCTCTCTCGCTCACACGCCCCAAAACAAAGGAAAGACAGGTGGCTGTTAGTTCACAGCATTATTCTAAACAGCGTCAGGGAGGGGAGTGAGGGCAACACACGTGAGGAAAGCAACGGATACCAACACCAAGAAAAGCCGACCCGGAAGAGTGAATGTGAAGTGCTCAAGTGGACCCGTGCCCTGTCTGACCTCCCTCCTCCGGTTGTTACCCTTTCCCTACTCGCTTAAAGGTCAATAGGGTACGCAAGCGTTCACGTACCTGGTGTAGCCACGCGTCATCCTGGGCGTGGCTGGGCGATACATGAGAACGGTGGCCTCCAGGCTTCTCCTGCGTCCCTGATTCTGGTCCGTCCCCTTGGTCAGAAAGTCGATCGTTGGCTTCTCCGTCGTCTTCCTGCTTCGGTTCTTCACGTCCTCGACTCGCTCCTGTGTCCGTCCTTTCTCCTCGGTGGTTGGTTTCTCTACGGGACCTCGGTTCCAAAGCGCTCGGCACTATCCACACCTCAGCGTCTTCCTGGTCTGCCTTTTCTCGTCCCAAGCCGCACTCCGATTGGCTCCACGGCATCCACGTCACAGGGGGGAAGTTCTCCTCGTAGGAATCCCGGTCGTCCTTAAAGGGCCCGGACCACTCCTGCAAGCGAGACGTAGAGTCCGTTACGGGGCAGGATTGGACCCCGTGACACATCCTCCCCCCTGACTTTTCCCGTTCGGGGGAAAGTGGATAACGGGAGAGAAAGTCCGCGTTTGTGTGTTCAGAACCTTTCCTGTGCAGGACCTCGAAATCGAAGGGTTGGAGGGAAAGGAACCACCTTAGAATGCGGTCGTTCTGACCTTTGTTCTGTTGTAGCCACGTCAAAGGGGCATGGTCCGTGACTAACGTGAAGTGACGGCCCTCAAGATAGTACCTCAGTTTCTCAATGCTCCATTTCACAGCAAGGCACTCCTTTTCTATTGTGGGATATGCTGTCTCCCGAGGAAAGAGTTTCCTGCTTAAGAATAAAATGGGTTTCTCCCGGCCTTCCTTATCCAATTGTGACAAGACAGCCCCGATCCCAACACCTGATGCATCAGTTTGTAGAAGAAAGGGTTTATCAAAGTCAGGGGTTGCCAGGACAGGGGCTGAGGATAGAACATCCTTGAGGATTTGGAAGGCTGTACAAACCTGGGGAGAGGGACTCCTAAAGTGTGATGAACTTGCTGTTTTCTTAAGCAGATCGGTTAAGGGAGCTGAAACAGATGCAAAGTGGGGAATGAAACGTCGGTAGTAACCGACAAGGCCGAGAAAAGCTCGGAGATCCCTTCTAGTGGCAGGAAAAGATTGCGATTGTATGGCCTTTACCTTCTCTTCTTGGGGGTACAACTGCCCGTTACCCAAAACATATCCAAGATACTTGACCCGAGTAAAGGCTATGCGGGATTTTTTTGAATTTACATGTAGACCTGACTTTTCTAGGGCCGACAGGATGAGGTCTAGGTGTTTTAGATGTGTCTCCCAGTCAGGACTGCGTACCACTATATCATCCAAATAAGCAGCCGCGAATTTGGTGTAGGGAGCAAGGAGGGTGTCCATGAGACATTGAAACGTCGCGGGTGCTCCGTGTAAACCAAACGGCAACACGGTGAAGTGGAACACTCCGTCTGGTGTGGTGAATGCTGTCTTTTCCTGATCTTGTGGAGACAGAGGTACCTGCCAATAGCCCTCGGTGAGGTCAATAGTTGTTATGTATTGAGCCTCACCAAGGCGCTCGATTAACTCGTCTACCCTGGACAGGGGGTACCCGTCTTGTTTGGACACCTTATTGACGGCCCGAAAATCGATGCAAAAACGGGTACTGCCGTCAGGTTTTGGGACTAAGACCACAGGAGATGACCAGTTACTGTTGGAAGGAACTATTATACCTGCTTCCAACATTTTCTCTACTTCTGTCTTGAGTAACGACCGCCGGGCCTCCGGAACTCTGTAAGGTTTTTGTTTGACGACAATGCCCTCTGGGGTGGGTATGTTGTGTGTAGCTAAAGTCGTTCTACCCGGTTGGTCAGAGAATATGGTCTGATGTCCAAACAGAACTTCTGACAGTTCCCTTTTCCTTGCATCTGTAAGATCAGGGTTCACTACTATCTGCTCTAAGGTGTTCGGGGCAGTCGTGACTAGGGATACAGAGGTAGGAGTTCGGGGTGGGGGTCCCAGCCACTTCGTCAGAATGTTGATGTGGTATATCTGGTTTCTGGTAGGGGATAATTTCAGAGCATAGGTGGTTCTCCCTATTTTCCAGGTGACAGGAAATGGGCCCTGCCATTCTTTCCGGAGTTTGTGGGTAGAAGTGGGGAGAAGGACAAGGGCCCAATCTCCTACGGACAGTTCTCTCCACTTTTTTCCCTTGTCATAGAAGGTCTTTTGTTTGGTTTGGGCTTTTTCCAGGGTATCATAGGACAGAGTCCGTAGTTTATGTAACCGACTCTTTAGTTGTTGGGAATAGTCCAGTAGGTCTTGGGCATCCTGGGCCCCTTCCTTTTCCTAATTGTCTCTGGTTATTTCTAAAAGAGTACGTGATTTTCGTCCAAAAAGGAGTTCAAAGGGCGAGGCTCCCATGCTGCTCTGATGTTGACTCCTTAGGACGAACAAAGCTAGAGGAAGTAACTGGTCCCATTGCTTCCCATCTCCAGTTAACAGCTTCCTCAAGGTCGTCTTTATCAAGCCATTATAGCGTTCAACTAGCCCATCGGTTTGGGGGTGGTAAATCGAGGTACGCAGATGTTTCAAATGTAACAGAGAACAAACCTGTTTCATCAAGCGAGAGACAAAAGGGGTTCCCTGGTCAGTTATAATATCCTTGGGGAAACCCATTCTCGAAAACAGTTCAATCAGTTTCTGGGATATGGCATTCGTCGTGGCTGCCCGCAAAGGAAAGGCCTCGGGGTACCGGGTAGCGTAGTCAAAGATAACCATGACATACTGGTAACCCCGATGGGACTTAGGAAGAGGGCCGATGATGTCTACCCCGATCCGCTCGAAAGGTGTTCCTATGATAGGAAGAGGGACAAGAGGTACTCTTGGTCGTACGTAAGGATTACGTTTTTGGCAGATCTGGCACTCTTGGCAATATTTCTTCACTTGTGCGTATACCCCAGGCCAATAAAAATGTTGGGTAATGGATTGGGTGGTTTTCTCCGCCCCAGAGTGACCAGCCAGGAGGTGTGTGTGGGCAAAAAACATGACTTGGTCACGGAACGAAGTGGGTACGATCAACTGTGGTGTTGCCTGTGCATCAGCCATTCTATATAAGAGCCCTTTCTTTTCCACAAAGCAGGGATAGTATAACGGATCTCGACCCTGATTTTCATGAGCATTCTGCCATGCTGAGGCTAAAGACGCATCATTCAGTTAGGCAGCACGGAAGTTGGTGTCTGTGGCCCACGGTTCCTCCACTAGGAGACCGTGTTTACTCTCTGGGTGGATGCTACTCTTTTGTAGTGCTTCGGACATAAGGGTGTGGAACCATTTATTGTCTGTACCTATAATGAGGGCTTCAGGTAACCTTGGGAGCACCCCTACCTCACATCTTACTTGAGTACCCTTCTCAGTGACAATATTCACGCTGGCTAAGGGATAGGTCCGTATGTCCCCATGCACGCATTTGATCCTAACAGATCATGTTAACATCGTGGAGGAGTCAGACAGGGAATCGGCTCTAACCACTGAATGACGACACCCTGAATCCAATAAGGCTCTGATTTTCTTCTGGTCTAATAGGACACTTACGTAAAAGGCTGGACCGGTTTCCTGTGCATACATGATGGCGCGAGGCATGTATCCAACCTCCATAGGTTCTTCTTCCTTCTCTTTATTTCTACGACAGAACCTGGCGATATGTCTCCACTCACCACATTCGTAGCATTGAGGACTAGTCGGAAGTGGGGGTTCCAGTTTTAATGGCCGTGCCTTGAGGTGGGGTTCTGGCAGGCTTTTAAATGGCTTTCTATCGGGTTTTCCGGGAGGTTTACTGATGTTGGATTTCTCTGGTTCTCGTAAAACCGGACGGCTTTGAGCCCGTGCATATGAATTAGCCATTTCAATGGCGTGTTCTAGCGTAAGTCCGGCATGCTGCCTAAGCCATCTTTGAGTCCCAAAGTGTAGGGCTTCAAGAAATTGTTCGAGGTAAATTTTGTTCATCACTTCTTCCAAGTTCCCTTCTTGAGGTTTTAGCCAACGGTCGGCTGCGTCCTTCAGTCGGTAGAATAGGGTTTTTGGAACATCATTAGGTTGCCCCCTTTCCTGTTGGAATCGTATTCTATGACTCTCGTCATCGACCCCTAGCCTGTCTAGGACGATCTGTTTGACATGTCCATATGTAGCCGTCCCGTCTTTGTTAGCAAGTTGATACGCAGCCTGCGCTTCCCCGGTTAACAGGGGTGCCAAATAGAAAGGCCATCTCTCACCTGGCCATGCACTAGCTCAGGCAGCTCGTTCAAAATTCAGAAAGAACGAGATAGGGTCGTCACCTGCCACGTATTTCTGCAAGGGGACCACTGCCACAGGGGGTGCGGCAGCTCGATGTTGTCCTAACGTGGCCATGAGTTGCATCTGTCCTTCGGCTAGTTTGGTTAGGTGATCAGACTGTTGTTGAATAGCAGCAGTAAACGTGGCACGGTCATTTTCGACCTGCTCAGTGTATTGTCTGATAGCCCACTCCAGTTTGGACTGTCCCTCGCTCATTTGGGTAATTAAGGCCTCCATCTTAACAGACGGAAACTCCTGGCTGGCTCGCCACTTGTCACCTTAAGGGTGTACAAGGAGGGAAGGAGCCCAGACTGCAGTGAAGCTTTGATGAATTTTATTAAACTTAAACAATGTCCCAGAATAGTCAAAGTACAACTTGGAGCTGTGGCGTCATGAGGACCGTCTTGAAGTGGTGGGGCGTCTCTCCCTCAGACTGGCGCGTTCTTCTTCTGGGGTCTCTCTCGCTCACACGCCCCAAAACAAAGGAAAGACAGGTGGCTGTTAGTTCACTGCATTATTCTAAACAGCGTCAGGGAGGGGAGTGAGGGCAACACACGTGAGGAAAGCAACGGATACCGACACCAAGAAGAGCCGACCCGGAAGAGTGAATGTGAAGTGCTCAAGCGGACCCGTGCCCTGTCTGACCTCCCTCCTCCCGTTGTTACCTTTTCCCTACTCGCTTAAAGGTCAATAGGGTACGCAAGCGTTCATGTACCTGGTGTAGCCACGCGTCTTCCTGCGCGTGGCTGGGCGATACATGAGAACGGTGGCCTCCAGGCTTCTCCTGCGTCCCTGCTTCTGGTCCGTCCCCTTGGTCAGGAAGTCGATCGTTGGCTTCTCCGTTGTCTTTCTGCTTCGGTTCTTCACATCCTCGACTCGCTCCTGCGTCCGTCCTTTCTCCTCGGTGGTTGGTTTCTCTACGGGACCTCGGTTCCAAAGCGCTCCGCACCATCCACACCTCGGCGTCTTCCTGGTCTGCCTTTTCTCGTCCCGAGCCGCACTCCGATTGGCTCGACGGCGTCCACGTCACAGGGGGGTAATTCTCCTCGTAGGAATCCCGGTCGTCCTTAAAGGGCCCGGACCACTCCTGCAAGCGAGACGTAGAGTCCGGTACGGGGCAGGATTGGACCCCGTGACACATTAGTAGAGACTTTACTCTTAAAAAATGAATAGTCAAAGCTGGGACTGCAAAGATGATTTTTTAAAACTGTGAAGTTGTAAGAAAATGTATTTTTAATTTTTTAATCTAGATTGCCATTCTCTTTCTTATTGTGTACACTTTAGGGTTGTGAAAAACCAAATAAAGTTAATCTTTGACTTGACTTGACTTACCTCTGAACTGTCCGTCTAAGGTTGGGGATGTAGGACATGCTACCTGCAACGTGCACTGGTATGTATTTGGCTATTTCCCTTAAAATTGTTCCACAGGATTCATTGGAGGTGTGTGCCAGAAGTTTAATTTGTTGAACATTTTCCCGTACTTCAATTTCCATTGCAGAGGTAGAGTGGTTATACTCTGTTGACCTAACAACATTATCTTCCAGAGTAACCGCTCTGCCTGAGCACTAGGAAGAGAAATATTGCACATACATCCAATGACTCCTGGGTTCTGCAAATCTGGCTTTGCAATAGGGATAGCCATATTTGAAAAGACTATTGCCAGCTCTCAATTGTACATATGTAGCATTTCTGCAGGATTACATTTTTGTGAAATCTGTTAAAAAAAGAAGAAATATTAAATGTAGTGTGCTTGATTTTTACTTTTTTTGGTATTGGTTTTTGAAGGATTTCAATCTGAGAAAGTTTACACATTAGTTATGATGTTGTTTAAGAGATAGTGTTATGAATTTTAAAGAAATTCCTGTTTACAAACAAATTAAAACTACTGCTCTTTTCTTTTCTTGTTGTTGTAGTCCGGGTAGGGTTTTCTTAGTAGAAATCAGATGGCTCTTGGTTGTACAACAATTGTTTGCTGCTCATTTGCTTCTTGTATTTTGGTTTGCTATATTGAACAAAAATAAATGATTTCTTACGTCTTTAGAATTTAGGTGAATTTGTGTTTTCTTTCACATACAAAATTAGGTGACTAGGTGGAGTTGCATTATTGCATGGGTTCCCAAGTCCCTGAACTGCACTTGCCAAGAGGTAATGACCTGGTGTAGTTGGATTATTGAATTGGACCGCAAGTTACTGACCAGCACCTGCTTTAACCTAAGTACCTGGTGGAGTCGGATAATTAAACTGGTACCCTATTCGCTGATCTTTATCTGCCAAGTGGTAAGTACCCCGTGGAGCAGGATTGATAAACTGGCACCCTAGTCACTTTTCAGCACCTGCCTAGAGGTAAGTACCTGGTGGAGTCGGATTATTAAACTGGTACCCTATCCGCTGACCTCTATCTGCCAAGTGGTAAGTACCCTGTGGAGCAGGATTGATAAACTGGCACCCTAGTCACTTTTCAGCACCTGCCTAGAGGTAAGTACCTGGTGGAATGGGAATATTAAATTGAACTTCAAGGAACTGACCAGCACCTGCCCAGAGGTAAATATCTGATGTAGTAGGATTTTCAAATTGGATTTCTAGTCACTGATCTGCACCTTCCTGAAACTAAATACCCAGTGGAGTTGGAATATTAAAATGAACTTTAAGTCACTGACCAGCACCTGCCTGGATGTCAGTACCTGGTGGAGCGGGATTATTAATTTAGAACTCAATTCACGGACCAGCACCTGTTTAGAGGTAAGTACCCAGTGGTATTGTATTTTTTATTTGGACCTCAATTCCCTGACCATCACTTGCCCAGAGGTAAGTACACAGCGGAGTTGTATTATTAAAATAGACGTCAAGTCACTGACCAGCATCTGTCTAGAGATGAGTTACCAGTGGAATTTAAATATTAAATTAAGAGTACAGCACTTTTCTTGTCATTGTTATAGTCTGGGTAGGACTTTTATAGTAAAAATCATAATAATTAGTTACCTGATGTTAATTTTCGTTTTGCTTTGGCAGGTTATGCTTCAGATGGCTCTTGGTTGTACAATAGTTGTTTTCTGCTCGCTTATTTCTTGCCTTTTGATTTGCTGCATTGAAAAAAAGAAATGGTTTGTGTCTTCAGAATTCAGTTGAATTTGTGCGCGTTTCTTTTATTTCACCTACAAAAGAGGAAACTAGGTGGGGTTGCATTATTCCATAGGTTACCAAGCCTCTGAACTGCACTAGACCAGAGGTAAGTACCTAGGGCCTTATTTATGAAGGCCTTGCACCGCCGATGCGTCACTTTTTCCCATGTTAAAAATGACGCACCGGCGGTGCAAGGCCTTCATAAATCTGCCCCCTAGTGTATTTGGATTATTGAATCGTACATCAAGATACTGACCAGCCCTGCTTCCAGGTAAGTCTCCGGTGAAGTTAGATTATTAAATTGACACCCTATTCACTGACCAGCACCAGCCTGGATGTAAGTACTGCTGATGTTGGATTATTAAACTGGCATCCTAGTCACTGACCAGCAGCTGCCTAGAGGTGAGTATCCGGTGGAGTTGGATTATTAAATTGAACTTCAATAACTTGACCAGCACCAGCCCAGAGGTAAGTATCCAGTGGAGTTGGAGTATTTCATTAGTCCGCACATCACTAACCAGCACCTTCTTAGAGGTAAGAATCTATTGGAGTTGGATTATTAAATTGGACCTCAAGTCACAGTGCAACAGGCTTCATGTAACCACACTGTGTAGTTTAATTAATAAACTTGCACCTGAGTCACTCACCACCACCTGCTTCAATTAAAGTACCTTTTTGTTAACAACAATTCACTTTACAACATCTGCTATGAGCTATAACCATGTGGAGTCTTATTTTGGACTTTTAGTTTACTGACTAATATGTGTTTGAGGTAAGTAGCCCAGGGAGTTGTATTAATATTGTAGATGTTGTACTTATTGTTTTTTTATTTTTTTACCTGTGTTATTAATATTAGATATTTTGAGAACTTGCTGTGAACAGTTGTAGTATGTTGAAGGATTTCTGCAGGCTCCTAGAATTGACAAATGAAAATCTTCTTTTGGATTCAACTTTGCAAGATAAAAAAGAAATTGTGTATATTTTCTTTTCCAGTGTATCTGTTTTTAAGGATTATTTTTGTTTTTTAGATTTTGTTTTACAAAATATTTTCAGGCGGATTATTTTTTTTGCACAAGGAGCTGTTTGCATCTCATTAACATTACTATTTTCCCTTTTTTAATATTCTTTTTTGGCCTTTGACGCACTGTCCAGCATGTGCCTGGGGGTTTGTTCATAAGGGAGCTGGAATATGAATTTCAATCTACAAGTTAATGATCTGGTCATTTTGAGTTAACTTCCTGGTGTAGTTGTGATATTAGTTTATTCACAAAGTTACCGACCAATACTTTCCCAGTAGTATATACTTAATGCATTTGGCTTACTAAACCAGATAGGCAGGTTTTTGAGCAACATATGCTGGGATGTAAGTTTGATAGCAGATTTTTTAAATTCTTTTTTATTTAACATTTCTGAGGAGATTTATTTTTTCTGGATTTACTTACATTGTTGTAATCGATTACTTTCTAATGCAGAGTTTGTTTAGGCTGCCTGGAATGTGTTTATCAAAATCTGGAATCTAAATTGTATATATTGCAGTTTTATTTTAGCACACATAATACAAATTGTATTTAAAAATTACCTGCTGAGGCCTGTAGATGGCACTCCTGGTTTAAATATGACCATTGTGAAGTTCAGCTGTGAACAATGCTTCTGCTCAGTGCGATATCTAGCGTAGAACTGATGACAAAATAGTGGATGGCCTTTTTAGGTTGAGCCTGGCAGTGCCTGCGAGAAATTGTGTATTTAGTCTATCGGCTGTGAGCACGCCCATGTATTGCCATTGGTTCTTTGTTGAGCCATTCAGAAATACTGGCTTTCTATTGGTCCGTTGCTTCCAATTGTCCCTCCTTTGGTTGCTTGATGCAGCCAGGCAATTTCACTAAGCGATGGTTTCGGATGGCATCACCCCTCCTCCCACAACACAGCGATGGTCTCCACTCTCCACTGTCCATCGCAGTCTCAGGGTTGCTTCTCTGGTTGTCCATCTCTTCCTTCTAATCAGCTGTAAACACTCCCTCCCTCCTTCCTGCTCATTCTTTTGTCGTATTTTTACACTCAATGTGGAAACCATTTTATTTTTTTGCTGTGGCACTTACACAAGAACACACTGATTTTCGGTAGGCACGGAGTGATTACGTGATTTGCCCAGAATCACAGGATGTGGAGCCGACGCCAAGACTTGATCCCGGTGTCCAAGTGACAATGTCTGCAGCTCTTCCCGTTGTGCCACATCCTCTCACATGCACTCTCCTATAAACAGCGCATCACTTTCTTAAAGCTGCTTCCTCAGGGTTCTGTGGGGAGGGATTGGCTCACCGTCCAAGGCTTCTTTGTCTTCACAGACAAGGCCCATGGGACCATCAAAAGTCTGACATTCTACTTCTTAAAACTCAGAGGCACTAACAGTAATCTGATATTATGCGTGTGAAGTGTAACACGGCACTTCCAAGCATGATGGTGTGGACTGGAATGACAGAGTCCTAAACAACACAGCACTGCGTTGTATTTTTACACAGTGGTGCGCTAAATTACACAGTGCAGCCTGCCCAGCATTACACAGTGCTGCTCTGTATGAAACAGACCTTTTTCGATTTCGAGCCCAAAGCTGCAGTGTACAACCGACCTATGCAGCAGGTGCTGAACCTTCTGAGCATTGCTTCCTGATTTGACGGATTCTATTCTGCAGGGATTTCACTCTGCCTGCATCCTGTGTGGTCCTTACAACCCAGCTGATTTTTGCTGCCTACTGTGACATATTTGATTGTGCAGAAATGTCACCCTGAGAGGTGCTCACTCATATGCAAGTGACAGTAACTGCGAGATACCAGGAATGATAAATGTGGCCCACCCTGCTTATAGGCACAGAAGAGGCTTACAGGCAAGGGTGGAGGCGGAAAGGTCCGAGAGATATACAGGTTGTTTTTAAAGGATAAAGGGTTGGACGGCCTGTAGTTATTGCGGTACCGTTAGAGTGAGTGGTTGAAATTGAAAAGAGCCCGGAGCTTTAAGAAGTTCCCAGGAAGTCCACAATTATAAAACAGTTTCCCTAGTGACCCGTGCGCTACGAATTCAAAATGTAAACAAGACACAAGTTTAATGCAGCAACATATTACAAAGTGAGGTGGATATTCACAAGGACAGGCTATAACTATCGCCAGTGTCAGTCATCGCAAGAAAAGTTAACGCTGCCTAACCCTGATTAATATCACCATGTTAGCGGGGTATTTTCAAACCTGCTGTACATGGCATAGTAACAAGAAAGGGATGTCAAAACCCACGTACTAATCATCGCGATGGCGAATGAACATCCTGCTTTATCCAGCGATACAGATAATCGTCTGAAAAGTCCCATCATCACTACTTTTAGCTCCCGGCCCAACACTGCCCCTGCTGGAAGCCAGGTGTCACTGTGAGGCTGGCAGCATTGTGATGCAGCAATCAGCTTCCTCGAAGTCTGACCATTTGTTTTAACAAGTAATACTGTCATTTTAGTGGCGCTAACTTGGACAAACCCCTTCCATCTGGAATACCTGCATCTTAAAAGGCTCCTGCTGTGTTCCCTTCCATGCTGCAGGTAGTCGTCCTGTTTAGCACCAGCAAAAGGCAGGTGTAGAATCCCTGGAGTTACCGCGGGTTATACCCTGTTTTTGCTTTGCTTCGCTTTGCAGATCTGGCAGTTCGTTGTGAATGTGGTGTTGTGGTTTTCTTGTGTGTGTTTGCACGGGAATGCCTACTCTGCATCTCTTTAGTGTTAGTTGGTGGTGTCCACTGTGGAGATGAATTTGGGGGCAGTTTTCGCGGGAATATTGGTGTTGTCTGCAGTTTGCACCAGCTTGAGAATGGGGTGTTAATTCTTTCACTACTTTTGATGTGCTAAAGTGGGGATAATTCGGATATGAATTCTTGTGAATATGCACCTGAAACTAAAGGAACTTAGCATACAGACCCACAGAATGTTCAGAATCATGCCGCATTCTTCTCCCAACCACCCTTCTTCGATGTCAGGATCTCCTACTTAGACCAGGCTTCACAAATTATCAAGAAGCACCATAAAAGGTGTGAGCAGAGACATTTAAGGGCATAGCCAAGGTTAGCAATTGCCCAGGGCCCCTCCTTTCAAGGTGCCCCTGGTAAAGTGAACTTTATTTGTAGCTCACTTCTGTGTATTTCTCCATCTTAACCTTAACTTATAATTCAAAATTTTTTGGCAGCATTGGGCTTGAATAAGCTAAAAACGTGTAATAAAATGCAAAGGTGCCCCCGACTCTGATGCACATCACTAATTTCGCTGGCTGAAGTTCAATTGATGAAGTGCTTATGACCCACCACCTTCCCACTTAGAGATTATAGCACGCCGCATGCCCTCGATTGACTAAGGGTTTGCTGAGTGTGGAGGCTTGGGGTTTAATATGCTGTGAACTGCACAATGGACACTCAGCACTTTCAGGTAAGGAAAAATGTAAGAAATAAACAAAACAAAAACAAGGTATTATTAGTAATGTGAATTAATTTGCTGTTGACATGTCTCTCTTTCTGTTACCAGGCACATAATGGTCGGACAACAGCCCCTCCTGCACTGGACATGTTTAAATCAACAGAGATGCATAATTAGAAAAAATTATAAACAGTTTACATTTAAACCCTTCCCTCAACATCAGCCATTTCCTCCCAAACCAAGGCGTGCCATGGGGAACATCTTTTACAACGCAACTTTTACAACGTGGTACCTTTACCACGCAGGTTTTACAACGCAAGTCGTTAAAACGACTTGCGCTGGAGGGCGCTGTAGGATAGGGAATTGTTTAATTTACTATCCAAAACCTTCCCTACTATCCACGGGGACTGGAGTTGGAATAGTAAATTTAACTATTCCACTATCCAGCGCCCCAAAATCTGCGTGGTAAACGCATGCGCTGAAACGTCATACATCCGCATGCCACCTTACATTTCTTAAGAAAATACATTTGTGATGCAGTCCTTGACAAAACTGTCACAAACCTCTGCTGAGTTAATTCACTGGTACTCATATTCTTTAAAACACCCAGGGGCATATTCACAAGAATGTGGGGTAACTATCGCCATAGTAATTTATCGGCAGAAAAGTTAGCGCTGCCTAACCCCGATTATTATCACCGTGATAGCAGGGTATTCACAAGCCTGTGCTACATGGTGATAATTACAGCGAACGACGGAGAAAACATGCGTCAATAACATTGCAATTACAATAGTTATTCCTGCGTTAGCAGGCGATAGCTGTGGATCGGCACATCAGCGCCAGATAACTCACCTTTCTTAACCCAGGCGATATTGCATCACGAACATGGCCCTAAAAATATTAAGATGTGAGGGTTAGGATGTCAAGTGATTAACAAATGCAGGAGACATTGTCTGTTTCATTTAGCATTTGGCATGTAGCCTGAAAGACTGATGTGTCATCAGAGGCCCTTTGCCCGACCTCTGTACCCCTGCTCCATTGAAAGACCCTGCCAGCCAGCACCTACAAGTGGTAGATTTAAATGCATTCACGGATGAATGCTGAGGGGTTGGCAGGTCATTAAAAAAATATGACGGGACCTGGGGGTGGAGGGTGTTGTGACCCTCATGGGTATCAGAGCTGCATGATCATTGCCTCCATGGCATCTGTGGGTCTTCAGGTGTGGCTCTTGGCTGGGCTCCTTTTCATGCTGTGGGTAGGCGGCCTGCTTAGCACCAGCATATCGCAGGTGTAAAATCCCTAGTGCTACACCGGGTTATCCCGTTTTTGCATGCAGAACTGGCAGTTCGTTGTGAATGTGATGCTGTAGTTTTCTCTTGTGTTTTTGAACAGGAACTCCTACTCTGCATCTCATTAGTGTTAGTTGGTGGTGTCCACTGTGGAGATAAATTTGGGGGCAGTTAAGGTGCAAATACTGGTGTTGTCTGCAGTTTGCACCACCTTGTGAATGGGGTGTGAAATCTATATCCACTTTTCCTGCGTTAAGGTGGGGATAAATCAGAGTCAACTCCTTGTGAATATGCCCACCAGTGCTTATAAATGCTTCTCTCTTTTGTAGCGTTGCCTGATGAGCAGCGTTTCGCACCCAAATCGGTTATGCTTGAGTAGGTGGAGAGGCACAGGTACTAAACTTTAATGCTAAGGAAGCTGATTTTAAATTCAAAGGTGGGAAACTATAGTGGCTGGCTAATCTTATCAAAGACTTGGCGGCTTAGTCACCAGCGGCCAGGTACTGTCATCAGTGCGGCAGGTACATGGCTATGAGGGACCTACTTTACCATAAACCCCAACCAGTGGAAATAAGGGGGCAGGTTATGCTTGAGTAGGTGGAGAGGCACAGGTACTAAACTTTAATGCTAAGGAAGCTGATTTTAAATTCAAAGGTGGGAAACTATAGTGGCTGGCTAATCTTATCAAAGACTTGGCGGCTTAGTCACCAGCGGCCAGGTACTGTCATCAGTGCGGCAGGTACATGGCTATGAGGGACCTACTTTACCATAAACCCCAACCAGTGGAAATAAGGGGGCATTTTATCTGTTTGCATTTGGACCCTTGTCTCCTTCCTGTCCCTCAGCCTTTGGACCAAGAGATGTCGAGCTGCTTTGTCAAGTGCCAACAGTTCATCCAGCCCCGATTGTCCACTCTGCATTCTTGAACTTGCTGTTTTGCCTTTCTCCCATATAAGCACAGTACTTCCCCTCGTATAAGCACAATACTGACTACAAGTTCCACAGAGGAAAGGTAAAACCAGGGCACTCATGAGGGACAACTAGGAATCCAGGAACACTAGAGTCTGTTCCACCCTTCATTGTTTTAATGTGCTATACTTACACACTCAGATGCTCGGGGAAAAGACTTTTAGAGCACTGGAAAATATCTTTTTGCTGTTTGGGCACTTGACCCCCTCTAACATCCAGCAATCGCCCCATTTTTCTGAGACCATTTGGTATAGTATATCTTCCTCCTTCGCCATCTTTCGGCAATGCACAAAGACCGTTGCTTATTGGACTCTAATGTCACGCAACAATACCCATAAGTATAGACTGGCTAACATCCACGTAGGCCAGGGTCTGTGCTTGAATGGTTCCTTATAGATTTGCACCCTGGAGGCAAGATTTAAACTTGTCCAGAAAAAGGGACAGCTAAAAGCTGGGTAACCCAATGGGTTCAACAGTAAATTCCTCAAAAGAATGATATATGATGTAATGCTGCGAATTAATATCTACCCATAACTTTTCAACATGCTGCACATCAGCCACACTGCTCTGCAACAGAACTTTAAGACATTGGTAAAACCAATAGCGCTGGCTAAACACTTATAAGGTCCCAGAAATGTGACCTGTTGGCTATTCCAATGCTTGTTTTATACATTTTCAGAGAGCTGTTCTTTTTTAAACAGAAAATAGGTTTTGGAAACTGATTCTTAAAATATTGTTTATTGTGTGAGAATGTGTGTTTATTTTTAACGCTTTATAAAATGTGTTTTCAATCATGCTACTGTTCAATTGTCCCCCATTTTGGTTCCCGTTATAGTTTCTCAAATATGTAAAAATAGTTGATGGACTTCATTTTCAGGGCTTCAAGTCAGTATCTCATTAGTACATCATAACTCCTGCGTTTCATACTCTTTGCAGGATTGCCAGTCTGCCTCTGGAAGTCCCCAAGCAGAGCACATTGCAGTAGTCAAGCGGCAACACCAACAGGGCATGCGTTACTCTTTTTTGTGCCGCGGGCCGTTTTAGCCTTTTTCCTTAACAGTCTCATCACTCCGATACATATGCCCACTGAGGCCCTGATCTGACATTCAAAAGAGAGCTGGGCGTTAAAGAGGATGCCTAGATTTTTCACTTTGGGGTTTGGGATCGGGGGAGGGGGAGGGGGCCCAGATCCATCGGCCACCATGCTGAGGACCAGATAGAGGGCTGATTCCCAAACACCAGCTTCTCTTCTTTATCTGCATTTTACTTCAGGCAACTAGCCTGCATCCATGTCACTAGGTCAGTGAGACAAGATTTAAAATGTGCTGCATCCCTAGCTTCATCATGAGCCAGTGTGATAAGCTGAGTGTCAGCAGCATATGACACCATGTTCACTCCATTGCCCTCAATACCATTGGCCAATGGGCGCAGGTAAAGGTTAAAAAGAGTAGGGCTCAGTGCCAATCTCTGAGGTTCGCCCCACTGTAATAGGATAATGTCAGCGGTATATGGCTTCTGAGTAACCTGGAACAAGCAATTATAAAGGAAGTCTGCAACCCAGTCAAAAAATAATAATAATAATATCCACATTTGTAAAGCGCACAATCACCCGTTAGGGTCTCTAGGCGCTGGGGGCCGTCGGGAAGATTAAGCAAGCTATTGCCCAGAGTCACATGGTGCTGGGCTAATCTGCCGCCGGTGCCGGGGATCGAACCGTGATCCCCAGATTCCGGAGTCAGTCGCCCTGGCCGCGGCGCCACACCTCTTCAAAAACTCTGTCAAATGCTCTGTCCTTTATGCCCTGTGTCCACAGTCGATCCAGTAACACGGCGTATCGAATGCTGCGCTAAGATCCAGCATGATAAGAGGCCCAGTTTTCCCTTCAACGGCC
The DNA here is from genome assembly GCF_964261635.1 of Lissotriton helveticus. NCBI lineage: Eukaryota > Metazoa > Chordata > Amphibia > Caudata > Salamandridae > Lissotriton > Lissotriton helveticus. The sequence continues at coordinate 1,710,603,174 of NC_136069.1, read as the reverse complement.
GATCTACACATTGTCTCTGAGGCCAAGAGAAGGGCCGATTCAGTACTATACTGTGGCCGGAAACCTGATTGGTTCTTTTGTAGGATTCTTCTCTGTGATGAACTCTGTCAATTGGGAGTTGATATGCTTTTCAGCCAGTTTTTCCAGGAAAGGGAGTATAGAGATGGGGCAAATGTTCTCTTGTTTCGAGGAGTTCCAAGATGGTTTTAAGGAGCATATTCACCATTGGGTATTTCCATTCCGTTGGAAGTCGGCCGGCTTCAAATGACAGATTAAGCATACAATATAATCTCGAAGCCAGTGCAGGTAGCCCCAGATTCCAAATCACTGGAGGCACTGGGTCTAGCGGGATAGCTTTTCCACTGAGATGTTCTCAATCTTGAAAGCACCAGCAGGGAGGGGATCAGAGTTCGTGCATAGCCAATTTTATGTTCAATTCAATGCCGTGCCCGGGGCTTGTCTGTAACCAAACAAAATATCCAATGATAAAGTATTCTAAACTAGCATGGATATGCATACTCAACCAACAACCGTTGACAACATTATGCTGTGCTCTGAAATGGCATGATTAAAGGTGGTTATAGAGACTGAAAGAGAATCACGAGCAGTGAGAGAGAAAAGTGAATGTTATATAATAATACTCTTTAACATTTACAATTTTAAACATGACAAAATTGAACGATAAAAATGACTATGATAAATGTTAAAAACTGTAGATTTAAAATTACTTAAAAGTAGGGGGGCCGTTATGGGCTAATAATGTTCTGATGAGGAACATCGCTCTGCATTTCTTATAGTCTCTGATTTGATTGTTGAGTCTATTAACTCAGCCGCCTTGCTATGATGAGGAGGTTGTGATTGTGGCTTCCAGTAGTTTTGTTAGAATATTATATAGAGTAAGGACAATAAGTAAGTACTCCACATGTCCAAAAGCCATTAAACGCACCATCATTACAAGATGGGAATTAATTGAAAACGAACCTGATTTCAATGATTTATTTAAAGAAAAGGCAGTATTCGCTTACACAAGAGGGACAAATCTAAGGGAATTATTAACAACAACTGACAAGTGCCTTGACTCCATTACACATAAAGGCACAGTCAAGTGCCTTACCTGTATTCACTGTAACAACGCAACGCAATTATGGAAAATGTATTGACACATCCTATTTCTGGCAAAAAAATACAAATAAGACACTCGTCAGATTGTAACACGAGCAATGTTGTTTATTACATTAAATGTCCATGTGTCAAAGCTCATATTGGCAAGACGGAATGGACAATCAAAGTCAGATTGACTGAACACAGAAGGAAAATTCATACTAAAAACAAAACCTCCAGTTTAGCAGCACATTGGCTGGAAGCAAATCATTCAATATCACAATTAAGATTTTAAATCACCGAGGCTGTACAACTGACACATGGTGTAGCTAACAATAAGAAGTTATTACAGCGTGAGATTTTTGGGATTAAATACTTAGACACACTGTTACCAATCAGACTCAATGATAGGATAGACGTGAGTTGTTTTGTTTGATAATCTGAATGACCTTTTCCCTAGCCAGGATTTAGCACACACATCCCACCATCATAACTAACAGAGCATTCTTCCTCTAATATTTTAATTTTTTATACTTTCAATTTCTTTGGGTGGAGGGCACTGCACCTGTGTAATTTTGGAATGTTATTCTGGACGTAGAAGGATGGATTATATTTCATTGACATTATTTGCGCATCAGGGAGCAGTGAGTTTTCGCTCATCCTATTGGTATTTTTCGTTAAACAGATGGTAATTATGGACTTTATTTTTAAGGTTGTTGCATTTTTTGTGGTTTGGAGGTTTTTCGGTTTTTGAGAATTTTTGGTTTTATGACTGCGGGTAGAATATTTATTTTCCAGTATTAATTTATTTTTATTTTTTTTACATTTGATTTGGCATATTTCACTTTGCAATATGGCAGCCGACCGAACAGGATGCAGACCTAATTTATTCTAAAACAGTCCGTTGTTTATGTTTATATTCCCCAAACACGAGGTCTGATTCATATTGTTATCTATTCGGTGTTTCTTCTCACACACACTGACGGCAAGGTTTGGGAAGAGTGCATCGTGAGAGTACCGGTAAGATTATTCTCAAAGACGAATTTAGCGGCTAGATTTTCTGGTCTCATGTGTCTTTATTTACAAGAATTTTGATAATGAATCCCTTTTGCTTTTTCGTTGACTAGTTTGCTTTTTTGTAGACTTTCCTGCATGTTGAAGGTGAGCATTTTTGGTAACTATTTTGGTAATTAAAAAAAATATTTTTCTTATATGTCGCTTTCTAGCCATTGGGTTAGTGAATTGATGTTTCCTTTTTAATTGTAGACTCCAATTCTCTGACGCGTTGATTTTGAACATACGGACATTAGGGAGGCTGGGACAGTGTTCTTACATGATTTATAAGAGCACATGCTGGATGGATTAATTCTGAGTGCCAATCACAGCATTAAAAGGAGGCTGGTATCTTGCATGAATTTATTTATTTTGCATTACTCTATATACTTTATTCTTTATTTGAGTTTTATATAGCGCTGGCTAGATCCGGAGGTATCAGAGCGCTTTACATAGGGTTCCACAAAGTTACAAAATTACATCAGTTACCAGAAAAACATTTCAAGAATGTAAAGACGAGATAAATGGAGCTTATAAGGGAGAGGGTGTAAGGTAAAGGGGTAGGAGGAAATAAGGTAGAGAGATGAGGGAAAATCTGCCCAAAGTCTGGTAGGGTAGGTGACGGCCGAGGGGGAAGTCCACAGTACATCTCCTCTATAGCTATCAGGTAGCTTCACCGGGCATCAGCCAAATAGCTAGGTCTCAACAGAAAAACATTTAAAAAGCATAGGGGATGAAAAAAATGGAGGATAGACGGGGAAAGGGGGCTAGGTAAAGGGGTGGGAGAGAGAATGCGAATGCGAGACGAAGGAAGGTCCACGGGAGCAGGGAGTCCACAGGAGGGAGTCAGCAGCGGAGAAAGGTACGAGACATAAGTCATGGGTAGTGGTGTGCCAGAACCTGTTTCCCCTATAGCTGTCGGGGCAGCTCCACCGGGAATCAGCCATACATTTCGGACTCTGCCGGATAAAAATGAGAATCAGGAAGGGACCTAGAGTTAGCAGTGGAGAAAGAGACAAGACATAAGTTTGAGATCCAGCTGGGTAGATGACGGTCATAGCGGTGTGCCAGAGCGTGTCTCCCCTATAGCTGTCGGGGCAGCTCCACCCGGAATTGGTCATACATTTCGGACTCTGCCGGATAAAGATGAGAGTCAGGAAGGGACCAAAAGTCTAGAGTCCTGAGAAGGGCTGCTGGAGCTGGCGAGAGTGGTAGAATAGGAAGGGGAGTGTAGCTTGGCAGCCATCTTAAGGTTAGGCAAATAGAGTCTGTTGATCTCCAAGACTCTGTAGGTGGTGTAGTCGCTAGACCTTGAGGAAGTTACGTTCAGTAACGAAACACGTTTCGGTTGCCTGCATCAGTTCTTCGCGATCAAAGTGAAGAAGAACGTGCAACAACACTGCTTATATATTGCACTATGTCATGTTAACAATAATTTTATTGAGATGAATCTTTTTCAATGGGATATTAAATCACTGAACAAATGCAATATTTTATGTTCTCTTTCTACATATAGACCTAGGTAGTGTTTTGTTCTATAGTTCAGTAATCAGGACATTCTAAACAGGTCATGATTGGCAATTCACTCCCCAGACAGCGAATGCTTGTTTGATACAAAATTTTGGAGTGCTAAGGTACAAGTAGTTAAAAAAATTACTAGATATTAGGATTGTTTCCTATGCCTATTATATTGTAGGAGTTCCTTCCTGCTTTTTTCAGCTCTCCTGGCATTTTTTTTAATTATTACTTATTTAATTACCAACTGACCTTCTTACACTAGTAATGACTAAGTGTCTGATAAAATAAGTCAAGGATCACTAATGATTTGCCCCAGATAGTTAATTGGGTGGACCGAATCTCCTAAACTCCTTGGCCTCAACACCGTTCCAATATGGCTGCTTATTTGCTCTAGCTGGAGATCAATTTCATGCAGTCCTGCTTTTATTTCTGGTATTGTTGTTCGCAAGTCTTCTTTCACTTTCTATTAAATGTGTGGCGGAGTCTTGCTGCCATTTTGTAAGACTGGGGGTCTCTTTGTGAGTTAGGGAAATGGTCGATGTCTGAAAAAATATATAGAATGGTCCTCCCTCTTATCTTACAGTAGTTTAGGAATTCCCCTAACCAGAAGATTTATCCCCGGAATCGGCATTGTGATGTCAGATGCCATGGGATGGGGTGCCCAGCCTACCATAGCTCCTTTGATCCCAAAGACGCAGTGACAGGATCAAGAAGAAGACAGCTCACAGCGCGGGCGCCATTTTGGGGTCAGGCAGGGCTCAACATGGAAATCTTTCCTCATGCATCAAAGTCAAAGACTGTAAAAATGATGGTGGGAACCCATCAGCCAGCGGCGGTCACTAGCGATGGCATCTGTGCCTCTCAGTCCATTCACTCGCAGCCTGCGGCACTCGGAACGCTACTGTGACATTCAGGCCTCCTTCGCAGTTCCACGTGTATAACATTCACTTTTCTCTCTCACTGCTCGTGATTCTCTTTCAGTCTCCAAAACCACCACTAATCATGCCATTTCAGAGCACAACATAAGGTCGTCAAAGGTTTTTGGCTGAGTATGCATCTCCATACTAATTTAGAATACTTTATCATTGTTTGTTTACAGACAAGCCCCTGAGGAAGGGACCCTTCAGTCCCAAAATGCATCGGTCACAACATTGAATGGAACACAAAACCGGCTATGCATTGCATGAATAATTATGCTTCTATGTACATGTTTCGTTTATGTCCATACTGTTATCAATAACGCATGCCTGCATTTATACTTTTGGAAAATTTATGAGAATGTGGGTTGTATGAGAATACATCTATGGTACAAAAAAGGGTGTTACTTGCACAGTGTGAAAAACATATCTTGTATAGATAAATAAATATTAAAAGAACAACAAAATATAATATGTCAATTGTTGTTTAGACTCCAACCGGATCTGTGAACATGTTAGATATATTGTTTATAGAACGTAGGACAAACTCCAATCACTTTGTGGGCACTGTGACAGAACAAACAACAAGCCACCTACGACAAACTGCAACAACCTCCTGTTAGTGGGTATTGCATGACAGGCCATCCAGTTCCAGCCTCAACAATGGAGCAACTGTTTTAAAAAGTGTGAAACTGCTCTAGAAGTACACCATTTAAAACATTGTGCACAGAATTAACTGAAGAACCCTTGGAAGGATTAAACGTGCTTTAGCCCCACTCTGCTTAACTAGCCTGCAGCAGGGCAGGGATGAACCACAGCCTTCTGCACATCCACCCTGCTGCTCAGGTAAGTGAATATTTTTACAGCTCAACTGTCCAGCACCTTGTCCTCCAGTGCTGTCACTTCCTGGACCCGACTCAAATGAGCATGCTCCACTTGAAGTCCAGATTTTACGACTGCCAATTCTCTTTCCAAATCCACTAAAGTATAAAAAGAGCACTGACAACAAAGCCCTTTCCATTGTGAGTGTGGTATGAAGGTAGAGAGGTTGTTGGAAAACCAAGACACTTTTCATGGAAGGATGGGTTACTCAAAAAATGACTCATCACAGGAATCCAAAAGAATACTTGACCTAGTGTGTACCCACTAAAGAGCAAGGGACCCCATCAGATGTCTGATTACTTGGGTGTTGTGCAGTGTCTCCTGTGGTGCTGCTAGTGACACATTACACACTGTGGAAATCTACAAAGCCTGGTTGCATGGGTGATATGCAGGGGCACTTGAATTATGCGGCAGGGGAGGGTACAATGATGAGGAACAGTTGAGTAAATTAGGCAACAAGAAAAGGCAGTTATGCAGCATTATGTGGCACATTTTGTGACAGTATTACTTCATTATTTTGTAATTTTAAGGTTAGTTAACACTGTCTGGGCATTAGTTGTACCTCGTTAGTGTCTTTTTAACAACACTATATAGAAATAAGCTATAGAAAGGTGACCAGCCAACCTTTGCAAAGGGTCTTCTACTGTGCAGCAGCACATGCTGCTGGGTTTTTACTAACTTTTGAGCTAGAACCTTTTTTTGTTCAAATCAACAGGTTATGCGCAGCAGATGATGGATTATGAGGCGCATGCAGTAAATCTAAAATTATGCAAAAATCAGAGTGGCCGCACAATCGCATAATTCCAGGGGCCCTGGTAATATGAAACCGTTCCTGGCACTGGAGAGACACCTGTCACCTGTCCTGTTTCACCTCTGGCTGCTGGAAATTTCAAATTTTTGGACATTTCAACCCAGCATCCTGAAAACAGCAATGAGACCTAAAGCATAAGTGGTTTAAAAACCTCATGCAAAATACGCCTAGTCCCCAGTAATCAGATAAAAAAATCACCCAGGCTTACCTCTAAACCATGAATAACCCTGAGCGAGGAGGCTGGTGACGTGCACAGCAGTGGTTAGGCAGATGGACGTCCATAGCATTTCTACAAACAATGCTCTCTTGTCCGCACTTCCTGTGACGAGAAGAACGCGCTCACTTCCGTTTCCGGTGAGGCATGGATTGTATGCATTCTCTGGAGCAGGCCCTGCTCATATACAGGGCCGCCTCGTGAGCTCGCGCCTCTGGGCACCTGCAGACCCCTTCCGGGGCGCGCCGGAAGTACCAAACTGCATCCAGGAAGTGACGTAGAGGAAGGAGGATCTCATGACAATACATATATCACTGACCAATGGTCAGAGTTTGGCGCCTCAGTTATTATTACTCGGATGCTCGGTTCTCACTCAGGGCAACCTTTGGTTGCATTCAAATATGAAGCTGTGTTTCTGGGCAACTTAGAGCAAGTGAGATTTTACACAAAGTATATATCCCAATGTTTTAGAGCAGGCAAGTGGGACATTTTAAAAAAAATGGTGGGGAGAATGTATTTTCTCTCTGACTTATATTGAAGCTGAGGCAGTCTGACTGAAACAGGTCTATTGGTTTCTGATGGCGACAGACAACAATTTCATGTTTTGCAGTTTAATGCCATTATTGCCATAGTACAAACAAAAAACAGAGTTCTAAACTCTTTATTTCCACAATGTAGAACTGCAAAAAATAAAATGTCAAGGCTTGTCACATGCTCTGGTCTCCCCCTCCAACAATTAGGGACAAAGCGTTATCCTTTAATGTCCGAGGTAATTATTGCGGCTGGAGATTGGCGCGTGCGTGACGAGCACTCACGTTTTATTTTTGGCAGTTTTACAAAACCCTGAATCGAGGGCATATTTACAAGGAAATGGTGGAGTGCGGCGCTGCTGCGAATTGTGCAGTGCCAGCCTTCCGCCATTTACAAAATGCAGAGATGCACCGTATTTACAACAATATGGCACAACCGTGTGTTTTCCCTAGCTCTGGCGGTAAAAATAGCTGCCTAGCGCCGACACAGACACCCTTGCGCTGCAGTGTAAAGGTGTCTGCATTGCAGGGAATGATTAATTAATTGCAGAAAGGTGTACCTTCCTGCACATAAACAATCTATAATGGTGATTTGCTCTTTCTATGTGTGCTGCATTCTGCAAAAAAAATGGTGATAAAAAAAAATATTTCTCATTGTTGCGCCATTCTGATGATTGCTCTTGCGCTGCCTCAGATTTACACATCCTTGTAAATCAAGTGTAAATCTGGGGCAGTGACAAAAAGCAATGGGTGTTGCTGTAGCACACCAACAGCAACACCCATCCCACGCCCGTTTCACGCAGATACCTGCATGAAAAGGGACCATATTTACAAAGCGGTGTTAAACCACAAAAAAGTCATTTCCCCAACTAAACGTCGGTAAAAATTATGTTCCGATGGTTCAATCCACTGGCATATATGCTCCCCCGGGTTTCTTCACTTAGGAATCAGGAGGCAGGAAACTAGACTTGAAATCGGTTGTCTCCCACCTGAATCGGGAGAGTTTGACATGTATGACAAAGAGCTGTGTGCCCGTATCTCTGTCTTCTCAGCCCCATCAGAAGCTAGTAGGAGGATGCTGAGTGTGGTACCTTCCTTTCCTTTGATCTCACCCTCTCATGCCAGCTCAAGGCAAGATCTATCTGGACTGTTGAGGATGAGGGCGAGAGTAGAGCTTCAGCTGTCACTAGAGGATGACGTGGTTTATGAGTGAGGTACCTAATGAATAAAGTACTTTTGTTCATTCTTTGAACTGTCAGTACTGATCTGGTAGGGTGTGACACTTCTCACTGGTTTGAAGGAGTTAGGGCACTAGGTTTTCAGTGCCCGAGGTCTCGTTGTATGTATGCAAGAGTACCAGTAAGTGAAAGCAGCCCTGCCAAGTGCCACGCATCAAGCGTTAAACTAACGCATGTTAACTGAAGGGTGTGCATCACTGCATTAAAATGCATTATCAGGGGCATGGACAAGATGGCGGCTTAGACGGTCGCAAAGTCCGCGAGCTCCCTGTCCCGCCGCCGCCTAAGGCTGATCTTTAGCATAGTGTCGTCATCCCCCCGGGGACGCCAGGAGACAGTGAGGACAGATGAGACATGGGGGAGACGGCGGAACTGGGAGACGAGAGTTCCGACGCCTCTTACGAGAATAGCAGCCCGCTGGCCCAGACCGCGCAATGAACACCGGAGTCGCGTGGTCCCTGAGGCGACCACGCCACCTCACAGTGAAGGTCTGAGGCGCGTTGGAAGTGGCGCCGAAGACGGTGGGAGGAGCGGAGCACCCACATCCCCGCAGCGCGGGTCGAGAGGGTCCGAGCCGAGGATCGGGAGACGAGCAACCCTCCCCCGGCCTTGAAGCAAATCACAAGCCAATCCAGCCCGGGGTCGAGAGGCCTGCGCCCTGAGCGGTCTTCCCCCTGCGTGCTACGCCTTGGAGAGCGGCGCCCACCACGGCACGGCGATCGGAGGTTGACGGAGAGGAGGTGAGGAGCGCCGGGGGTGCCGGAGCGAAGGGGGAGACCCCGGCCCCAGTCAGCGGAGCCTGCTTGCGAGGAGGGCGAGAAGCAGGCCCAGGAACGATCTCGGGACGGTCCAGAGACCACAGAGGCCTCAGACGGCAGGGTGACAGAGCTGGAGGCCACCCGAGCTCCTCGTCGGCTGCCACCAACATCGGGCGGCGTGAGGGCTTAGGGGGACCTGAGCCATTCCAGCACCGGAGCACCAAGTCCCCCGGACACATCGAATGACGCCGCTTCTGAGAATCGGAGCTGTGCAGGCCTAGGGTTGAGCTGGAGTAGGCCTAACTCATCGCCAAGGGCCTCATGAACTCATCGCCAAGGGCCTCACACTAATCTCCAGGGCAGCCATTGACCGTAAAGGCCCCTTCACTTCATCGTAAGGGCACCAAATCCTTGGACGTGTCGTGTCAGAGAAACAGCACGGTGCCAGCCCAGGGGAGGGCCTGCGAGTCCAAGGCCAGAGGCAGACCACAGCATCCGGGACGAGGCATGGGAATCCCCGCGTGACTTGGGCGGGCACCCGTCGAGCCCTGGCGGTGTGGGGGCCTGGGGAATCGTGGCCTACCCGGGACAGCAGAGAGCAGCGCAGGTGGAGATTGAGAGGGCACGGCGGGCCGAGCGATCGGCGGGGTCCGAGGTGGCCCGCCTAGCGGAAGTCCAACCACCAGGCTCAGCTAGAAAACTCAAGCGGCGATCCCGGTGAACCCCGCTGGGCGGCAGGCGCAGGTCTGCCCCAGACGAAGGGACAAGCTGAGAGGGGGCTGCGACGGGAATCCCTGGGCCGGAGTAGCGAGGCGGCCCACCACATCGCTGGACACAGGTACGAAGTCGAGGGCAGGGCAGCCTCAAAGGAGAGGCACAGGCACGCCAAGGCGGTAGCGCGGGACAGTCCCAAAACGTTGGGGAGCACAAAATGGCGGGCCTCCGGAAGAAGGGGGATCGCACCCTCCCCGAGATGCTAGCCAAGGGACCGGCGAAGTTTGACAAAGGGCCACCTTCCCCCGGGGTCGCAAAATCACACCCTGACCCCACAGGAGACGATGTCCCTATCACCAACTCCTTCCAGGAGTCCCTGTTTAACTTCCTCCGGGAAGATTTTCAGTCGCTGAAGCACGAAGTGGCAGGGGAAGTCGGGGAGATCCGGTGGGACGTGGATGGCCTAGGACAGCGTGTGGCGGCTGTTGAGGAAGCGGATCAGGCCAGGAGCAAGGAGATCGAGCAACTACAACAAGAAGTCATACGCTTGAAGGACCAGCAGTTGGACTTACAGGCCCATGCAGAGGACCTGGAAAACTGGTCCCGTCGGAACAACATCCGGGTCCGGGGAGTCCCGCTCAAAGAAGAGGGGGCAGACATCACTAGCTACCTTCAAGCCCTGTTCTGAGACGTCCTGGGGGAACCGGCGGACTTCGTGATTCGAATCGACAGGGCCCACAGAGTGGGGCTCCCGAGACGATCGCCGCCCCCCCCCAGACATTTTGGCATTCCTACCAGACTTCCCGCTCAAGTAACGGATTCTCATAGAAGCCAAGCAGAAACAGCCCCTTCACTTCCGTAGCCATCCTGTAGTCCTGTACCAAGAACTCTCAGCTATCACCCTACAAAAGCGGAAAGCATTTAAAGTGGCCACGGACTTCTTGCGCAAGAAGGAGATTCCCTACTCCTAGTGTCACCCGTTCCGCCTGATATTCAAATGGAATGGGGCCCTACAGCAGCTGAGATCGCTTCAGCACACATGTGCTCTACTTGATATAGAACTGCCGGCGGAGCTCGCACCAATGACGTCGTTACAGGCCCCTCCAGGGGTGGCTGGCAAAGAGTCTAACGGTGCCGCTCCCCTGGGGTGCATGCGAAGCCAGAGTCCCACATCATCTCACAAGAAAGGGCCACCGCCATCCTGGAGGTTGCCAGGGAAACGTCATCCTCTGAATGAGTTTGTACAGTAGGAGGGAGATCTTAGCATAACTGCATGCTGGGCCTGGGGCTCCACCACTGGAGATTTCTCCAACAGGTACTTTTACCACAGACCTGCGCTCAATCGGCAGGACTGGGACACTGACTGTTTGTCCAAGTTTGGGAGTTGGGGTAGGGGTGGGGGCTGTTGGGGGGACAGTTGGGGTGAGGGAAGGGGGGGTAGGGGGTCGGGAGTTGAGGCTCGGGGTGAGAGGGCAGTGGGGGCGGACGCCGGTGTGTTCCATCCAAAGGGGGCATGAACGGGGCACGAAGAGACAACGATTGCTCAAGGCATAGTGCGACGCAAGTTACATACACCCATGGTTGAGGCGACACTTCAGGTTATCACTTTGAATGTGAAGGGGCTTAATAACCCCATCAAAAGGAGGGCGGTCCTATCCTATTTAGAGAACTCAGGGGCAGCCATATGCTTGTTACAAGAGACGCATTTACTCTCTAAAGACTGGCATCGCATGAGGTCCAGAGCTTTCCCTCAGCAATACTTCTCCTCCACCACAGAGAAAAAAGCCATGGTTGCTTTGCTCTTTGCACGTCACTTCAAGGGCCGGGTATGAGACAAGATTGCAGAAACAAAGGGCAGGCTCCTAGCATACAATGTCCACATAGGGGAGCTGTTCATAACTATAGGGTCAGTATACGCTCCCAACACCAAACAGGAAGCCTTTCTCAAGGGGGCTCTTGCAGATGTTATGGCATCTAACACAAGGTACACGCTGGTGGGAGGCGATGTTAACATGGTGATAGATTCTGGGAAGGACAGGTTGGGACAGCGCTTTGGCTGTGCAGGAGTAATTTCCAGGGAAGGGGGACACTGGCAGGCCAGTAGGGGTTTCCTAGATTTATGGTGGGTAGCCCACCCCAATACCCCGGGGTACACCTTTTACTCACATGTACACCACACATATGCCCGGATTGATCACTTCTTTGGGTCTACGGACCTAGCCCCTAAGGTCAAAGATATTGAGGTTGCCCAGGCAGCCCTTTCCGACCATGATGCAGTAATGGTCGGACTGGAGGTTCCACGGGTAAAGATGCATAAAGGCAGATGGCGCCTAAGGGAAATCCTACTCCAATGCAAGGGGGTCACGCAACAGCTCACCAAATGCATCACGGATTACATACGCATAAATGACAATGAAGAGGTTGCATTGACGGCGGTCGTGGGGGGCACTCAAAGCTTTTGTACGAGGGGAACTGATTGCGATAGTTGCAGCAGAGACTCGGGAGCATTGAGACAAGCGGCAGGCTCTGTCGGAGCAGGTGCTGGAACTTGAACGAGCCCAGAGCCGTACAGGGGCCCCCATGATATGGCGCAAACTCAAAGCGGCCCGGGCCCTACTCGCAAGCCTCGACCTAGACCGTGCGGAACACGCGGCGCTGCGCCCCCGCCACACGTACTATGTGGGCGAGAAAGAACTGGGCGTTTGTTAGCTAGCAAGCTCAAAGCCAAGGTCCTCCGCTCCAAAATCTCCACTATCCAGGACGACAGTGGCCAGGAGGTCTGTGAGGACGATCAAATAGCAGAGGCTTTTCGAGACTTTTACGCCTCCTTATATGCAGTGGATCCGACCCTGGATATAAAAGCCTGGGAACCATACCTCGGAGAGGCACCAGTCACGGCCCTCAACGAGGCCAATGCGAAGTCTTTAGACGCCCCGATACAGCTGGAGGAAGTAATCTCCGCGATCGCACGCCTCAAGCCGCTGAAGGCACCGGGCCCGGACAGCTTCTCGGCAGGGTTCTACAAAACATTTTGCCCCCTCCTGGCCAAGTACTTGTCAGACTGTTCAATTCCTTCCAGGGACCAGGCTCCATTCCCCAAGACATGCTAGAAGCGGACATCATCGTCCTGCCGAAACCGGGCAAGGACGTGACCCAATGCGCGGCCTACCGACCTATTTTACTGGGATCCTGGCAGCGAGGATGGGCCCCTGCCTACCATTGATAAAGCCCACTTCAACGATTCGAGCGCGGCCCTTCTGTCGGTCGACGCTGAAAATGCGTTCGACAGGGTGGATTGGAGGTACTTAGATGGGACGTTGGTGAGGTTCGGCTTGGGAGAGCGGTTCAGGGCATGGGTCGCTAGTTGTTATGCAACACCCCGGGCACTATCCGGGTTAATGGAGTGGGATCATGGCCCTTTGACATCCAGCGCGGTGCCAGACAGGGGGACCCGCTTTCGCTGCTCTTATTCACCCTTTACATAGAGCCCTTCGTGCAACGCATACGAGAGAACCCGGCTATCACCGGCATCAGCTTTGGGGGGGAACAGCAGACCATAAGTTTATACGCGGACGACATCCTGGCAGCCGTGGAGGACCCCGCGTCTTCGATCCCTGCTTTCCTGGAGGAAATGGCGACCTTCGGGAGGATCTCAGGCTTTAAAATGAACGTCGGGAAGTCCGTGATCCTGCCCTTGGGGCGCAACGTTCGTGCACCCCACAGGAGCCGGCTGCAAATATGGGGGCTTTCTACCAGCATGTCTGTGCCCTACTTGGGTATTACCCTGACACCCAATACAGCCCAAATGGTTGAACACAACTACACAAGGCTCCTTGCTCAAGTGCAGGGGGACCTACAGAGGTGGCGACAACAACCACTTTCTTGGCTAGGGCGTGTGGCAGCAATTACAATGTCACTGCTGCCCAAGGTGCTGTACCTCTTCCAAACTATCCCGGTCAAACCACCTATAGGCATGGTCAAGAAATTGCAAGATGCAGTCAGACAGTTTGTCTGGGCTGGGAAACGCCCCTGGCTCCACCGGGATCTGGCTAGGCGTACCCCCGCGGAGGGCGGCCTAGGCATTCCCGACCTCCAGAGGTACTTCCAGGCGGCACAGCTTCGATATCTACCAGAATGGTCCCGTCCGGAATCAGAAAAACACTGGTTATTCCAGGACTGGGCAATGGCCCATACATCGCTGTGGAAGGTCCCTTTCCTGCGGAGACCTGACAGGCCTGCATATATTAAAAAATCACCTATCACCCACACACTGCTCCAGGTGTGGGATGCGGTGGCGGTCTCAAGGGGCCTCACCTCCTTCCCGTCACCGATGATACCTCTGCTGGACAACCCGGCCTTTCCGCCAGGGCTGGCCCCCGGATCGTTCCCTCAATGGCGACAATCAGACTGCAGGTCGGCCGGTCACCTTTTCGATGTGGAGGGCTTCATGCAATTAGGTACTATACAGGAGATGTACAATGTGGAACAACCACAGCGATTCCAATACTTCCAGTTCCAGCACTGGCTCATGAGCAGAGACACGTTGCCACAATTTAGCCGGCATCTCACTGTGTACGAGAAGTGGCTCGTCACGAAGACCACCGACAAACGAGCAATCACGGAGCTGTATAAAATGCTAGGCCACCCCCACCTACTACACGCTCCGCGAGTCAGCGACGATGAGAGCGGGAACTAGATCGCTCTTTCACAACTAAGGGATGGCCGGATATTTATTACAGAGCCCACCACACGGCCAGGAACATAGCGAGCAGGGAATCAGCCGTTAAAATAGCTTACTATTGGCATTTAACCCCGGCGCGGCTCCATCATGGCAACCACTGGTCTCCCTGTTGGCCCAAGAATTCAATGAGCTGACTTGCCCGAAATATCTCAGGGTACTCCGCCTAGTTGACGACTTCCATAAGCCATCGGCTGTCACAGGTAAAGGCCCACAAGGACACACTTGAACAACACCATATAGAGGAAATGAGGAACACACCGGGGGGAGGGGGAAAGGGAGTGAAGAGGAAGGGGGCGGGGAGAGGGGGGATTGGGGACTGTTGTTGAAGGCATTTGTAAGAAACATAAAGCCCACACTGGCTCGTATGGACACATTGAACCAACCCTGGAACGAGGCGCAAGGGGGGAGGTTAGCGCGGATGTTGGGAGCGAATTAAAGTTGTTGCAATTGTCCAAATGTATTATATGAATGGCCGATGAAAGTAATAAAACAAAGTTGATCAAAAATGCATTATCACTCATTTTTAGATCCTTGACCACCTGTGCATGCTGAGCCTGAATGAACTAAAGCAGGTTAAGGCGGTTGCACTGCATGAAGTGCAGCGTGGCGTTTAAGACTCACTTTATATGACGTGAAAACACAGCAGATACGGCAGCTCAGTGACTAGTTTTGCTTATATTTTAGACAGTAAAGCAATATTACATTGTAGTTTAATATGAAAGATTAAGTGAAAGAACGTGTGCAAAGAAAATATGACATTTCCTGCCCTCTTGAGGCAACATCTAAAATATAAGTGACTTGGGGGCAGATGTATCAAAATACCTATTTGCGATTCTCAAATAGCGATTTTTTGAGAATCGCTATTTGAGAATTGAAAAATGGTATGTATATAAAAAATCACATTTTTTAGCGATTTCTTAAAATTCCTTAATAGGGATTAGCAAATTGCTAATCGCAATTAAGGAATCATTTCCCATTCATTTCTATGGGCCAGGAGGCCCATAGGAATGAATGTGAAGTTATCCTCAAATTGCGATTCGCAATTTGAGAATCGCAAATTGAGAATAATTTCAAGGGTGCCAGGGTGTCATAAGGACACCCTGATGCACCCCTGAAATTTACATGTGTGAGCATGTGGCGCACATACATGCCCTATGAGCGCCACATGGCACCTTCACAAATGCCAAAAAGTGCATTTGTGAAAGAAATCGCAAATTAACACCAACTTGAAGTTGGTGGTAATTTGCGATTTCTTAAGGTGAATTACTAAACTAAAATGTTTCTCACATAGTATTTAAGAAATCTCAAATTTTGCAATTCCTTAATTTTGTGATGCAATTTCCTTCATACATTCCGTTTTCCTGATTTTTTGTCGCAAACACTGCTTTTTTGCAAATCGCAGCGTTTGCAACTAAAAATCCCGTTGATGCATCTGCCCCTTGGAATACACGACCGAAGGGCATTTGAGTACTTTACAGAGGAAATACTGCATTAAGGACTGCAATTTTAAAAAAGCATTCTTACGTGTACCAGCATGTCTTTGGAGATTATCAACCTAAAAACAACAGTTGAGAACAGTCATGGTGGGCAACAAGAAAAGAGATAATGGAGCCTGCACGAGTCATCATGGGAAGTCAGAAGCACAGAGGGGTAGGAGAGGGAAAGCAGGTGAATTAGTCTGAGCAGGCAATAGTGCTCTGAGGAAATGGCTAGATCAGCATAAGGTAATCAGGGGAAGGCAGAATTTGTACTTAAAAGGGTATGGGAGAAGAAAAAATCTGTAGTAAAAAATGGAAAGAGGTATCAACTGAGGTAGAGAGGCTTAGACAGAAGGCAGAGGTCAGAGTGAGGCTTGCAGGAACCTGGAGATCATGTTAAAAATGTTAATCACCTTGCAGGAGGCTTGTAAGCATTTTAAAGCCCCTTTCAAAACATAACATTGAGTGAGATAATATTATTACTTGGACGTAACTGCTTTTTTCATGTAATCTGAAATTGTCACGCAAAATGTCACACATACTGCTTTAGAATGTCATACATAAGCACACCGCAGACATGGACCCGTCACACATAACTGCACTTAAAACTTGGCAGCTATAGTAGTGATTAATTGTGGTAATTTACTAGCAGGCTGCTGAGATTATCCATGCTGGGGCCTCTCACACGGTAAAGCCTGCTGAAAAATATATAACCTTGCACAAAATGGAAGCATGAACTTATCTCTTCCAATGTGTCTATCATCCAGTTCTCTGCCTCCCAGAGTACAAAGTACCTTCCCTGATGGTCACCTGTCCCAGCACACACACATGTAAGATGGAAGGAAAAAGAGCTCTGGCAGACCCCACATTCATGGCATGGGCAGCTCTTGCACTGGTTTGAGGGCAGAGGAGGAGGCACAGAAGATGGCAGAGTCAAAGCATATTGGAACACTGTATATTTGCACTCATTCCCAATGATGGCAAAGCTCGTCTCTAGTCTTCGGACATGGAAACACTCATTCCCAATGATGGCAAAGCTTGTCTCTAGTCTTCGGACATGGAAACACTCATTCTCAATGGTGGCAAAGCTTGTCTCTAGTCTTCGGACATGGAAACACTCATTCTCAATGGTGGCAAAGCTTGTCCCTAGTCTTTGGACATGGAAACACTCATTCCCAATGGAGGCACAGCACGTCTCTAGTCTTCGGACATGGAAACACTCATTCCCAATGGAGGCAAAGCTTGTCTCTAGTCTTCGGACATGGAAACACTCATTCCCAATGGAGGCAAAGCACGTCTCTAGTCTTCGGACATGGAAACACTCATTCCCAATGGTGGCAAAGCTCGTCTCTAGTCTTCGGACATGGAAACACACATTCCCAATGGAGGCAAAGCACGTCTCTAGTCTTCGGACATGGAAACACTCATTCCCAATGGAGGCAAAGCACGTTTCTAGTCTTCGGACATGGAAACACTCATTCCCAATGGAGGCACAGCACGTCTCTAGTCTTCGGACATGGAAACACTCATTCCCAATGATGGCAAAGCTTGTCTCTAGTCTTCGGACATGGAAACACTCATTCTCAATGGTGGCAAAGCTTGTCCCTAGTCTTTGGACATGGAAACACTCATTCCCAATGGAGGCACAGCACGTCTCTAGTCTTCGGACATGGAAACACTCATTCCCAATGGAGGCAAAGCTCGTCTCTAGTCTTCGGACATGGAAACACTCATTCCCAATGGAGGCAAAGCTCGTCTCTAGTCTTTGGACATGGAAACACTCATTCCCAATGGAGGCAAAGCTTGTCTCTAGTCTTCGGACATGGAAACACTCATTCCCAATGGAGGCAAAGCTTGTCTCTAGTCTTCGGACATGGAAACACTCATTCCCAATGGAGGCACAGCACGTCTCTAGTCTTCGGACATGGAAACACTCATTCCCAAAGGTGGAAAACCTCGTCTCTAGTCTTCGGACATGGAAACACTCATTCCCAATGATGGCAAAGCTTGTCTCTAGTCTTCGGACGTGGAAACACTCATTCCCAATGGAGGCAAAGCACGTCTCTAGTCTTCGGACATGGAAACACTCATTCCCAATGGTGGCAAAGCTGGTCTCTAGTCTTCGGACATGGAAACACTCATTCCCAATCGAGGCAAAGCTCGTCTCTAGTCTTCGGACATGGAAACACTCATTTCCAATGATGGCAAAGCTCGTCTCTAGTCTTCGGACATGGAAACACTCATTCCCAAAGGAGGCAAAGCTCGGCTCTAGTCTTCGGACATGGAAACACTCATTCCCAATGGAGGCAAAGCTTGTCTCTAGTCTTTGGACATGGAAACACTCATTCCCAATGATGGCAAAGATTGTCTCTAGTCTTCGGACATGGAAACACTCATTCCCAATGATGGCAAAGCTTGTCTCTAGTCTTCGGACATGGAAACACTCATTCTCAATGGTGGCAAAGCTTGTCCCTAGTCTTTGGACATGGAAACACTCATTCCCAATGGTGGCAAAGCTCGTCTCTAGTCTTCGGACATGGAAACACTCATTCCCAATGGAGGCAAAGCACGTCTCTAGTCTTCGGACATGGAAACACTCATTCCCAATGGAGGCAAAGCACGTTTCTAGTCTTCGGACATGGAAACACTCATTCCCAATGGAGGCACAGCACGTCTCTAGTCTTCGGACATGGAAACACTCATTCCCAATGATGGCAAAGCTTGTCTCTAGTCTTCGGACATGGAAACACTCATTCTCAATGGTGGCAAAGCTTGTCCCTAGTCTTTGGACATGGAAACACTCATTCCCAATGGAGGCACAGCACGTCTCTAGTCTTCGGACATGGAAACACTCATTCCCAATGGAGGCAAAGCTCGTCTCTAGTCTTCGGACATGGAAACACTCATTCCCAATGGAGGCAAAGCTCGTCTCTAGTCTTTGGACATGGAAACACTCATTCCCAATGGAGGCAAAGCTTGTCTCTAGTCTTCGGACATGGAAACACTCATTCCCAATGGAGGCAAAGCTTGTCTCTAGTCTTCGGACATGGAAACACTCATTCCCAATGGAGGCACAGCACGTCTCTAGTCTTCGGACATGGAAACACTCATTCCCAAAGGTGGAAAACCTCGTCTCTAGTCTTCGGACATGGAAACACTCATTCCCAATGATGGCAAAGCTTGTCTCTAGTCTTCGGACGTGGAAACACTCATTCCCAATGGAGGCAAAGCACGTCTCTAGTCTTCGGACATGGAAACACTCATTCCCAATGGTGGCAAAGCTGGTCTCTAGTCTTCGGACATGGAAACACTCATTCCCAATCGAGGCAAAGCTCGTCTCTAGTCTTCGGACATGGAAACACTCATTTCCAATGATGGCAAAGCTCGTCTCTAGTCTTCGGACATGGAAACACTCATTCCCAAAGGAGGCAAAGCTCGGCTCTAGTCTTCGGACATGGAAACACTCATTCCCAATGGAGGCAAAGCTTGTCTCTAGTCTTTGGACATGGAAACACTCATTCCCAATGATGGCAAAGATTGTCTCTAGTCTTCGGACATGGAAACACTCATTCCCAATTATGGCAAAGCTTGTCTCTAGTCTTCGGACATGGAAACACTCATTCTCAATGGTGGCAAAGCTTGTCCCTAGTCTTTGGACATGGAAACACTCATTCCCAATGGAGGCACAGCACGTCTCTAGTCTTCGGACATGGAAACACTCATTCCCAATGGAGGCAAAGCTCGTCTCTAGTCTTCGGACATGGAAACACTCATTCCCAATGGAGGCAAAGCTTGTCTCTAGTCTTCGGACATGGAAACACTCATTCCCAATGGAGGCAAAGCTTGTCTCTAGTCTTCGGACATGGAAACACTCATTCCCAATGGAGGCACAGCACGTCTCTAGTCTTCGGACATGGAAACACTCATTCCGAAAGGTGGAAAACCTCGTCTCTAGTCTTCGGACATGGAAACACTCATTCCCAATGATGGCAAAGCTTGTCTCTAGTCTTCGGACATGGAAACACTCATTCCCAATGGAGGCAAAGCACGTCTCTAGTCTTTGGACATGGAAACACTCATTCCCAATGGTGGCAAAGCTTGTCTCTAGTCTTCGGACATGGAAACACTCATTCCCAATGGAGGCAAAGCTCGTCTCTAGTCTTCGGACATGGAAACACTCATTTCCAATGATGGCAAAGCTCGTCTCTAGTCTTCGGACATGGAAACACTCATTCCCAAAGGAGGCAAAGCTCGGCTCTAGTCTTCGGACATGGAAACACTCATTCCCAATGGTGGCAAAGCTTGTCTCTAGTCTTCGGACATGGAAACACTCATTCCCAATGGAGGCAAAGCACGTCTCTAGTCTTCGGACATGGAAACACTCATTCCCAATGGAGGCAAAGCTTGTCTCTAGTCTTCGGACATGGAAACACTCATTCCCAATGGAGGCAAAGCACGTCTCTAGTCTTCGGACATGGAAACACTCATTCCCAATGGAGGCAAAGCTTGTCTCTAATCTTCGGACATGGAAACACTCATTCCCAATGGAGGCAAAGCTTGTCTCTAGTCTTTGGACATGGAAACACTCATTTCCAATGGAGGCAAAGCACGTCTCTAGTCTTCGGACATGGAAACACTCATTCCCAATGGAGGCAAAGCACGTCTCTAGTCTCCGGACATGGAAACACTCATTCCCAATGGAGGCACAGCACGTCTCTAGTCTTCGGACATGGAAACACTCATTCCCAATGGAGGCAAAGCTCGTCTCTAGTCTTCGGACATGGAAACACTCATTCCCAATGGAGGCAAAGCACATCTCTAGTCTTCGGACATGGAAACACTCATTCTCAATGGAGGCAAAGCTTGTCTCTAGTCTTCGGACATGGAAACACTCATTCCCAAAGGAGGCAAAGCTTGTCTCTAGTCTTTGGACATGGAAACACTCATTCCCAATGGAGGCAAAGCTCGTCTCTAGTCTTCGGACATGGAAACACTCATTCCCAATGGAGGCAAAGCTCGTCTCTAGTCTTCGGACATGGAAACACTCATTCCCAATGGAGGCAAAGCTTGTCTCTAGTCTTTGGACATGGAAACACTCATTCCCAATGATGGCAAAGCTTGTCTCTAGTCTTCGGACATGGAAACACTCATTCCCAATGGAGGCACAGCTTGTCTCTAGTCTTTGGACATGGAAACACTCATTCCCAATGGAGGCAAAGCTTGTCTCTAGTCTTTGGACATGGAAACACTCATTCCCAATGGTGGCAAAGCTCGTCTCTAGTCTTCGGACATGGAAACACTCATTCCCAATGGAGGCAAAGCACGTCTCTAGTCTTCGGACATGGAAACACTCATTCCGAATGATGGCAAAGCTTGTCTCTAGTCTTCGGACATGGAAACACTCATTCCCAATGGAGGCAAAGCTTGTCTCTAGTCTTAGGACATGGAAACACTCATTCCCAATGATGAAAAAGCTTGTCTCTAGTCTTCGGACATGGAAACACTCATTCCCAATGGAGGCACAGCACGTCTCTAGTCTTCGGACATGGAAACACTCATTCCCAAAGGTGGAAAACCTCGTCTCTAGTCTTCGGACATGGAAACACTCATTCCCAATGATGGCAAAGCTTGTCTCTAGTCTTCGGACATGGAAACACTCATTCCCAATGGAGGCAAAGCACGTCTCTAGTCTTCGGACATGGAAACACTCATTCCCAATGGTGGCAAAGCTCGTCTCTAGTCTTCGGACATGGAAACACTCATTCCCAATGGAGGCAAAGCTCGTCTCTAGTCTTCGGACATGGAAACACTCATTCCCAATGGAGGCAAAGCTTGTCTCTAGTCTTTGGACATGGAAACACTCATTCCCAATGGAGGCAAAGCACGTCTCTACTCTAGTCTTCGGACATGGAAACACTCATTCCCAATGGAGGCAAAGCACGTCTCTAGTCTTTGGACATGGAAACACTCATTCCCAATGGAGGCAAAGCACGTCTCTAGTCTTCGGATATGGAAACACTCATTCCCAATGGAGGCAAAGCACGTCTCTAGTCTTCGGACATGGAAACACTCATTCCCAATGGAGGCAAAGCTTGTCTCTAGTCTTCGGACATGGAAACACTCATTCCCAATGGAGGCAAAGCTTGTCTCTAGTCTTCGGACATGGAAACACTCATTCCCAATGGAGGCAAAGCTTGTCTCTAGTCTTCGGACATGGAAACACTCATTCCCAATGGAGGCAAAGCTCATCTTTAGTCTTCGGACATGGAAACAGTCATTCCCAATGGAGGCAAAGCTCGTCTCTAGTCTTCGGACATGGAAACACTCATTCCCAATGGAGGCAAAGCTTGTCTCTAGTCTTCGGACAAGGAAACACTCATTCCCAATGGAGGAAAAGCTCATCTTTAGTCTTCGGACAAGGAAACACTCATTCCCAATGGAGGCAAAGCTCGGCTCTAGTCTTCGGACATGGAAACACTCATTCCCAATGGAGGCAAAGCACGTCTCTAGTCTTTGGACATGGAAACACTCATTCCCAATGGAGGCAAAGCACGTCTCTAGTCTTCGGATATGGAAACACTCATTCCCAAAGGAGGCAAAGCACGTCTCTAGTCTTCGGACATGGAAACACTCATTCCCAATGGAGGCAAAGCTTGTCTCTAGTCTTCGGACATGGAAACACTCATTCCCAATGGAGGCAAAGCTTGTCTCTAGTCTTCGGACATGGAAACACTCATTCCCAATGGAGGCAAAGCTCATCTTTAGTCTTCGGACATGGAAACAGTCATTCCCAATGGAGGCAAAGCTCGTCTCTAGTCTTCGGACATGGAAACACTCATTCCCAATGGAGGCAAAGCTTGTCTCTAGTCTTCGGACAAGGAAACACTCATTCCCAATGGAGGAAAAGCTCATCTTTAGTCTTCGGACAAGGAAACACTCATTCCCAATGGAGGCAAAGCTCGGCTCTAGTCTTAGGACATGGAAACACTCATTCCCAATGATGAAAAAGCTTGTCTCTAGTCTTCGGACATGGAAACACTCATTCCCAATGGAGGCACAGCACGTCTCTAGTCTTCGGACATGGAAACACTCATTCCCAAAGGTGGAAAACCTCGTCTCTAGTCTTCGGACATGGAAACACTCATTCCCAATGATGGCAAAGCTTGTCTCTAGTCTTCGGACATGGAAACACTCATTCCCAATGGAGGCAAAGCACGTCTCTAGTCTTCGGACATGGAAACACTCATTCCCAATGGTGGCAAAGCTCGTCTCTAGTCTTCGGACATGGAAACACTCATTCCCAATGGAGGCAAAGCTCGTCTCTAGTCTTCGGACATGGAAACACTCATTCCCAATGGAGGCAAAGCTTGTCTCTAGTCTTTGGACATGGAAACACTCATTCCCAATGGAGGCAAAGCACGTCTCTACTCTAGTCTTCGGACATGGAAACACTCATTCCCAATGGAGGCAAAGCACGTCTCTAGTCTTTGGACATGGAAACACTCATTCCCAATGGAGGCAAAGCACGTCTCTAGTCTTCGGATATGGAAACACTCATTCCCAATGGAGGCAAAGCACGTCTCTAGTCTTCGGACATGGAAACACTCATTCCCAATGGAGGCAAAGCTTGTCTCTAGTCTTCGGACATGGAAACACTCATTCCCAATGGAGGCAAAGCTTGTCTCTAGTCTTCGGACATGGAAACACTCATTCCCAATGGAGGCAAAGCTTGTCTCTAGTCTTCGGACATGGAAACACTCATTCCCAATGGAGGCAAAGCTCATCTTTAGTCTTCGGACATGGAAACAGTCATTCCCAATGGAGGCAAAGCTCGTCTCTAGTCTTCGGACATGGAAACACTCATTCCCAATGGAGGCAAAGCTTGTCTCTAGTCTTCGGACAAGGAAACACTCATTCCCAATGGAGGAAAAGCTCATCTTTAGTCTTCGGACAAGGAAACACTCATTCCCAATGGAGGCAAAGCTCGGCTCTAGTCTTCGGACATGGAAACACTCATTCCCAAAGGAGGCAAAGCTCGTCTCTAGTCTTCGGACATGGAAACACTCATTCCCAATGGTGGCAAAGCTCGTCTCTAGTCTTCGGACATAGAAACACTCATTCCCAATGGTGGCAAAGCTTGTCTCTAGTCTTCGGACATGGGAACACTCATTCCCAATGATGGCAAAGCTTGTCTCTAGTCTTCGGACATGGAAACACTCATTTCCAATGATGGCAAAGCTCGTCTCTAGTCTTCGGACATGGAAACACTCATTCCCAAAGGAGGCAAAGCTCGGCTCTAGTCTTCGGACATGGAAACACTCATTCCCAATGGTGGCAAAGCTTGTCTCTAGTCTTCGGACATGGAAACACTCATTCCCAATGGAGGCAAAGCACGTCTCTAGTCTTCGGACATGGAAACACTCATTCCCAATGGAGGCAAAGCTTGTCTCTAGTCTTCGGACATGGAAACACTCATTCCCAATGGAGGCAAAGCACGTCTCTAGTCTTCGGACATGGAAACACTCATTCCCAATGGTGGCAAAGCTCGTCTCTAGTCTTCGGACATGGAAACACTCATTCCCAATGGAGGCAAAGCACGTCTCTAGTCTTCGGACATGGAAACACTCATTCCCAATGATGGCAAAGCTTGTCTCTAGTCTTTGGACATGGAAACACTCATTCACAATGGAGGCACAGCACGTCTCTAGTCTTCGGACATGGAAACACTCATTCCCAATGGAGGCAAAGCTTGTCTCTAGTCTTCGGACATGGAAACACTCATTCCCAATGGAGGCAAAGCTTGTCTCTAGTCTTTGGACATGGAAACACTCATTTCCAATGGAGGCAAAGCACGTCTCTAGTCTTCGGACATGGAAACACTCATTCCCAATGGAGGCAAAGCACGTCTCTAGTCTCCGGACATGGAAACACTCATTCCCAATGGAGGCACAGCACGTCTCTAGTCTTCGGACATGGAAACACTCATTCCCAATGGAGGCAAAGCTCGTCTCTAGTCTTCGGACATGGAAACACTCATTCCCAATGGAGGCAAAGCACGTCTCTAGTCTTCGGACATGGAAACACTCATTCTCAATGGAGGCAAAGCTTGTCTCTAGTCTTCGGACATGGAAACACTCATTCCCAAAGGAGGCAAAGCTTGTCTCTAGTCTTTGGACATGGAAACACTCATTCCCAATGGAGGCAAAGCTCGTCTCTAGTCTTCGGACATGGGAACACTCATTCCCAATGGAGGCAAAGCTCGTCTCTAGTCTTCGGACATGGAAACACTCATTCCCAATGGAGGCAAAGCTTGTCTCTAGTCTTTGGACATGGAAACACTCATTCCCAATGATGGCAAAGCTTGTCTCTAGTCTTCGGACATGGAAACACTCATTCCCAATGGAGGCACAGCTTGTCTCTAGTCTTTGGACATGGAAACACTCATTCCCAATGGAGGCAAAGCTTGTCTCTAGTCTTTGGACATGGAAACACTCATTCCCAATGGTGGCAAAGCTCGTCTCTAGTCTTCGGACATGGAAACACTCATTCCCAATGGAGGCAAAGCACGTCTCTAGTCTTCGGACATGGAAACACTCATTCCGAATGATGGCAAAGCTTGTCTCTAGTCTTCGGACATGGAAACACTCATTCCCAATGGAGGCAAAGCTTGTCTCTAGTCTTCGGACATGGAAACACTCATTCCCAATGATGAAAAAGCTTGTCGCTAGTCTTCGGACATGGAAACACTCATTCCCAATGGAGGCACAGCACGTCTCTAGTCTTCGGACATGGAAACACTCATTCCCAAAGGTGGAAAACCTCGTCTCTAGTCTTCGGACATGGAAACACTCATTCCCAATGATGGCAAAGCTTGTCTCTAGTCTTCGGACATGGAAACACTCATTCCCAATGGAGGCAAAGCACGTCTCTAGTCTTCGGACATGGAAACACTCATTCCCAATGGTGGCAAAGCTCGTCTCTAGTCTTCGGACATGGAAACACTCATTCCCAATGGAGGCAAAGCTCGTCTCTAGCCTTCGGACATGGAAACACTCATTCCCAATGGAGGCAAAGCTTGTCTCTAGTCTTTGGACATGGAAACACTCATTCCCAATGGAGGCAAAGCACGTCTCTACTCTAGTCTTCGGACATGGAAACACTCATTCCCAATGGAGGCAAAGCACGTCTCTAGTCTTTGGACATGGAAACACTCATTCCCAATGGAGGCAAAGCACGTCTCTAGTCTTCGGATATGGAAACACTCATTCCCAATGGAGGCAAAGCACGTCTCTAGTCTTCGGACATGGAAACACTCATTCCCAATGGAGGCAAAGCTTGTCTCTAGTCTTCGGACATGGAAACACTCATTCCCAATGGAGGCAAACCTTGTCTCTAGTCTTCGGACATGGAAACACTCATTCCCAATGGAGGCAAAGCTTGTCTCTAGTCTTCGGACATGGAAACACTCATTCCCAATGGAGGCAAAGCTCATCTTTAGTCTTCGGACATGGAAACAGTCATTCCCAATGGAGGCAAAGCTCGTCTCTAGTCTTCGGACATGGAAACACTCATTCCCAATGGAGGCAAAGCTTGTCTCTAGTCTTCGGACATGGAAACACTCATTCCCAATGGAGGCAAAGCTTGTCTCTAGTCTTCGGACATGGAAACACTCATTCCCAAAGGAGGCAAAGCTTGTCTCTAGTCTTTGGACATGGAAACACTCATTCCCAATGGAGGCAAAGCTTTTCTCTAGTCTTCGGACATGGAAACACTCATTCCCAATGGAGGCACAGCACGTCTCTAGTCTTCGGACATGGAAACACTCATTCCCAATGGAGGCAAAGCTCGTCTCTAGTCTTCGGACATGGAAACACTCATTCCCAATGGAGGCAAAGCACGTCTCTAGTCTTCGGACATGGAAACACTCATTCCCAAAGGAGGCAAAGCTTGTCTCTAGTCTTTTGACATGGAAACACTCATTCCCAATGGAGGCAAAGCTTTTCTCTAGTCTTCGGACATGGAAACACTCATTCCCAATGGAGGCAAAGCTCGTCTCTAGTCTTCGGACATGGAAACACTCATTCCCAATGGAGGCACAGCACGTCTCTAGTCTTCGGACATGGAAACACTCATTCCCAATGGAGGCAAAGCTCGTCTCTAGTCTTCGGACATGGAAACACTCATTCCCAATGGAGGCAAAGCACGTCTCTAGTCTTCGGACATGGAAACACTCATTCCCAAAGGAGGCAAAGCTTGTCTCTAGTCTTTGGACATGGAAACACTCATTCCCAATGGAGGCAAAGCTTTTCTCTAGTCTTCGGACATGGAAACACTCATTCCCAATGGAGGCAAAGCTCGTCTCTAGTCTTCGGACATGGAAACACTCATTCCCAATGGAGGCAAAGCTTGTCTCTAGTCTTTGGACATGGAAACACTCATTCCCAATGGAGGCAAAGCTTGTCTCTAGTCTTCGGACATGGAAACACTCATTCCCAATGGAGGCAAAGCTCGTCTCTAGTCTTCGGACATGGAAACACTCATTCCCAATTGAGGCAAAGCTCGTCTCTAGTCTTCGGACATGGAAACACTCATTCCCAATGATGGCAAAGCTTGTCTCTAGTCTTCGGACATGGAAACACTCATTCCCAATGGAGGCACAGCTTGTCTCTAGTCTTTGGACACGGAAACACTCATTCCCAATGGTGGCAAAGCTTGTCTCTAGTCTTCGGACATGGAAACACTCATTCCCAATGGTGGCAAAGCTTGTCTCTAGTCTTCGGACATGGAAACACTCATTCCCAATGGAGGCACAGCACGTCTCTAGTCTTCGGACATGGAAACACTCATTCCCAATGATGGCAAAGCTTGTCTCTAGTCTTCGGACATGGAAACACTCATTCCCAATGGAGGCACAGCACGTCTCTAGTCTTCGGACATGGAAACACTCATTCCCAATGATGGCAAAGCTTGTCTCTAGTCTTCGGACATGGAAACACTCATTCTCAATGGAGGCACAGCACGTCTCTAGTCTTCGGACATGGAAACACTCATTCCCAATGGAGGCAAAGCTTGTCTCTAGTCTTCGGACATGGAAACACTCATTCCCAATGGAGGCAAAGCTTGTCTCTAGTCTTCGGACATGGAAACACTCATTCCCAATGGAGGCACAGCACGTCTCTAGTCTTCGGACATGGAAACACTCATTCCCAATGGAGGCAAAGCTCATCTTTAGTCTTCGGACATGGAAACAGTCATTCCCAATGGAGGCAAAGCTCGTCTCTAGTCTTCGGACATAGAAACACTCATTCCCAATGGAGGCAAAGCTCATCTTTAGTCTTCGGACATGGAAACAGTCATTCCCAATGGAGGCAAAGCTCGTCTCTAGTCTTCGGACATGGAAACACTCATTCCCAATGGAGGCAAAGCTTGTCTCTAGTCTTCGGACATGGAAACACTCATTCCCAATGGAGGCAAAGCTCATCTTTAGTCTTCGGACAAGGAAACACTCATTCCCAATGGAGGCAAAGCTTGTCTCTACTCTTCGGACATGGAAACACTCATTCCCAATGGAGGCAAAGCTCGTCTCAAGTTTAGAGACATGGAAACACTCATTCCCAATGGAGGCAAAGCTTGTCTCAAGTTTAGAGACATGAAAACCCTCTTTCTAAATGGTGAGAAAGGTTGTCTCTAGTCTTGGGACATGGAAACTCTCTTTCCCAATCATGACACAGATTGTCTGAAGCACTGGGACATGGAAACACTCTTTTCCAATGTTTGCAAAGCTTGTCTCTATTCCTGGGGCACAACAGCTCATTTCAAAGCAGCACGGCTTGTAATTGGAAGTTCTTCTCTTCAGTTGTGGCAGGTTGATTTTTTGCAATCTGTGCTGTCTCCAACAGACTATGGATGGCAGACGTAGCTTTTGCAGCCAATATGAAGTTTCATTTTGTCCATGAATGCCTTTGTCACTTTCCTATGAGATCATGACTAGAAGGCAGGCTCTATCAAATTAGACCAAAGTGAACAACTGCTGCGTGTTTGAGGTCTGCCCAAGGTGTCATTATTCAGACTATACCAATGGTCACTGTCACTGCTTGGCGTGGAGCACTCTATGGCCTCTAGTAGCATCCTTCAGGCCCAACCTTTCCTGACCTCTAATGCAGGGGATAGTAGGACTCTGTGCTGATGAAGTAGGTGTGTGGCATCAGGGTGGGCTGACTATCTGGAGATACACAGACGTTTGCTACTGTGTCCTTAAAGGTGGCTTGGCCTTGGGAACAATGTGGATGTTTGTTGTATATTTATACTTACTTCAATATGACTACTTGGTGTCTGTAGTCCTTTCTTAGAGTTCTTATCTTACCAGTCTCCCATACTACCTAGTGTGTTCTGTCTGTGTTGGGGATTCCAGCCTTGGCAGTTGATGGTCTGGTCAGCTGTGAGGTTTACTGCTCTGCTGTCTAACTTAATAAATATATCTTAATAACCTGAAGACGTGTCCTGCTGCCTACCTAACCTTTTTACAACATTTTGGCGACATCTGAAGCTGACCAGACCAGAGGAGAAGGCCAGGAAGACCAGCACAGCACGAGCAAGACTTCACCAACAAGAACTCACCTAACTGCGGCAAGAAACAACAAGAAAGTAATCATAAAATCTTCAAAACGCTAGAAAGCTTGAAGACATTAGCTGCAAATTAGAAGGAAAGTCAGCCGTCAGTTAGTGAAATGCGTGAAGTAACTGTGAGTAATAAAAAAATATAAAAAGAGATCGTGCCCCTGCAGCAATTATTTAGAAGTAATTATTTTATCAACTCGAAGAAAATATCCTTTAAGATTGGGAAAAGGTAACTCTCTTTAATATGCCAGAATTATTCCTTATTTGCTAGGGGTATTGTAATGCCTACAAGTACTTGATATACAAAACGGGTGAAATTAAAACCAAGTACTGTTAAAGACACTCGCCATACTTGCTGCCAAGAGGGAAAAGAACCAAGTGATTTACAAGGAAAATACAGTTGTGAGGAAGTCTAAAATAATATTGGTAACAGTAGAGACGTTTATGCTTACTCTCTGGTGAGCGATCATACTTTACTTCAACTGCCAACTGCCAACTGCCCTGCTCTTTGCACGCAGGGAGATCCTTCCACGGTGAAGCCATCTGTGTTCTGATGACGCATGAGAATCCTCGTTGGTCCTAGTGGTGAGGTTGTGTCTTCGTTAATATTTCCAGCGTCTAGTTGGAGCTGTAAGTGACGTAAAAGGTCACAATGTGGCAGCAACGTGAAACGTCAAGTAACGTCGAGCAGCCATTTTATGCCTATGCCTATGTGAACAAGCTTCAGAGCGAAATTGCAGTTAAGACAATAATTCAATTTGTTTTGTTCCCATGGTAACGCTTTGCTCCTTTTCCTCCACGAAGCCTAGGTTCAACGAGTCTAAATTAAAGCTTCATACAGCCTGATTCATGAAGCGAAATAGCGCCCGCAATGGCTGCGAAAACGCAATTGCGGGTGCAAAACACGGAATCGGCATTCAAGTACGAAATAGCGAAATCGCTAAAAAATAATAGCGAGCGGAATAGCGATTACGCTGTAAAAGTCGCAGACTCCGGGAAGTCGAGCATTAGCGAAAATGAAATAGCGACCAACCACGGAATCTGCGAATTGGATAGCGAAACGCAATATTGTCTCAATCGGCATTCATGAAAGAAATACATTAGCGAAAAATCGCTAAATCGCACATTAGCGCGGCGCAATTTAAGGACAACTCAAAGCAGGTGGTAACCATAAAAGCCATGATTAACCAAATTTTGAAAAACTGTTAGCCAATCACCAACAGGTCCAGGCCTGACCAATCACACATAAGGACATTCAGCAGCAGCAATAGGCGTTCCACAATGCCTGGGATGTACATGGTGGTGAGGCGGCGAAGGCTACAGCGAGCAGCACGGAGGAGACGCATGAGGCAGGCACGGATTTACCGGCAGCGGGTCACCTTGCTGGGGCAAACCAGAGAACAGATTTATGCTAAATACAGGCTGAATGGGGAAATGATCACCTGGCTGATACAAGAACTCGACCCCATCATGCAGCACCCAACAAGGCGAAACAATTCTGTGCCCACACATGTGCAGGTATTGTGCAGCCTGCACCTCCTGGCATCCGGCAGTTTCCAGGGCATAGTAGCCGCTGCTGGGGGGATTTCCCAGCCCACCATGTCACGCTGCCTCCACACTTTTGTTGACGCCATGCTCACCCAGCTCCACCGGCACATCACATTTCCCACGAGCCAACAGGATTTGGACCTCACAAAACTTCAATTTTATAATGTTGCCCATTTTCCCCATGTCCTTGGCTGCATAGACTGTACCCACGTCGCCATCTGCCCACCAGCTGCCACGGAGTATATGTACCGCAACAGGAAGTCGTACCACTCCCTCAACATACAGATGGTCTGCAATGCCAAGACCATCATCACTGACATTGTGGCCCAGTACCCAGGGAGTACCCATGACTCCTTTATCTTCAGGCACAGCGGACTCCACACACGACTGATCAGGGGAGAGTTTGGGGAAGGACACCTACTTGGTAAGTACACTTTGTCGACAATGTCACATTGCTATGAAGTAACTGCGCTGCACAGGCAATCAACATCTGCATCCTCTCATTCAGGTGACAGTGGCTACGCCCTACGGGAATACCTCCTGACCCCTTACCTCAACCCTGCCACACCTCAGCAACGCCGCTACAATGTTGCGCACATCCGGACAAGGAACTGTATTGAAAGGACATTTGGCCTGCTCAAGAGCAGGTTCCGTATACTGCACAAGACAGGTGGGGCCATGTATTACAGTCCTGCAGCGTGCTGCCGCATTGTGGCTGTCTGTGCAATGCTTCATAACATTGCAACCAAGCGCCGGATACCAGTTGACATCTCAGGCAGTGAATCTGAGGGGGACGACCGGCCACCAGCACATGCGCACCATGCACGCGGGGAGAACCCAGCTGAAGGCCACAGACGTCGCAACCACATCACAGCTAACAATTTCTAGCCCACCCCCTTCCCCCACCCCACATATCACAATTGCATGCAAACTGTAATGATTACACAAGGCGTATGTGTGCACCAAAATAAATGTATTTGTTTGAATCACAAAAAAATAAATGGGTCTTCGTAACAACTATATACAAAAAGCAGTATTCATGCATACTGCATGAGACGCTCCATTGCAGGCTTAAGTTCAGCCTGCGCCTGTGTCCCTGTCACAATGTCATTGGCGTCTCCGGCGCACAATTCCCAGGCGCCTGGGAGCCTCTTCCTCTTCCTGGGCAGCTGGAGGTGGGGCAGCCCTTGCGCTGCGCCTAGGTGGGGGGGCCTGCGTGGCAGAGTGGCTGCTGACACTAGAGGCACCCTCACTAGCATCATCACCCCCCACAATTGCCGGAATCACAGGTGCGTGCAGTGCGGTGACCGCGGTTGTCAAATGCTCCAGCACCCGGGTAATATCCTCGCAGCACTGGACGAGTTGGTGCTGCTGGGTTAAGGAGCGGCGCGCAAGCAGGGTGGTGGCATTTGCCGAGGCATAATTGGAGCGGCTGTAGGTGGACAGCCGGCTCAGCAACTGGTGGTGGCGCCTGCTAGCAACACTTCGGTGCTTCACCAGCGCAGCAGTGTTGTGTTCCATAGCCGTCATCATGCGGTCAATGGCCGCCGTCATGCGGTCCACCCTGTCGCCCACTCCCGCAACATTGCGGCCGATCTTCTGCAGCTGGAGCTGGATGGCTCCCTGCTGCTGCGACTGGCGCTGGTGTAAACGCAGCATGCGCCGCTCCACACTCATGCATGCGTGGAAGTGGCCATTGCCCCTCCTGGTGGTCGGCCGCTGTGTAGCCGATGTGGCTGGCCCAGATGGTGGTGGACGAGCTGCAGGTCTTGCAGCAGCTGGTGTTGCAGGTGCGGCAGGTGTGGTGGGTGGCCTGGCCTTGGCAGCCGGTGGGCCTGAGGCGGATGCGGCAGGTGTGGTGGGTGGCCTGGCCTTGGCAGCCGGTGGGCCTGAGGCGGATGCGGCAGGTGTGGTGGGTGGCCTGGCCTTGGCAGCCGGTGGGCCTGAGGCGGATGCAGCAGGCAAGGTGGGTGGCCTGGCCTTGGCAGCCGGTGGGCCTGAGGCGGATGCTGCAGGCAAGGTGGGTGGCCTGGCTGCTGGTGTTGGCGCTGGCGCAGGGGCTGGTGGCTGGGTGGCAGGTAGGGATTCCTCCTCCTGGGCCTCCTCGTCGATCAGCAGCCTCTCACTGTCGCTGCTATCTCCTGCACCTGTGAGGGTAAGTGGATACTCATTAGGTGCATGTGACTGACAGACGTGCAGATGTTACATGCATGCTGGGTGTCATTCCCTGGGTGGCTGTGTATTTGCGCACTTTGGAACCTTCCGGGCCGCATTGTGGTAGTACTACATTGTGGACATACTACGTCTCCCACAATGCTTCAGGGCATTTCCTGATGCACGGCATGACTAAGGGCCAATGAGTGAGCCTATTTGGTCATGGGCGGTCATAGGGACAGGGTCGCAGTCGCATGCCACTTACCTTGGGTGTCTTGGGTGGGGCGGGAGGAGTCCAGAGGGGTGACGCCAACACACACCTCCCTCTCCAACGTGTCCTCTACCTGGTCCTCCAGGGGGGTGTTGGGTGGGACAGTCGGGCCACCTCCTCCGGTGCCTGATGCCTCACCAAGGCGCTCCGCAACCCTCTCCTTGGCACGCCCTCGGAGGTCGTACCACCGCTTTTTTAATTCCTCCAGGGACCTGTCCGCAACTCCCACAGAGTTAACACTTGCGGCAATCCCCACCCAGATCCTCCTCTTCTCCTGCTCGGGGACCCTCCGGGAGTTTGCACCGAACAGCTGGTCGTGGTTGGCCACCACACCCTCTATGAGGTTCTCCAGCTCCTGTTCAGAAAATTTCAATTTGCGCTTTCGGCCAGCGCTGTTGCTGGGTCCGGGCTGCGGGTCGTCTGACATAGCGGTCGCTATTTCGGCGGGGTCGGGATGCGCAAACGGCGGGTTGGTGGCAGCTTTCCGTCGTGGACAGTCGACTGTTAGCGTCACTGTGGTGTTTGGGGGTGGGATTTGGCTGCTTCCTGGTTGTGATGTCATCACGGTGCTCGGAATGCGTCTTCCCGTTTTCCTGATCCCGCGAGAATGCGCTCGCAATCCCGTGCAATCGGGATTGCGAGCGCAATCTCGTGCGATCGGGATTGCGAGTCGCAATCCCGATCGCAGGTAGCCGGAAATAGCGATTATTCTGCGTTTTTTGTGGGTCGCTAACGGCTTTAGCGCCCGCATGCGAGTCGCTATTTTTTCTCAGAAAAGTACATGAATGCCGTTTTGCGTTTCCTCAATAGCGAGTCGCTATTGATCGCTATTAGGGACACGCAAAACGGCCCGTACATGAATCAGGCTGATAGTCTCTTACAAATCTGCCATCTAGTGGATTTTTAAGGTATTTCATGTGTTATCATTTTCCTTCTTAACGGCTGGCAGTGCGTGTGGAGTTGAAGATATATTATATTACACTTGTGAAATTAAACACACTGCTGTTTTACTTGGAATCCATGTTTCAAGCGGATGAAGCATTAATTATACAAATACAAGGATGTTGTTTAGTACCATGTCAGATACCGGCTCTGAAGCAAGTACAGTAAAGTGCTATACTGGCAATTAGTATTGATATTTTGATTGGCGTACAATACCGTAAAAAATAATAATTTTTTTTTTTTAAAACAAGGACTGAGAGTCTACAACTTTGATTTGCAGCCACCATCAATTTCTGCAGGGAGTATTTCGTTTTATTCCAGTTTTGGCGCAGATTAAATTAAAGACAAGTAATGCAAATGGAAACTTTAGAAAGGGTCACAGTATGACAAGTGAGATGCAAATCTAATGGGACTCAAACTCCAATTCAGTTAAAATGATGGATTCGTTAGAACCGGGAGTGGCCAAAGCTAGTCCAAGGAACTGCAGAACCACAACAGGGACAAAGGCTCCAGAACCAAGAGGGGAAAAAGGTCCCGGTAGTGGTCTCAAGTGGTAGTGGGCAAACGCTCCAGTGCCACGACAGTATGTCTCGAGACCTAGATGGAGAATCCTGTGGTCTACGGAGACAAAGTTCTAAAAAAAGAGACAAAGGTTTCAGAGAGGAAAGAGAATAAGGGAGGGACGACAAAGCAAATTTCCAGGACCTGCAGAACCAAGAAATGGGAGTGGACAGAAGAATGTCCCAATACCGGAAGGGGACAAAGGTCCCAGAATGTAACCGGGAGAGGACAAAGGATGTCCTAGGACCGCAAGGGGACAAAAGTTCCAGATATAGAACCGGGAGAGGACAAAGGACGTCCCAGGACCGGTGGAGGACAAACGTCCCACGATCAGTACCGGGAGTGGACGAAGGGAGTCCCAGGACCGGCAGAGTTCACGACCAAGACTCGTGAAGGACAAGAGTTCCCGTACCACGACAAAAAAAAAAAAAATCGTGACAAGGTGTTTCTTTGGACGGGGATAAATGTTCCGCGATTTGAACTTGGCTGTATAGCCCACAGTACTGAGACAGTTTGTCCACAAAGGAAATACAATTTTTAAGGGAACTTAGTGGCCCGAATAACAACCAGAGGCTCAGAACCCAAGGAAAAGATCCAGAACCTAGACACCATGTCCAGAGCTAGATTTTGGACTGTAAGGAAACTGGCGCCAAATTTTTCTTCGGGAGCATTCTTCCAGAACTGTTCTATCTTCAACAATTAGCGAGAAGCCGCTACGGACAAGCACATATTGGAGAAAGTAAACTCTCTATTTCCGTTTTTGATGGCCAAAATGACGTATTGTAGAGAGTGGACTGGCTCTTCATGTTTTGTCAATCGAAGGGGAGAAGGTGGTCATCATGATCTTCATCATCATTCTCATCTTGATCTTGATTCTCTGTTTCTCTTCCTTCGTGTTCTGGAAGTTCACGAGGTCGCTGACCTCCTACGTGTTATATGTTTTCTTCTTTGTGTTTCTCCATGCTTTAACTCTTACTATGTGTATGAGTCTTTCATTCGTGTTTTGTCTCTAAGGGGAGAAGATGTGATGTAAATGTATACTTACTTCAATATGACTACTTGGTGTCTGTAGTCCTTTCTTAGTGTTCTTATCTTACCAGTCTCCCATACTACCTTAGTGTGTTCTATCTGTGTTGGGGATTCCAGCCTTGGCAGTTACTGGTCTGGTCAGCTGTGAGGTTTACTGCTCTGCTGTCTTCTGCTGTCTAACTTAATAAATATATCTTAATAACCTGAAGACGTGTCCTGCTGCCTACCTAACCTATGTACAACAATGTTCAACTCAGACTTCATTGGCCATACCACATAATGTGAGGGTAGGACATTGGGTTTTCTCAAACAACAGCCACAATCCCTGTCAGGGTGAACCACAACAAGTCACTAAATTACCCTCTGGTAGCTCAGCATAGGAGCAGTTAGACTGAACTTAGAGGCAATGTGTAAGATATTTATTCAGCACACTAACAGTAATAAAGTAAATGCGCAACACAAGAAAAATACCACCCCAATTATGGATATAGAAACAAAAATAAACAAATAATTTTACACCAAACAAATTAAATCCAATAATTATTAATGCTTTTAGTGAAAAATAGAGCCGCTATAGACTCTGTCTCCTGTCAGCAGCCCTCCAGCCAACTGCTATCAGCGCTGAGACACCCCTTTGCTGTGGCGGCTGTGCGCTTTATAAAACCATATAACATAACATAACATAAAAGATCAAAGCACCAACCACAGGCATCAAGTTGCGTGACACTGGGGCAAAGTCAAAAGGTATGGCTGACCGCGATGGAGCATGGTTCAAATACAAAAAGTGGACTGCATCTGGAATGGCTTAACAGCTTACCTCTGGACTTAGAAGAATTTCTGAAGAAAAATGTCTGACAAGGTAATGTTCAGTGGGGTAAAGCTGCAGGTGCTGTCGGATGAGGAGGTTTCTTTACTGTGGAGCCTCAGAATGAATTCTTTCTATGTTTGAACTTGGACACTTTTCTTGAAAATCTCCAACTGGATGAAGCTGCAGGCTTTATCTGAGGTAGGTTCCATGAGGCCCGCTATCCCTTCCGAGAGGAGCCGCTGTACAGGATTGGCTGCTGCAGAGAATAATGTAGCGGGAGCTATTGTGAAGTCAGAGCAAAAGGCTATGCCCCTTGGGCGGATCTGTGAGCAGGTAGGTCCCAGTCTCCTATTGCTTCTCAGACCAGCTTTTTATGGAAATAGTTTAAATGTCCCAAGTTTTGGTTTTTGGCTGTTTGGGGTCCTTTAGCACCACTTCCAAGGGTCCAGAACTGGATGGGCCCCACTTGGAGGGTTGGACTCACTTGAGATGGGGTCAAGGTGTGGGGCCAAATTTGATTGAGCTTGTTGTAGCCCCTAGCTCAGAACAGGAGGTCAGCCAAATAGCCCTTGGAGTCACACTAGTAGACCTAGGTTTTTAGCAGCAAGACAGGCTGCAAGCAGCAGGGCAGTCCTCTGAGGGTGCAGAGATTCAAGTAATAGGGCAGTCTTATGTGAGCAGCAGGGCAGTCCTCTGAAATACAAAGCAGAAATATGTTATGTTATGTTATGTTAGCTTGACTTATGTAGCGCACAGCTGCCTCAGCAAAGAGGCATCCCGGCGTTGAAAGCAGTGTAACATAGAGGTTAGAGTCTAGACCATGGGGAAAAAGTATGTTTTAATAGCCTCTCGAAATGCCAGCAGGCTATCCAAACTGGGAATCTGTAAGGGCAGGGAGTTCCACAGCCTGGCCGCCAGACAGCGAAAGGACAGTCCTCCAGCTCGGAGACGGTTCGCTTGAGGGACAATAACCAGATATTGCCCCAGGGAACGCAGCTGGCACTTAGGTACACAAGACACAAGCAAATTGGTCAGAATCCCAGGAGACAAGAGTTTCAAAATTTTAAAGGACAGGCAGAGGGCCTTGAATTAAATCCTCTTGGCCATAGGCAGCCAGTGTAACTGACGGATGGCACCGGCTGTAGGACAGCTTCTAGGGAGCCCAAGCAGCACTTTGGCAGCCCCGTTTTGGACTCGCTGCAAATGAACCGCTTCTGCCTTATTTTCCCCCAGATAGACTGAACCAGCATATTCCAGTCGAGATAAAATGGTCGCCTGGACTATCATCTGATGAGTGGACGGGTTTTAAAACCCTAGCAGGGGCCTAAGTCCCCGGAGCAGGCCAAAACAAGTGGCACCCACCCTCTTGGTGTGCTTTGCCTCTATTGGGAATGTGTCCATCCACACCTGTGGGTGTTTGTACAAGAAATCTGGCTCCATCTCATGCATTAAATAACCTTGTGAACTGTTGTTATTTAGCCACATATCATTTCATGTTCAGGATTTGGAGTTTCCTTTATTATGCTTGGTATGCTATTATTGAAATTATTTACCAAAATAATGTGCACATGTAAGCAACAGGTTGTTCTGTAGCACCAAAGAACAGCTTGCACATGAAATATTCATCAGGAAACCCAGCACGTTCCCAGCACGTTCTTTAGACTAAGCGCTGAATCATTAGGGCACGTGTACAAAACCCCACCCAACCAAGCGCCTTTAAAAGACCCGGTTCAGCTACGAGTTGTGCTTGAGTTTGTTCTTGCAATTCCTTCCTTACCTGTGATTCCAGCGCAAACGATCTTCTGCTCCGGATAGTGCAGCTTCTCTGGTCATTGTTCCAGTCTTCAGATGACTTCCTGCATTCTCCCTCGTCACCAAGGCAACCTTCCGGCATCGGACTTCTCCAGCTCCTCCTCCGGTCCCACATCAGAAGTCCTGCTGCAAAAGTATAAAGATACAAGTAAGATGTTTCCTTTTTAAATAAAGTGCGCAAAATAAACTTTACCATAGAAACTTTCAAGGAGAAAAATAATACTTATCTTCGGTTTGCTGGACTCCTGGGATAATTTTTTCTTTTATCAGAGACGAATCTGCAAAAGACAAGAAAAACAAGAAAACCTAAATATAAAACAAATTACTTCACCGAAGACATGAAAAAGAACATTATCTAGTCATTTATAAGTATTTGATTATAAGACTCTGTGCAGAGATTATTAGTAAGTTCTTGTTACAGGAAAACTAATTCTAGGTTTATAAGATGTTGATCTCTTGATAAATAATCTTCATATTTTTACAGTATAACTAAGGATAGTCTCAGATACCAGTACGCTTCTGCCAATTACAGTTAAAAGAAATGTGAATGAATGTTCAATATAACAAATGGTAAACTTGTAAAGAATAAGACCGATATAGGTAATAATTGTTTTTCGCATTTGTCATTTGATTGTTAAAGAAGAAACAGAAACGTCCTCCGAAGTAACAAAGAGGAAGAGTCGTGTTTAGAAAATTGGCAGTGCTGGAGTGTCTTTTCTCAATTTTATTTTGTTATGGTTATTTGTCCCATTTGTCCTCATCCCCTGGAGACCTAATCTAGCCAAACTGGTTATCTAAATACAGTTTAGGATGACCGAGGTTTTTGGAGGCTACAGGATATATCCTCGATTCTCTCAAGTGGAACGACCCAGAATTCAGGTGAGTGAGGGTAAACTGAAACGCACGCCTTCACAATAACTTAAGTTCTCCTTGAGAGATGTGGATCAAGATAGTGACTGTATTGATGGTCAAGCCATGGCTCAGGCCCTTTTTGAAGATACTGAAAGAGATAGTACTATAGCTACAATGTTACAAAAAATGTAAATAGAAGTAGAGAGGTTAAAACAAGAGAATGCTGAATTACGCCAAGACATTGTTTGTTACAAACCAAGAAAAACTTTGTGGGATAGTTCGTTTCCAAAGACCTTTAAGACATCTTTAGAATCAGGAACAAGGTGAAAGACGTCAGGTACTTTCATGACATCTGTTACAGTGTCTGCGCTTGTTCAAGTTACTGTTGCAGTTCCTACTGCTGTACCTCTATCAGCACCAGAACGCTTTTTTGGGGACAGTACAAAGTTTAAATATCGTTATCAGTCAATGTCAATTACATTTTATTTGCAAACTACAAGCTTTTCCCACAGATGCAACAAATGTGGCTTTTGTGCTTTCCTATTTGAGAGGCACAGCTGCTAAATGGTCTATTCCCTACATTGATAGAGATGATCCCATTCTGCACAATTGGTCCTTATTTAAATTAACCATGACTAAATTGTTTGTAAAACACACCTATATACAAGCACGTGATAATGAATTGTTAAATCTCAAGCACAGATGTAAAGACTTGTTGACATATGTAACAGCTTTTAATTGATTGTTAACAGAAACTCAGTGCCCAGAAGAAAAGCGCACTTCCCTGTTTTATAGGGGATTGTGTGATGATTTAAAAGATGCCTTAGCCCATATCGTAGATTTACCAGAGGACTATTCAGAGTTTGTGGATCTAGTGGTAAAACGGGATCATCGTTTAGGAGAACGTAAAGGAGATAAAACGAGGTCAGAAAATAGGTTTTGTGTGTTAATACACGAAAAGAAAGACTCAGACAATAAACTCCCCGACCCAAAACCAATGCAAATTGGAATTATTAAGGGTCCTTTAACTACTGAGGACAAGGATAGAAGATGTAAATTAAACCTATGTTTGTATTGTGGCCGTTCAGGTTTTTTCGTAAAAGACTGTCCCAATAAACCTAAGGTTCTCAGAGAAAACAAATGCTGTAGTTACTAGTTCCTCAGAACAGGAAAACTGAAAAGCTCATCAATGGTGGAGATCACGTGTATGAGAAAAAATCTTCCTAAGATCTCCCATTATTTAGCCAATACAGTAACTCGAATACCTCAACAGTTTTTTATTCAGGACAGTCTAATCATAAGTACACAACTTAGACACACGGTTTCAGTCCTGTTAGATTCAGGAGCAACATGCAATTTCATGGATATAAGTTTAGCTAAAAAAATACAGGTATCAACTATTTTAAAGGCACAACCAGAACCTGTTTGCACAGTCGATGGAACAGCTTTATCTTCTGGAATGATAACAATCCCCTATTACCATGGTATGTCAGAACGGACACCCAGAAATCATAATTTTTGATCTTATTAATATTCCTACTCTTGGTCTCATCTTAGGAGTATCATGGTTAACCTTACATAATCCTAAAATAAACTGGGATCTAAGAACAGTCACTTTGAATTCTTCTTTTTGTAAATCAAACTGTTATCAAGAAGCTCATTATAACTTCGAGACTGTCATATATTGCGCAAACACTATGTCCACTTCTGTCATAATTCCTCCAGAATACCAAAAATATAACGACGCATTTGATCCTGTAAAAGCAACTACCCTACCTCCTCATAGGCCATAAAATTGTCGTATGGATTTAATACCAGGAGCCCAACTTCCTAGTAGCAGGGTATATGCTCTTACAGAAGAAGAAACTAAGTATTTGAGGACATACTTAGATGAGTTATTGGCATCCAGTTTCATCCGTCATTCAACATCCCCAGTCTCTCCGCTATTGTTTTTCATTCCTAAACGTGATGGCGGCTTGAGAGCATGTATAGATTATCGCGGATTAAACAATGCTACAATAAAAAATAAATAATTGTTACCATTGATCCCTGTTTTACTTGATCAGTTACGGCACTCTACAATATATACTAATTTGGATCTAAGAGGGGCATACCATCTTGTTCAGGTCAAGGAGCATGACGAGTGGAAAACTGCTTTCCGAACTAAGTTTGGATTATTTGAGTACACTGTCATGCCCTTTGGCCTATGCAATGCCCCTGCTGCTTTTCAATTCTTCAGAAAGTTTTGAATGAATTTCTTGATGTTGGTGTAATTGTATATATTGACGATATACTAATTTATTCTAAAGCTGAAAAAGAACACGTTCACCAACTAAGAGCTGTATTAGCCAAATTACAAGAAAATCACATTTTTGTGAAATTGGAAAAATGTATCTTTAATTCAAAGATAGTAGAGTTTCTTGGATATTGCCTCTCACCAGCTGGAATAATGATGGATAAAAAAAGTGAGTGCAATAATGGATTGGCCAGAACCAACTTTTGTAAAAGAAGTGCAAAAGTATTAGGATTTGACAATTTTTGTAGGCATTTTATACCTCACTTTGCTGAGACAGTTGTTCCAATTACCAAATTATTACAAAAAGGATAAGCTTTTGTCTGGACAGAACAAGCAGCTTAGGCTTTTATACAACTAAAAGACAAATTTACTTCTGCACCTTTATTAAAACACCCAGATCCCAAATCACCTTTTTCTTGAAGAAGCAGATGCTTCACCGGTTGCAGTGGGAGGTGTTTTCCCTCAAAGAGACAAGCAGGATTGGCAGTTACACCCTGTGGCCTTTAATTCTAAAAAATTGCTTCCTGCTGAGCAAAACTATACTGTGGCTGAGAAAACTCTTAGAAATCAAGTTAGTGTTTACTGAATGGCGACAGCATTTAATGGGAACAAAATATCTGGTCACTATATTTACTCTTCACAAATATTTACAGTTTTTTAGTTCCGTGAAGGCTTTAACACCACGTCAAGTGCAATGGTTAAATGTCTTCAGTACTTTTGATTTTGTTATAACATACAGACCAGGCACAAAACAAATTCAGTCTGACATTTTGTAGAGGTATGGACATATTAATGAATACAAAAAAGAGGTTGAAAGTCCTCCCATTAATCACCCACAGAAAATAGTGGCACCCTTGAGTCAACCCGATTTCATGGCACAAATTAAACATGTTCATCTAAAGATGAATGTACAAGAATGGTCAAAAGATTCACAAAATACAATTCAGAACGGTTTGTTTTCCCATAATAATCTTTTATTTATACCAGAAACAGAGTTACAAAATACAATATTGAAATGGAACCATGATTCAGCCTTAGCAGGCCATCCAGGAAATAGGAAAATTTTAGATAATTGTAATAAACATTTTTGGTGGCCAAATCTAGCAAGAGATGTCCAAAACTACGTAGCATTCTGTCCTATTTGTGCATGAAATAAATCATTACATAAAGCATCAGCAGGATTGTTACAACTAATCTTATCCCCCATGTCCCTGGCATACCGTACGTGTAGACTTTATCACCAATCTCCCTGTAGCTAATGGTTATACAACAATATTGGTG
Source organism: Lissotriton helveticus (assembly GCF_964261635.1). Classification (NCBI taxonomy): domain Eukaryota; kingdom Metazoa; phylum Chordata; class Amphibia; order Caudata; family Salamandridae; genus Lissotriton; species Lissotriton helveticus. Next base: position 1,710,560,048 of record NC_136069.1, on the reverse strand, counting down.
ATAGTTGATTATTTGTCAAAGATGGCGCATTTTGTTCCATTAAAGAATCTCCCAACTGAAGAAGAGTTCAGCCAAGTATTTATGACAAACATAGTACGTTTGCATGGATTACCATCTTAAATTGTGTCCGACCGAGGTAGTCAATTAATTTCTAAGTTTTGGAAACATTTTTGTAAAAGGTTAAAAATGGATGTAGCATTATCTACTGGTTTTCACCCAGAGACAGATGGCCAGACAGAAAGGGCCAATCAAACTTTGTTACAGATGTTACGATGCTTGATGTCAGAATTTACTAGTGAATGGGATAACGCTTTATCTCTGTCAGAATTCATCTATAATAATAGTGTACATTCAGTTACCCAATGCACTCCGTTTTACTTTTTAAGTGGATATCACCCCAAGGCTTTACCAACTTCAGTAGACACCTCTCTTTTACCTGCTGTTACAGAGTGATTTCATACTTTGTTAGAAATTCAAGAAAAAGTTAAAAGGCATTTGAATCATTATAAAAAAAAAGAAGAAGCAAACAGATAAGTATAGAACTCCATCCCCAAGTAATAAAGTAGGAAATAAAGTCTGGTTGTCTACTAACAATTTAAATATTATGGGTCCAAGGAAATTACAACCAAAATGATAGGCCCATTTTCCGTCAATAAAATAATACCTCCGGTTACTGTACAATTGGATTTGTCCCCGAATATGCCATACATCCTGCTTTCCATGTTTCCTTGATAAAAATGTATAATCCATATACTAGACAAGAACCCCCACCTCCACCTATTCCTGTTGATGGCCACTTAGAATATGAAGTAAGGCGCATTCTGGATGCAAAAAGAAAATAAGGCAGATTGCATTATTTGATAGCCTGGAAAGGTTATTCCTCAGATGGAGATTCCTGGGAACCAGCTTCGTTTGTTCACGCTCCCAAACTTGTGAAACAATTCCATTTACCATACCCTCAGAAACCGGTCTTTGAGGGGAGCGACTGTTGGGGTTTCTACAAGATATCTGGCTCAATCTCATACTTTGAATTAACCTTGTGAACTGTTGTTATTTAGCCACATATCATTTAATGTTCAGGATTTGGAGTTTCCTTTATTATACTTGTTATGCTATTATTGAAATTATTTAGAAAAATAACGTGCACCACATGTAAGCAGCAGGTCGTTCTGTAGCACCAAAGAACAGTTTGCACATGAAATAATCATTAGGAAACTCAGCACGTTCCCAGCACTTTCTTTAGACTAAGCTCTGACTCATTAGGGCACGTGTACAAAACCCCACCCAACCAATCGCCTATAAAAGACCGGCTGCAACTATGAGTCGCGCTTGCGTTCGTTCTTACAATTCCTTCCTTACCTGTGATTCCAGCGCAAACGATCTTCTGCTCCGGACGACGCAGTTTCTCTGGGCGTTGTTCCAGTCTTCAGACGACTTCCTGCTTTCTCCCTCATCACCAAGGCAACCTTTCGGCATCGGACCTCTCCCGCTCCTGCTCCGGTCCTGCGTCAGAAATCCTCCGACCTGCTGCGAAAGAAAAAAGATACAAGTAAGATCTTTCCTTTTTAAATAAAGCGCACAAAATACACTTAGCCATAGAAACTTTCAGGGAGATGAATAATACTTATCTTCGGTTTGCTGGACTCCTGAGACAATGTTGTCTTTGATCAGAGACAAATCTGCAAAAGACAAGAAAAACAAGAAAACTTAAATGTAAAACAAAAGACTTCACCGAAGACATAAAAAAAACATTATCTAGTCATTTATAAGTATTTGATTATAAGACTCTGTGCAGAGATTATTAGTAAGTTCTTGTTACAGGAATACTAATTCTAGGTTTATAAGATGTTGATCTCGTGATAAATAATCTTCATATTTTTACAGTATAACTAAGGATAGTCTCAGATACCAGTACGCTTCTGCCAATTACAGTTAAAAGAAATGTGAATGAATGTTCAATATAACAAATGGTAAACTTGTAAAGAATAAGACCGATATAGGTAATAATTGTTTTTCGCATTTGTCATTTGATTGTTAAAGAAGAAACAGAAACGTCCTCCGCAGAGATTATTAGTAAGTTCTTGTTTTAGGAATGCTAATTCTAGGTTTATAAGATAGTTATCTCGTGATATTTTGCTTAATAATAATCTTCATATTTTTACAGCATAACTAAGGATTGTCTCGGACACCAGTACGCTCCTGCCAATTACAGTTAAAAGAAAAAGATCACACAATAAGTGACCGTGTGACAAAGAAGGTAATGATTATGAATGAATGTTATATATAACAAATGGTAAACTTGTAAAGAATAAGACCGATATAATTAATAATTGTTTTTTTTACATTTGTTATTTGATTGTTAAAGAAGAAACGGCAACGTCCTCCGAAGTAACAAAGAGGAAGAGTTGTGTTTAGAAAATTGGCAGTACTGGAGTGTCTTTTGTTATGGTTATTTGTCCCATTTGTCCCCATCCCCTGGAGACCTAATCTAGCCAATCTGGTTATCTAAATACACTTTAGGTTGACTTAGATTTTTGGGGGCTTTGGGAAATATCCTCGGCTCTCTCAAGTGAAACGACATGGAATTCAGGTGAGTGAAGGTTAACAATACCCATCGATTTTTTACCACTGCCTTAGGGGTGGGTGCACTACCCAGGGCGTTGGGCCACCATTGCTCACTAGATAGCCCATTGTCTCTCTCCACCAGAAACACCTCGGATTTATTGGTGTTAAGCTGGAGGCAGCTGGTGGTCATCCACTCCGCGACTGCCAGCAGGCCACCCCTAAATTTAGAGGCATCCTGCTTGGAGTCGTCAGAGAGAGCCACCACCAACTGCATGTCATCGGCATACAAGACCATGGTGAGACCTTCGTCCCTGGCCACAGCAGCTGGAGGTTGCAGGTACAGATTGAAAAGTACAGGACTAAGGGCGGAGTCACACCCTGCCCATTGGGCTGGACAAGGGAAAAGAAAGGAGGGTCAGTTATTGGAATGTTCTTTCTTACAGGAAATATCTGAACCAGTCCAAGGCTGGGCCAACAACCCCGGCCTTCTCCAGACGATGTAAAAAAATCCTGGTGGGAGACTGTGTCAAACGCAACACTTACAATATCAGTCCAGCATCAAGAATGGTCCGCAGGTGTTTGGTCACAGCTAGGAGAGCAGTCTCCGTGCTGTGACCAGGGCGGAAACCATTCTGAGAGAGATTCAAGATGCCGTTATTATTCAAGAATCCCATACGGATGTTGTTAGTGTGTGCCTCAGCAATCTTAGTGACCCATGGTAGGAGGGATATGGGGCAGAAGTTTTCCAGCTATGCCGGATCCAAGGAAGGTTTCTTAAGTATAGGGTATACCTTAGCCTACTTCCACAGCCTAGGGACAACTGCTGTGGAAAAAGAGGTGTTGATTACCAGGCACAATGGTGCCAGGAACACAGATAGGGAGTCCCTAAATGGGGAAGGTTTCAGAGCACCAGCAGTGGAGCCCGATTTAACTCTACTACTTAGCAGGGGAAACTCATCCTGTGAGTTGGAGGGGATAACCGCCAGAGTATGGATGGGAGGTGGATCATGAGAAGCAGCAAGGCTGGTGGAAACCCTAGGGTGGTTTCCACTTTCATAACAAAGAAGGTGGCAAGGTCCTCACAATGCTGCTGTAACGTGATCACAGAGGCAGTGGAATTTTTTCTCACTTTAAGATCGTTAAGTATTTTGAAAATACACTTGGACAGGTTGCAACTAGACTTAATTTCATTAGTGAAGTAGGCAGCCCGAACAACGTGTATGGTCCTATGGTAACTCTTAATGGCGGCCTGGTAGTATTTCTTAGCCACAGGGTCATAGGGGCACATGCATCATTGAAGGATTTTGCACTTCCTAAATTGCGAAAATTAAGGAATCGCAATTTAGGAATTGCAAAATCCTATGCATCAAGAAATCCTAAAAGTTTTTAGGATTTCTTAATTTTCGGAAATTGTGGTTCCTTAATAGCGAATCGCAATTAAGGAATGGCATTACAGTGATTCCTATGGGCCTAGAGGCCCATAGGAATCAATGCCTTTTTGCGAATTTTTCTTTTACGAATGACATTTTGTTGATGCATTGCAAGGGTGCTGAGGGGGGTCCAAAGGACCCCCCCCTGCACCCTTGAAATGTTTGTTTTAGTGCAAGTTTCACACACACATGTCCAAAGGACATGTGTGTGTAACATGACACTTTCCAAAATGCATTTTTGTGCTTTTTTTCAGAATTTCGCAAATTAACACGAGGGTCAACCTCGTGTTAATTTGCACTTCCTCTTTCAAAATTCGCATTTTAAAAAAAATTCATGCATTGCATTTAAGGAATCGCAAAAATGCGATTCCTTAAATGCATTCGCATTTTTAGGAATTGCAAAAAAATGCGGATTTTCAAAAATTGTTTCATGCATCCCAAAAACTTATTTAGGAAGTGCAAACGGCCGAATTTACCGAGTCGCACCGTTTGCACTTCCTAAATAGGTTGATGCATGTGCCCCAAAGTCCCTTCTCCAGGCATGCTTAACCTTTTTACAGGATTCACGTATGGCTGCCATAGAGTAAGTTGAACCATGGGTTTGTATTAGAGTTACAACCTTTAGACCATTTAGCTGGAATGAGAGAGTCTAACGCATGAAGAATCCAGTTGCAGAGTGTTTTACATGACGAGTCAGGATCATTCGACAGCTTGGGGGTTTAAAGAGAGAAGGGCATCAAGATTCAATTTATGCCAAGGGTGTTTAAAAGAGGACTTTTGATCAGCTCTGTGCGGAGGCTCAGAAACCGAAAAGGACAAAGAAACAAGAAAATGGTCGGACCAGCACACTGGGCTAGGTGGCTTGACAGTCATGGAAGGAATATTGGAAAAAACGGGGTCAAGAAGATGACCATCGATGTGTGAAGGACCTGGGACAAATTGAGTTAATTAGGAAGCTGCAATACCTGCAAGTAAGCTGCCAATTTCTGTTTCAAGGTGGGGTCAAATTGCAGATTGAGGTCAACCAAGATATTAAAATTAGCTGCACTCATTGCCAGAGTATTAGTGACTTCGATGAGTGCAGATTTGAACTCCTTAGCTGGCCCAAGGGAACGATAAACCAACAACCCTGACATGGTAAAGTGAGTGTTAAAGGAGATACCAAAGCATGCACGTTTGCATCCAGTCCCAGACTCTTTGACAAACAAGCAGTTATAGCATCACTTAAAAATAACCGCGATGCTGCCTCCCCTGGACTCCCTATTTAAAGTCAAAATATTATAGCCCTGGGGAAGCACTAGACCAGGTTCTGCCACCATATTGTCGGTAAGCCAGGTTTCCTTGAGAAGAACACATCAGGGGAGTTTTCCTGTACTTGATCATAAACATCCGGATAGTGTTTGGCCAAAGAACGAGCATTAAGGAGTAAAATGTTCATGGAAAGCCTAGGCGAAGGAAGGGGAAGTAAAGAAGGTGGTTGAGTGTGGGAATCAAACCCATAGAGGAGACAGCAAAATGGCCCCTCCAATGAATCAGTCAAGGGCCGGCTACATGGGCTTACCGATTCATTGATGGCCAGCAACGCCCCTCCCTAAATAAGTAGGCCCTCTAATTTCGCCACCACCAGCATTTCTGGTGCCTGGTGATGCTGATGGAGCGGGATAGAAAACAGAAATCTGTTTAAACCCGTGAAGTCACACTTCCATAAATAAATTAATAATGCTAACAACTTGTGCTGTGTGTATAATATTTCAACCTAGTTTAAAGTTGCATTTTCACAGAACACGCGGGAAACTAACATGTGTGCTCATAAATGTGCATTATGTTGCATTCTCATGTATGTGGAAAATAATAAATTAATCTTGTCTATTGTCATGTCATAACTAATAGCAGCTGTTTTTAAAATAATGGCATGTGCTTATTTTGCTTCCTTTGTCTATGTGATGTCATTTCTACTATTCTAGGTGCACATAAGGTTTTATGGATTCATGAAGACTGGTAGATATAAAATGCTGCTTTATTTGTGCTTTACTGCTAGGTAATTTAGACTAATGGGTTAATTATTAGCAATGATGGGAGGCAACAGAACAAACTGTATTTCTTTCATTAATTATTCTTTGTGTTTGTTTATATAATAGTTTTACAAATGAAGCTTAGAGATGGCTGCAGAAAAATAGTACACTTTTAAAAGTGGCGCAGGAGAGGTGACGCAGAAAATTGACGCTCTTTGAAAAGAGGCCTATTGATGAAAATGGCTCAAGTGAAAATAATTCCGAGAAGGATGGAAAAGGCCTCTGAGCTTTTATTTTGAAAGGTTTTGGAATGAACTGCTAAAAAGATGACTTTTTGGAGAAATTTGCTAACGTTTGCTAACGTGCCACGGGAGTTCAGAGCTGACTGGCTCAAGGTTAAAAGGAAGCTGTCGCTACAAAATGTAGCAGCCTAAGGAGAAGCTGCCAAGACTTCTACATGAACAATGGACTAGTGAATTTGTCCGGGCATGTAAGAAGGAGGTGTCACAGTTTACTGTGGTACGAGGTGGCTCAGCCAATGGAGAACTAGAATTCGTCTGCTGGGATGTGAAAAATAGTTAGCTCAGCTTAATTTAGGGTATAAGAATAGGTTCAGAGAACACATAGTTGGCTTACGCTCGAGAAATTCTGGAGGACGATGTTATGCTGATGGACTTTACACGTGAGGACAGGAGTTTTTATTAATTACTTTATTACTAGGTGATGAGGGTAGAGACAGAGAAATAGTTAGGATTTTGGAAATGCTTAATTTTACTTATTCCTGCTAATGAATAATAATTCTTGATTTATGCTCTTTTTATTAATACTGAATAAATCTTTCTTTATGACATTTTCTAATGCTTGTTTAATAAAATACCAAAACCTAAGTTTTCCTAGATGTGTTTAAATAAACTTTCTAAAATGACAAGCTGGTCTTGATTATTATGAATAGTTTAAACAACTATATTTAGATCTTATCGCCTCATGATTCAGTCGCTCTATTGTTGATATGGGCCTAGTGTTGTATTGTAAGTTTGTTGGTAGTAGATAGTGTCTTTTGTGCAATATTTTGGTGAGAGCGCTGGATCAATTTCTGGTAGCAGAGGATGGTTTCGATCCTTCGACCTCTGGGTTATGGGCCCAGCACGCTTCCGCTGCGTAAAGAGAAATAAAATGTCTTCCTTATACAAGAAAATGAAAAAGGTTGTAGCCAAATGCGAGAGTAAATTAAAGATTCCCAAATTAGCGAAAATAAATAATAAAGGTGTCAGAGTAGAAAATATAGAGCAGTATAAAATTGATATTGTAAATATGGATCAGAACAGAAATTCAAGAAGACCCCCAGAACAGGTTAATACAACGCCAAAAGTGTCAGATCAAACTGATAAAGTGCCAGCTCAGACTTCTAAAAATGATGCAACAGAAAAGCATGATGAAATGCTTGGTACTTCTGAAATTAATATTCCTAATCATGTAAATTCATCAAATGATTTAAAGGAGTCCATGAAAATTATGGAAACAGAGATAGTCCCTGTGCTGGGAAAGGATGAAATTAGTTCCGCAGTTTTAAAGGTCCCATTAATTGAAAAGGTTTATTCTATTGTACTTGAGATTGAACTAGTAGGGACTACAACTCAGCAAGAAACAGAGATGACTTCAGTTCTGGTAAGTGAGAAGTCTGATACTGATCTAATTGAATTGACACAGTCAGATGAGTCAAAATTATGGTCAAAGAAAGAGGAGATTGAAATAAGTGAGCTGAATGAACAGCTACAAATACAGCGACAGGTAATGGTTCAGCAGAATGACATGGCTTCACTGCCATTACACATTTTTGTTAATGAACAGACAGAGAAAACAGATACAGGATTAAATAAAGAACAGGAAAACAGTCCAAAAAGATTAAATGCACTTCCAGAATGTTGGAATAAAAATGATGTTCTTTTGAGTGAAGACATCAAGGTAAAGGACACAATTGATCAACAGATTGAAACATTGACTTCTGCAGGTTCACTTTTCAGAAATGCAAATTTAATTAAAAGATTGATTGATAACATTCAATTGACAGAAAGGTTTGCTGTCGTGATATGTGCAGCATACAAAATGAATGATGAACATGCTTTGAGTTCACTAATACTAACATCCGTAGTTGAAACATGGCAAGGAGTCAAAGGCTTACAAGATGATGCAATTCATGAGGAGAATAACACATGGTTGAGAAACACATGGTTGAGAACAGATTATAAACAGCAAGATGAGAATGAGATTTGGATACACAAAGATGACAGAGTAGTTTTGCTAAATAGCATGATTACTGATATGGACAGTATGTACCATAGATTTGTAGAATTTCTTTACCAGAGGTGTTTGACATATCAGCAAGTGAACACAATTAAGAGAACAGTTGTGAGATTGGGAACGGAATTACAGGAGAGTGGTTCATTGACCAGATTACAAATGGATTTCTGTGAGATGTCACTGCATGAAAAACTGTGCTACATTTTTGTGATTTTCTGTTTGATTACAAAAAGGGTTGAAACATTTCAGATGCGACATGATGAAATTACTGTTGCAAAGTTATCAGATGGCAAAAGACATATTGAAAACAGATTGCTCCATTGTACAGATAAAATAGAAATTTCAGATGTTGAGGAGCATGAGAATGTTACTATAAAAGACAGAGATGCAAAAATGTGCCTAGCTGCAGGTACAAAGTGGACAGATGTCCTTCCACTTGTTTTGATGTTTCTGAGAAACACTACTGATAAAAAGACAGATTTAAGTCCACGTGAGATTATGATGGACAAGGACATGAGACAGACATTCATACCAGAGAAGAGAATGATGACTATCAATGATAGCATCAAATTGGAGAACTGCAGGAATTTATCAGATGAAATGATCTCTGTGTTTGATGAAGATGAAACTGAAGTGCAAACAAGAGAAAAAGAGCAAGTACTTGATCTGTTACCAGGTAAAAGAATCAGGAAAAAGGTTCGTCTAAAAAGAAATTCTCTAGTGCCAAGGTGGCAGAAAAGGAGGCCAGTCAGTCTTGTCACAGCAAATGCAGAGAAGTGCAAAAGACTGAAGAGGTGGATTGACACTGGCCATACTTTTCGTGTAACTACACCTGAAAATCCTGATGAGGATAGTGTCACAACTGCTGATTCAGATTCTGAAGAAGAGCCTGAAGAGAATCCAGATCTTGAAGATCGACAGGTTGGTCGACATCTGGAGAGTTTGACTGAAAAAGAACAAGCCTTGATTGAAGAAGACTTGAAAGTTGTGACTGAAGACTCAGAAAATGATGGAAATCTGCCAGAAAAAGAAGCAGAAGAAGAATGTGATCAGATTGTGATTCAAGACCAGGAGAGTATTGAAAAGCAGAAGAGTAGCTCTGAAAGCAGGAACAGGAATTCTGAAACTGAGAAGTTGAAGGTAATTGAAGAAGAAAATGAATTGCCAAGTACCAGCTACAAAGATGATGTTCCTAACGGAGTAAAGCTGCCGAGTAAAGAAGTACCTGAGTACAGAATGAAAATATCTAACACTGAAAATGATGAGAATGATGAAGATTCTCAAATAAGAAAATTCAGAAAAGGAGCTTGGAGAACAGAATGTAATGTGACCAAGCAAAATAGGAAATTACTAAGAAAAAGTGATAACTGGCCAGAAGAAAATGAAGGCCTAAAATTCAAATTGAGATACAGATCAAAGAAACAGATTGATGAAAAATCAAGTCAAAAGGATTCTGAAAAGAAAAGTGAGGCAGGAAAGAAAATAGAAGTGATATCTATAATGGAGGTAAATGATGAGAGTCAAAAAGAGATTGAAAACAAAAGTGACAATGATTGAGGTGCATACCTATTAAATTTTAGGTTTCTGTTTTTTTTGGCATAAGGCTGAAGAAAATGTGTTAGATGACACAAGGTCGAAGAAATTCTGTTAGCTGAAAAATTAATTTGTGACATTAGGTCGAAGAAAAACTGTTAGAAGGTTTAAAGAGTATAAAAAAAAAAAATTTGAAAAAGGGGGGTGTTAGAAATTTTTAGAAAATTTAGGTAAAATTTTTAAAATTTTTGTTTTATTTTTTCTTTGCAAGCTTAATGAAAATACATTCAACAAGTTCAAGATGCTCAATCTTTAAGGGATGTTGCAAGATGTCTCTGATATATATGCTCCTAATAATTCAGCTTTGGTTGATTTAGGTGGTTGCTTTTCCTTTAGAAATTAACAAAGAGAAGTTTGAGGTCAATAGGACAAGCAAAGTTTCAGCTAGTCAAGACAAACATAGTATAATACTGACGTTTTATTAGTTATAGTTTTTGCAACACATTTATTGAAGCTTAGTTGTATGTTACACAAGAGAAAGAAATAGAACTAGAGGGGTTTCTTAAAACTCAGTATGAGAATTGTTGATAAACTGATGAGATAAGTCTTTAGAACTACTAACACAGGTGAAATTGAATCATGTTCATCTTAAAAAAAAAATTTTTTGCTAAATTTTGGGTGGTGGTGTGGTGATTTGTTAATCACCAGATGAGGGAGTTGATGGAGCGGGATAGAAAACAGAAATCTGTTTAAACCCGTGAAGTCACACTTCCATAAATAAATTAATAATGCTAACAACTTGTGCTGTGTGTATAATATTTCAACCTAGTTTAAAGTTGCATTTTCACAGAACACGCGGGAAACTAACATGTGTGCTCATAAATGTGCATTATGTTGCATTCTCATGTATGTGGAAAATAATAAATTAATCTTGTCTATTGTCATGTCATAACTAATAGCAGCTGTTTTTAAAATAATGGCATGTGCTTATTTTGCTTCCTTTGTCTATGTGATGTAATTTCTACTATTCTAGGTGCACATAAGGTTTTATGGATTCATGAAGACTGGTAGATATAAAATGCTGCTTTATTTGTGCTTTACTGCTAGGTAATTTAGACTAATGGGTTAATTATTAGCAATGATGGGAGGCAACAGAACAAACTGTATTTCTTTCATTAATTATTCTTTGTGTTTGTTTATATAATAGTTTTACAAATGAAGCTTAGAGATGGCTGCAGAAAAATAGTACACTTTTAAAAGTGGCGCAGGAGAGGTGACGCAGAAAATTGACGCTCTTTGAAAAGAGGCCTATTGATGAAAATGGCTCAAGTGAAAATAATTCCGAGAAGGATGGAAAAGGCCTCTGAGCTTTTATTTTGAAAGGTTTTGGAATGAACTGCTAAAAAGATGACTTTTTGGAGAAATTTGCTAACGTTTGCTAACGTGCCACGGGAGTTCAGAGCTGACTGGCTCAAGGTTAAAAGGAAGCTGTCGCTACAAAATGTAGCAGCCTAAGGAGAAGCTGCCAAGACTTCTACATGAACAATGGACTAGTGAATTTGTCCGGGCATGTAAGAAGGAGGTGTCACAGTTTACTGTGGTACGAGGTGGCTCAGCCAATGGAGAACTAGAATTCGTCTGCTGGGATGTGAAAAATAGTTAGCTCAGCTTAATTTAGGGTATAAGAATAGGTTCAGAGAACACATAGTTGGCTTACGCTCGAGAAATTCTGGAGGACGATGTTATGCTGATGGACTTTACACGTGAGGACAGGAGTTTTTATTAATTACTTTATTACTAGGTGATGAGGGTAGAGACAGAGAAATAGTTAGGATTTTGGAAATGCTTAATTTTACTTATTCCTGCTAATGAATAATAATTCTTGATTTATGCTCTTTTTATTAATACTGAATAAATCTTTCTTTATGACATTTTCTAATGCTTGTTTAATAAAATACCAAAACCTAAGTTTTCCTAGATGTGTTTAAATAAACTTTCTAAAATGACAAGCTGGTCTTGATTATTATGAATAGTTTAAACAACTATATTTAGATCTTATCGCCTCATGATTCAGTCGCTCTATTGTTGATATGGGCCTAGTGTTGTATTGTAAGTTTGTTGGTAGTAGATAGTGTCTTTTGTGCAATATTTTGGTGAGAGCGCTGGATCAATGCCCAGGCACGGACGGGCGCAGACGGGCTTGCTTGTGCCGCGCCTTTGGTGCGCCCGCTGCATGAGTCCACAGCGCTCCCGCTCCATTGCCTGTCCAAATATTGGGTCAGAGCAAATGGCAAGAAGACTAGACCGCCTCACCCCCAATATGGCAGGGGAGAACCAACCCACTGGAAGTAGGTAGCTCCGGTGTCGGCAATTCAGTACTCCCTCCACACAAACAGCCCACAAATTTCTGCGGTGGACTGTGAAGACGAATAGCCAGAGAACACTCCGCTCCAAAATATCAGCAGAGCAGAGCTCAGGTCATTAAAAATAACCCAGTCATAGAGTAACCAGTGACAACAGGAAAATGCAATACAATTAAGGTTAATAAGATAAAAACTAAATAAAACAGCACACAGCACGTGGAACCGGCACCTAGCATTGTGAAACAAACTTCTAGGTCATCAATAGCGCTCCTGCGCCATGGCCTGTGTAAATATTGAGTCTGAGCAAATGGCAAGAAGACTAGACCGCCTCACCCCCAATATGGCGGAGGAGAACCGATCCACCGGAAGTAGCTTGCTCCGGTGTCGGCAATTCAGCACTCCAGTCCTTTAGGCCCAGGAGTGAACTGAAGAGTTGGTCTGAGGGTTCCATATTTATTCCTGCTGACCACCTTCGAAGAGAGAGAAGCTGCTAGACTTCCTTCCACAGCTGGTTCTAGAAGTGTGTTTCCACCATTGCCAATGCTCCAAGGGGTCTAGGTAGACAAAAGACTGGTGGCACGTTCGTTGTAAGAGTGCTGGAGCCCCCCTTTTGAAATATACATTGGACCTGGAATTACTTCACCCCCTCCTATCCTGGAAGGATGGCCAATCCTGCCAACACATAGACCAACTTTGTCTCACTGCCTAGGAGGAATACACAACGGCAAACTGCCCCTCTAATCACAGTCATGTGGCCCAAGACACAGGCTTCAGGCACTAAATGGTTAGGACAGGAAAACAATATCTTTCTAAACGTGGCATTTTCAGAATTTTGACTTAATATCCTTCTTTACCATCAACGAGGATTTTAAATTACAATTCTTTTAGGACCAAACATGATGTTTCTTTTGTTCCCAATCAAATGTTAGCACACATTAAATGTAATAGGGTAAAATAAAATGTTATCCTATGGGAGAGCTGGGCCTCACAGTTGTGAAAAATGAATATCTGAGTTTTTTACTACCTGGACATATAAAACCTAAGAGTACATGTCCAACTTTCAAAATACACTGCGCACAGCCCAATTAGATAATTAGGGCCTACCTTAGTGGTGACTTACAGGGGCGGTGCTAGGCATGGGCAGTGTGGGCATCTGACCAGGGCCTCGCCCTCAGCTAAAAGACAGGGGGCCCGCTTCACTGTGAAAGGCCACACCCTTCACAGTTAGCCCACCTGCTCCTCTAGGCCCCTCTTCCCCACATAATCGCATTACAAATGCGAGTTGTCTTGACTTTGCTGGTCAGGGTGTGGTGACAATCTTGGGGGTGCAGGGGGGAGGGAGGGACAAACAGAATGGGGCCAGCACTGTCAGGGGCAGGGCAGCGGCTCTGTTACGTACCGCCCATTCTAGGCACCCTTTCTGTATTTTGTTTCTAGGCGACGGAAGGCCCCTTTGTTTCCAGGACCAGCTGGACACAGGTAAGGAGAGGTGGGTGACAGGTGGAGGGAGCAGTCGGATCCACTGGCATTTATTAACCTCCGCATCACCCATAGCAAAGATTTTTTTTTGATGTGAATGGGCATTTGAAATGTATGTACAACTGGCACTGATAGGGAAGTGTTTTGCTAAAGGCCTCCTATCTGCTTCGAGGCACAAGGGGAGGGAGCCCCTCTTCCCTGGGCCTCAAAGTACTGGAGCAAGCTGCAAGGTCCAGGTGTGGGCCCCCTTCCCTGGGCCTTTTAGCCATTACTCTCTCTTTCCTCTCCTTTCATGTATTTGTTCCCCCATGAAATGGATCAAAAAAATACATTTTTTTTTTACTGGAAATGTCTTTTTTAGACATTTATGTATTCCAAAGTGCAGCATTGGGAAGTAGAGAAATAAGCGGTTCAATTTGTGAACAATAACAAAATAAAGCAAGACACAAGGTGTCACAAAGTGGCAGATTGATTGTATTTACACCCAAAACACATTAGCAACATTTTACAGAGTTTGACAGTGAAGCGCTACTTTTGAAGAACATTGTGGGGTGGGGAAGTGCACATTCTTGGATGTACTGCAACACCTGGTTGATGAGTGGATTGGAAAATAAAGGGTGTACCACAGCTCTTTGTTTATGGATGTGCTCTTTTTAAACCAAACTGCTTACGTTTTGTAAGCATATAAGTAATGGACATTAAAACGGTTCCCTTATGGGCCCTGTAGTCATGTCTTTAACTTTTAAGGAAAAAGCCCTCACTGATTTCAGAATATTAAGTGCAAAAGTGTTAAAGTAACCATGTTGTTCCATCTAACATTACACATGCATTATTTAATCTTGCATTCTCTTGAGTGTTTCCTTTTTCCAGGATGATGTTACTTTTTTTCTAGTGCTAATGTGAACTGATTCGCATTCAGGTGTTTATAGTGGGGCACAATTGTGTTGTAGTTGAAGGCAGTGTGAGTTTCTCTCAGCTGGATGTGGCACTATCATCAGAGTTGACAAATTTGGGACTGGGGAACCAGATTCAGCCTTCATGAACAGACCACCAGACTGCTCTCTTGAGGTATCACATTCTTGTGCCAGACCTTAAAAGGCCCTGTGTTGGAAGTGGGGGTCCTTATCGCTTACCGCCGCCACCAAATGCTGGAGGCGGGAGTCCCCGACCGCTCGCTTCAACGTTAGGCTAAGTAAGGACACCGTCTGAGATAGCCCTGCTCACCCCCTTAGTACCTTGGCAGGAGCAGCCTGGCTCATCTCCAAGGCATGAGTGTACAGTATGTGCAACCACGCTCACAGTAACCCAATGATGTCACCACAAATAGACTCCACACAAGTTTTTATAAAATGAGTATAAACTTTATATAAGAGGTTATATGATATGACCACAAGATACAAAATCAACATACAAGAATTGGTAATATTCTTGCTGGTGGGTTGGTAGATTCTAATCCCAACCACCGCTTCTGACCTACAGTTAAGCTCACTTCTAACCATTTCCAAAAAGGTAGGCCAGTCGTATTGCTAGAATCACACACGTTGAAAAAGAAAACAAATATTGCAATGCGTAACAATATTCTCTTGTACTGTGCAACAGAGAAACAATGCCATATATAGCGCCACAGTCATGTACTTTGCGATAGAAGTGATAATGCAATGCGCATGCCCTGTACCAGGAAGAAACAAAGCAACGTGTCACGCTACAGTCCTGTACTGTGCAAGGAAGAAATAATGCACTATGCCAAGTTATAATCAGATACTGTGCAATGAAGAATTAATGCAATGTGCCATGTTACAATCAGGTAATATGCAATGGAAAAATAATGCAGTGCCTAGCTCACCAAGCGTATAGTTCGTCAGTCACAAATGAGGTCAGGCGTCATATGACAGTTTAATAGTTTGTTAGCAGCAATAATGCAAAGTGTAATGCAACTGTTTAGGTGCTCCATTACAGTGCCCCCAATATGGATCAATGATGACACAAAATTACTGCTTCCCACTCCGGCCCCAATACTGCCCCTCCTTGGGTCAGCATGGGCCGAGATCCGAGACCAAGCAACAGTCTTGCGCAGCTGACAGAAGCGAGAGGCAGAGAGAGTGTCCCTTCAGGCCCACACCCCACCCCAGGTGGTGATCCACGTTACATATGGGGTCACGACCCCACTCTCTTCTCCGATGTCAGCGACTTTGGCCTTGATCGAGAACTCCGTCACAGGGTGAGGTGAGCTTGGGCCAGCGGCTCAGCTCCTCTGGGGCTGCCGGTCAAGGCTGCTGCTGTTTTCCTCCGAGGGTCCTATGACTTGGCCCTCCTTCCGGCGGTCTCAGTGAACACTGAGACCCACCGTCAGCACTGTGGAGACTTTAATTCAAATTCGGTGCCCACCTGACCTAGTCACTCCTTACCAGCACCTCAGGTTGCACTTCAACACGCACACTGCACATCCGAGACTCGCCTCTTCTCTGGTGCTCACGATGACCTGCCATTTTTCACCAGAGCCTCTACTTGCACCTCGAAAGACATGCACCGTGAGCATCCAAGTCTCTCCTCTTCTCTCGGTGTGCACGACGGCCAGGCGCTCCTCACCAACGCCCTGGCTGCACCACGACATGCACGCTGCGTTTCTGAGTCTCACTTATTCTTTTATTGCACACAACGACCATGCGCTACTCACCAACGCCCTGGCCTGCACCACAACATGCACCCAGTGCATCTGAGTCTTACTTCGTCTCCCCCGTGCACACCACGACCAGGCGTTCCTCACCAACGCCCTAGCCTGCACCACGACAAACACCCAGCGCGTCCAAGACTCAGCTTACTCTTGCGTACCCACGATCACAAGGCACAACTTCTGAGGGTCTCAAGCTGCAAAAGCAGGTGCACACCGCGTTGCTTTGGACTTCTCCAGAAACTTTTATGATCCTGTATTTCCAAACAGGGAGCCAGCTCATCTCGGACTCCTGGGGTTACAAGATACAGCACAAAGCACGTTCTTCTTCAAGCAGTGGGGCCCAGTGCCTCCAAGCACAGTCCCAAAGGCGTCTCCCTTATTTATAACAGCAAACTGCAGACAAGCCCCAGATCATGAAGCAAGGATTGGTCTTTTCACCGCAGTCTCTTCAGTTGCTCCTTCTTTTGAAGAGCTTCCTCTTGACCACAGAATGGGTCCAAGCCTTTTCAGTCTCAATCCATTTCTGTTTTATTACAACGTCCGGGGATTTCAGCTCTCATAGTCATACCCCTTACTGTCTTTGAAGTTCGTTTGTGCTCAGGGGTCACTGACCCCTCCCTAAACCAGTTCTGAGTGTCTCCCTCCCAGTGTCACCTCTCTCCCTTTGATACTGGTGGTCTGGATCCTTAACTGCTCAGCAGGAGATGGGTCCATTGGTTTATAGCACCAGCCCAGGCCTTTTTACCACCAGGGCTTCTCCTCCCCCTACTCTCCAGATGCAGGGTAGCCTGGTGCCATCTCAACCCCTCCCTGGGTCAAGACCTCTTCCAGCTCCTATCACCTTTCTGATCCAGACAGACACTCCACATTTCACCAGAGACACAAAGAAATGCCTAGAGCACAAAACTCAGCCACTTTCTAAAAGAGTGGTGTCTGAACACACAGTGACAAAACCACCTCCTCAGAAAGATGTATTATGACACTGTGAGTTCATACATACTAAACCTCACCTCTCCATTATAAACTTACAGTAAACCTACAGGAAACTAGGCTAACAAACCCAACTCCCCGCCTCTCCGTTCTGTCCTATGGGCAGGATGGCCTTCAAGCAGTGAAAACAAAATGGAGTGTTTTTCACAACCAGGACATAATACACACCTCAGTATGTATCCTGCCTTTTAGATTACCTGGGACCAACCACAGGGGTGCCCAATGTTTATGCAAAAGGGAAAATCAGGCCTGACAAGTGGTTGCACTTGTCAGGACAACATGCTAACTTAGCATCTGCGCACAGCCCCTACACTGCAGGCCTGAGTTCCCTTCTCTGCGTGCCTTGCATTACTATCGCTGGCACACACAGTACAGATCACTAGGGACTTTACTAGTAAGGCGAACATACCAATCATGGCCAACCAAATACCAATACATTTTGCATAGGGAACACTTGTACTTTGTCACTGATCAGCAGTGGCAAAGTACCGAAAGCATCTAGATTGCAAAGGAGGCAGAGGCAAAAAGTCAGGGGTAATCACACCAAGACTTTAGAAGTCCTGGTGTCTTAGCACCAGTAGGTGGACCCTAGCGGTGGCAAGTGTGGGTTAACCATGAAGGCCTGTCCACCACAATCAATACTGAAGTTCACCTCCAGTCTTTCGGGCAGGCCTACGAAGCAACAAACCTTAGAGCAACAATGACTCTGCCACTGAGGTCATAGGACCCGTGAGCAGGGAGGCTCTAGGGTGGTGCAACCGGTGAGATCGCACTGAGAACTGACTTCGGGTAGGGCGTCATGTTTGCAAGTATATTATGTTTTTAAAGCATTTGGTGCCTCCTTCCTAGCCTCTAGCACTTTTTGGCAAAAATTAAAATGTCATTACAACTCTGGCGATTAATGTTCTTTCTAGAGAGAGATGGAGTTTTGACAGGTGGAAGTTTTGACTTGTGAAAAGGTAGCATAGAGGGTTAATGTGCCTGCTGCTAAGGACATGTACCATGCAGATCACAAAGCACACATAATGTAAATTGGTTGGTTGGGTGCTGATTTTGTCAGTGAGATCCTTTTGTTACTAGCAGTTTTTAAGTCAAAATCCTAATATAGACCAGTGAACTATTAACTGTCATCTTAGAGCTGCATGCCAACTGCAAGGTATAAATTAGAGCATTGTGAATTTTTCCCCAGTCGTTGATTATCCTAATGTTGCAAAAATGGTTCTTTTAGATATAAATCAATTCTGGTTATTAAAGAGAACCCCCAAACATGGTATTACGTTCTAAATTCAGAGTTTGTGTTTCTCCAGACCAATCACTATTAAACTTTACTGCCAACTGGTCTGATTGTCATATGACTCCTACACATTGTAGTCCCTTGTCTTATGTAACATTTCCTGTACAGTGATTAACCCACATATGGTTGATTGTCTCTGTGTAATGTTTGTGCTTTAAAGTGCTCTGACACCCTTCACTGGTATCAGTGGTGCTGTAAATCAACTTAAATGCATCTGAGCAACAATGTGGTTATGGAGACTTGAGGGGCACTGACAATGTCAATGACAATGACAAGGACACTTTTATTTGTGTGATGAATAAAAACCAATACAAAAAAAACGATCAATATAAAAGATTTATATATACACGTATTAGTCCTAAAACCACCATTTGGTGTTTTGTTTTCTAAAATACAATAAATGTTCGTCCTTTTTTTTGGCAAAATTTCATTGGGAGCCACAGTGCATAGGACCTTCCTCCAGGTGGATTCCATGCAATGCCAAGGTTAACCTGTCCATTAATGCTTGACGGGTATGATAGATGAACTTAGCAAGATTGTCCAGCAAGTATACCTGAAAACAGCCTCCTTTGCTGTCGCGTGCCCAGTTGGAGGAGAATAGGCCTTAGGTGGATTTGGCAGATTGGTAACAGGGCAGGACAGAATAGTAAGATGTGAACCAGTGATTCACGCTTGTAATTGCAGAGGCAACACTCCGTAATAGCTGGGCTTAATTTAACTGAAGGATACAGATGTTTTAGAGGAAGCACGTGCAGTCTGGCTGCAAGAATTCTTTGTAAGGCTTACCTCCCCACCGGCTGTGTGAGATGTGGTTTGAGGCCATGTGAAGTGTGAGGGGAACTTTGAGTCTCATGGAAGCCTCTAGCTGTCAACACTTTGATGTCCAGTTTACAAGAGCATGATCCGACTTGCTTTTTTATTGATGTTTTAAAAGTAGTATACTTAATTGTATTAGGGTCCCAGTTCTCCATAGCTAGGTTCAAGAGATCTTTGGCTGAGGCAAGACCAGTTGATCACGGGTTGCCCGGATTTAGAAATATTTTGTTTATAACAAACTTCATTGAATTCTCTGGCACCACAGTGGTTAAATAAAAGTATTTTACCAGACTTGCCAGTTCTTCCAAATATTGGTGAATAAGGTTAAATTCCAGGTGAATAAGAGTGTTCCTTGTGCATGATGGAAGACAAAATGACTTTTTGTAGGCTGCACAGTGGATCTTTTCAAGGTCTTGCACAAATTTGCCTGGGAACACCTGTATTTCATAGTTGAGGGAAGGTAGTAATTTTGCCCGCATGACTCGTTGGATGGTCGTAGTCGTTGGACTTTCCAAAGTGGCATTAAGTTTACAGATGGCATAGGTAACCATTTTGCCTTTCTGCTGGAGCTTGTTTTATTGAACCAGACTCCGAGGTAATTGTACGATTGTGTACTGGTCAATATTAATGGTCCCAAACTCCATTTCATAACCGTCTTTTTTGAATGGCCGCCAAAGATCGCTATCTTAGATTTTGTTGGGTTTGCAACCAGCTTATTTTTAACATTATAAACTGAGAGTGCAGTTAGGGCTTTTTGAAGGCCGACTTTGGTGTGATCCAGGTTGTCTGCGTATTGTATCAGCTGGATCCGGGTTCTCCCAATTTTTGGATTCGCCAGAGTTGCTCCGTGCGGCGCGCTACCCAGATCTGCTGTGTATAGGTTAAAGAGCAGCGGGACAAGGACACAGCCCTGCTTTAACCCGTGATCTGGGTTAATTTTTCCTGTAGCTGATTCGCACGAGAGTTCAACGCGTACCCAAGTTTGCGTATACAACGATCTAATGGCTTGTAGCAGTTTCGGGCAGATGTTCCAGCCGGCCAATTCCTTCCATAGGATGTTACGATCTACCCCATCAAATGCTGCTGTGTAATCGATAAAACGAGCAAAAAGCGGCTGATTACCACAAGCCATTGTTTGGTGTACTAAGTATGACAGGGCAATGATATTATCTAAGGTGGAGCCTCCTGGGCAGAATCCGGTCTGATAGAAAGGGAGCAGATCCTCCTTGCTGACCCAGTCTGCTAGTTCCGTCAGGAGAGTGCTTGCATAAGCCTTGCCGTCAATGTCCAATAGGGCAATCATGGGGTAGTTCCTAGGGTCCGTGCTTGGCCCTTTTTTGTAGATTGGATGTAGTAATGATCCCCTCCAGGAATCTGAGACATCCTCCAAAAGCCTGCACTCCGCATACAGATGTCCCAACCTCTCAGCCCAAAAGTTGATATCCTCTCTGAAGAGGGAGCCAGGCAGGTCATCTAGTCCATGGGCTCAGTTGTGGCGTATTTTTTTCAGAATTGATCGCAGTGTATGTGTTTCGGAGGTGGTGGCATCGGCCAAGGGATCCATCGATTCAATTGTTGTTTTACATAGATGTTCCCCGAAAGTTGTTATTTAAATTGGGTTTATATTCGGATCGTCAGTATAGAGAATTTTTACATGGGCTGACCAAGTGCTTACATTAAGTGAGTTCTCTCTGTTAGAGGTCCCATAGATTACCTTATTTATATATTGCCAAAATACTTGAGGGGCACTGTTAAAGAGTGGTAGTAAGGGGAATTCATGGCAGAGGTCATTGGGAGCACTAACAGAAATTGTTGCACTAGACTCCACTAGCGCTAAAGCTGGACACTACCACCTCCTACAGTTCTAACACAAATAAAAAACGCTGATTTGAAAACCCCTTGAATCTGCAGCATACTTTCAAGTCAATGTATGATTTAGTAATGGTCTCGGTTGTTCTAAATCTTTTTTTATTCATGTACAATGTTTATTTGTTTGCAATGTGTCTTGTATTTTTTTTATTATATTTGTTGTGTTTTTGCACTTAACATAATTCTGGCGAGTAAAGAGCCCCCACACAAAAAAGATTGTCATACGAGTCTTAGCATGTGCCTGTGGGATACTGGTGAGAGGATTTATGTTAAAACGAATTACTAAGTATTAATGTCATCCTAAGGTGGCACAATAATGGAATGGGAAGATAAGGGAGCCTTTTGAAATTTACGGTTACCTCCATGATGTGAGGGGTTTTCTCTTGATTAACTTTATATTTTGAATTAACCAGCCCCTTACTACCTCAACAGGATCCCTCCCCTTTATGAGACAGAACTGGAATTATTATCAGGCACTCATCTGGAAACAATCAGCTAAAATGGGGTAAAAAATATCCATTTTTGTGAGACCTGCACCTAGCTTTTCCATCCAATGTGACAAATGTGGAGAGGAGTTGGCCTAACAGCTAGGGTGGTCGACCTCGGATCTGGGGAACCGTGTTTGAGTCTCGGCAATGAGGCTGAACATCCTGTGATTCTGGTCAAATCACTTAATCTCCCCATGCCTAATAAAATCAATGTGTCCTCATTTATGCAACTGGTGCTATGTAAAGCGCTCGTATACCCGATTCGCATCAAGTTTCAGCTATATAAAACTCATTAAAACAAAAAAAAAGTTATCCATTTAATACAGTTTTAGAATATATGGACTTATTTCATTTGAATATTCATCTTTTTGTCCATGTTACTGATATCCTCTTTAGTTCTCTTCAGTGATGCCAAATAAGATCAATAGCCCTGCTATGTCACTTCATGTGATGTCACTTCTTGTGATGTAACATGCAAATTAGAAGGACCTCACATCTTCCCTTTTGCTTGAAGCCTCAGAAGTTCTAGGACTGGCCCTGGTGACTCATATGTATTAGAAAGGGATATTTAGGTCTCGAGAAGGTTTATTGTGCACACAGGCTATAATGGGAGGCCTGGGATGTGTTTTAAAGGGCTACTTCAGTGGGTGGCACAACACGTGCTGCAGGCCCAAAGGTAACATGTAATTCACAGGTCCTGGTGTAGGCCAGTGTTATCATGTTTAAGGAATGACCACAAGCAATTTAGCACTTGTTAGCAGTGTAAAAGTCCCCAAAGTCCTAAAGCTAACAAAACCAAATTGCACAAAACATGAGGGGTGAAGACAAAAGGCTTCTGGGGTGACCCTGCAGAGAGGGCCTAGTCCAACAGCGAGCATTAGAAATGCTAGGTTTACACACTGTCTCAATCACAGGTTTGGGTGACTCGTGTCATAAGTCATTAAAACGCTGGAGCAGCGCTAATTCACCACCTTGGACAGTGGTAAACTTTAAAGTAATCTGCTGATTTTGGCTGGAAATGTAGTAGCATTAGTTGATGTAGCTAAAGATTATAACAAAATAAATACACAAAGTAACATTACAAGATATTTAAAAAATAAAAGGGCACATCACAACAAAACAGTGTAAACAGACAGACCACAACTATACAATACAATAAACTCACATTGCAATAATGCAACACAAAAACACTGCAGCATAAAAAAACAAGACTTGTCACTACTGCAGCAAAATACCACAAATAGGCTCAAATAATCTTGTCACACTTTTTCACCTCTAGAATCGTGTTTTCATAACATGGTGTGTGGATCAAGTATTGCCTTAACTTGCCACCAAGGGCATGAAATAGCTCCAGTCACAACTATTTTGTGTCTGGCGTAAAGAGTAAAATTATTATCCATATTTTGAATTTGTGTGCAGAAGGCAATAACCAAGAGGAATAACTGCATGTAATATGTCAATCATAAACAGTGATATATCCTTGGTACTTTGTTTTCTGACTCTACCTTTCAATAGCTGAGCAACTAAAACAGATCTGTAGGGAGACTCTGAGAGAAACTGTCATGTTTACGCCTTTGCTTGGCCCCTGTGGGCATGATGAACAATAGTGCTGTTTGGCATTAAATGTGGAGTAGCTGGTGAGATGAGTTGCAATACCACACAATGTGTTCTCTCTTCTCTCTTGTACATTGTGGATAGAGTGTGCTATACATCTCCTGTGGTTTCCAATAAAATTAAGTTGGGAAAAGATTAACACACCACCATCTGATGAATGTTCTTTGTGGCTAATATGGAATCTCAAAAAGGCCCATTGTGGGAGGATGTGTAAGGCTTCCTTTGTGGTTTGAAACATGCGGTGAACACATTGCAATGTGAGGAAGACCTGAGTTTATGAAGAATCAGAAGCTAACTCACTAATTAGGATGTGAAGTAGGAGTATTCATGCCAGGGAATTATTGCACAACAACACTGGCACATATCAAAGAGTAATTACAGGACTGCTTGGAATAACCCATTCTGATTAAACTAAGAGAAAAAACAGATAGTTTGTATATATGATACACAGTAGGGGTTACAAATAATTATTCACTAGTTGATTTCTAATGCATCACATATTCTTTGTAACTATATTTATTAAACTTTCTTAAACAATGATCACAAATGGAATGTGGAATATGTAAGAGGGTGGACCGACTCACTCACATATAACAAGGCAAGGCATCTTACCCCACGGTAGACCCAGAGCAGGGCAGAGAGTCCTGCAAACTTACCATCCCAGCAGGAAAGAAGAGGATGAAGCAGACAAGCAGTCAACAATCAGCATTGGGGCAAACAGGGATCTGCCATGTACTTACTGCAAGAGGTCAAATGATCCACTGGGGCTCAAAATCACAGGGTTGTGGTTTATTGGTAAAATGGCGCCCATGGTGGCTCTTCATCCTTTGATGACTGGACCAGCCCACCAGTGTGTCCCGCGATAGGGCTAATTCTCCATAACCTATTCAGGTACTCATAGGCCTCTGGGCGCTACTCTCAGCTAGTCACCTGACCGCGCCAACACTTTGATCAAGGGGCTTGGATTTTCAGGACATGGCTGTTTCACAACTGGCATGCAACACTGCTAAGTCCACAAACCTCAATGAACATCAAGCTCTCTTAGTTTGTGATATGATGACAAGAAAATGTACTACATGGGACAACAGATACGGCCTGTGTGCGCCAGATGGGAGACACCCAACAACACGCCTCGCCAAATGGAAACACGTGGGAATATATTTATGAAAGTGTTGTGTCAAGTTTGCACCAAACAACATGGTAAATGCATGACTTAAAACTCTTAATTAGATTTTTGACTTTGTGTGGCTTTGAGTGGCTCCAAAAATCTGGGGTAATGCAAACCATTACTAATCACTGCATTGTGTTACTCTACCATAAAACGGCGGTTATGGGTTTTGCGTGGGGGTTCCAACACAACTCCCAAAGTTAATGGCACAATTCCAGATTTACAAGACCTTGTAAAACTTAGAATGTGCCAAAAAGACACACCACCACAGGAGAGGCATAATGAGGAGAAATATCTCAAATTCAGCTGGTTACTTCCTGTTTCTATGTGTGCTGTACACACATAGAGAGAGGAAAAGGCCTCTCAGGATTGTTTTTGTACAGGAAGGTGTCCCTTCTGCACAAACATAATCCTGCATGTGGCATAGGCACCCTTACACCATGGAGCACTGGTGCCTGCATTGGTACTAGGCAGGCCGTTGTGCGCCAGCGCTGGGGTGAGTATCAGTAATGCGCCGTATGCCTTAAACACATCGCCCTTTCCCAGTGATGCAATGCAGCAAGCAACCTGCAGCACTGCCCCACAGATTCATAAAACTTTCCACTTAGCATCATCAGCACCACGTCTGTATGATCCCCGCGGATAGAAGACGTCATCTTACGGATGCATGTGGATGTCAGGGATGTCTGGTGCAAGTAAAACAGTTTCAGGGCATTGAAACGAGTGTTATTGATAAACAGGAATGGATGGAAGAATGAGAACAAGGGGGCATAAAATGTTATTCACAGACGTCGGTTTTTGAGATTTCAAGCATTGCTCTCCATTGCATGTGGGACTCCTCTTTACTACGAATAACATTTATAGACAGAAAAGACACCCACCCATATTTTATTTAATTGAAACATTTTCTTGAACAAAAAAGAAGCTTCTAAAAACATGCCTGAAAACACTATCAAATCTGGCATCAACTACTAAATTATGACAGAAAAACACAAATTAATAAAGGCAGTCAATGTAAACATCCAGTATGAGATACTAATATTTTTTATATATAGGAAAGCAGTAGAAAAAACAATGCAGAGGAAAACAAAGAAAAATAGGGAAAAAAAATGCAGGAACAAACTAAAGAGAGAAAGTAAATATTACATAACCACTGCTGATTCACTCAAGTAATGCAATAATAAAATAGTATGAAACTTTAAAAACACAAAACTAAGAGACTCAAGAACAATCTCATCCTGCTACTATTTAAAATTTACACTAGCACATTTAGTTGAGTAGGTTGTCAAGAGGAGTTACGTTTTATCACACTGATATATCTGTCCAATCTAGGATTATATCATACATGATTTCACCAACCTTTAAAGTGTTTGCCAGTGCCTGTCTTACAATTAAAAGTATTGATTTAGAAGATTAATAATAAAAGAGAGAGGGAGGGAAAATGTAGCTAATACACTCTTATTCCCTAAAATGTATAGTTTAAACAACAAAAGAGTGTAGTTACTGTAACCACAACAGAGAGAGCATGGGGATAGAAATATAAATATTTTGGATTTATATAGAAGGCCCTCACTCACCAACCTGGTTGGTGACATGCTTCATCATTGGGCCCCAACGGGAGAAGCCGAGTGCCTCCCCGGTGTGCTTCGACGCCAGAGTTACTACGGAGCTGGTTTTTGTGATGTGACAAGTGAAGTGGTGATAGTGTTATTTAAATTGTAAATGTCTATATTGTGTCACAAAAAAAGGTTTTATTAGGGGATCAATCAGACACATTAAAAACAGAATGTCGGAAGGGGGCCAAATAAATTGTTCGGCTACTTCCTCTTAGGTGAGGTCAGGTCAACTTGTTTCTGCCATTTATGGTGTAAATTTACCTGCCATTCGTCAGGACCAAAATAACTAAACCTCGGCGGTATGGGCGCGCTAATGCCCACCCTGACAGAGGACGTGTGGGTGAAAAAGGGTGCACAGACATAATATCGACTCCAAAATATCGACTGGAAAGAATATCGAGTTGTAAATATCGTTTGGAGAAAATATCGACTAGACAGAATATCGACAGTCAAAATATCGTTTTTAAGGTAAGTGAAGTAATATCGACTGTAAATAATATAGACAGTGAAAATATCCAAGTATATAATCTAGATAGTAAAAAATATAGTTTTTTAAATAATATTTAATTATTTATAGTGTTTTATGTTATATTATATGTGAAAAGTGTCATTTTTTTTAATTATTATTTTTAATTAATAATTTTTTTAAATTATTGTGTAATTTTATTCTGTAGCGGGTTGTGGGTTTATAGGGGAATAGGGTGGGAAGTAATTTAATTATAATAAATTAAATATGTAAATGTATTAATTGGTAGTAATAATTAATTAATTGGTAATTAAATAATATATGTTAATTATTTACAATTAAATTGGTAATTAATTTAATTTAATTGATTAATTGCTAATTATGTAAATTAAAATAATGTATTTTCTGTGGCGGGTTGTGGGTTTATAGGGGAATAGGGTGGGAAGTAATTTAATTATAATTAATTAAATATGTAAATTTAATAATTGGTAGTAATATTTAAATAATTGTAAATTAAAAAATATTTTTTAATTAATTAAAATGTAATTGGTAATTACTTTAATTTAATTGATTAATTGCTAATTATGTTAAATTAAAGGGGTATTTTTAGGGTTCAGGGTCAGTTTTCAGTTTTTGGGCAAAGGGGTATTTTTAGGGTTCAGGGTCAGTTTTCAGTTTTTGGGTAAAGGGGTATTTTTAGGGTTCAGGGTCAGTTTTCAGTTTTTGGGTAAAGGGGTATTTTTAGGGTTCAGGGTCAGTTTTCAGTTTTTGGGCAAAGGGGTATTTTTAGGGTTCAGGGTCAGTTTTCAGTTTTTGGGCAAAGGGGTATTTTTAGGGTTCAGGGTCAGTTTTCAGTTTTTGGGCAAAGGGGTATTTTTAGGGTTCAGGGTCAGTTTTCAGTTTTTGGGCAAAGGGGTATTTTTAGGGTTCAGGGTCAGTTTTCAGTTTTTGGGTAAAGGGGTATTTTTAGGGTTCAGGGTCAGTTTTCAGTTTTTGGGCAAAGGGGTATTTTTAGGGTTCAGGGTCAGTTTTCAGTTTTTGGGTAAAGGGGTATTTTTAGGGTTCAGGGTCAGTTTTCAGTTTTTGGGTAAAGGGGTATTTTTAGGGTTCAGGGTCAGTTTTCAGTTTTTGGGTAAAGGGGTATTTTTAGGGTTCAGGGTCAGTTTTGGGTTTTTGGGGTACATATACAATATTGCCTATTACTTAATTAAATTTTGTTACAATATATATATGTTTTAAGAAATATGATGAATTTTTTTTTATTTTTTTACTTTCATTAATTATTTAATTATTAAAAGTTATTTTAAGTATTGTTAATTATATTTTAGTAATTAATTTTTTATATTAATGTAATTAAACATTGTTTTTAGTAAAGTCGATATTTTTTACAACGATATTTTTGTAAACGATATTTTGTACTCGATATTTTTGTACTTACCTGTTTGTAGATTGGAACTCGATATTTTGACTGTCGATATTTTGTCAACGATATTTTGGGTAGTCGATATTCTTTCAGTCGATATTCTGTCAGTGATCCGGTGAAAAAGACGTGTAAAAAGTGCAAGTTGAAAAATACTTTTTTTCTTGGTTAGCCTCTGAATTAGTGGAACCAGTTGCACCTGCAAGGAAAAGGACAATAACACAAATAAAAAGAAGACAAGACAAACAATTAGTATCTATCCTGTATATTGAGCAGGTTATCAGTATACCATGCTCTCAATTGTTTTTTGTGCTCAGGCTGTGAAGATCAGCTTGCAGTCATAAACTATACTCATTAATAGATGAGCCGTGGTACTGCCTGGCCTGCGTGGTCAGATCATGGCATGTGCATGATTAAAAAGATCGGGATTCCATGGAATGTTAGATATAAAAACACCTGCACGCCAACTAGGGCGTTTAGCAGTACACTTTGTGGTGGTCTGTCGATCAAGGGGTCAGAAATGGCCAGTGAGCCAAATGGCGTGACAACAAACACTCAAAACCACATGCACATTGTTTAATTAAAATTCTCACTTGTAGTGTCAATGAGTCTCACACCATGAGTCTCAGGACGGGGTGATGGCGAAATTGGCACACCCTATGGAGGAAAACAGAGGAAAGGCCTGGAGGTAAGTATACCATTAAGACGTCTAACAGGGGGTACTTAGCTGAGGCTTGGAGAAAAAGGACTCACGCCCGCATCGCCAGGCACCCGATTGGTACCTGCGTCAGACCCTCTGGAACCGGACCCCGTGGATAGCAGGTACCGGTAGAAATGCTGTTTATAGGGAAGGAGCAGATCAGGTAAACGTGCGCGGCTTCGTGGAAGCTGGGGGCGTGGCCACACAGAACGTGAGGGTTACGTCTCATCCGCCAATCACGGGGCGTGTTGTGTCGAGGTGAAGGCGCTAGTGATGATAGTCACTAGACCGTTAACCCACTGAAACTTCCAAAAGAAATTGAAGAGAAAAAACTTTATTCAGAGTGCTCAAACATTCACGTCACTGAGATGCTCGGTGAAGGTATTGGTTACTGTTACACATCCGAAGTTTGATAAGGATTATCACAAGTCAAGGACTTGATCAAAGTGGTTCTGGAGGCTCGCATGAAAATTTGTTGATTTAAGATAAGGATTATCACGAGTCAAGGACTCGGTCAAAGGGTTCGGGAGGCTCGGACAAAAATCTATTAATTTAAGCACCCGGGCTTTAGATAGCTTGTGGCTACTCTTGTTTTTAGGAGAGTGATGGGGATAATCACCATTGGGGGGATTCGATCGATATGAATCAAGAGACTGCAACCAGATCTTGGCAAAGGAGGGATAGACGCAACCCGAGTGGGGAATAATGATGTTAAAAAAGCCCGAGTGGTATGCAGTAAACTGAGGGGTGAAAACCACTCGGGTAATTGTACTGGATGCTGAGGATACGTTTCACTGGGGTCTCTAGGATACCTGGTGGCTTAGCCATGGAGACTGAGATGATGCCTCTGTGGGGGAGATAGAGATAGTTCTATTCCGTTGTGATTACAGTAACTACACTCTTTTGTTGTTTAAACTTGATTTAGAAAATGACAACAATGAAGATATCTATTAATGTACCCACTAATTAATTGTGCTTCCATAGATAATAAACGTCTCTAAAAAATATATCAACAACAGAAAACAGAGCAGAAACATTTCTGAACAAATGAATTATAGGCCACAAATAGACAACGAGAAGCACATCAAATAATATGAACTAGTTAGTACACATAAGGAATATCCAAAAAACGAAGCAAGAAAAATACAAAAGATTTGCATATTTGAAAGCAAATAAATAATAATAATTTTTGATGGTAACGAGTGCATAGATTTCTTGATTTGTGTTTCCTGAATCTCAGTTGTAAGAACATTGAGACAGCTGGCACAGGTTTGTCCCAAAAAAGCCTTCTTCAGGGCTCCCCAGATGTTTGAACAGTTAGGACAGTGAATGTGCATATCTGAGCCCCCTGAAGTGGTCTGCAAAGGTTGGTTAGACTCTTTTTTTCTCTCTCAGAGGTTAATTAAACCAGCTAATTTAAGACGTAACCATCTGTTTACGGCCTACAGAGTTTATTGGACTCCGGCCAAGCTGCATAGGATCACACGAAATAATTATCACTGTCCTCGTTGTAATTATAATGTAGCTGATGATACCCATATTTTTTTGGAATGCCCACTTATTCTAGATTATTGGAAAGCGGTTATGGATTTTGTGGGTGATGTACTTTCAATAACTATTATTTGCTCTCGCCGACTTATTTTTTTTGGTCTCTTGGAAGACTACAATATCAATAGTTTGGACACTCAGTTTATTTTCTACATCATAGCTATTGCAAGGAGACAAATTTGTATGGAGTGGAAGTCGGTGTCTCCTCCGAGATTTGCAGCATGCCTGAAATATATAATGGAAGTATGTAAAATGGATCTGGCTGGCACTAGTGCCAACACTGAGAATGTCTGGTCTAAACTGTTAGTCTGGAAAAATAGGTGAGCTGTCCTGTGATTATGCCAGAGGTTGTGTCGGTCCTGTCCTCTTTCAGGCCTAGGGTGCCTAAAATAGGCCTGGAGGAGTAGGATAAGGAAAGCAGCCTACCTCTGGGGATCCCTGTCTGCTATGATACTGTTTCCATGGCGGACTCGAAGAAAAACAACAGTATAAGAGGCAACAGTGGGGCCCACCTAGAGCATATATATTTTGGTGGTATATATGAGGACAAAAAAAAAAAAAAAAAAAAAAGGACAGTGAATGTCCTATGGTTTTAGGGGACTGAGTGAAACACAGATCCAGCCCAGTGTAAGGATGATGTACAGATAAAGTAGACAGAAAGTGTAGACCAGAGTAGATGTAAATCTGACACACTGTTGCTCTCCTATTAGGTTAGAATTGCAGGAAGTACCTGCTGGAAGAATTCCTTAAATTGTAGATTAATACAGTGAAGTAGCTGAACCTATTTGGATTGGTAGAAACTTTAAGCGAACTATCCAATTGATATAAGACAGAGTTACTCAATGTTATGAGATCTTGAGGTCTGTTGTGTCTGAGGGTGGCTTCTTCAGGAGGGAGTTTATCTGGAGTGTTTCCAGTCAACGGGGAAGGTGGCGGTTTCGATGGAGCAGTTGATGGTGTGGCAAAGCTGGGGGTCAATTGTGCGGCTTCTCTCTGGAAGATGTGGTATGGGCAGGGATCCAACGAGGCTCCTGGGTGGATGCTCTTTATGGTCTTGAGTGTGTCTTCTGTTGTGAGTGGGGTCCAGCTGAGCATGGTCTGTTGGGGTGTGGCGGGAATAGTGTCATGGTCTAGGCCATCGTAGCTGTTGTAGCCCTGCCTGATCATGTGGTGGAAGAAGATGCCACGTTTGTGGCACCGGTCTTGGGAGGATGGGATGTCTGTGGTCTCACTGTTGGGTCTGGCGAACTCCTTTGCGATGGTGAAGAGTTCTTTGCTGTTGTGTGTGTTGGCATTGAATCTGTCATGGAAGGCCCTTTTCTTTGTGGTTTTGAGGAGGAGGTGATGTGCGTTGACAGCGGATTTGATTATTCCGTGGGTTTGTTGTTCCTCCATCTCTTCTTGAGTCATTGGCAGGTATTTCTGGAGTGGGGGAGTGAACCCGCTGGCTTTCCTGGAGTGTTGCCTGCCAGGTTTCTTCTTGAAGGGTGCCAGAGTGTCTGTGCAGCCAGAGATATATCAATAGAGGTGCGTGCTGGGGTGTTGGCATCAGTTGGTGTTGACGAAGTGGTTGTGCTGAGGGAGTCGATGAGAAGTCCGTTGGTGGTCTTGCCTCGGCTGCGACAGTGTGGGCACTGAGGGTGGTGATGTACGGTGGGCATGGAGAAGGCAAGATGCATGTAGTGGTGGCCGGTCCAGAGAGAGTTTTGTGGTGTGGCTGTAGCTGATGTTCCCACAGGCTAGTGTGTTGGCGTGTTGTACAGTGGAGTGTCTTTCTTTGGTGTGGCATACAGCGGAGTCTCATAGATTGTTGTAGACTGGAGTGGAGTGAAGTAAAGTGGCATAAAGTGGAGGGGCATACATTGGAGTAGAGTGCTCTAGAGTGGAGTAACATTGAGTGGCGTGGAGTGTCACAGAATACAGTTGAGTGGTATGTCGTGGAGTACAGTGGAGGGTCATAAAGTGGAGTGTCATTGAATGAAGTGTCATTGGGTAGCGCGTCATAGATTTTCATAACGTGCAGTAGAGTGGTTTAGAGTGTAGTGGCATAAAGTAGAGGATGTAGAGTGGAGTGTCGTCAAATGGAGTTTCATACAAAAGTGTGTCGTACTGCAGAGCGTTGTAAAGTAGAGTAGAGTGGTGTAGAATAGAGGGACATACAGTGAAGATAGACAGTTCAACAGTGGAGCAGTATAGAGTACAGTGGCATGTCATAGAATACTGTGGAGTGGCAATGAGTGGAGTGACATGTCATAAAGTAGAGTCTCATAAAGTGGAGTGCTCTGTCATAGACTGCAATGCTTGTCATATATTGGAGTGGCGTGGCGTTGAGTGTCGTACAGTTTAGTAGAGTCGAGTGTCATAGAGTGGAGTGTAGTAGAGTGTCATAGAATGAAGTGGTATGGAGTGGAGGACAGTGTCATAGAGTGGTGTATCATAGAGTGGTACAGATTGTCGTAGAGTGTGGTACAGTGTGGTGGAGTGGAATGGCATGAAGTGTCGTAGAGTGGAGAGGAATAGAGTACTGTAGAGTGAAGTGGCACAGAGTGGAGTATTGTAGTAGACTGGAATACATTGGAGTAGTCTGTCATTCAGTACAATAGAGTAAATGGGTGGTGAGTACATAGAGGCAGTTGTGTAAAGTGCAGTACAATGTCATAGAGTGGAGGGGCGTAGAGTGTCTGAGAGTAGAGTAGAGGTTCATACCCACATATCGTAGAGTGAAGTGCCATTTCGTAGAAGTCAGTGGAGTATTTTAGAGTAGAGTAGAATGTTGTAGAGCGCAATTGCATAGAGTGATGCAGAGTAGAGTGCAGTGACATATATCACTAAGCTTTTTTCACTTATTACTAAACAAACTACTGAACCAACTTTCATGAAACACCAAACAAAGAGGCACATGCATCAAGGTATTTTGTGATCGCAAACATTGCGAAACGCAAAAAAACAGCTATTTCCGATTGCAAAATAGCCCTGAGCAATGCATCATGTAAATTTGCACAATATCTCTGGTAATCGCTAAATATGCGATTACCTATTTTCCGATTTCCTATTAGTGAATCTGGATTAGCAAATTCACTATTTGGTTAGCGAAACCTATGCATGTAACATTAGCAAATTGCAAATAAACCGGAATTCTCAATTTTGCACTAGCAAAATAGCACCAATTTCAATCAGGTGGTAACCAGGTGAAAACTGTCCAATCACGTGGGAACCATTGGCAAACTATTTAAACAGGCCCAGAAGGCCTCAGGATGTCTCCCAATGACAGCGCTGTACGTCACAGCGAGGAGGATGAGGCTACAAGCAGCAGCACGGAGAAGGAGTTGGATACAGGAACGCATTTTTAGAGTGCGCGTTACATTGTTGGGGCAGACAAACGAAGAGATTTATAACAAATATAGGTTGTATGCAGACATGATTGATGATCTGATAGCTGAATTAGATCCCCTACTGCAGTGTCAGAATAGCAGGACACATGCCAATCCCACTCATGTGCAGGTCCTATGTTCACTGCACCTCCTAGCGTCAGGTAGCTTCCAGGGTGTAATAGCTGCAGCTGAAGGGGTTTCACAAAGTTCCCTATCCTGCTTTTTTTTAACTCATTCCTAGATGCCATGTTCCAGAGGATACACCACCAGATAAGGTTTCCTATAACAACACAGGAATTTCAGCAAACCAAATTTGACTTTTATCAAATAACCAAATTCCCCATGTAATTGGTTGCATTGATGGCACTCATATGTACCGCCTCGTAAATGAGTATATTTACATTTACAGTAAATCATACCATTCACTGAATATACATGTCATATGCTGTTCCAAATATATAATCACGGACATAGTGGCAAGATTCCTAGGTGGTTCGCATAATTCCTACATCTTCCGACACAGTGGCATACATACTCGTCTCCTTGGGAGTGAATTTGGCAAAGGATACCTGCTTGATAAATATATGTAACACTTGTATTGCTGACTCTCTGGTCATTGTGAAACATAGCAGTGAGTTATCAGTTTCCTTGTACCCTGTAGTTGACAGCGCATATGCTGTGCGCTCCTTCATACTGACGCCAGATCTAAATCCAAGTACACTAAGGGGCCGATTCCGATCCAGTAAAAAAAACGTCCGTACGAATCGTATCCGGAGCCCTCTCCGTACGACTCGTACGACCCGCCGTACGACCCGCCGTATGACCCGTACGGTCCACGTCAGGTAAGGGCGATTCGTACGGAAAAGCATACAATCACATACACATCGTACAGTGCGTACCCCCCATGATCTCAGGGGTACGCCCTGTATACCCAGCATACATGGAGTATGGTGCGTACCCCCATGATCTCAGGGGTACGCCTCGTACACCCAGTGTATATGGGGTACGGAGCATACCCCTGCGATCATGGGGGTACGCACTGTACCCCATGTATGGTGGGTGTACGGTGTGTACCCCTGTGATCATGGGGGTACACTCCGTACCGGGGGGGGCATTCCATACCTGTCTCGGCGCGAACTCTGATTTTACAGCTGTTTTCAGCTCCCGTAAAAAAAGGGTTGTACGGTGCGTACCCGACACGTATCGTACTTGCTGGGTCGTATAAACCAGCCGCGAGCCGTACAGATGTCACGTACAGCGGTTTCCGACAGAGACTCGTGCAGGGATTTGAGTCGTACGGTCTCTGTACGATTCATACGGAGTCCGGCTCCTGGTACAAATCGTACTTCGACGTACGTACGCAGGACGTTGCATGGTACGATTCGTATGGGAAAAACGCTGCGAACGGCTATTCGGAGCGTTTTTTCCCGAATCGGAATCGACCCCGAAGTGAGCAGCGATACAATGCAACGCACATTTCTACCCGTAATGTGATAGAGAGGGCCTTTGGCTCACTAAAAAGTAGGTTCCGATGCTTACACAAAGCTGGTGGTACATTGCAGTACAGGCCAGATCCCTGCTGCAAAATTGTTGCCAATTGTGCAATGTTTCACAACATTGCAACTTCAAGAGGCATATTACTGGAACTATCAGACAGAAAGCATGAGGAAGACAATCAGCTAAGACAACCACCACAAGCAACAGAGTGCAGTAGAGGGGAGACAGAGATGTGCAGAAATAACACAGAATTATTGTTAAGGTCGGTAATGATGACACAAGACATTACATGGTTTCATTGCTTATGTTATTTATTCCCAAAAAAACGTAGGTACTATTAATACACATACCTGGTGAAAATGTGCAGTGTGACAGTCAGAATGCAAAAGTATTACATTGGCATGGAACTTGATCTTCAGCCCTGACAAATGGATAATACTGGGTACCTCACCAAATTGCATCCTTTGCTCAAGGTCACATTATTTTATGCAGAAGTATTCCTTGTATTGTGCCTCCTGCATGTGGTCACTGGTGCCAAGATACTACTTATACCACCCAGTACATTGCTGCCCGTAACTGAAGCATTTTGCAACTGCTCCACAGCATTGGTGTCCTGTATGAGCCACCTGGCCACGTCACCACAGCAATGGGTCATTTCGACCTGCATGACAGGACAGAAGAGCTGTTGTGGTGCTCCTGCGGATGATGGCCCTAGTGTAGCCATCTAAGCACCCACATAACTGATGGTGCCTTTTGCGGGGGAAACATGGTCTTCCTGCATCCCCTTGCATAAATCCTGGAGGGCTTGGGTCACATTCCTAAAGTTTTCCTTTTTTTCCTTCTGCCCTTCCACCTCTGCTGTAGTGGGTTTCTTCATGCTGTCCCTCAACTCTGCCATGTTTCCTGCAAATGTTCTAAGTTGTGCCTGCATTAAACGCATGTGTTTGCATTGCAGGCGCTGCACCTTCAACATTTGGTTCTCCAGTCCACCAAAGCCAGTTGAACCATCGCCTTCTGTAGCTCCCATGTGAGCCCTTGCCCTGCACTTTGTAATGAGGACATTTCTGTGCCACATTTGGACTTGGGTTCTTGTATGGGGGTATGCCCAGCCTGTGTTTTCTGAGAGTCAGGTTGGCTCTCCTCTTTTATATCAAATGCAGGTAGTGGTGCCACTGTGGTCCTGTATCCTGTGGGTACAGGCATTGGGGGTGATGGGGCCACTCTGTTCTCATCTCCTGACTGGGCCTGAGTCTCCAGAGTGCCATGGCCTTCAGCTATATCAGACTCCTGCGCAGCTGCAACTGTGATGTTAAACACTGCAATTTAAGGTTTTATGTTTGTACATGTATGTCACAGAGCGCATGGTTTAGTTTAATAAAGTTATTTAGCAGCACACAGTCTCTAGATATTTCACTTGCTTCTTATACTTGAATGCACCTTTGCTGCTTGGATCCATCCAATCTTTATTACTATCTTTCGATCATAAAAGATATACAAACAATTTAAAATCAAACTAACAAGTAGTACAAAACAATAAAATAAGGATAAAAAAACTTTACAGTTGACATTATAAAGGTATTGCAAGACATTCAAGTTAAAAAAAGAATCAGAAGACTTAAGTTATTCCAATTCTATATCTGCCTTCATAATACGGGTGCAAGTGTGCCACATCGCTGTTAAAATTGTTGCCACCGCAAACACAATTAGAGGTGATACATCCGTCTTTAATATTCTGTAAGCTGGATGGTAATGCCTGCAACCCAGATTTTTAAGAAGTGGGACAAGCCAATGCTTTCTAGCTCTTTCATATGCATTACATAAAAATATCACGTGCAAATCATTTTCCTGGTGGTGTGAGCATGCCGGGCATTGCTCTGTGGACGGGGGCTGAGACCAACAGTTAGTAAAAGACCTAAGAGGGAGTGTGTTGTATCTCCACTGCAGGAATAATTTTCTAGTCAAAACACGACTAATGCCATCAAAGAAATGTTCCAAGTTATAAGAGTCTTTGAATTGGGTGAATAAATTTGTCAGGGACCCCTCCCGTGTACTCCTTAGAGAGGTAATTAAATTTAGCTCATAATAATCCTTTGAAAGGAGTTTACGTGGGATTCTGCTGCATGCGTTCGCCGGATCTAGCCACAGTTCTGACTTTCCTAGGCTCTCGCATGTCCTTTTTATATAACTTAACCATGGGATATGTGTTGCATTAGGTAGGCGTAAAATCTCTTGGAGCTCAATCCTGTAGCTCGTAAGTTCTGGGGCACTCCAGATTCGACGCCTGAATGTTACTGGTTTTAGTCCCAGCTCTTCTGCTATTGGTCTAATACCCAGGTCTAATCTCAACGGGAGGAGCGGAGTACCTGGAGGTAGAGCTGCCAGCTGCCTGATGAATTTGTTTTCAATGATCAACAGGTTTTGGGCAGATATGTGTCCCCACATTCCCCCCCCCCCGTATGTGACAGCACCTCGTGCCTGAATTGTATAAATTTGTAGCACTGGACCAAGGGGTTTGTAGGACGATCTATTTGACATCCTACAAATACCGCCTGTTAACTGCACCAGTTTAATATTGGCCTTAGTCCGGTGTGTGTCCGAGGTCATATTTTGGTTGATGGTTACCCCCAAGTACTCAAATGTAAAAACCCTCTCTAATCTCAATGAGACTATGGATGGGTTGGGGTGTGTTGAAGGTGGAGGATTGAGAATCATGTATTTAGTTTTTAGGGCATTGATTTCGAGCCCCCTCTCCACACAGAAAGTCGAAAACCCATCCAGGACCCGTTGTATTCCCATTGGGGACTTCGACAGCAGCAGGGTGTCATACGCAAACATTATAGCGGGCACCCTGCTGCCGTTGAGCTTTGGAGCGTCTATATCAGCAATCCTGGTCAAGTGGGCAATTACCCCGTTGAAAAAGAGGCAGAACAGGGTCGGTGCAAGCACGCAACCCTGTCTCACCCCCCTGTCAACTGGGAATTTACCTGAAAGTGCCCCATTCCTGCCGCACCTAACTCGTGCGAAGTTTTTCTGATGTAATTTTATCAAGATGGTCAGGATATCTGCAGGAATACCCCAGTCCGTCAGCACAGTCCAAAGTCTGAATCTTGGCACCAAATCGAAGGCGGCACGCAAGTCCACAAATACTGTGTACAAGCTGCCACCCTCGATTACGGCGGTCTTCCAGAACAAAAGATTCAGACGAAAAATCTGGTCCGTTGTCGAGATCCCCCTTCTGAATCCTGCCTGGTAGGGCCTTAGAATAGAAAATTCTTCCATCCAATTTTGGAGGTGATCTAATATCAACCTACCAAATAACTTTTGTGAAACGTCAATGAGGCTGATGGGCCTATAGTTGGCTGGAAGCAGAGGTGATCCCTGCCTTTCCTATTGGAGTTGCTGACTGCTAATCCCATAATGCATTTGTGTGTAGCAAGCAAAATGTGGACTGGAGTAGTATTTGCGACTCTACGCCTGATCTAACTTAAGGGTTATTTTTTAAAATTTAGCATTGAATGTTCGTTTGCGTGCATCTTACCTTGGGAAGTACTGGGCTCTGCAGAGGTGTCAATTTGCATCACTCCAACGACAGCTTCAGGCTGAAATGTTGACGCCACAAGGTCCTGCAGGGGTGTAGTGGCTGTCCTCCTTTGCATCAGCAAGTCTGGCAGCAACTGTTTCCCCTACTGCCCGGATTTTAGCTTGGATTCCCAGCCATATTGTTGGTTTCTCCGACCCGGGGACCTGGAGTGACTGTTTCCTGGACAGTTTTTCATGGCTCTTGACCTCTCTTTCAATGAGGACTTCCAACTCCTTTTCTCTGACCTTCAGCTTCCTCTTGCGCTGTGCTGCCTCCTTCTCACTGTTTCCTATAGCCATGCTGATGTCCTTGCCCAGGTTCAGCTGTCCCAAAAGGCTTCCTTGTGCTGTGCTCCTGCTGTCTGCCTCCTCCTCCTCTCTCTCAGTACTCAGGTAACAGCATGGGATGCCTCACTTCCTGGTTGTGGGTTCATCATGCTTCAGCAAACCCCAGGCATCGCTATTAGCGATTCTCTAATTTCGGATTTGCTATTTTGAAATTGGCGATTTGGCAATCGCTAATTGCGATTTCAACCAATTCGCTAAAATGATGTGAATTTTTTTGATGCATCAGCTTTTGCGATTACCAAATAGCGATTCCTTACCATAATCTATATTGCTTCCAGATTTCATGAAAATCCAGTCAGCCATTTTGCTGCAACATCAGTCTAAAAAGACTGGGAAAAATGCATTGGTGGGATAACATTTTTTGGGGGCTCCCTTTTTCTTTGCACCCTTTATCTAATCACCATGAAACATTGCCTCAGCAGTAAAGATTTCCTGGAGATTCCTCAAATGGTGGAAAAGTTGTTAGCTTGCAAAATTCCAAGGAATTCCAATCTCTGAGTATCCTAACTATTGCGTCAGAGTGCCTGCCTTAAAAAGAGTACTCTATGGAGAGTATATATATTTATATTTTACAGAGAGGAGGGCAGCCAATCTGGGGCACCCACCAAGGATCAAGTTGGGGACTAGAAGGGGAGCCCTAGCACACATGCGGCCTCAGCTGGCTCCCCACAAAATGTAGGAGCCAGAAGTGCTCCCACACAGTAGGGTCAGCTATTTTGCATGCACGTGTCAGGCGGGAACAATCTGTGTTTCCCTGCCTATAGAAGTGCATGCATAGAAATAGAAGTCTTCTCCCACTTACTGGGAGCATTTTTTAAATCCCCATCTGTAGAGAGGAAACATGCCTTTCCTGCCTGCTCTGCTGCAGGCTTAGAGGCATGTTTACTACTGCCCAGTGGGAGATTTAATAAAGCTTCCACGGGGCAGGAGCAAATCTGTTCAGGAAAAATACTGTGTTTGGGGAGTGGATATAGGTCTTTGAGCTGACCTCAAGGGGTGGGGCCCCCAGGACCTTAATAGTCTCAGGGTCATATTTAAGCTTTGTTCGCCCCTAGGGGATGGGGTACCTTTGGCCTTTTAAGGCTTGGGGAAAAGGGCTGTATGACCACCTTCTCTTTATTTTATTGATCAGGTCAGGGGTATGGGGTCCCTGGGGCCTTTTCAGGCCCGGGGATGGGGCCTGTGCAGCTCCCCTAACCTTCATTTAATGATCAGCCACAGAGAGTGGATCCCCAGGGTTTCTTGAGGGGGCAGACACCCTCTGTCTCTTTTTAAACATGTTGGCCTCAGGGGTGGGGTCACCAGTGCCTTTTCAGGCTCAGGGAGATGCCCCCTCCCCTTGAATAAAATATAAGGATGGAGTCCCGAGGCCTCTTGGAGGTTTGTTAGTGGGGGTCATGTATGTGCCCCCCCCGCAGGCCTGGCCCAACACCGGGTTTCTTTTAATTGGGCAGGACCCTATATTTTTTTTATTTTACCTTGGATGTGCTGGTCCTTTGTGAATTTGTGGCAAAGGAAAAAAACGTTTGGCACTCTGAAATCCCACTACCAGCCTTACCCTGCTCCCCTTACGGTTTTTTT
This sequence comes from Lissotriton helveticus, assembly GCF_964261635.1. Classification (NCBI taxonomy): domain Eukaryota; kingdom Metazoa; phylum Chordata; class Amphibia; order Caudata; family Salamandridae; genus Lissotriton; species Lissotriton helveticus. The sequence continues at coordinate 1,710,519,332 of NC_136069.1, read as the reverse complement.
CACAATAGATATCTGGACTCAGTCCCAAGTCCTAAAATGGCTGCCGCCACATAGTTATTGATGTGGTGGCAGCCAATCAGATCTTTTCAAGAGACCTGTCAGACCCACGGATCCTCTACCGTGTGATATATACATATTTTTTGAGAAGTAACCATTAAAGAAATATTGAACAGATGTACACCCGATCACAAAAGGCATTCTTTCTGGTCCAACCTCTAACTTCCTTCCAAATTTGCTGTAATTCTGTTCAGCTTTTTTTATTGCATTGCTGTTGAATTTTCCTATGGAAAAATGAATGGGGACAACCTGTTTTGGGATCCCCCTTTTTTCTTGGCTCCAGCTTGCCGGATCGCCCTGAAACACTCCATGAAGGACCTGATGTGGATAAACTTTTTTTAAATGTTTTGTCAAGATTTGCCAAACACTGCTAAATTTAGAAGCAAACCAAAACATGCTTTTCCTTGTAAATGTGGTTATAACTATAACTATAACTACCCAGTGGTAAAGCTATGCATAATATATATATAGCTCTGTTGGTTGCCCCTTGATAACATATATTTGTAATTATTCTTCACTTCCAGCAAATCTCAGCATGCGGTCCCACTCTTTTAAAAGACCTCTTTGGATCCCAGCATTCTTACTAATTATGGGCCTACATCTCTTCATCCCCTGATTTCCAAGATCCTGGAAAGCCGGGTCAATCCTGTTTATCACAGCATATTGAAGAGACTATTTTGCACACTACTTTTCAATCCGGTGTTACCTACCCTGAGCACTGCAACCATGTTGATGTCTGCTGGCAATGGACTTCCGATCTTAGGCTCTAGCTAGACATCCCTGGGCATGCCAACACTGCAGTCCACCTTAAGAGCCAGCAATGAACCCTAAACACAAAGATGAAACTTCAAGGCACTATGGGGCATATTACCAAGGGTGGTGATAGGCAATTATCGCTGGTTTAGCGACAGCCTTTAGGCGATAGCGAGTGGTATGGGGCCCGCTTTGCATGTCAGCAATATTTATCACTAATGACATGCAAAATGGGCGTACCCAACCTGTTAGCGACTGAATGCAGTCACTAACGTCGCTATCGCCTATTAGCAAGGCAGGCGTAGCGATGGAAATATTCCCTCTATCGCCAAAAAGCAACGCCTGCTCAGACCACTTCTTAGCCATGTTATCCAGTGGGAGGTGGATAACATGGCTAAGAGCATTTCGTCGCTAATGCGTGAATATCGCTGTATTCTCATTCTTGCTAATAGCAAGTTATGTCAGCGATAAAAACGGGTGATGCGCGGCGATAAAAATATTGCCGCTAACCCTACTTAGCGATAAATATCGCTATTTGTTGGAATATGCCCCTGTGTTCCTCCCACAAGTCTGTCTTCCCCACTGGCTCATACAAATTATCTACCTAATATATTTTGTAGATAGTCTCCCCAAAAACCGCTACATTCATCAACCTCAAATTTGTTGACTTCCCAAGAACCGTAAATCCTGCATTGGAGAATGGGCTTTCTCAGTACTTACAACTCAGGCATGGAACAATATCTCTCTTGAGATTCAATCTGAGGCTAATCTGTTGAGATTTTGGAAGTCTTGAAGTCCTCCCTCTTTCTATAGGTCCAGGTGCAGGGTTGCTCACATCTGCAGCGCCAGGATGCCTTTGAGTAATCGTGTGCTCTATACATTAAAATTAGAAATAGAAAAATTAATATGCATGTCCATATATCATATATGAATTAATAAATGAATTTGAAAACTATAACTTACACAATGCAATTCAATGAACTGTTGACAAGATTAGGACTAGATGTACAAAAAAAGTGAAAATGGAAAAGAAGATGAAAGAGTAAAGAAGAAAAAGCAGAGCGCATAGAAACTAGAGAGGGATAATAATGTATATTACATTATGAACGTATCAAAGTCCACAAGTTACCCAAAGGGCGGGGCTCACTCCCTGATCAGCGTGTTCCACTTTGGATGAGAGAAAGGCATAACCATGCTGATGATAATCGCATGTATGTATGTGACTGGTGAAGCATTTTGGAGCTTTTTGGACCAAACAAACAGAACTTCTGCTGTGTGAATGATTTTCGATTTGCATAGCATTCCAAAGGATAATATTTCATGTTTTAAACTAACGCGCACTGAACGATTTGAGCTTTAGACAGCGCGTTATCATTTTTAAATGCACTGCGCCGATTGAATGTGAAGAATCAGCACTTTGTAATTGTATTGTGTATTCTTTGGAACTCACCTCTGGGAAAACAACACTCCTGCAGCCCCGGTCCACCGCAAGCGCTAGGCTTGATTGTGTGGAGGGCGCAGGGAGGTACCTTCTTCCGGCTGCACGGCCGAGGCAGGCACTAATTGGATGAACACGTAGAGGCGGAGCTGAGTAACAGCCCGTCCTCTACATAAGCCTGATGCCCCCTACGACGCGCAGCGATCGCGCCAGAGCCGCGCCAAAGACAAGCCTAAGACCTGCCCGTCTGGGCCCGTCCGGGACAGTACGGGGCAAAGGGCACGGCGCGCCGCCTTCCTAAAATCCCTGTGCCCCACTAAACATAGTAATTGTGCTACTTTATCGCCTTTACAACTCACAACTAATACCTGTTGTAACTGCAATTTCACTCTCTCTAATTACCAACCCTACCCGGAGCCCGGTCACCACAGCCAAACTCCTAAATTGCGACCTAAACAAGGGACCCACTATTTCACGTTCTACAGCACCAACTGCAGATCGTTGTCGCAGCACAAATTTGATATTTTTAATCTCCTACTTGATAACAATCCCAGTGCTCTATTTTTAACGGAAACATGGCTGCACGAAAGTACGGGTCCTGACATAGCCACGGCTCTCCCACCTAACTATGCCATAGTTAGGAAAGATCGCAAAGGTCAAGTGGGCGGGGGAATTGCTATTATCTTCAATAGAGACTTTACATGCACGTTTGAACCCGTTAATATCCCAGACTGTGAAGCGGCGTTTTTCAAATTAACTCTGACCCCCAACTTTACAGTCTCAGGCATCCTAATATATAGACCTCCTGGTAATGCTAATACATGGGCAGCAAGCTTGGCAAACTACATCATACCTTTCCATCTCTCCTCTAAAAAAAATTCCCTTTTGGGAGATCTAAATCTACATTTTGACGACCCCGCTAATGTGACTTGCAATAATTTAATGGATGATTTAGTAGCATTGAATTTAACACTACTTAACTCTGGGCCTACTCACCGGGCAGGACACTTGTTGGACCCTATCTTTTCCAACATCCCGGAACTGAAATGGCTTAACACGACCCCTACTGGCTGGTCAGATCATCACCTTGTTCAATTCCGCCTAAAATTGCTGTTACCCTCGCAACCTAACAACCCCTGCCCGATATCTTCCATGAGAAATTGGAAGATGCTAGATGTGGAAAAATTGAACAAAACACTAGCTATGCATCCCCCGACCCTTGGCCGTGATATGGAAAGTATTGCCACATCCACTCACGCATGGCTTGAAAAGGCCAGCGAGAACTGCCTCCCCATTTCCCGGCTAAAAAATAACATCCACCGTCCCCCAGCACCATGGTTCAATGAAAACCTGAAGATTGAAAAATCAAAATGCAAAGCTCTAGAAAGAAAGTGGCGCAAAGACTATGCTCACGACAAAAAAGTGGCATACCACAAAGCCAAAAATGAGTATCATTCTGCATGTGCTAAAGCGCGTGCCTTTTACGTGGCAAAGACCATTGATACTGCGCCAAACAAGGCAAGAACGCTGTTTAATACAGTCAAAGACCTTGCAGGCGCAAACACGGCTGCTACAACTCGCCCACTGGATAAAACAAAATGCCAAGCCCTTGCGTCTTTTTTCACCGACAAAATTGAAAAAATTATTTCCGACATCACCAGGAACACCCCTGGTCTTGACCCTAGAGAGGAAATGCCCCTATGGTCAATGAACTCTAACACCCTTGACCACTGGCCCCACTTCACCCTGGAATCACTGAAATCCACTCTCAAGACTGTCAAATCTGGTTCCCCCTGTGATCCACTTCCCGCCTCTGTTTTCAGACAACTGGATGACCCAGCCTTGACCATCATTGCTGAAAGCCTTAATTCTTCCCTTCAGCTCTCCACAGTACCATCACTCTGGAAACACGCGATGGTATGCCCACTTTTGAAAAAACCCTCTGCAGACCCTGAATTACCTGCAAACTACCGACCCATCTCACTCCTCCCCATTTTTTCAAAATTACTTGAAAGACACATCCACTCTGCCCTCACCCTCTTCACCGAAGAAAATTCACTTCTCCACCCGTCACAGTCAGGTTTCAGAGCGGGTTTTTCCACCGAAACTGCTCTGCTGGGAGTAACCGAAACCATCAGGAATCTCCTAGATGATGGCCAGACAGTCGCACTCATTTTGCTTGATCTGAGTGCGGCATTTAATACCATCTCCCACGCCAAACTCCTGGCCACTCTCGGGAGAAACGCTATACAGGGCAAAGCACTCAAATGGATTGAGTCTTTTTGTCCCAGAGAACCTTTCAGATTTCATCTCCCATCGCTTGTTCGGATACGTTCAGAACCCCGCACGGTGTGCCCCAGGGCTCTATTCTAAGCCCTTTGTTTTTTAATCTCTACCTTAGACCCCTGGCGGATTTAGCAGATAGGGCGGGACTCACCCTGATGACATATGCAGACAACTCTCAAATCGTCTTCTCACTGTCAGAGTCCAAACCTACGGCTCCTTCCACCCTTAAACTAGGGCTAGAAAAAATCTTCAGCTGAATGTCTACAAACCAGCTGAAGCTGAACGGTGAAAAAACAGAAATCCTTCTCCTGGGAAAAAATAAACACCCATGGAACGCCTCTCATTGGCCCGCTGAACTAGGCATTATCCCCATCCCTGCTACCCACGTAAGAAATCTAGGGGTCACCATCGATAATACTCTCTCGATGAAACTTCAAGCAAATAAAGTGGTAGGCCTCTGCTTCACCATCCTGAGATGGTTGAGAAAAATCCTCTGGATGCTGCCCCCTACAACGCAAAAGACCGTAGTCAATGCCTTAATCACATCACGGCTTGACTACGGCAACATTCTCTACCTGGGCTCGAATCAAGCAGTCATTAAACGCTTACAACTAGTCCAAAACTCGGCTGCAAGATTACTTTGTAAAATTCCAAAAACTGCTAGCGTGTCTAAACATTTGAAGGACCTACATTGGCTCAGGGTAGAGAACCGGGTCAGGTTCAAAGCCCTGAGCTACATGTTCAGGATAAAATCCGGCACTGCACCAAAGTATCTTTTATCCTTAGCGACCCCCTACACCCCGGGGAGAGAACTGCGTTCTCTTTCCGCAGCAATGTTTTCGTCCCCGAGATTCAAACTAGCAAGAATAGGAGGTAGATCTTTCTCTGTATTAGGGACTTCCTTGTGGAATAAACTTCCCCCCAATATTCGAAAGGAAGAAAATTACGCCAGCTTCAGAAAGAATATAAAGACCTGGCTTTTCCAGAAATAAGTACCAATGCTTCACTGTTACCCCCGTTCATAGAAGAATCATCGGCGCCGGGAAACCCTTCTTGGGTAGCTGTACGCCATACAAATGTAAAAAATAAATAAATAAATAAACCAGCGCCAGCAGGGCCATTATGAACGTATATAATTTAGAAAAAGACAATAAATCTGAAATTAAGAATTCATGGACAATTATATAACAAATACACACACATACTATACCAAGCCATATAAGATAACTTAAAAGTGCCTTTGAAACTGGATGTTATTGTCTAGAATTCAATGATTATAAATACATGTATTGTTTACAATCAGTGGCATTAGGTATACATATTAAACGTAAGAAAATGGCAACAAAATTGCGAGGGAAACTCCTTTGAAGAATGTCATTCATTTTCTTACATACAACAGAGCAAAATGGTTTATCATTTGTACAGTGAAAATACATATGTACCTATATTTACATGACCTGCATACATTATTATTACCATAAGAAATTATGTTTATTCTAACTGAGGTATATAAAAGTTTGTCAGAAATGTAATATGAGATGTGTATTATGTTTTTAGCTTTAGATGTTAAAAAAAATGTGTCCATATTTAATTCTATAAATAAATGCTCAAGAAACATGCAGATCTGATTCTGAATTACATTCTTACCCTGACTTGCAATGCTCAGAATTATTTTGGTGCAATTCTCTAAAATAGAATGCAGCCTTTAGTATATGAGACTAATGTAGAGGGGGACATATGAGGCACAGACTGGTATTAATTTGTGTGAATCCACCAATAAAACTATGCACTGATGTAAAATGAGAAGTAAGCAATGTATATAGAATGTATGTACTGCAAGAGGCTGCCAAAGATTAGCAATCCTGAGGTCTTCTTGAGATAATCTTTATTTCTAAGAGTTTAATTCATCCTGGTGATCCCCATTGCAGGTATAGAAGGGCTTGACCCATGCCATCTCTGTAATATATCATCATGTGATCAATTTAAATACAGTGCATGTGAATAAAGCTAATTTATTTAGTGGATATCCTTAAAATCTGGTTTGGACCTGGACTTCCTGGACTTACAAATGTCCGCCCAGTCCAAGACTCATGGCCGATCATTCCGCTAACACAGTTCACCAAAAGTCTGCAAAGGTCTCCAACAAGAAAATACATCACCAAGGATTGACCTTCAATGCTGTGCTCGCCATTGGACCGAGGTTGGCCCACATAGACTATAGTGCGGGAACCTCTGTAGGTCCTGATGATACTTGTGTCGTAGCGGGCCCTCGCGGTACCTTCCGTTGAACTTCAAGTACAATGGATAAGAAATTTACCAGAGAGTCTCTTTGTTGGGTCTTTGTTGGTTCCACATATCCAGGTATTGTTCAGTGCTTTGGCAGAGGTTTGAGTAAATGTCAAGAGTAATAAACAAAATGCCAAATGAGTTTCATAATGAGATACTGGGGGCTTCTGTTTATACAAAACACTGAATGTGCCAGCCAGGTGACAGCTGTTATTAAAATTCTTTCACCTACAAAGAAGAGGCTCTTTTCAGAAAGGATTTTGCCTGTGGCGTTTTGAGAGAATAAGGCTGGTTTCTGGCATGAAAAAGAGAATTGTATGTAGTTGCACCGTAATAAAGAATAAGAAGTACCGTACCAAGAGGCTACTGATTCTTGCAGGCACAAAAACTAGCGCCTAAATCTCAATAATGAATTTGGATGCAAATGCGGTACAAAGAGCTGATGCATGAAAGGGTCTTACCCTTTCTATGTCTATGGGAAATGTGTTATTAGATATGGGTCCAAGTGATATTTGCCACATAAAACCTGGTGAAACTTTTGAAGGAAAATTCATGACTATTCAGAAATTCCAAACGTGAATCAGGAGAAAGCCTGCAATATTATTGTGTTCACCCAAATACTAAGGTGCAGATCCCTAGACAATGATATATTACCACAGCTGGTGATAGACCCTCACACACTCCCCCACCAACCACCATACATGAAAAGCCACTCTCACTCAAGGAAAGCCTGTGATAGATACTACACACTCTTCCACCAACCATCATACCGGACAAGCTAGACAAGCCATGCTAGACTCTTCCACCCACCACCACACCAGACAAGCCAGTCCAACTCATGGAAGGTCTGTGATAGACCCTCACACACTCTCCCACCAACCACCATACATGAAAAGCCACTCTTACTCAAGGAAACCCTATGATAGATACTACACACTCTTCCACCAACCATCACACCGGACAAGCTAGACCAGCCATGCTAGACTCTTCCACACTCTTCCACCCACCACCACACCAGACAAGCCAGTCCAACTCAAAGAAAGTCTGTGATAGACCCTCACACACTCTCCCACCAACCACCATACATGAAAAGCCAGTCTCTCGCAAGGAAACCCTATGATAGATACTACACACTCTTCCACCAACCATCACACGGGACAAGCTAGACCAGCCATGCTAGACTCTTCCACACTCTTCCACCCACCACCACACCAGACAAGCCAGTCCAACTCATGGAAGGTCTGTGATAGACCCTCACACACTCTCCCACCAACCACCATACATGAAAAGCCAGTCTCACTCAAGGAAAGCCTGTGATAGATTCTACACACTCTTCCACCAACCATCACACCGGACAAGCTAGACCAGCCATGCTAGACTCTTCCACACTCTTCCACCCACCACCACACCAGACAAGCCAGTCCAACTCAAAGAAAGTCTGTGATAGACCCTCACACACTCTCCCACCAACCACCATACATGAAAAGCCAGTCTCTCGCAAGGAAACCCTATGATAGATACTACACACTCTTCCACCAACCATCACACGGGACAAGCTAGACCAGCCATGCTAGACTCTTCCACACTCTTCCACCCACCACCACACCAGACAAGCCAGTCCAACTCATGGAAGGTCTGTGATAGACCCTCACACACTCTCCCACCAACCACCATACATGAAAAGCCAGTCTCACTCAAGGAAAGCCTGTGATAGATTCTACACACTCTTCCACCAACCATCACACCGGACAAGCTAGACCAGCCATGCTAGACTCTTCCACACTCTTCCACCCACCACCACACCAGACAAGCCAGTCCAACTCAAGGAAAGTCTATGATAGACCCTCACACACTCTCCCACCAAACCTTCTATTTGGAAAGACAGAGAAAGTTTGGCTCAACTTGCCGCTTTATGTGCAGAGTCAGCTAAGCGTCATTCAACATGTATGTTTGAATGTATGCATGTATGTAGTATTTATAAAGCCCAAACCTAGCCAACAGGGAGTGAAGCACTGCAGAGGGGACACTTACCAAGGCTGAATAAACACATAAAATTACATGTTTTTCTGTGATTTCCTAAAATAAACACGAAAAATATGATATGTATAACAATAGAATCTAGAAATTAACTGGTCACCACAATTTACAAGAAAGTAGAGTGACAACAGCAATAAAACAACAATAATCGAGACTTAAAAAAATTATTTATTGAAAGCTACTCTAAGAACCATAAAGGTGTAACAAAAACTGATTAAAAGTGATAATTTTCTATTAATAAATACAATGTGCAATCATCTGCAGAACCGCTGGATTTCCACATGTCCTAGCCCTACCAAGAGCCCTGTGATTGTTGCCTGCCTGTTTCCAAAGCTCACTTCCCCCAGTCCTGTCGAGTCCCAAGTCCTTACATGGCCGCAATTCCAAAGTAAAATATATAAGAATGTTAATATTACATTTATAGAAATATCATGAAATGTGTTGGAAAGAGCTTCACAGATTTGTTTTCCATATCTACTTTGTTTAGTAGCACCACATTTTTAAGTGTTCTCAATTGCATATTTTTACATTTTATTTTTTAAAGTATTAGTGCCTATTAGCAGCAACAAAAATAACTATTCTAATAATATAATAATACAAATAATAATGATTACAACAAACATAGCAAATACTATGATGGCAAGTGCTGCTCATATTACTACTCTCTTCAGTACTTTGCACAGTTTTGTACCAGTTTAGGCCTGGTTCAAAATTCACACCTTTTTCACAGATGTTCACACTTTTCCCTAACTATGCGTTTGTTTCATACATTTGAATAAGGATTGGTAAAATGACTGTGCAATCATTGTTATCTTTGTACTCTTCATAAAAAGGAGTTGCTTTGCAACCATTTGCTAACTTTGCACTGCAGCTCCTATTCTGACTTTGTAAATTGTGAAATGAGTCATTGCATTGTTGTTTGTTGGGACATCTTCCTATAGGAACAGACAGATGTGCTCAGTCTGAAATAAGGTACAAAAGGGGGTGGTGATGGACAGAGCATCTGAATCAATCAAACACTCACACCCAGTCAAAAGATCACCCACACCCAGTCATAAGTGTGGCAGGGTATGCTCAGACGTGAGTCCCTTGCTCACTTTGCCACTGGATTCAAGCAAGCCGGGCTGAAGACGTCTGGAATGCCAGAAACCGGTCCTCGGAAGCTTGTTTCCGGTCCAGGGAAGACATGGTTTGGCAGTTCGGGCTGGACTGTTCCCATGAGGCACAGGGTCAGACTGATTTCCATATAGCCATGTCTGAACTGGGGTGGCAGAGTGGGCTAAAGAACGGTGATGGATTAAACCCAGATCTTTTGACTGGGTGTGAGTGTTTGATTGATTCAGATACTCTGTCCATCACCACCCCCTTTTGTACCGCTTTTGGCCGCCATAAGTGTGGCAGGGTATGCTCAGACGTGAGTCCCTTGCTCACTTTGCCACTGGATTCAAGCAAGCCGGGCTAAAGACGGCTGGAATGCCAGGGACCGGTCCTCGGAAGCTTGTTTCCGGTCCAGGGAAGACATGGTTTGGCAGTTCGGGCTGGACTGTTCCCATGAGGCACAGGGTCAGACTGATTTGCATATAGCCATGTCTGAACTGGGGTGGCAGAGTGGGCTAAAGAACGGTGATGGATTAAACCCAGATCTTTTGACTGGGTGTGAGTGTTTGATTGATTCAGATGCTCCGTCCATCACCACCCCCTTTTGTACCGCTTTTGGCCGCCATAAGTGTGGCAGGGTATGCTCAGATGTGAGTCCCTTGCTCACTTTGCCACTGGATTCAAGCAAGCCGGGCTGAAGACGGCTGGAATGCCAGAAACCGGTCCTCGGAAGCTTGTTTCCGGTCCAGGGAAGACATGGTTTGGCAGTTCGGGCTGGACTGTTCCCATGAGGCACAGTGTCAGACTGATTTGCATATAGCCATGTCTGAACTGGGGTGGCAGAGTGGGCTAAAGAACGGTGATGGATTAAACCCAGATCTTTTGACTGGGTGTGAGTGTTTGATTGATTCAGATGCTCCGTCCATCACCACCCCCTTTTGTACCGATTTGGCCGCCATAAGTGTGGCAGGGTATGCTCAGACGTGGGTCCCTTGCTCACTTTGCCACTGGATTCAAGCAAGCCGGCTGAAGACGGCTGGAATGCCAGAAACCGGTCCTCAGAAGCTTGTTTCCGGTCCAGGGAAGACATGGTTTGGCAGTTCGGGCTGGACTGTTCCCATGAGGCACAGGGTCAGACTGATTTGCATATAGCCATGTCTGAACTGGGGTGGCAGAGTGGGCTAAAGAACGGTGATGGATTAAACCCAGATCTTTTGACTGGGTGTGAGTGTTTGATTGATTCAGATGCTCCGTCCATCACCACCCCCTTTTGTACCGCAGTCTGAAATGAGGTACATTGACCAGGTTATTCCACTGAGTTCATGTAAATATTCCACAGGACAGTGGCAAGGGAACACCTGTCTTACACCACTTAAGATGCTGAACCTGACATCATTGGCATGGTATTCTCCAAATGTTTTGCGTTCACCCTGTCTGTTTTGCTGATTTTTTTTCTGTTGGCTTTAGGACTCTGTAAACTTACCACTTCCTACCAGTGCAAACGTGTTTATGCTCTCTCCTTCAATCATGATACAATTGTGCTACACCTAATTGACACTTTTAATTTGCTTGTAAGTATCTAGTAAATGGGTCTACATGTACCCGGAGCCTCAAAATTAAATGCTGCTAGTGGGCCCACAGCACTCATTGTGCCACCCTCTAAAGTAGCACTTTATGACATGTCTCAGGCCTGCAACTGAAACCTGTAATCTAGTTTCAAACTGCAATTTCAACCATGCAAAACAAATATTTTGTCAGGCCTAACCCATCCTCTTTAATACTTTTTAGAACATTAGAATTCCAATTTCTGTATTTCCAGGTCTCCCTTTTTAATTTAAATTGTTTTACTTTGTGGTATATTCTAATAGCCTTATAGCTCTTCTGCTTCATCCTATATGGTTGTTAGAGGCCTTCAGCTCGAGCATATAACTTGGATTCAGGGCTCTGAACAACCAATATAGCACTCTTCAGTGGTCTATAAAGCTAGATAAGTAACCCCTTGAGGTAGACACGAAAGGCTCATAGGGCAGGGTGCATAGGGCCTCATTTATGAGGACTTGCGTCAGTTTTACGCCACCGATGCGTCACTTTTTGTGACGCATCGGCGACGTAAAACATGCCTCCTGTTGCGCACTATTTACAAAGTGACGCATCTAAGCAGATGCGTCACTTTGTAAAGCCCTGCGCTACATTATACCTGCGTCAGGCATAATGTATGCAGAGGGGGCGTTCCCCCGCAAAAAGCCTCCTAGAAGTGACGCAGTGAAATCTATGAGATTTCACTGCGTCACTTTTAGGACGCTGTTGCGTCCAAATCTTGCGCCTGCCTCACAGCAGGCGTAAGACTGATGCAAGACCTTTCACATGGGGCTTTCCCCATGTGAAAGGACGCATTGCTGGAGTTGCGTCACTTTTGTGACACATTCCAGCAATGCGTGACTTTTGCGCTTACTGATACGTCAGAAATACTGACGTATCTGTAACTCCTTGCGCCATGATGCGTCATTGTGTAAATCTGACGCATCAATGGTGTCGCAAGGAGGGCGCAGTGAAAAGTGACGCATCGCTGTTTTCACGCAGCGATGCAATACTTTTCATAAATGAGGCCCATAGTATTTAAAGAGCAGGACATATGTACTTAGGTTTTGCATATCCTGGCAGTGAAAATCTACTAAAGTTGTTTTTCACTGTTAGAAGGCCTATCTCTACCATTCACTAACACAACATTTAGTAAGTGCTAACTTTGGATGTGGAACAGATAGAGAAATGGTGTTAAACTAAAATGATTTGAAATTTATTGTAATTTAAAATCCTCTTGTGACGGGTCAGAGGGTCAGGTAGGGTCTCTCCCTTCGGACTGGTGGTCCGCCACCCCCCTCTTACCTTGTACGTTCTCCCCACAGCTCCCACCGGATACATGGACTGAGGATACCGAGTCCGGATGGCCGGACGAATACACAACGATCGGTCCCTTTAAGGAAACGACCTCGAGGGACGAGACCCCGCCCCTCGAAAGCGTTGTGCCGTCAAAAGGAGGAAGTAGCGGGACAAGGTCGAACGGCGATTCCCTGAAGGCGGTGGAAAATGAGGAGGACGGAAGGCGATATCGAGTGACCCGAGAGACCGAGGACGACAAGCCAGGAGGCCCACGGTTGGACGCTTCGCCCCGCCACGCTCCCACGGGAGGGGCGTGGCTTCAAGAGCAAGACCGGCGAGACCTCCCATCCAGGACCAAGAGTGCCCAGACCCCGACCCCACCGAAGAACGCTATCTGTGCTTTGAACAGTACCTTCCTTCACAGAGACAGAGCACTTAGCCAGATGAAAAAAACCTATATACCAATAAAGCCCTCGTTGAAACCCCTGTTGAAAGCCCCGGTGTTTCTCTTTACCCAGACGCCATTAGGTACTGCCGCTCCCGTGGTCGGGACCCCTCCCATCCCGGAGCATCCGGGACAACTGGTGTCAGAAGTGGGATCTCCTCCACCATCCATCTGTTCGGAAAAGATGGAGGTCCTTATCGACCACATCATTAAAGGTCAAGAAAAGCTGGAATGGGCTGTTGAAAGTCAGCTTACGATGGCACAGGCTGACCGCGAACTGTTCACAAAGACCATATCCGCCCAATTGGAAGGCATCCGGAATGTGCCGCCTGCCTCTCAGTCCACTCCCAGCGAAGCCCGCCTGCACAGTCCACATCCCACAGGGATGGCCCTCCAGAAGTATGTACACGGCGAGGACCCGGACGCTTTCCTGTTAAATTTCGAGAGGGCCGCTCGCGCTATGAGCTGGCCCGAGGAGAAATGGCCTTTCTTCTTAGCACCTCTCCTCACAGCCGAAGCCCAGTCAGCTTATCAAGCAGCCAACCCCTTGGGTACGACCCCCTATGCGACCATTAAAATGGTCATATTGGACCACCTTGGCCTGGATCAAGAGGCCTATCGTGTACGCTTCAGAAAGGAGAGGGGGTTCAAGGAGAGAACCCAAAAACCCTGTTCTTCAGATTGAAGATGGCGGCTGACAAATGGCTGCGTCCGGACTTATGTAGCAAAGAGGACATTCTAAACAAAGTGTATCTGGAACAATTCATGGAGGCGTTGCCATATGCAACCCAAAGATGGCTGCGCCAACATGTGGGGATAACCGTAGAACAAGCCATAGAAATGGCATCCCAGTACGCGAGAGCCCAACCAAAGATCACTCCTTGGAAACAGGAGAAGACCCATAAGACATTGCCGCCGCCAAGACTAGACAAACGACCTAAAGTAGTACCCGAGGTGCCCCGATTTTTGAAACCTACGGGAATGATGTCTACCATGAATAAAGGACCCCAATGCTTTGAATGCGGAGAGTGGGGCCACATAGCGAGGATGTGTTCAAAAAAACGGACCCCCGAAGAACCCATGGAAGTAGGGTACCTACCACGAACCGTGATGTACTCCGCGGAAATGGGCAGTACATTCTATGTGAGTATGTGGATGAATGGTTGGAAAGTAAGGGCCCTATTAGACTCAGGGTGCAGACAGTCAGTTATCCAAACGCGTTTTGTCCACAAAGAACAAATGAATCCCCAGAGTCCTGTCTATATTCGGTGTGTGCACGGGGATGTGAAGCCTTACCCGGTCGCTTCCATCACCATAACACTGCCCCACAGAGAACCCTGTACTGTTCGGGTGGGGGTGGTGGATTCCCTGCCCGAGGACATGATACTAGGGACAGACAACCCCGAATTCCTTTCTCTCTTCAAAGAAACCCTGTCCCGACCGAGGAAAAGAGAGATTCAGCCTTCTTACTTGTCCCCTGGGACATCGACAGGAGTTTTCGCTTTGCTCAGGGAGAAGACCGTACCCTCTTCCATGCCTGGGAAAACGCACATAATTCGGATGGTCTCAACCCCCAGTCATACCCGCGTTTTGTGATCAAGAATGAGTTGCTATATCGACAGAACAGAGAAGAGGGGGAACTACAGCTATTGGTACCCCAATCCTTTAGGGAGCAGGTGCTCTTTTTCGCTCATGCCCATTTAACTGCCGGGCATGCGGGTAAGGAGAAAACCACCGAAAGCATCATCAGGCACTTCTTCTGGCCGGGGATCTATCGGGACGTGCAAGACTTCTGCGCTAAATGTGAAGTATGCCAGAGACGAAACACCCACCGACCCCCCGCTGCGCCCCTCCAAAGGATGCCCATCATAGGCGTCCCCTTTGAACGCGTTGGCATGGATATTATCGGGCCCTTGCCGAAGTCAGGTCGCGGACATTTATATGCTCTGGTAATTGTCGACTACGGGACCCGTTTTGTGGAAGCCTTTCCTTTACGTACGACCACTACCGCGGCGATAGCCGAGAGATTCGTGGAGCTGTTTTCCCGCGTAGGGTTTCCGAAAGAAGTGCTGACGGATCAGGGGACCCCCTTTACCTCCAAAGTGATGAAGGAGGTGTGTGCTTCATTGGATATTAAACACTTGAAGACCTCGGTGTACAATCCCCAAACCGACGGTCTCGTCGAACGGTACAACCAGACCCTCAAGCAAACCCTAAAGAAGATGCTGACAGCCGAAGGACCCACCTGGGACCGTCTCCTGCCCATAGCCCTATATGTCATACGGGCCCAGAAACAAAGCAGCCTGGGATGTTCCTCCTTCGAGCTCTTGTATGGAAGACTGCCCCGATCCCTCCTGGACATCACGAGAGACATGTGGGAAAATGAGGAATCCCAAGAACAAAAGAGCATGTTGGAATACACCACACAGTTGAGAACTCGCCTGGGGAAACTGCGAGAACTAGCTTACTCCAACCTGGAGCACCATCACGAAAGATACAAGAAAACGTACGACAAAGGCAAGAGACTGAGAACCCTGGACGTCGGGAAGTGGGCTCCTGTGCTATTGCCCTCCCTGAGCAACAAGAACAAACACGAGTGGCAAGGCCCCTTTCGGATCATCGAGTCCATAGGCAGCACCACCTACAGGTTGCGTCTCTCGCCCACTAAAACTCAAATGTATCACATCAACCTCTTGAAGGAATGGTTAGGACCGATACCCCAAGCAGCCCACTTCATAGGGCAGACCAACAATCCCAACACCTCGACCTTGGAGCAGCTAGTGGTCAACCAGGAGTTGTCCTCCCAGGAGAGGAGCCAGTTGGCAGAAGCCCTGAAACCATACGCAGACGTTTTTCCGACGTGCCCGGAAGAACCAACCTGGCTGAACACCGAATCGAAACGCTTCCGGGAGAAGTGGTAAAACAAAGAACTTACAGGATACCAGCAGCCAGGAAAGAAGCCGTCCGACAAGAGGTCCACGACATGCTCAAGTTGGGAGTCATCCGGCCCTCTCAGAGCCATTGGTCGTCCCCGATCGTTATGATACCCAAACCCGATGGGTCCAAGCGCTTCTGTATGGACTTCCGGGCCTTGAACGCGGTATCTCACTTTGACACCTACCCCATTCCTAGGGTGGACGATCTAATCGAGAAAATAGGAGACGCCAAATATATCACAACCATAGACCTCACGAAGGGGTATTGGCAGGTGCCTCTTCGTGAGGAGGACAGAAAGAAAAACGCCTTCGTGACGGACGAAGGTGCCTATGAATTCACAGTGCTTCCGTTTGGCCTCCATGGTGCCCCGGCCACTTTTCAATGCCTCATGAACAGGGTTTTACAACCATATACGTCATTCAGCTCGGCATACTTAGACAACATCGTTATTTACAGCCAGCAGTGGGAGGAGCATCTTCTGCACTTACAAACCATTCTGACAGCCCTGAGGAGTGCGGGACTCCACATAAACGCCAAGAAATCACGAGCCGCTTTCCGGAGTGTCAACTACCTGGGCTATGTGCTAGGGGAGGGTACCATAGCGCCCCAAAGCGAGAAAGTGCGGGCGATAGCAGCAGTCCCCTTTCCCGCCTCTAAAAGGGACCTCCGGGCCTTTCTCGGGCTGGTGGGATACTACCGCCGGTTTATTCCCGGTTTTGCCGCAGTGGCAGCCCCCTTAACGGATCTTCTCCGAAAGGACACGAAGTCCCGGGAATACAGTCATCCCTCTCCCGAGGCCTTGGAAGCATTTCAGGTCCTGAAAGCCACCATGACCACCGCCCCCGTTCTGGTGTCTCCAGATCACTCCAAACCCTTCGTATTAGCTACGGACGCCTCCAATCAGGGGATAGGAGCCGTGTTGTCCCAAGTCAGCAAGGAAGGGGTGGAACACCCGGTGTTGTACGTAAGCAGGAAGCTGTTTCCCCGGGAGTGCAAATATTCCACCATTGAAAGAGAGGCACTGGCCATAAAGTGGGCAATAGAGAAACTTAGGTACTATTTGGAGGGAAAACCATTCATCCTACATACTGACCATGCGCCCCTGAAATGGATACATCAGAACAGCAGCCACAACCCTCGAGTACTACGGTGGTTTTTGTCGTTGCAACCCTACTCTTTTACGATACACCACCGAAAAGGGAAGGACAATGGCAATGCGGACTTCCTTTCCCGGGTGTTCCCTCTCCCCGAACGGGAGAAACCAGGGGGGGAGGAATGTGACGGGTCAGAGGGTCAGGTAGGGTCTCTCCCTTCGGACTGGTGGTCCGCCACCCCCCTCTTACCTTGTACGTTCTCCCCACAGCTCCCACCGGATACATGGACTGAGGATACCGAGTCCGGATGGCCGGATGAATACACAATGATCGGTCCCTTTAAGGAAACGACCTCGAGGGACGAGACCCCGCCCCTCGAAAGCGTTGTGACGTCAAAAGGAGGAAGTAGCGGGACAAGGTCGAACGGCGATTCCCTGAAGGCGGTGGAAAACGAGGAGGATGGAAGGCGATATCGAGTGACCCGAGAGACCGAGGACGACAAGCCAGGAGGCCCACGGTTGGACGCTTCGCCCCGCCACGCTCCCACGGGAGGGGCGTGGCTTCAAGAGCAAGACCGGCGAGACCTCCCATCCAGGACCAAGAGTGCCCAGACCCCAACCCCACCGAAGAACGCTATCTGTGCTTTGAACAGTACCTTCCTTCACAGAGACAGAGCACTTAGCCAGATGAAAAAAACCTATATATCAATAAAGCCATCGTTGAAACCCCTGTTGAAAGCCCCGGTGTTTCTCTTTACCCAGACGCCATTAGGTACTGCTGCTCCCGTGGTCGAGACCCCTCCCAATCCCGGAGCATCCGGGACACCTCTTTAATGGTAAAGTCAGGATTTAAATCACGGTTCTAATAGTGCTCCTTTTAGGAAGTAGGCATTTTTCTTGTCCCAACCATTTGAGTCTTTTTCGCCTTGCTGTCTCAGAAGTAAGATTGCACCTGCAAGCCTTCATTTCTAACCAGAGTAACTCCAAGGGTCAGTTGACTGACCTCCTGCGGGAACTACAGGGATACAACAAGCTACAGAGGCCTCCATGCAAGTGTTCAGCTGACCTGCAGCAACTGGACTTCCCTAGTCCTGTGACTGGACCTGCCTGAGCCCTGCTGATCCCTGCTGGAGTGAGTCTCTGATGCTCAAGAGGTGCCTTCCCAGATTCTGGGCCCATTGCTCGCATCATTAAAAAATTCAGGCCCTTCAGAGAGCATGAGCCTGAACCACAGCATCCTGAGCCTGTGGAGCGGATGAGCCTGGACCACAGCATCCTGAACCACAGCATCCTGACCCTGTAGAGCGGATGAGCCTGGACCACAGCATCCTGACCCTGTGGAGCGGATGAGCCTGGACCACAGCATCCTGACACTTTAGAGCAGATGAGCCCGGACCACAGCATCCTGACCCTGTAGAGCAGATGAGCCTGGACCACAGAATCCTGACCCTGTAGAGCGGATGAGCCTGGACCACAGCATCCTGACCCTGTAGAGCGGATGAGCCTGAACCACAGCATCCTGACCCTGTGGAGCGGATGAGCCTGGACCACAGCATCCTGAACCACAGCATCCTGACCCTGTAGAGCGGATGAGCCTGGATCACAGCATCCTTACCCTGTGGAGCGGATGAGCCTGGACCACAGCACCCTGACCCTGTGGAGCTGATGAGCCCAGACCACAGCATCCTGACCCTGTAGAGCAGATGAGCCTGGACCACAGCACCCTGACCCTGTAGAGCAGAATGAGCCTGGACCACAGCATCCTGACCCTTCACAGCGGATGAGCCTGGACCACAGCATCCTGACCCTGTAGAGCTGATGAGCCTGGACCACAGCATCCTGACCCTGTGGAGCGGATGAGCCTGGACCACAGCATCCTGACCCTGTAGAGCAGATGAGCCTGGACCACAGAATCCTGACCCTGTGGAGCGGATGAGCCTGGACCACAGCATCCTGACCCTGTAGAGCGGATGAGCCTGGACCACAGCATCCTGACCCTGTAGAGCGGATGAGCCTGGACCACAGAATCCTGACCCTGTGGAGCGGATGAGCCTGGACCACAGCATCCTGACCCTGTAGAGCAGAATGAGCCTGCACCACAGCATCCTGACCCTGTAGAGCAGATGAGCCTGGACCACAGAATCCTGACCCTTCAGAGCGGATGAGCCTGGACCACAGCATCCTGACCCTGTGGAGCGGATGAGCCTGGACCACAGCATCCTGACCCTGTAGAGCGGATGAGCCTGGACCACAGCATCCTGACCCTGTAGAGCGGATGAGCCTGGACCACAGCATCCTGACCCTGTGGAGCGGATGAGCCTGGACCACAGCATCCTGTAGTTTGGGTTCCTGATGACCCTAAATGGCCTGTGTGTGCTAAGACACCTCTGCCCGAAACAACTGCCAAAATAAAGGTCCAGGGAAGCCCACTCTTTGTCCTAACATTGCCTTTCTGTGGCGACCAGAAATACGAGATTTGCCCTTCACACCACAGAATCAACATCCCTCGACAACCACCAACGAGAACCTCCAGCATGAATAATTCTGACAACCTACTGGCTTTTTACGCTACAGTGACGACTGTCTGTGACGCATGACCTACACTTTGCGCTACAGTGACAGCCATCCACAACCCTTAGCCTCCTCCTCGCGGTCTTCTCCCACTCAAACAGAACTCTTTGGAAGGTAGTTTTTTAGTTGGACTAAACTGGCCCCTGTATCAGTACTGCAATCCAAAATGTTGGCCTGAATGTGTGACTGGGATGCGGTCTAGCCATTCAGATGACCACGAGTGGCGCTTTATGTTTCAAGGTGTTATTTTCAATTCAAACTTAAAAAATGAATACCACTGGTTCTACTGATTGGATCTTTTTCTTTCTGCTATAATTTGTTAAAATGTACTCTATTGTTCTACATTAATTTTGGATGTTTTCCACGTGTTGTGTTTTCACGTTATTACTGTTTGTGTGCTACATAAATACTTAACACAGTGCCTCGAAATTAAGCCTGACTGATTTCATGCCACGTTACCAGAGGATTACGCATAAGTTGATTTAGTACCTCTTGAGGATGACCCTGACAGGGATTGTGGGTGTTGACTTGTTGGAAAGGTGTAGTGCAGCGGCCAGGGCTGCTGACTTCAGAGCACGGGTTTCACGGTTCAATTCCCAGCTCCGGTGGCAGATCAGCTCAGCACCATGTGACTCTGGGCAATAGCTCACCTAGGGCCCGATGTAGGTAATTGTGAAATACCAAATTCTTAATACCGAATTTTACCGATTCGGTATTAAGAAATCGGTATTTCAGATGTAGGTCTGAATTCGGTATAAAATACTGAATCCTTAATATTCGTTATTACCAAAACAGTAATTGAGATTCGGTAATAAGGAATACCTACCCATTCATTCCTAAGGGCTTGGAGGCCGATAGGAATGAATGTGAAGACATTCGGTATTACCGATTCGGTATTACCGAATCGGTAATACCGGGAGGTATTTCAAGGGTGCTTGAAGTTGGTGGTAATTATCGATTTCTTAGGGCCCAAAAGCACTCTTTAATGTGCTTTCTACAAGTACTGGATGTAGAAGAGGACGATTTGATTACTATGGTTACCCCCACTTTTTGCTGGTGTTTCACTGTTGCTCAACTTTTGTCTGGCTGAGGCCCTGGTATTCAGGACCCCAGCCTAGCTGCTTCCTCTCTAAAATGATTGCATGTACTTTAGGTACACCTCAAATTGGTTACTGGGTTACCCTTGTGAGTCCCTACTATATGGTACCTTAGGTACAAAGGGCATAGGTACCCCAGAGGCATACCATGGGCTGCAGCATGTATAATGCCACCCCTGGGAATCCTTGCAAAATGGCACCACAGGTCTGCTACTGCAGCCTGGGTAAGGAGGTGCATGCACCCCTTACTAAGATATAGGTTACCTATATCTACCTATAATCACTGACACATATAAAGTCACTCCTATTGCATGCCATATCAATCCTGAAGTCAGGGTGCTTGGTTTTGTGTGAGAGGATGCCCATGCATGAGCTGGGCCCCTCTGCAGCTTTTGGAGCCTATTCTCTGAAACTGTTCTGTGATGCAACCAGACCATATACTCTTAAGTGCATTATAACCTTGCAGTAAAGCTAACTTTGGAATGGCTGCATGGAAACATGTCGTGTTTGGTATCAAACACTTTGGAATCCTACCACTCACCAGTCTCGGTGGTGGGGGTTGAATTCCGCCCTTCTTGTGGGAGAGACATGTACACCCTGACCTAACCTGTAATAGTTTAAAAGAACCCTAGCATCACAAAATGGATGCCGCAGCCACAGACACGGGTCTGACCTCCTGCTGCTGGACGAAACTCCAGCAGGGTAGGCCTGGCCATTGGTTTTCCTGTCACAGGGAGGTGTAACCACCTCCCAGACAGGCTTTAGTGTATTAGGGCTGGGTGGGGACACTCAGGAACTGCTTTTCAGACAGTGCTGGGGGCACACTTTGTGTCCCTGTGCATACCCCAGTTCAAACCGGTTGCAGGGGCGCTCAGCCCCTACTCTGGCGAGAAACTAAACAAAGGGAAAGGGGTGTAACCACCCCTCTTCCCAGACTCTCCCATAGGTGGGTCCCCAGAGTATGTCCAACCCCCTTCTTAGTATAAGTAGGGGATCCCTGGCAACAGGACTTTAGATTATACCTGGATGACACTCTGAAGCTGAATCCTGGAACTTCATCACACTACTAAAGTCTCGAGGACTGAAGAACCCCCTGGGATCAAGTGACTCCCCTGTTCAAACAGGCACCAAAGAAGCAACTTGCCAGTCTGTATTTCCGAAGCTCCTGCCGGACTCCAGTTTATTTTCGACTCAAGACATGGACTTCCAGACTTCTCAGAGGCCGACACAAGATCCCAGCAAAGCTGAGACCCACAGCCCTCATGAGTGACGCGAACTGGAACTCCTGTACACTGTGCACATTTGCTAGTGCATCAACTTCCCGAGCTTTCTCGAAGTTGTGCATTTTGGCTACTTGCAGTCCAAGCCCTGAGCACCATCTGCACCAAAGATTGTGGGCCTACACTCCACGAGTGTTCCGTGAGCTCGCTTCTAGCATTTCTGCTTGAGGCCCCTTCGCGAACCCTGGTGCGACGACTGGCGGGTCCACATGGAAGGTAACTCTTCCTTCCTTGGGCTTTCCTGGTTGCTCCAGATATGCCCAGACTCTCCACAATGTGGTGAGGCCCTCAGACCTTGCTGGTCTGCACCGAAGCCAATCTCTGCTTTCTGCGTGGGTTGCTGTTGCCAAGGCTTGTTGGGTCCAATCTAGAAACCGACACCGAAGCACTCGACATCCTTTGTGGGACAATTCGAATCCTGTACCTGGTTGTCATTGATGCCTCCTGGTCCTCGTGGCTGAAGAGTCAAGCTTCACCTTCTTCATCTGCAAGCACCCGACATCGGTGGGCATTGGCCTATCGTCTTCCTGGTCACTGGCAAGTGACCCAGACTCTGTCCCCTCTGCTTTCAAGTTCTTCTCTTGCTTTATCCAGGCTTGGATCCCTCCGGACACTTTCTACTTGTGATCGCCAATGAAAACGACGATGAAACCCGGCACGAAAAGGCACCTATGCACCCAGCTTCCCTGGGTAAGGTAACTAGAGTACTACAGTGCTCCCGTGGGTATTGACTCTAGAACTGCCTAGTTCTTAATGGGTTTGCTCCAAGTCGTCTTCTAAGTGTCCTTTATCTTTAAAATTTAGACCGCGAATTTCCCCATAGAAGTTAATGGTGATTTGCGGCTGTGTTTAGACACTGCACGCTTTCCCCGGTTGTCACCTGTGTCACTACCTTGGGTGGATCCTGGTGACCCCAGCGATTCTAAAGGCTCTAGCCCTTGTCTCTATGTCAGTTGTGGTTCTTATACCTCTTTCTTAATATATGGTTTGGTACTCCCCTAGGGCTCTACATACAGTGTGCTAATTTACTGTGTGCTAATTGAGTTTACTGAATGTACTTTTGCCTCTAGCCTCATAAAGAGACTAGAGGGATGTGTTTAGAATAAATACATATATTCTATATATATACCTGGTGTGGTTCTCCTTTCATTTGGTCATTCACGAGATTATAAACTGGTAAAACAAGCTGCTTCACATTGCTTCAAGACTAAGCCTGAAGGCTGCTCTCCACAGCTGCCACTAGGATAGCTTTCTATAAACGTTGTCTTTAACCTACCCTCAATGAGGGGTCATTTGGACTGGGGCAAGGTGTCCATTAGAATAGTGGACAGCATATGCCAGGCCAATTTCTCACACCGGATTTACGATTTAGTGGGGATCCGCCTCCACTAATAACCCTGGTTGTTACAATTGGTGAGTGTGAATAACGATGCAGAAGAATGTTAGTTAGAAAGCCTGGAGAGAGAAAGAAGAAAATTACATCCTGACTATGTTTGGAGTCCTGATTCAGTCAAATAGTTACCTATGAGCCTGATTACAAGTTTGGCCGCAAAATCCGTGGTGAGACTGTCCGCCAGATCAGGCGTTTTTTCCTGGTCTAGTGGGTGGTTCTGCAGTGGTCTGAAAGCAGCGGTCTATCAGGCTCTTCAAAGGGTAGGGAGACAAAATATTGAAATTAAACTATTGCTATACAATAATATTGATGTTTTAATTTCGATGGTATAGAATATCGATGTGCAATAATATCGATGGACAGAATATCGATTTTAAGGTATGTATGTTACTAATATCAAAATTTTGTTTAGTGTTATGTATTTTATTATGTATTTTATATGTTTGTAAAACATGTTTTTAATGTATGTTTGGAAAATAGTAATTTTGTTTACATTTTGTGTTTTAGTATCAGAGCGGGTTGTGGGTTTATAGGGGAATACGGTGGGAAATAATTTCATTTTAATTAATTAATTATTATGTTTTTTAACATTTTTGATTAATAATTAATTAATAATTAATTGGTAATTAATTATTATTAATTAGGTAATTAAATTAATTAGAGTTAATGTAGTAATATTTTTTGTTATTGTTAATTAATAATTAATTGGTAATTATTTATTATTAAGTGATTAAATGATAATTACATTTTTATGTGATTTATGTATGTGTAGTGGGTTGTGTGTTTATAGGGGAATAGGGTGTGAAATAAATGAATTAAATTAATTAAAGAGATTGTATTTATTTATTGGTATTTACTATTAATTAATTGTTAATTAACTAATTGGTAATTAGTTTTTTAAAAATATTTTATAATATTAATTATAAATAATGTATTAATACATTTTGTTTATTTTTGTAAATATCTTGTGAAGTTAATTATTAATTGGTAATTAATTATTAACTGGTCATTAATATTTGTCAATTAGTTAATTTATAATTACATCAATTTAATAATATTCATTGTTATTCATTTATTAATTGATATTTCCATTAATTGTGTTTTTTTCTTATGTGTAGTGTGTTGTGTGTTAAAGGGGGAGAAGCGTGGGAAGTATTTTTTTGTTATTTAAGTAAATATTCATTATAAATATTTGGTATTTAGTAATATATTTTTGTAAATAAAATAATATATATTTTTTTTGTTAAAAAAATATCTAATTGATAAGTATGTTAATATAACGCTTAGGCTATTCTGCGCTTTTGCTACTATTGCACCCTCTGGAGTGGGAATAGTAATTTTTACCCCTACGCTATCCAACGCTTTCCCTACAGTTGCTCCCTTTAGAGTGGTAATAGTAATTTTTACCCCAACGCTTTCCCTACTGTTGCACCCTCTGGAGTGGGAATAGTAATTTTTACTCTTACGCTAGCCAACGCTTTACCTACTGTTGCACCCTTTGGAGTGGGAATAGTAATTTTTACCCCTACGCTATCCACCGCTTTCCCTACTGTTGCACCCTTCGGAGTGGGAATATTAATTTTTACCCCTACGCCATCCAACGCTTTCCCTACTGTTGCACCCTCTGGAGTGGGAATAGTAATTTTTACCCCTACGCTATCCACCGCTTTCCCTACTGTTGCACCTTTCGGAGTGGGAATATTAATTTTTACCCCTACGCCATCCAACGCTTTCCCTACTGTTGCACCCTCTGGAGTGGGAATAGTAATTTTTACCCCTACACTATCCAACGCTTTCCCTACTGTTGCACCCTTTGGAGGGGGAATAGTATTTTTTTCCCCTATGCTATCCAACGCTTTCCCTACTGTTGCACCCTTTGGATTGGGAATAGTCATTTTTTCCCCTAAGCTATCTAACGCTTTCCTACTTTTGCTCCCTATGGAGTGGGAATAGTAATTTTTACCCCTACACTATCCAGTGCTTTCCCTACTGTTGCACCCTCTGGAGTAGGGATGATAATTTTTACCCCTACGCTATCCAACGCTTTCCCTACTGTTGCACCCTTTAGCGTGGGAATAGTAATTTTTTTCCCCTACGCTATCCATCGTTTTCCCTACTGTTGCAACCTCTGGAGTGGGAATAGTAATTTTTACCCCTACGCTATCCAGGACTTTCCCTACTGTTGCACCCTCTGGAGTGGGAATTGGAATTTTTACCCCTACGCTATCCAATGCTTTCACTAATGATGCAATATGTAGAGTAAGTAGATATTAATTTATATGTAGAGTTTTTAATTTATTTTAAATGTATATGTATGAGTTATTATTTTTTAAATATGTTTTAATGTTTATATCTATAATTTGTTAAATTATATGTATTTGTAAATTATTTTTACATTATTATTAATACATTTAAAAAAACAATATTTTTTACTTCTATATTTTTGTACTACGATATTTGTTTCCGATATTTTTGTACTTACCTTTATGTAGATAGAACTTCGATATTTTTGATGTGGATATTTTTGATTCGATATTTTTGTATGTCTATATTCTGTCTGTCAATATTATGTCATAGATTCTCTTCAAAGAGCCTAACAGGGCAGACCGCTGTTCTCAGATCGCCGACTGCACCTTCCTGCATGTTGTGACATACATGCCACACAGTGCAGGAAGGGGATGTAAATCCAGGGGGCACTCCATGGGC
Organism: Lissotriton helveticus; assembly: GCF_964261635.1. NCBI lineage: Eukaryota > Metazoa > Chordata > Amphibia > Caudata > Salamandridae > Lissotriton > Lissotriton helveticus. Next base: position 1,710,492,978 of record NC_136069.1, on the reverse strand, counting down.
ACCCCCAGGCACAAATCTGCCTTTGTTGCCAATCCTCCACCCTTATCATGGAGGGATCACTGCTATGAAAAGGGCAGATGAAATGGCAACCCAGAATATGCTTGGTGGTGCCAACTGGGGCACCACCAGCATATTCCTGCCATGGAAAGAATGCTGGCCTAGCTGGATCCTTGATACTGGCGGGACTGGTGGTCATGTGGCAGTTCGCCCGCTGCAGTTAAAATAATGTGGTTGGCCCGCAATGCAGCAGTTGTTGGACCGCCACCAGGGGTTTGGCTGTTCACTTGCAATCAGCCTCTAAGTGTGGAATGACTGAGTTATGTGAAATAAGTGACTCTAGATTGCTCTGCATACAACTTATGACACTCTCTTTTAAAACAGAGAAGTGTACTTATGCTACACAGATTCATTCAAGGTAGACCAAGCTATATGAACTGTACGTTTCATAAGTTTTTATATAACACATTTTAGTTGCTACATGCTCCTTGAGTGAAGAGAATTCTCTAAAACACCCTTAAGCTGCATGTTTTGTTTTCACCACTCAGGGCTCAAACAAAGGTAAACTTAGACCTGAAGTTTAAGATTACCTCTATGAATCAGCCCTTAGACTTCAGATCTAAGATTACCTTTGAGAATTGGGCCTACAGACACATCAATTTAATTTGCAGCTAAGTGTATATTTAACTTTGTGGCAGACAGAAATATAATTTCCATCTGAGCCTCCTCAGGTAATTTGTAGGAGTTACTTTCTCCTGCAACAAGACACTACCAAGGGTAACAAAGGTAGTCTATGCACCTTGAGTGATGTGCACATCTTTTATAAATCTAAAATCCTCCATTCTCATTAAAATAATTCATTAATAATGTCCACTTCTTATTGCGGTTAGTGTTACTAGCCGTGAAATCACAGACGGCCGCCATTTTGCATTTCTCAAGCCATCATTAATGATAAGGCCAGAAATTCACAACCAAGTAGAAGAGAAGTGTGGTTCATAGACAACAAGTAGATCTGAACTTGTGTGCCTACATTTATTCTGACTCCAAGATGCCATGTGATACCTTCTTGGATAAGCCATGAAAATAAAAACATGGACATCTAGCTTGATAACCCATTAAAATGATTGCAATAAACATTGTGCCTCTTTACAAGCTGCGGTGCATTGATGCCAGCACAACTACAGGCCAGACATTTGCTGCTCATTGTGCCAGTAAGTAATTTAACCTGACCAGGAGTTTCCTTTATATTTTCCTGCTATTTTGACCTTCAGTATTTTGACATCTGGGGGTATATTTGCAAGAAGTGCCACTAAGCAGGTTTGACATTGCTTATTAGCATTTTCTTTACCGCTGTCTATCGCTCAAAACCAATGCGAATGCCATGTTTGCGAAGTATTTCCAATAGTTACATGGCGTTAGAATCAGCTAGCACCAGCAGAAATTGATGCTAACTTTAGCGCCACTGCAATACAAATTTCGACGTTAGCTTGAAAAAAGTGCCGGCTGCCAACTGGCAGCAAGAAAACTCCTGTTAGGCAGCCGGACATCACATTTTTGCATTAAGCGGGAAAAATAACGCACAATTACACTGCAAATAAAAAGAAACAAAAAACCCTGAATGTTGATTGGAGCAGCCTGGACCCAGTTCCGCACCAGACAACAACCCCCCCAACACTCCCAAGAGCAAGGATGACCTGCCAGATTCCCAGTGTAAGAGGAAGAGGATAACCAGTTTCAGTCAGGAGGAAAATTAGATCCTGATTGCAGAGGGGATGGAGCATCAACACCAGCTCTTTGTCAGATCCAAGGTGTAATTGCCGATTAAGTTGCCATTTGGCAGTCCATTGTCAGCAAGGTGAAATCTGTAGCAGAAGTCAAGAGGAAAGTCACCGACTGGAAAAAGCGCCGGCATGATGCCAAGCACAAGACTAAGCAGAAACTGTCCAGCAATCGTCAGGCAGCACTGCAGACCAGAGGTGGCAGTCCAGCGCCACAGGAGGAGCTTGATGCCTTGGAGGAGCAGGTGTCCGCAGTTATTGGTGAAGAGTTGGTGGTTGGAGTAAAGGGATAGGACAGTACTAACTATGACCAACTACATCAGGCACAGGGTAAGTAACAATCAGGGACAGGGGGGACTGAGTAATGTTGTTTCCGTCCATGTACCTATGTCTCAGTGACCACCCACACTATGTGCACATCAAATGCTAGTCACGTGTCCCTTGAGCTGTTGTTATCATTTACAAATACATTGAAAGTCAGATAATGGTGATGTGAGGGGCTAGTAATTAAGTGCACATGCGTATGTACAATGACAAGTGAGCAGTCATGTGTCTTCTAACTCTGGGGCATAGTTACAATAAAAGTGATGGAGCACGGCATTAGCCTTCTTGGGTTAACGTCATGCTCCACCACTTTTGAAACGATGGGCAGGGCCATAAATACAAAAAATTCGGCTCAGTCCTGTGTTTCACCCTCCACTGGTGCTCCATGTAGTTGCCTTGCACCAACGAAGGCACTCTTGCACCATTGTACGAGGGTGCCTGCGTTGCAGGGTAAGATTACTTATGTGCAGGAAGGTGTCCCTTCATGCACATAAACAATCCGTAATGACAGCACTCATGAGTTGCAGCTCTTATGTGAGCATAAACAACAATATGGTGCAGCTCCGTGTTTTTCACAGCGCTGATGCCAATTCCATCTGCCTAGTGACAATGCAGGCGCCCTGGCACCATTGAGCAAGGGATCCTGCATCGTGGTGAATGATTAATTTGCATGCAGGAAGGGACACCTCCCTGCACATAAACAATCATGCATGCTGTTTAGCTGTCTCAATATAGGCTTCACAATGCAGCAACACTTACAAACAGCAAAAATAAGGACAAGCCTAACATTTAGCATTGTTGCACATTGTCAATACCCTGTTATTACTGCACCTACTGTTGGCCTAGCGACGTATTTACATCATCCTTGGTAATACAGGGCAGCATCAAAATCATTGGCTGTTGTAGTGGAAGGTCCACTGCAACACCCATTGCCTACCCTTCTCACGCTAAGTATAGCATGAAAAATTGCCTCATTCACAACGCAGTGCACAGCCACATCAAGTGGGTTAACACTGCCCTGTAAATATGCCAAAGCACATTTTGCCACAGTAAATAACAAAATAGTAGTGTTCCTGTGGCGATAGGGGCTTCTAAATCTGCCACAAGCAATAGTAATTACTTAATTGCTGGTTCGGTGTGTGCAGCTGAATGCATCACACATAACAACATAAACAAATGTTGGATATAACTTTTTGAAGTTGACTTCCCCTTGTTGTTTAGATGAAAACCCACCCATCTTTTGCAAGCACCTTGCATTGCAGGTGTGCACATTCAGTAATGAACAATAAATGAAATACTGGAGGCCGCCCGGTGCACTTAAAATGTGCCCATGTGTTCCAACATTCTAACTATTGTGTTGTGCCCCAGCACTTTAGTAATGGTTTCTTTAACCCCTTCAGCACTCGTGACAAGGTCAGCTTGTCATGGGCGTAACCAGTGCTACGCGGATGACGAGCTGACCTTGTCACGTAACGCGGGATTTTTAAAATCGCAGCGCGCAGCGGGAAAACCGCTAGCGCGCATGCGGTTAAAATATCAACACACCTGTTGTGGATGCAATGCTCATTGAAACACACAGTCACCGTTCCTTACATGGTAAGTGATGCACCGATGAATGGTAATTGGCTGCACGCTGCCTTACTATTTTTCCTCATAATGCGTTTATCCACATGAAAGTTGCTTGGAGTGATGTTCCGTTGGCAGTGTGACATTGTGTTCATGGTCCTGGGTTTTGCGGTCAATGACACACATTTACATGCGTGGAACATGGGATTTAGGTAAAGTCAACCATGGGAGGGAGAAATAGCCATTTGATCTGTGTAAACATTCTTCTTGCAACAAATGCATGGAATGAACACATACAATACAGAATGTATCCTCCATGTGCTCATCCCTGTTATGTTCAACTAGGGTCTGCTGTGCAGAAATGCACCCATCCTTGAAGCCTGCCTCAAAGTCCTCGGTCCTCCTGCTTGCATTTTGTCATCATTGTCACTGTTGTGGAAAACACAAGAGGAGGGAGGGCTGAAAAGTTTTACATTAGCTGTTCCTGTGTAAGTAGAAATATGCTGGCTTGCACGTTTAATTTGTTCCCGCACCAAGTCCATTCAAAATCTGGTCTAAGGAGTATATGTCGTGAAATCACACCATCAACCCAAGAAAAGCATCCTCTGGTGTGCTGGATGACACGTGTAAACTTCTAACAGATTGCAACATCTTCCTGTTGTGGCAAACCACAAATGAAGCAAGAGTAGCATGCACATAATAAAACACTTGTCAACATGGGTACTGAACTGTGGGGTAGTCAGTTGTTTTTTCTGACCTCAGTCTTCAACACACAGAGGGATCAATGGACAAATACACATATTGCAGAAGACATACCTATGCTGCCTCACATCCTGCTTAACACCTACACTAAAACAATGCAACACAAAGGATGTAAGTGATTCCCTTTTGAAAAATAGGTTAGGATGTAGCCACTTTGTAGTAGTTACACCACATAAAGGTAAAGTGTGTGGTTAAGCGCCAAATTGCTAACACCATGCTTCATCATAACAAAATATATGGGTTCTGTAGATTTTTAACTTTAAGCTGCACCCCTGTGTTTGCAATTGTGCCTGTGGGTATCAAACCTACCTTGCATCAACACAGGTACCCTTGCACTAACATGCAAGGGTTTCTAGATAGAGGGAATGATTATTTCTGAACAGGAAGGTGTTCCTACCTGCACATAAACATCCATTCATGGGATTTACCGGTTTCTATGTGTGCTGCACACCTTGAAACACATGGATACTTCAATAATTAGGAGAAGCAAAGCACATCTCCTTGTCTTATTGACAAACACATTCACTGTGTCCCTGGTCTCAAGTGCATGAGTGGCCTCCTCCTTATGCCACACTTGTAAGTAGTTGGCCGTGGCAACATCAATGAAGGCGGGGTGCAGAGGATCGATCACCTCAAAACCCAGTGACCAACACTTACATGCAACCTGTAGCATGTAAAGGAGCCTTATCCACAATGCAGCGTTTATCCACGTGAAGTAGCTTAACGCGGCATTGTAAATAAGGTGAAGCACCTGCACCATACTTTTGCCCTATTTGGAGTGAGATTAGTAAATGTAACCTCTCTGAAGTGGAACAAATTCCTTATTGTTGTTTAGAATGGCAGCAGTACATTTCACCCCTCCAACAATTTCCCTACTGTTGCACAGACTGGAGATGAAATAGTACATTTTACCACTCCGAAGTCAACATTTCCCTACTGTTTCATACACCACAGTGGTAATAGTATGTCTAATATTCTTTGACTCCATTAGTTTTTATAATGTTGATTAAAAAGATTCTATAGCATTAAATGTTTTTTTTTAATATTGTATTTATTGTCTACATTAATCATTATATTCTTTATTTTAATTTTTTTAAATATTTTTTATGGTTTTATTGTGAATGTATGTTTTATGAAGGGTTACACTTATATTTTGCAAATGTGCTTTTGATTTTTTTTATAATTTACTTATTGTCTACATTAATTAACATATTTTTTCTTATTAATTTTTCTTTTTTTTTCTTAACAGCGTTTGTATGTTTTATAGATGTTCGTATGTATGTTTAGAGGTCGAATCCCATTGATGTGTCACTCTAAATAAAACATATGCTGTTTCAAACAATAGTGCCTGGAGAAGCTGTATGTCACAAGTGATGTAATATGTGATAAACAGTTCATTGCTGGGGCATAAGTTATAGTTAGGCCAGGTAACCTCAACTGCTGAATTTCAATGGGTTTGTATGAGTGAAATCTAAGCCTAACTGTAACGTCCCTGTAACCTTTGTTTTTTTCTGTGAATTCTAAGTTTTTTTAAATTCTATTTATAAACAATAACATACCTGTAACCTTTGTTTTTTTCAGTGAACTGACCATTACAAAATAAATGGTTGAATCCCATTGATTAAATATCCGCAAATCCGTGTTAATATGGCTGGGCACACAACCTGTACTGTTCTTGTTCTTAGAGCCTTTTTAACAATTGTGGGAGAAAAAATCCTAGCACTTCCTGGACACTGCCACGTGACTAGAAAAGTACCATGATTTGGGGGTTAATTTCCAGCACCCTCATTTGTGATGATCAAAATGCTGGGCAGGCAAGATGACATTGCCGTCACTGACAGTCTTCCACTGTGGCAGCTTCTGTAGTGCCAGGAAGCTTTAAATCAGCAGACCATGTCCCACTAACAGGGAGCACACCGATCCACCAACCCATAAATCAGGCCATGACTCTTTTACTGGAAACCTATTTACCACAGAGTGTGGCAAGAAAATATGTCAGCACCATTAGGTTCTGATTGGGCATGGGTGAACCAAGGAGATCTCAAATTCTTTGACATAAGTTTTGACAGTGGTTCATTTGTAAAAGAAAAAGTGCCTGGCTCTTGTCAGGAGGCAGCTTGCACAAGCCCAGTTCTTCTGTTAGTGCCACCAAAAACAGAATCAACTACTAACCATGAAAGTGGGGAGAAAATGTGGTGTAATAGCCAGAGCTGCCGACTTCAGGGTTGGGGAACCAGGGGTATATTATCAAGACAGGCGATAAAATTATCGACGTTTTAGCGGTAGAAAACTGCCGCTAAACTGGCGATAATGGGCTTGATAATATGCTCTATGGAATTCCAACTGAAGCCCATGTTAGATGTGAAGGACATTTAACATGGGCTTCAAGTGGATAGAGCATATTATCAAGCCCATTATCGCCGTTTTAGCGGCAGTTTTCTGCCGATAAAACGGCAATAATTGTATTGCCTGTCTTGATAATATGCCCCCAGGTTCGAGTCCAGGCTTCAGCTATGCATCCTGTGATTCCTTTCAAATCACTTAATCTCCCCATAAATGAATTTGTCCTTAACTGGTGCTCATGAAAAGTGCTGGTGTTAATGATTAAGTGCTTGTGCTGAAACTACTGGCTCAAATTAAGCACTGGGTGTAGGAGGTACATGAAGGGAGGACTGGTGCTGCTAGCATTGCTCCTCACAGTGGACAATGTGGTGAGGATTGTGTTCTGGAATGTGGCTCTTTTTGACTCTCCTTTGCTCCTTTATTCTCAAAACCATTTGGAGCTAATGATTTTGGTCCACTTGTGTGAGGGGAACATAGTGGGGCCTGATTTGCCTGGTCCGCTTATTATAGGTCCCGTGTGGTGCAGCTGAGGATATTGACTGTAAGTTTTAAGAGGGGGGTTGGAGTTTGTGAAGGGGATTTTTAACTGATATGCCTTGGCTGGTCTGTAGGGGTCTCATTGGTAAATGGGGGAATCACCACAGCCTTTGGTTGATCAGGAATGGTGACCAGTTGGCCTTGTCTATTGAGATGAAGATGGAAAGTGGATTTTGGGGGGCATGATTTTTGCTGTGTTGGCAGCCCAGTCATCTGGTATGCCTGTTCCAACTCCATTTGTGGCACTGATTCTCTGGACCTGATGAGCCGAATGTGGTTTTATTCTGGATTGTGCTTTATGAGACCTTTTGGGAGGTGTTTTCAGGGAAGGGCTGAGGCGGGTGCTCTTGGTGCTATGACACCGTTCAAAGGGTGGCATGGAGGGTCCCTCTCTGTAGCGAAACAGGTTCACTGCCCTTGCAGCAGGTGTATGGAACGTGTGTCGGATGTCTTAGCATCAGTTGACAGTTCTGTTGAGTCTTCAGGACCCTCTTCAGGTGGTCTGGCAGTGTGTGAATTTGTAAAGCACTGCGCAACACCAAGTAGAGTATCCAGGTGCTGGAGCAGGTGAATAGACAAGGGCTTATAGGTGTAGTGAGTCAGCCTCGAAGGGAAACATCATTAACAACGAAGGCATTACTACGTGTAACGTTTACTACGGGGCACTTACCACGTAAACGTCTTTTCCACGCGTATGCCTTCCACGATCGTCTTTACCACGCAATAATCATTCCGGTCGGGAAAATAAATAAAAAAGCGTAGGATTAAAAAAGGGGGGTTTGGGGGGTCTCCCCCATAAAAAAACGAACCTGCCGCGCCGAAGTAATCAGCGTCGTTAGAGAGGAAGCTGGAATAAACTTCCGCTTCCTCTTTACGACGTACGAGCGACTTGGTAAAGGTGATGCGGGCAAATCGAATTCCGTTGTAACGCATTCCTGGAAAAGGCATGCGTTGCAACGGAATACGTAGTAACGACATACAACCGCCTCAAAGAGCCAGGTCTTCTGCTTCTTGCAGAAATCAAGAAGCAAAGAGGAGACACTGATGTGTAGTGGGAGGTAATTTCAGGGTTTAGTTGCAAGGTGGAGAATGCCAGACCTCCTCTTCTGCGGATACGGGGTGTTGTGTGAGTGAGAGTGAGGCTGAGCTTTGGTATCTGGTTGGTTGGTGGAAGTGAAGGAGGTTGGTAAGGCATCTTAGTTTTAAGTTGTGTAGAGTCTTGTATCCATGCATAAGAATTTGAAATGGCTTTGATTATGTATGGGGAGCCAATGGGGCTCTCTGAAATGTAGTGTGATGTGGGTTCGTCATGGGAGGTCTGGAGTGAGTCTTACTGCAGTCTTCTGGATGGTCTGGAGTCGGTGGAGGAGGTGGGATGAGATTCTGACATGGTGCGTTCCTGTATTCTAGTCTGCTTGTGATGAGGGCTTGTGTAATGGGAAACTTGGTTTTCCAGGGTATCCATTTATCTTGCGTAGCATGCGGAGTGTAAGGAAGGAGGAAGAGCGGGGAGTGTGAAAAGAGCCTTCACTTGCTTGGTTCCACTCACTCTTGTCTTTCCTGCCTTGTTACAGTGGCTGTACCATCTCACAGGCTCTGCCTTCCTTTGGGATGGCTGAAGGCTCCATGTGCCTGTCGTAGTCTGTTCTTTCAGCCAAGGCTCGGTGTGAATTTTGCTTTACCAGTGTGTTATGGCCATGAGGTTGTTCCTACATATTGGCCAGACCTACTAGTTTAGAAGTCAGGCTACTGCTTTGGCATATATATATGGTGGTTTTGCTGAAGCTGTGGGTTGAAGCTGTTTTAGAGGTTAAACCAAGGTCCCAAAGCAGAGATAAACCTAACAGCAAGTTACAAAAAAGTCAAGCTGTTGTCCTAAAATCCATGCCTAATGGCTGCTCCTAGAGTCACTAATCTGACATAACTGCACCAAGCAGCTATGTTTGCCAATGAAGAAATTAGTTGCAAGGGTAGAACTGAAAAGTGAACACAAAGCTCTCTTGCTTGTGCCAGGATTTTTCTATCTGATGTTATCATCTACGTAAGAAGCCACATTGTCCATAACAGACGTGTATCTGATGTATCTGGTTGGGTCGGTTGGCCTAACGCTGTTCATGGCCATGAGGGGTTTGGTGATTAACCTCATCGCTGCTTGAGTTTCCCCTGCTGTGCCGGACAGCAATAAAAACGGGTGGGGTCATGACGAGCTCAGCTCGTCATAAGCACACGAGCACCGTGCTGCATAACGAGCTGAGCTAGTCATGAGCATGGAAGGGGTTAATGGGGGTCTTTGTTTGGCATTTCCTCGGTGTGGGTATGGTATGTCCTTGACAAGGGTACAGTAGTCGCCCATGATAAACGGAAGACCACTTGAGTGCACCCCGATCACTCAACATAGCCCAGCATTCTACAAAGCACGTAGGGCACATCAAGGGACTTGTGACACATGTCTGTCACAATGAGAAGATAAGGAGCAGGAATGAGAAAATTAGGAGCAGAATGAAAAGATTAGGTAAGGAAGACCCATGGCTGCTCCACTAGAGACCTCTGACCCAACCACCACCACCATGTCTATGGTCCCTTTGGATTCCTCTGTCTCCCCAGCCGTGAAACAGACGTCACAGGGGTCAGGATATAAAATGGACTCCTGTCTCTTTAAACCTTGAAGACATCCTTACATAACATAGGTCAGCCTTTATTACAAGGAAGAGTTATCTAATTATTAAACATCAGGTCCTTTCTTCTAGTTCTGAGGTTTGTCTTTTGTCTTCAAGGCGCCTCGGGCACAAACTCTTCGGAAGAAAATAACTTCCTCTTTGCTGCTTGAAGGCATTTCATAATCAACAGTCAGTGTTTTTGCTGAAGCCTCAGCCATAGAAATTCTCATCGTGAAACACGTTATTGACATTTCATAATTGATAGTGATTCTGTTTACTTGGACTGTGCCAAAGTATTGCTTAACTTTGAACAGCGGAGGGATACATGGAGGCAGGAATCAAGATCTGGCACACAGAGGAGTCACCTTTGTTACATTTCATCCTTTATAGATGTCACAGTGCAGTGGTAGCTACACACTGAGGGGCATATTACCAAGGGTGGCGCTATTGACCGCTAAGCGACGATAATTCCATCGCCCTATTACCAAGCTGTCGCTAACACCAGTTAGCGACTGCTTGTAGGCGATAGGGAGCGGTTTGGGGCCCGCTTTGCATGTCAGCGATGTTTATCGCTAATGACATGCAAAGTGGGCGTACCCAACCCGTTAGCGACTGAAAGCAGTCGCTAACCTCGCTATCGCCTATTACCAAGAAAGGCGAAGCGATGGAAATATTCGCGCTAAGCGCGAATATCGCCAAACGCTAACGCCTGCAAATACCAGTTCTTAGCCATGTTATCCAATGGGAGGTGGATAACATGGCTAACAGCATTTGCATGCTAATGCGTGAACACCGCTGGTTTTCCAGCGATATTCACACTAACACCTGCAATATTATCGCTTTTGAGATAAACGTTGTTAATAGGACGTTATATCAGCGATAATATTGGGCGAAGCGCGGCGCTAAAAAAAATAACGCTAAGCTCAGTTAGCCATAAATATAGCTAACTGTTGGTAATATGCCCCTGGGTCCGACAGGATCCAGGGGCCGAGAGGAAGCCGGAAGTGAGGAAGCGGGAAGTGTACCAGGGACGAGAACCTGATCAGTAAAGATGGGGGATGCACAGCAAGGATAGGAGCTGGGTCTTCCGAGGTTCGCCCTCACTCGGCTCTGTGTGTTAGGATTAGATATTTAGGAAGCAGGACAATTACTGCTGATAATTGCACATGATATATCTAGCTTTAATTCTGTTGCAGCACTTATACCCTCTGCATTGTCTCTCTCTTATCCACACTTCTCTCTAAGGGGGATATTCATGAACTCCTTGTGCTGCCGGAGTACCACTTTTTGTGATGCTCCCACGGGGAAAACAACCAAGTCAGTAATGGCGGGCTTGTCTTGTGGGTGGGAGGGTGTAGGCACTGGGGGAAGAAACCTACATTACCAGCGGGTCCCACGTCTTCTCTCCTGCTCTCCTGTCTCCAACAAGAACAGCAAGCAGGCAGCCAGACTCCCTCCCCTAACCCAATCACAGCGCTGTAATGAAGCATTGTGATTGGTCGGGATGGCGCACAGCCAGGGACTAGTGGGGTGGGTATGTTTTCAATGAGAAGAGCAGAGTGCACATGACTGGTTGAGGCGGCCAGTGAGGGCTGACTAAACAGTCTCTGGATACTCAGGAGTGGGCATACCATTCCTCTCCTTTGTAGTGATGAAGTCGCAGACTGGAGAATATTTCATCAAGTTTATTAGGTCACTACATGGTTGTGGAGCCAGAGAAGGCAGAAGCTCCACTCGGTTGAGCTGACACCCTGCCCAGCTTGGAAAGTGGAACACCGTCTCCCACCCCCCGCCAAGCAAACATAAAATGGTAATAACTTAAAATGATTACCATTTTATCTTACTGCTTCTCGCACTGCACATAAATAGTGGGCCAATGCACCTCCGCCATAGCGAGGAGCCGCCCCTGGACCAAATCCTATTCATGAGGCCACACAAAGCCACTTTGAGTGGCTTTGAATGGTTTCATCGATATGGAGTTAGGCAAGGCAGCGCAAATCACTACGCTGCCGTACTCTGTGTCAAGTAGGCGTTCAATGGGCGCGTTCCTAAGAAACACCCATGGAATTTGACCCTGCCCCAGATTTACAATGTGATGTAAACCTAGGGGTGAACCAAAACCTTACGCCTCCTGAGGTGAAGCGTAACCAGGAGAAATATCTTTATGTTTCCTTGTTTATTGCTCTTTTTGTATGTGCTGCTTTCTGCAACACACATAGAAAGAGGAAAATGCCTCAATGTATAGTTTCTGTGTAGGAAGGAGCCGCTTTCTGCACAAAAGCAATCCTGCCTACAACAACGGGGAAAGGAGAGGAACATTGGATAAATACGGTGCATTCCTGCCCTTTTACTTTGACATAAGACAGCACAGTGAGGAGATTTGCCCTGCGCCAAATCCTCTTAAGTGTGCCCCCTCAATGTGGGACTTATCCACCCTCCTGACCCTTCCTTGCCCACAGCTGTTGAGCAAACATCTGCAGGCTGCTCTTCAATGCAAAGCACCTTTGCCAGCATGAATGCTTGTCCATTGCCTACTTCTGATGCACATGCAATATTTTGGTTAACTAACTCCTGCTTCTTATTGTTACCATTGATCTATGTTATACTTTCTTTTGGTTGTAGGACAGCGCTCTACCACTACAGCTGTATCAAAAACAAGTCAATAAAATGCAGATGCCATTTCTGGAAGATTGCTTGCATTTCCCATGATGGTGACCACGGTGGAAGAGGAGAGGAAGCGCTACTGGGGCTGGAAGAGGGTGGACCAACAGAAGCGCTGCCAGGTTCTCAAGACAATACCCAGTTATGAGAATAAGGGGGCATATTACCAAGCTTAAGCGAAAAATATCGCTAAGCTTGGTTAGCGGCTACACTTATATCGCCGAGCTGCACCTATTTTTATCGCTAGGAGCCTTGCTATTATCAAGGTTTATCTCCTAAGCGATAAAAATCGGTTGAAATGCATGAATATCGCTGAAAAGTCAGCGATATTCATGCATTACTGAGCTAATGCTCTTAGCCATGTTATCCACCTCCCATTGGATAACATGGCTAAGAACTGCTCAGGGCAGGCGTTAGCTTTTGGAGATAATCGCGCTTAGCGCGATTATTTCCAAAAGTTGGTAATAGGAGTTAGCGATGTTAGCGACTGTTTCCAGTCACTAACATCTTGGCACGCCCACTTTGCATGTCATTAGCGATATATAATGCTGACATGCAAAGTGGGCCACCAGAAGCTCGCTATCTCCTACTAGCTGTCGCTAACTGGTGTTAGCGACAGCTAGGTAATAGGTTTATTAAATTATCGCCGCTTTAGTGGGAAAAATTCCCGCTAAAGCAGCGATAAGGCCCTTGCTAATATGCCCCAAGATGCCTTTAGATTGGTTGTCTCTACATTTGTCATTTGTGGACACCCTAAACTGGAGTATAGTTCTGGTGTTAGAAGGAAGTGATTTGTCTCTGATCAGGTGGAAACTGATGAGGACTTCAGAAACTCTTTGGCACTGCATCCTCTGGCAGGGCAGAGACACCAGGGACACCAATCCTTCTCTTGTTTCTCACTTGAGCTTGAACTTGCACCACACGTCACTTCCCAAAGGTGTGTCCTTCTTGCAGATCTGTGGCACCTGCCTCAGCCTCACGACTGATGAAACTGGTGCAACATCCAAAACTGCATACAAGAAAAAAATGAATTACCAAACCCAACTTTATATGACAGTTTCAAATATTGAAGTTGCTCTTAGTTTAAATTGACATTTGAACACAAATCACTACCCAAAACATCTTGACTGCTATAATGAGTGCTATATTTACAAATACCAGAGCCATTTTTAAACTGAAACCACTGAGTGCTTGGTTTTCCATAAATGGGAGAAAAACTAATCCTAATAATTCAGGGTTAAAGATGCTCAAATTGCACTTGCTGGAATCCAGTGCTGCACTTAAAGTTCTGTGCACTGAGCACAAAGTGCTCTGAACAAACTCCCAGAAAATATTTACACATAGGTAATCTCTGTGTTCCAATTAGAGATCCCCACTGAGGCAGTGCACAGGCCACCACTTGACCAAGTTCAGAAGATGCAGTGGACTTCCATCAGGATCAGCACCTGCACCCCCACCTAGACAGGCAGAAGGTCCCACGTGGTGAAGCACACACTGCTAGTCAGCGGGGGTGACTGGCTGCCCTTCTGTCTCACTGTGGTGGTTCCAGAAGAGGCATCTTTTCAATGGATGGCCCAAGGACCAGGATACAAGGCAGAAGAGCTTTCCTGGTAGGGCACAGGGCTGCTACACATCACCGGTGACTAGGCTGCCCTTTTTACTCACTGCGTTGATTCCATAAGAGGCACATGTCCTCCTGATTGGTCAATGGATGGGTAAAGAACCTGGATGAAAGGCAGAATCCAGAGAGAACAGTATCTGAAGTGAGGGGACCTTATGTGTAGACACCTTGGAGAGGGTGATTGTTCCCTAGAGTGTTTCTGCATTGGAAGGTCATTGTGTGCAGAGTGATGTACTGATGAGAAGGGCTGACCCGGGATGTGCCATGCTGGGAGCAGCAGCTCTACTAAGAGCTGTTTGCAGATTGCCACTACAGTTATGGAAGACCTGGTAGAAGGGCGTGTGCTGTCCCGACAAATGGGTGACAGCTCCGTGAAGCGCGTTGGTAATGTCTATGGAAGGTAAATCCTACATGAGGACAAGCAAGCAATCAGGTAACAGGCCAGCGAATTAGATTGATCATCAAACTAACCAATAGTAGGCAATGGGCAGGCCCTAAGCACACTGTATGTTTTTTGTGTGGACCCCAAGAGGTTTTCTGTAAGAAGAAAGCTCACCACTGCCTGGTAGACTAGAGCTAAAAACAACAGGTGGTGCTCACACCTGTGGAAGTGGGTGTGGGATGTGCTGGTGCTTAGCTTGCAACCTGTAGGTCACATACAGATGTCTCCTGTAAGTGCATAATCTTAAAGTGTTTCTTCATGGTTTTGGATGTGTGTACTGCTGGTTGTGCACTGATGTCTGCAGAAGGTGCTTGAACCTACAGAATATGTCATTGGCATTAGAACCTGTGACCTGCACATTACATGCCCTCCCCCTTCTCTGTCAATTCCCACAGCGGGCATAGGTTATCGTGCAGAGTTTCTGGGATAAGGCATTGAGCTCAGTGTGTGTAAGACACCAAACGCATACACAACCATTCTTGTAGCAACATTTTCTCTTCTTTGCTGCCTCCATCAAAGGACTGAACTTTGGGTATTTACTCAAAGTGGAGCACAGCAGTCACCAGCATTGTTCTTAGACCACAAGTCAAAGACAAAAGGCTGCACACAGGTCCCTGAGTCTGGGTACTGTTTGGAAACACATGGTGCAACAGTGAATTGGTTGTTTAGGACGGCCTTTGTTTCACAACTGAGCCTTCAACTGTTGTTCTGACTGACATCTTTTTAACTCATGGACTATGCTAATAGTGGAGCATGCCCTGCCTCACTAGACTTGGAACCTAAGACCAATGTCAGTATTGACTTGCTGACATTTCCTACTTAACTTTCAACAGATCTCATTACCGTGAGCATTGCCTCATAGATGTGGCTTAATATCTAGCCACATGTCCACTCACAAACACACTCACAAAAATAAACTCACACACACACACACATGCGGGCACACATATACACACACTGGCACGTTTATGCATTGGCTGCCATGTATTGCTGCTGATGTTGGTGGAAGGAGTGAAGGTGTGGAGACAGAGGCTGCCATGTATTGTGGCTGATGTTGATGGAAGGGGTGAAGGTGTGGAGACAGAGGCTGCCATGTATTGCTGCTGATGTTGGTGGAAGGAGTGAAGGTGTGGAGACAGAGGCTGCCATGTATTGCTGCTGATGTTGGTGGAAGGAGTGAAGGTGTGGAGACAGAGGCTGCCATGTATTGCTGCTGATGATGGTGGAAGGAGTGAAGGTGTGGAGACAGAGGCTGCCATGTATTGCTGCTGATGTTGGTGGAAGGAGTGAAGGTGTGGAGACAGAGGCTGCCATGTATTGCTGCTGATGTGGTGGAAGGAGTAAAGGTGTGGAGACAGAGGCTGCCATGTATTGCTGCTGATGTTGGTGGAAGGAGTGAAGGTGTGGAGACAGAGGCTGCCATGTATTCCTGCTGATGTTGATGGAAAGGGTGAACGTGTGGAGACAGAGGTTGCCATGTATTGCTGCTGATGTTGATGGAAGGGGTGAAGGTGTGGAGACAGAGGCTGCCATGTATTCCTGCTGATGTTGATGGAAAGGGTGAACGTGTGGAGACAGAGGTTGCCATGTATTGCTGCTGATGTTGATGGAAGGGGTGAAGGTGTGGAGACAGAGGCTGCCATGTATTGCTGCTGATGTTGATGGATGGGGTGAAGGTGTGGAGACAGAGGCTGCCATGTATTAATGCTGATGTTGATAGAAGGGGTGAAGGTGTGGAGACAGAGGCTGCCATGTATTGCTGCTGATGTTGGTGGAAGGAGTCAAGGTGTGGAGACTGAGGCTGTCATGTATTGCTGCTGATGTTGGTGGAAGAAGTGAAGGTGTGGAGACAGAGGCTGCCATTTATTGATGCTGATGTTGGTGGAAGAAGTGAAGGTGTGGAGACAGAGGCTGCCATTTATTGATGCTGATGTTGATGGAAGGGGGGAAGGTGTGGAGACAGAGGCTGCCATGTATTGCTGCTGATGTTGATGGAAAGGGTGAAGGTGTGGAGACAGAGGCTGCCATGTATTGCTGTTGATGTTGATGGAAGGGGTGAAGGTGTGGAGACAGAGACTGCCATGTATTGCTGCTGATGTTGATGGATGGGGTGAAGGTGTGGAGACAGAGGCTGCCATGTATTGCTGCTGATGTTGGTGGAAGGAATGAAGGTGTGGAGACAGAGGCTGTCATGTATTGCTGCTGATGTTGGTGGAAGGAGTGAAGGTGTGGAGACAGAGGCTGCCATGTATTGCTGCTGATGTTGGTGGAAGGAGTGAAGGTGTGGAGACAGAGGCTGCCATGTATTGCTGCTGATGTTGATGGAAGGGGTGAAGGTTTGGTGACATTGGCTGTCATGTATTGCTGCTGATGTTGGTGGAAGGAGTGAAGGTGTGGAGACGGAGGCTGCCATTTATTGCTGCTGATGTTGATGGAAGGGGTGAAGGTGTGGAGACAGAGGCTGCCATGTATTGCTGCTGATGTTGATGGAAGGAGTCAAGGTGTAGAGACAGGGGCTGCCATGTATTGTGGCTGATGTTGGTGGAAGGAGTGAAGGTGTAGAGACAGAGGCTGCCATGTATTGGTGCTGATGTTGGTGGAAGGTGTGAAGGTGTGGAGACAGAGGCTGTCATGTATTGCTGCTGATGTTGGTGGAAGGACTGAAGGTGTGGAGACAGAGGCTGCCATGTATTGCTACTGATGTTGGTGGAAGGAGTGAAGGTGTGGAGACAGAGGCTGTCATGTATTGCTGCTGATGTTGGTTGAAGGAGTGAAGGTGTGGAGACAGAGGCTGCCATTTATTGCTGCTGATGTTGATGGAAGGGGTGACGGTGTGGAGACAGAGGCTGCCATGTATTGCTGCTGATGTTGATGGAATGGGTGAAGGTGTAGAGACAGAGGCTGCCATGTATTGCTGCTGATGTTGATGGAAGGGGTGAAGGTGTGGAGACAGAGGCTGCCATGTATTGCTGCTGATGTTGATGGATGGGGTGAAGGTGTGGAGACAGAGGCTGCCATGTATTACTGCTGATGTTGATGGAAGGGGTGAAGGTGTGGAGACAGAGGCTGCCATGTATTGCTGCTGATGTTGGTGGAAGGACTGAAGGTGTGGAGACCGAGGCTGCCATGTATTGCTGCTGATGTTGGTGGAAGGAGTGAAGGTGTGGAGACAGAGGCTGCCATGTATTGCTGCTGATGTTGGTGGAAGGAGTGAAGGTGTGGAGACAGAGGCTGCCATGTATTGTGGCTGATGTTGATGGAAGGGGTGAAGGTGTGGAGACAGAGGCTGCCATGTATTGTTGCTGATGTTGATGGAAGGGGTGAAGGTGTGGAGACAGAGGCTGCCATTTATTGCTGCTGATGTTGATGGAAGGGGTGAAGGTGTGGAGACAGAGGCTGTCATGTATTGCTGCTGATGTTGGTGGAAGGAGTGAAGGTGTGGAGACAGAGGCTGCCATTTATTGCTGCTGATGTTGATGGAAGGGGTGAAGGTGTGGAGACAGAGGCTGCCATGTATTGCTGCTGATGTTGATGGAAGGGGTGAAGGTATAGAGACAGAGGCTGCCATGTATTGCTGCTGATGTTGATGGAAGGGGTGAAGGTGTGGAGACAGAGGCTGCCATGTATTGCTGCTGATGTTGATGGATGGGGTGAAGGTGTGGAGACAGAGGCTGCCATGTATTACTGCTGATGTTGATGGAAGGGGTGAAGGTGTGGAGACAGAGGCTGCCATGTATTGCTGCTGATGTTGGTGGAAGGACTGAAGGTGTGGAGACCGAGGCTGACATGTATTGCTGCTGATGTTGGTGGAAGGAGTGAAGGTGTGGAGACAGAGGCTGCCATGTATTGCTGCTGATGTTGGTGGAAGGAGTGAAGGTGTGGAGACCGAGGCTGCCATGTATTGCTGCTGATGTTGGTGGAAGGAGTGAAGGTGTGGAGACAGAGGCTGCCATGTATTGCTGCTGATGTTGATGGATGGGGTGAAGGTGTGGAGACAGAGGCTGCCATGTATTGCTGCTGATGTTGGTGGAAGGACTGAAGGTGTGGAGACAGAGGCTGCCATGTATTGCTGCTGATGTTGGTGGAAGGAGTGAAGGTGCGGAGACAGAGGCTGCCATGTATTGCTGCTGATGTTGGTGGAAGGAGTGAAGGTGTGGAGACAGAGGCTGCCATGTATTGCTACTGATGTTAATGGAAGGAGTCAAGGTGTGGAGACAGAGGCTGCCATGTATTGTGGCTGATGTTGATGGAAGGGGTGAAGGTGTGGAGACAGAGGCTGCCATGTATTGCTGCTGATGTTGGTGGAAGGAGTGAAGGTGTGGAGACAGAGGCTGCCATGTATTGCTGCTGATGTTGATGGAAGGGGTGAAGGTTTGGTGGCATTGGTTGTCATGTATTGCTGCTGATGTTGGTGGAAGGAGTGAAGGTGTGGAGACAGAGGCTGCCATGTATTGCTGCTGATGTTGATGGAAGGAGTCAAGGTGTGGAGACAGAGGCTGCCACGTATTGTGGCTGATGTTGATGGAAGGGGTGAAGGTGTGGAGACAGAGCCTGCCATGTATTGCTGCTGATGTTGATGGAAGGGGTGAAGGTGTGGAGACAGAGGCTGCCATTTATTGCTGCTGATGTTGATGGAAGGGGTGAAGGTGTGGAGACAGAGGCTGCCATGTATTGCTGCTGATGTTGGTGGAAGGAGTGAAGGTGTGGAGACAGAGGCTGCCATGTATTGCTGCTAATGTTGATGGAAGGGGTGAAGGTGTGGAGGCAGAGGCTGCCATGTATTGCTGCTGATGTTGGTGGAAGGAGTCAAGGTGTGGAGACAGAGGCTGCCATGTATTGCTGCTGATGTTGATGGAAGGGGTGAAGGTGTGGAGACAGAGGCTGCCATTATTGCTGCTGATGTTGATGGAAGGGGTGAAGGTGTGGAGACAGAGGCTGCCATGTATTGCTGCTGATGTTGGTGGGAGGAGTGAAGGTGTGGAGACAGAAGCTGCCATGTATTGCTGCTAATGTTGATGGAAGGGGTGAAGGTGTGGAGGCAGAGGCTGCCATGTATTGCTGCTGATGTTGGTGGAAGGAGTCAAGGTGTGGAGACAGAGGCTGCCATGTATTGCTGCTGATGTTGATGGAAGGAGTCAAGGTGTGGAGACAGAGGCTGCCATGTATTGTGGCTGATGTTGATGGAAGGGGTGAAGGTGTGGAGACAGAGGCTGCCATGTATTGCTGCTGGTGTTGGTGGAATGAGTGAAGGTGTGGAGACAGAGGCTGCCATGTATTGCTGCTGATGTTGATGGAAGGAGTCAAGGTGTGGAGACAGAGGCTGCCATGTATTGTGGCTGATGTTGATGGAAGGGGTGAAGGTGTGGAGACAGAGGCTGCCATGTATTGCTGCTGATGTTGATGGAAGGGGTGAAGGTGTGGAGACAGAGGCTGCCATTTATTGCTGCTGATGTTGATGGAAGGGGTGAAGGTGTGGAGACAGAGGCTGCCATGTATTGCTGCTGATGTTGGTGGAAGGAGTGAAGGTGTGGAGACAGAGGCTGCCATGTATTGCTGCTAATGTTGATGGAAGGGGTGAAGGTGTGGAGGCAGAGGCTGCCATGTATTGCTGCTGATGTTGGTGGAAGGAGTCAAGGTGTGGAGACAGAGGCTGTCATGTATTGCTGCTGATGTTGATGGAAGGGGTGAAGGTTTGGTGACATTGGCTTTCATGTATTGTTGCTGATGTTGGTGGAAGGAGTGAAGGTGTGAAGACAGAGGCTGCCATGTATTGCTGCTGATGTTGGTGGAAGGAGTGAAGGTGTGGAGACAGAGGCTGCCATGTATTACTGCTGATGTTGATGGAAGGGGTGAAGGTGTGGAGACAGAGGCTGCCATGTATTGCTGCTGATGTTGATGGAAGGGGTGAAGGTGTAGAGACAGAGGCTGCCATGTATTGCTGCTGATGTTGATGGAAGGGGTGAAGGTGTGGAGACAGAGGCTGCCATGTATTGCTGCTGATGTTGATGGAAGGAGTGAAGGTGTGGAGACAGAGGCTGTCATGTATTGCTGCTGATGTTGATGGAAGGAGTGAAGGTGTGGAGACAGAGGCTGTCATGTATTGCTGCTGATGTTGGTGGAAGGAGTGAAGGTGTGGAGACAGAGGCTGCCATGTATTGCTGCTGATGTGGTGGAAGGAGTAAAGGTGTGGAGACAGAGGCTGCCATGTATTGCTGCTGATGTTGGTGGGAGGAGTGAAGGTGTGGAGACAGAAGCTGCCATGTATTGCTGCTAATGTTGATGGAAGGGGTGAAGGTGTGGAGGCAGAGGCTGCCATGTATTGCTGCTGATGTTGGTGGAAGGAGTCAAGGTGTGGAGACAGAGGCTGCCATGTATTGCTGCTGATGTTGATGGAAGGAGTCAAGGTGTGGAGACAGAGGCTGCCATGTATTGTGGCTGATGTTGATGGAAGGGGTGAAGGTGTGGAGACAGAGGCTGCCATGTATTGCTGCTAATGTTGATGGAAGGGGTGAAGGTGTGGAGGCAGAGGCTGCCATGTATTGCTGCTGATGTTGATGGAAGGGGTGAAGGTGTGGAGACTGTGGCTGCTATGTGTTGCTGCTGATGTTGGTGGAAGGGGTGAAGGTTTGGCGACAGTGGTTGCCATGTGTTGCTGCTGATGTTGAGGAAAGATCTGAAAATACATATGCATGTATACATATTTATTGTAAACATTTTACATAAGATTTATCACAATATATATGTCAATATAAGATAATAAATTAAAAACAATTCTAAAGGTATTCTCTCGTTTTTCCCATATATGGTTAAGGTTTAACTCAGATTTGTCGTGTATAGTGCTCATGATGTGAAAAGACTGCGCCCTGAAGCAAGAAAATAAAAAATAAAAATCAAAAAACTATACAGAGTCACTTAAGGGTACAATGTGACATCCGCTAGAAATGATTTATCATACAGAAGACTCTGACTTAGATTAGTCATCAGTAAATACATCATGCAGGGTCTCAAATAGAGAAAGCACAACGTGACCCTTGTGCAGGATCATTGCGTTCATGAATTATGACAGTTTTGTAATTGTCTCAAATGTTAAAAAGACGGTAGGTGTTAAAAAGGTTTTCAGAGGGGAACATGCACAATTGTGTTAGGTGAGCTTAATGGATGCAACCAAAATGCGCTGCAACCTTACAAAAAAGACCCGCAACTGGACAGTTGCTCTAAATCATCAAAAACAATACAAGTATATGGAGGGTCACGGGGAATGTTTAATGACCTGTCTGCTCATACCCCAGACTACGATATATAACACACAACAGAGCTGACCAGGTCTGGAAAAAGTGTGTACCTGTACTGGCGAGGGTGCAAAAAGATGGATGCATGCATGAACATATGATGCTGAGAGTCACAGACTAGATGAATCCCATCAGACCACCCATTATGGTGGAATTTACGTCATGTGGGATATTACTGATCACTCCAAAACACAACCGACCATGTAGTGTCGATATGGACATGGATGTCAGAAAACTAGCCGTGATGTTCAACATGGAGTGATGTTTGATAAAGTGCAGTGCTTAGATGACAATAGTGAAATAAAATTGACTACCAGGGTGTTGTAAAATATTCAAAACACATTCCTTGTGCCAAGAGTTAAAAACACGCCGAGTAATAAGATTACCCTGTGGCGTAGTGTGAATCGGTCGACATGTTTCAGCCCAAGGGGCATTGCCCCGGCTTTCTTCAGGACCATAACTTGAAAATGCTACTGCAAACATGATTGAGAATGTTAAATCAACAAAAGACAATGTACTAATAAATAGATACATATCTACCAGGAACCATCACATTTGAATGTCCACTGGAAGGAAAGTAGAACATCTTCTTCCTAAGAAAACAGAGATTGTTTTACAACAACACCATCTATCAATGATACATACATATAAATACACATAAGCCGCACAGGCAGTACACACTTGCATGAATGATTTGCATTCAGCGTGATATGAAAAGCTTAATAGCTCAAACAACATGAGGCATTTCCTCATGGTGCTACTCACCCAGCTTTGTGTGGGTGAAGACCTCACCTCACCTGGCAACCGCTCGGGAGTATGAGGCCCCGCTCTATAGTGTAGAAAAAAGGAAACCATGAGTACACAGCTCTATAGTAACCAAGCTAAATGCTCTACACCCTAACCCAACACACGTGTGCTAGTACCCCCACCCTACAACCTTACAAAACCTACACTCAAGTCCGTAGGCAATACCCAAAACTATAATGCCTGTAATATCATAGGGCATGAAAAAATATGCATTTGTGGCAACCTCTAAGTGTGTTCACAATAGGTCAAAAGAACCTATCTAATAAACACAATATATAATTATATGTGCCCCTAGAGTTATAAATAGGGACAATACATAATAATAGGCTCATCAAATAACCTGTGCCAAAGAGCAACAAAGTCCTTAGTGAGACCTCGAGTCTAATGGATTGAAGGGGCCGTCCGTGAATCAAAAGCACGAAGTACCTCAACCAAACAGCTAAAATAGAAGTTAACTACAGCGAGAAAACAAAGGGCCAACCTGAGACTGACCTGTCCGTCGGTACCTCCGATAGGAAAGCGAGCGGAAGTGGAGGTGTTGGTGGGAACCATCCAACATACTTTTATAACCGCCGATAATTTAGTAAAGTGGCAGTGATGGCCATTGAGAGTCTCGAACTCTGGAGGGTGGCGTGTAAACAGAGACATTACTCATGGGCGCATGCGCAATGACTACAGAAAGGCTATGGGCACCGGCGTGAGTAAGGAGACACTGCTCCTATGCACATGCGCAGTGAAATGATAAGTGCTCCGTTTTTTGCTTATGTGGTGTTTACTTAACGAACCAACACAAGGGGGGGAAACACTAAAGGCTGCAAATTAACGAGTGCGATTAAATTAAAAAACACCCGAATATGAAAAAATTCCTGTCCAAATTGAAGAGCATACACTAGGTGTAATGGTTCACAGGGTCTCCAAATCACCCTAGATTGATATAAATGTCCGGTTTGCAAAACACTTTATATGTGTCCTGTGCCCAATGTTTACATATATGGTTAAGGTGGGGGTTGAATGCCACCCTTCTAGAGGGAGAGACATGTACACACTGACCTAACCTGTAATAGTTTAAAAGAACCCTAGCATCACAAAATGGATGCTGCAGCCACATACACGGGTCTGACCTCCTGCTGCTGGACGAAACTCGAGCAGGGGAGCCTGGCCATTGGGTTTCCTGTCACATGGTGGTGTAACCACCTCTCAGACAGGCTTTAGTGTATTAGGACTGGGTGGGGACACTCAGGAAGTGCTTTTCATACAGTGTTGGGGGCACACTTTGTGTCCCTGTGCATATCCCAGTTCAAACCGGTTGCAGGGGCGCTCAGCCCCTGCTCTGGCGAGAAACTAAACAAAGGGAAAGGGGTATAAGCACCCCTTTTCCCAGACTCTCCCATAGGTGGGTCCCCAGAGTATGTCCAACCCCCTTCTTACTATAAGTAGGGGATCCCTGGCAACAGGACTTTAGACGGTACCTGGATGAAACTCTGAAGCTGAATCCTGAAACTTCATCACACTACTGAAGAACCCCCTGGGATCAAGTGACTCCCCTGTTCAAACAGGCACCAAAGAAGCAACTTGCCAGTCTGCATTTCCGAAGCTCCCGCCGGACTCCAGAGTATTTGCGACTCAAGAAATGGACTTCCAGACTTCTCAGAGGCCGACACAAGATCCCACCAAAGCTGAGACCCACAGCCCTCACGAGTGACGTGGAACTGGAACTCCTGGACACTGTGCACATTTGCTAGTGCATCAACTTCCCAAGCTTTCCCGAAGTTGTGCATTTGGCAACTTGCAGTCCAAGCCCTGAGCACCATCAGCACCAAAGATTGTGGGCCTACAGTCCTCGAGTGTTCTGTGAGCTTGCTTATAGCATTTCTGCTTGAGGCCCCTTCGTGATCCCTGGTGCGACGACTGGTGGGTCCCCATGGAAGGTAACTCTTCCTTTCCTTGGGCTTTCCTGGTTGCTCCAGACATGCCCTGACTCCCCGCCATGTGGTGAGTCCCTCAGACCTTGCTGGTCTGCACCGAAGCCAATCTCTGCTTTCTGCGTGGGTTGCTGTTGCCAAGGCGTGTTGGGTCCAATCTAGAAACTGACACCGAAGCACTCGACATCCTTTGTGGGACAATTCGAATCCTGTACCTGGTTGTCATCGATGCCTCCTGGTCCTCGTGGCTGAAGAGTCAAGCTTCACCTTCTTCATCTGCAAGCACCCGACATCGGTGGGCATCGGCCTATCGTCTTCCTGGTCACTGGCAAGTGACCCAGACTCTGTCCCCTCTGCTTTCAAGTTCTTCTCTTGCTTGATCCAGGCTTGGATCCCTCCGGACACTATCCACATGGACACCAGCAGCTCTTTGCAGCAGATCGCCAATGAAAACGACGAAGAAACCGGGCACCAAAAGGCACCTATGCACCCAGCTTCCCTGGGTAAGGTAACTAGAGTACTCCAGTGCTCCCATGGGTATTGACTCTAGAACTGCCTAGTACTTAAGAGGTTTGCTCCAAGTCCTCATCTGAGTGTCCTTCATCTTTAAAATGTAACCCGCAAATTTCCCCATAGAAGTAAATGGTGATTTGCGGCTGTGTTTAGACACTGCACGCTTTCCCCGGTTGTCCCCTGTGTCACTACCTTGGGTGGTTCCTGGTGACCTCAGCAGTTCTAAAGGCTCTAGGCCTTGTCTCTTTGTCAGTTGTGGTTCTTATACCTCTTTCTTAATACATGGTTTGGTACTCCTCTAGGGCTCTACGTACATTGTGCTAATTTACTGTGTGCTAATTGAGTTTACTGAATGTACTTTTGCCTCTAGCCTCATAAAGAGGCTAGAGGGAAGTATTTATATTAAATACATATATTCTATATATATACCTAGTGTGGATAGCTTTCTATAAAGGTTGTCTTTAACCTACTATCAATAAGGGGTCATTTGGACTGGTGCAAGGTGCCCAATAGAATAGTGGACAGCATATGCCAGGCCAATGTCTCACACCGGATTTATGATTTAGTGGGGATCTGCCTCCACTAATAACCCAGGTTGTTACAATTGGTGAGTGTGAATAACGATGCAGAAGAATGTTAGTTAGAAAGCCTGGAGAGTGAAGGAAGAAAATTACATCCTGACTATGTTTGGAGACCTGATTGAGTCAAATAGTTATCTATGAGTCTGATTACAAGTTTGGCCGCCAAATCCGTGGTGAGAATGTCCGCCAGATCAGGCGTTTTTTCCTGGTGTAGTGGGTGGTCCTGCAGTGGTCTGAAAGCAGCGGTCTATCAGGCTCTTCAAAGAGCCTAACAGGCAGACCGCTGTTCTCAGAGCGCCGACTGCACCTTCCTGCACGTTGTGACATACATGCCTCACAGTGCAGGAAGGGGATGTAAATCCAGGGGGCACTCCATGGGCACCACCAGGCACAAATCTGCCTTTGTTGCCAATCCTCTACCCTAATCATGGCGGGATCACTGCTATGAAAAGGGCAGATGAAATGGCAACCCAAAATATGCTTGGTGGTGCCAACTGAGGCACCACCATCATATTCCTGCCATGGAAAGAATGCTGGCCTAGCTGGATCCTGGATACTGGCGGGACTGGTGGTCATGTGACAGTTCGCCCGCTGCAGTTAAAATAATGTGGGTGGCCCGCAATGCGGTAGTTGTTGGACCGCCACCAGGGGTTTGGCTGTCCACTTGCAATCAGCCTCTAAGTGTGGACTGACTGAGTTATGTGAAAGAAGTGACTCTAGATTGCTCTGCATAAAACCTATGACTTATGACTTATGACACTATCTTTTAAAACAGAGAAGTGTACTTTTGCTACACAGATTCATTCAAGGTAGACCAAACACATCTATGAACTGTACGTTTCATAAGTTTAGTTAGATTTTTATATAATACCATTTCCATTTTGATAACTTTATTTCGGTCAAAGACCATAAAAGCACAGATAAAATATATACATAGATAATAAAAATATAAATAGAGTTTTTAAGATAAGACATTATTAAATTGGAAGTTATCAAGAAATGGCCATCACAGTAAAAAAAGAATTAAAAAAAAGACAGTTAAGCAAAGAAGTCCTTCTTCGCCACATTCCATGTAAAAAGCGGGAAACCGAGAAGACAATGGCGGGAGAGGTGTCATAGGTTAGGATCCTGAAAGCCTGGGCACATTGGCTTAATCCCAAGTTTTTACACAACGGTACCAACCAGCATCTACGTATACTGCTATACGCCGGGCAAAAGAACAGAATGTGAACAATGTCCTCTTTAGTATAATTGCATGCTGGGCAGGAACCATCCTCTTTCCCTGACCAAGAGAGAGTCAGTGCCCCGATGGGTAAGCAGCCGTGCCTTAATTGGGTGTATAGTTTCCTCGCTAGCTGTGGCTGTATTAGGTCTAAGAATTCTTCCCTCTGAGGCGCCAGCTTGACCTGTAAGAACTCTTTCGTAAGCCTAGCCATAACTGTCGCACTACACAGTAGACTTAGGTTAAAATGTCTCACAATGGCCACCAGTTCTTTCCTCTGGACCGCCGCACAGCTCACCTCAGGGGACTGCCACAATTGGGGGAGGCCAATTTGTTGAGCAAGAGTTTTGATGTGCTGTAACCACAGTATACGCTTGCCTTTCAGGGTAGCCCAGACCATTGAGAATTCCGCTCTGTAGTCCTCGAGCTCTGGGACAGTCCAGAGCCTTCTCCAGTACAGAAGCGGACGTGCTGAGAGTAGTTCAGTGATGGGCTCGATTTCCATGTCCAATCGCAAGGGTATCAATGGAGTGCTCTGGGGGAGACCCACCAAGTTCCTCATAAAGGCCTGCTCCACTTTCAGTAGGCTATGAGTGTTCGTATGGCCCCAGAGCTCCGCTCCGTATGTTGCAGCAGGTCTTGCCTGGACCCCATAGATCTCAAGAGCAGGGAAAACTGGTCTGAAGATGGTTGACTTATGGAACTTGCAAATACCCCCAGTGATCTGCGAAAGTCTCAGGGTGGAACTAGCAACCTGGGGGCCCCAGGTGAAGTCTTAGTTTAGGGTGATGCCCAAATAAACAAAAGTTTTCACTCGTTCAAGCGGTGTCCCATTTAGAGTGGGGACTGGACGGGTGCGCCTCGGGGGTCCAAAGATCATAAACTTGGTCTTACCCAGGTTGATCTCTAGGCCACGCGAGGCGCAGAATGTCACAAACCCGTCCAGAACTCGCTGGATGCCCGTTGATGTTCGCGAAAGCAACAAAGTGTCATCAGCGAACATCAGAGCGGGCACCCGGCCAGTGGACAACCAGGGGACATCACTATCCCTGACCTTGAGTAAATCCCCCACCAGGCCGTTAATGTACAGGCTGAAGAGCGTCGGGGCTAAGACGCAGCCCTGCCGTACACCTCTCCTGACTGGAAAGCGGGGGGATAAATCTCCGTTCCTGCCACACCTCACTTGGGCGTAATTCCCCACATGCAGGCGTGTCAAGACATCTAGGAGGTAGGATGGGAGGCCGAGACATTTCAGAACCCTCCACAGACTCTCCCTGGGCACAAGGTCGAAAGCGGCCCGCAGGTCCACGAAGACGAGGTAGAGGCTGCCACCCTCCACCTGGACAGTCTTCCAAAAGAGGACCTGGAGCCTAAATATTTGGTCCAGGGTCGAGATTCCGGTTCTGAAGCCTGCCTGAAGGGTAGTTAAGATTTTAAGGTCCTCCATCCACCCTTGCAACCGATCTAGCAGGACTCGGCCCATTAGTTTCTGTGAGGTGTCCAAAAGGCTAATTGGCCTATAATTTATAATGTATAATACATTTTAGTTGCCACATTCTCTTGAGTGAAGAGAATTCTCTAAAACACCCTTAATCTGCATGTTGTTTTTTTCACCACTCAGGGCTCAATTAACAAAGATACACACAGACCTGAAGTTTAAGATTACCTCTGTGAATCAGCCCTTAGACTTCATGTCCCAGTTTACCCTTGTGCATTGGGCCTACAGACACATCAATTTCATTTGCAGCTAAGTGTATATTTAAGTTTTTGGCAGACAGAAACATAATTTCCATCTGAGCCTCTTCATGTAATTTGTAGAAGTTACTTTCTCCTGCAACAAGACACTACCAAGGGTAACAAAGGTAGTCTATGCTCTTTGAGTGATGTGCACATCTTTCATAAATCTAAAATCCTCCATTCTCATTAAAATAATTATATAATAATGTCCACTTCTTATTGCGGTTAGTGTTACTAGCCGTGAAATCAGAGACGGCCATCATTTTGCATTTCTCAAGCCATCATTTATGATAACGCCAGAAATTCACAGAGTAAAACCAAGTAGAAGAGAAGTGTGGTGCATAGGCAACAAGTAGATCTGCTCTCATGTGCCTACATTTTTTATGACTTCCAGGTGCGATATGATACCTTCTTGGGTAATCCATGAAAATAAAAACATGGAAACCTATCTTGATAACCCATTAAAATTATTGCAATAAACATTGTGCCCCTTTACATGCTATAGGTCATTGATGCCAGCACAACTACAGGCCAGACACTGGCTGCTCATGGTGCCAGTAAGTAATTTAACCTGACCAGGAGTTTCCTCTATATTTTCCTGCTATTTTGACCTTCAGTATTTTTACATCTGGGGGTATAGTTACAAGAAGTGCCACTAAGCAGGTTTGTGATTGCTGAGCAGCATTTTTACCACTGTCTATCGCTCAAATCCAATGCCATGTTTGCAACATATTTCCAATAGGTTGTAACATGGCGTTAGGATCAGCTAGCGCCAGCAGAAATTGAAGCTAACTTTAGCGTCACTGCAATACAAATCTTGATGTTAACTTGAAAAAAGTGCCGGCCAGCCAATTGGCAGCAAGAAAACTCATGTTAGTCAGCTAGACATCACTTTTTTTGCGTCAAGCGGGAAAAAATAACACACAAATACGCTGCAAATAAAAAGAAACAAACAACCCTGAATGCATATTGGTGAAGCCTGGACCCAGTTCCGCACCAGACAACAACCCCCCCCAACACTCCCAACAGCAAGGATGACCTGCCAGAGTCCCAGTGTAAGAGGAAGAGGATAACCAGTTTCAGTCAGAAGGAAAGTGAGATCCTGATTGCAGAGGTGAAGGAGCATCAACACCAGCTCTTTGCCAGCTCCAAGGTGTCATTGGGGTTTAAGTTGGCATTTGGCAGTCCATTGTCAGCAAGGTGAAATCTGTAGCAGAAGTCAAGAGGAAAGTCAACGACTGCAAAAAGCGCTGGCATGATGCCAAGCACAAGACTAAGCAGAAACTGTCCAGCAATCGTCATGCAGCACTGCAGACCAGAGGTGGCAGTCCAGCGCCACAGGAGGAGCTTGATGCCTTGGAGGAGCAGGTGTCCGCAGTTATTGGTGAAGAGTTGGTGGTTGGAGTAAAGGGATAGGACAGTACTAACTATGACCAACTACATCAGGCACAGGGTAAGTAACAATCAGGGACAGGGGGGACTGAGTAATGTTGTTTCCGTCCATGTACCTATGTCTCAGTGACCACCCACACTATGTGCACATCAAATGCTAGTCACGTGTCCCTTGAGCTGTTGTTATCATTTACAAATACATTGAAAGTCAGATAATGGTGATGTGAGGGGCTAGTAATTAAGCGCACATGCATACGTACAATGACAAGTGAGCAGTCATGTGTCTTCTAACTCTGGGGCATACTTACAATACAAGTGATGGAGCGCGGCATTAGCCTTCTTGGGTTAACGCCATGCTCCACCACTTTTGAAACGATGGGCAGGGCCATATGTACAACAATACGACTCAGTCCTGCGTTTCACCCTCCACTGGTGCTCAATGTAGTTGCCTAGCACCAACGAAGCACTCTTGCACCATTGTGCAAGGGTGCCTGCATTGCAGGGTAAGATTACTTATGCGCAGGAAGGTGTCCCTTCATGCACCTAAACAATCCATTATGACAGCACTCATGAGTTGCAGCTCTTATGTGAGCATAAACAACAATATGGTGCAGCTCCGGGTTTTCCACAGCGCTGATGCTAATTCCATCTGCCTAGAGACAATGCACGCGCCCTGGCACCCTTGAGCAAGGGAGCCTGCATCGTGGTGAATGATTAATTTGCATGCAGGAAGGGACACCTCCCTGCACATAAACAATCATGCATGCTGTTTAGCTGTCTCAATATACGCTTCACAATGCAGCAACACTTACAAAGAGCAAAAATAGGGACAAGCCTAACATTTTGCATTGTTGCACATTGTCAATACCCTGTTATTACTGCTCCTACTATTGGTCTAGCCACATATTTACACCATCCTGGGTAATACAGGGCAGCATCAAAATCATTGGCTGTTGTAGTGGAAGGTCCACTGCAACACCCATTGCCTACCCCTCTCACGCTAAGTATAGCATGAAAAATTGCCTCATTCACAACGTAGTGCACAGCCACATCAAGTGGGTTAACACTGCCCTGTAAATATGCCAAAGCACATTTTGCCACAGTAAAGAACAAAATAGTAGTGTTCCTGTGGCGATAGGGGCTTCTAAATCTGCCACAAGCAATAGTAATTACTTAATTGCTGGTTCGGTGTGTGCAGCTGAATGCATCACACATAACAACATAAACAAATGTTGGATATTACTTTTTGAAGTGGACTTCCCCTTGTTGTTTAAATGATAACCCACCCATCTTTTGCAAGCACCTTGCATTGCAGGTGTGCACATTCAGTAATGAACAATAAATGAAATACTGGAGGCCGCCCGGTGCACTAAAAATGTGCCCATGTGTTCCAACATTCTAACTATTGTGTTTTGCCCCAGCACTTTAGTAATGGTTTCTTTAACCCCTTCAGCACTCGTGACAAGGTCAGCTCGTCATGGGCGTAACCAGCGCTACGCGGATGACGAGCTGACCTTGTCACGTAACGCGGGATTTTTAAAATCGCAGCGCGCAGCGGGAAAACCGCTAGCGCGCATGCGGTTAAAATATCAACACACCTGTTGTGGATGCAATGCTCATTGAAACACACAGTCACCGTTCCTTACATGGTAAGTGATGCACCGATGAATGGTAATTGGCTGCACGCTGCCTTACTATTTTTCCTCATAATGCGTTTATCCACACGAAAGTAGCTTGGAGTGATGTTCCGTTGGCAGTGTGACATTGTGTTCATGGTCCTGGGTTTTGCGGTCAATGACACACATTTACATGCGTGGAACATGGGATTTAGGTAAAGTCAACCATGGGAGGGAGAAATAGCCATTTGATCTGTGTAAGCATTCTTCTTGCAACAAATGCATGGAATGAACACATACAATACAGAATGTATCATCCATGTGCTCATCCCTGTTATGTTCAACTAGGGTCTGCTGTGCAGAAATGCACCCATCCTTGAAGCCTGCCTCAAAGTCCTCGGTCCTCCTGCTTGCATTTTGTCATCATTGTCACTGTTGTGGAAAACACAAGAGGAGGGCATGAAAAGTTTTACATTAGCTGTTCCTGTGTAAGTAGAAATATGCTGGCTTGCACGTTTAATTTGTTCCCGCACCAAGTCCATTCAAAATCTGGTCTAAGGAGTATATGTCGTGAAATCACACCATCAACCCAAGAAAAGCATCCTCTGGTGTGCTGGATGACACGTGTAAACTTCTAACAGATTGCAACATCTTCCTGTTGTGGCAAACCACAAATGAAGCAAGAGTAGTATGCACATAATAAAACACTTGTCAACATGGGTACTGAACTGTGGGGTAGTCAGTTGTTTTTTCTGACCTCAGTCTTCAACACACAGAGGGATCAATGGACAAATACACATATTGCAGAAGACATACCTATGCTGCCTCACATCCTGCTTAACACCTACACTAAAACAATGCAACACAAAGGATGTAAGTGATTCCCTTTTGAAAAATAGGTTAGGATGTAGCCACTTTGTAGTAGTTACACCACATAAAGGTAAAGTGTGTGGTTAAGCTCAAATTGCTAACACCATGCTTCATCATAACAAAATATATGGGTTCTGTAGATTTTTAACTTTAAGCTGCACCCCTGTGTTTGCAATTGTGCCTGTGGGTATCAAACCTACCTTGCATCAACACAGGTACCCTTGCACTAACATGCAAGGGTTTCTAGATAGAGGGAATGATTATTTCTGAACAGGAAGGTGTTCCTACCTGCACATAAACATCCATTCATGGGATTTACCGGTTTCTATGTGTGCTGCACACCTTGAAACACATGGATACTTCAATAATTAGGAGAAGCAAAGCACATCTCCTTGTCTTATTGACAAACACATTCACTGTGTCCCTGGTCTCAAGTGCATGAGTGGCCTCCTCCTTATGCCACACTTGTAAGTAGTTGGCCGTGGCAACATCAATGAAGGCGGGGTGCAGAGGATCGATCACCTCAAAACCCAGTGACTAACACTTACATGCAACCTGTAGCATGTAAGGGAGCCTTATCCACAATGCAGCGTTTATCCACGTGAAGTAGCTTAACGCGGCATTGTAAATAAGGTGAAGCACCTGCACCATACTTTTGCCCTATTTGGAGTGAGATTAGTAAATGTAACCTCTCTGAAGTGGAACAAATTCCTTATTGTTGTTTAGAATGGCAGCAGTACATTTCACCCCTCCAACAATTTCCCTACTGTTGCACAGACTGGAGATGCAATAGTACATTTTACCACTCCGAAGTCAACATTTCCCTACTGTTTCATACACCACAGTGGTAATAGTATGTCTAATATTCTTTGACTCCATTAGTTTTTATAATGTTGATTAAAAAGATTCTATAGCATTAAATGTTTTTTTTTTAATATTGTATTTATTGTCTACATTAATCATTATATTCTTTATTTGTATTTTTTAAAATATTTTTTATGGTTTTATTGTGAATGTATGTTTTATGAAGGGTTACACTTATATTTTGCAAATGTGCTTTTGATTTTTTTTATAATTTACTTATTGTCTACATTAATTAACATATTTTTTCTTATTAATTTTTCTTTTTTTTTCTTAACAGCGTTTGTATGTTTTATAGATGTTCGTATGTATGTTTAGAGGTCGAATCCCATTGATGTGTCACTCTAAATAAAACATATGCTGTTTCAAACAATAGTGCCTGGAGAAGCTGTATGTCACAAGTGATGTAATATGTGATAAACAGTTCATTGCTGGGGCATAAGTTATAGTTAGGCCAGGTAACCTCAACTGCTGAATTTCAATGGGTTTGTATGAGTGAAATCTAAGCCTAACTGTAACGTCCCTGTAACCTTTGTTTTTTTCTGTGAATTCTAAGTTTTTTAAAATTCTATTTATAAACAATAACATACCTGTAACCTTTGTTTTTTTCAGTGAACTGACCATTACAAAATAAATGGTTGAATCCCATTGATTAAATATCCGCAAATCCGTGTTAATATGGCTGGGCACACAACCTGTACTGTTCTTGTTCTTAGAGCCTTTTTAACAATTGTGGGAGAAAAAATCCTAGCACTTCCTGGACACTGCCACGTGACTAGAAAAGTACCATGATTTGGGGGTTAATTTCCAGCACCCTCATTTGTGATGATCAAAATGCTGGGCAGGCAAGATGACATTGCCGTCACTGACAGTCTTCCACTGTGGCAGCTTCTGTAGTGCCAGGAAGCTTTAAATCAGCAGACCATGTCCCACTAACAGGGAGCACACCGATCCACCAACCCATAAATCAGGCCATGACTCTTTTACTGGAAACCTATTTACCACAGAGTGTGGCAAGAAAATATGTCAGCACCATTAGGTTCTGATTGGGCATGGGTGAACCAAGGAGATCTCAAATTCTTGGACATAAGTTTTGACAGTGGTTCATTTGTAAAAGAAAAAGTGCCTGGCTCTTGTCAGGAGGCAGCTTGCACAAGCCCAGTTCTTCTGTTAGTGCCACCAAAAACAGAATCAACTACTAACCATGAAAGTGGGGAGAAAATGTGGTGTAATAGCCAGAGCTGCCGACTTCAGGGTTGGGGAACCAGGGGTATATTATCAAGACAGGCGATAAAATTATCGACGTTTTAGCGGTAGAAAACTGCCGCTAAACTGGCGATAATGGGCTTGATAATATGCTCTATGGAATTCCAACTGAAGCCCATGTTAGATGTGAAGGACATTTAACATGGGCTTCAAGTGGATAGAGCATATTATCAAGCCCATTATCGCCGTTTTAGCGGCAGTTTTCTGCCGATAAAACGGCAATAATTGTATTGCCTGTCTTGATAATATGCCCCCAGGTTCGAGTCCAGGCTTCAGCTATGCATCCTGTGATTCCTTTCAAATCACTTAATCTCCCCATAAATGAATTTGTCCTTAACTGGTGCTCATGAAAAGTGCTGGTGTTAATGATTAAGTGCTTGTGCTGAAACTACTGGCTCAAATTAAGCACTGGGTGTAGGAGGTACATGAAGGGAGGACTGGTGCTGCTAGCATTGCTCCTCACAGTGGACAATGTGGTGAGGATTGTGTTCTGGAATGTGGCTCTTTTTGACTCTCCTTTGCTCCTTTATTCTCAAAACCATTTGGAGCTAATGATTTTGGTCCACTTGTGTGAGGGGAACATAGTGGGGCCTGATTTGCCTGGTCCGCTTATTATAGGTCCCGTGTGGTGCAGCTGAGGATATTGACTGTAAGTTTTAAGAGGGGGGTTGGAGTTTGTGAAGGGGATTTTTAACTGATATGCCTTGGCTGGTCTGTAGGGGTCTCATTGGTAAATGGGGGAATCACCACAGCCTTTTGTTGATCAGGAATGGTGACCAGTTGGCCTTGTCTATTGAGATGAAGATGGAAAGTGGATTTTGGGGGGCATGATTTTTGCTGTGTTGGCAGCCCAGTCATCTGGTATGCCTGTTCCAACTCCATTTGTGGCACTGATTCTCTGGACCTGATGAGCCGAATGTGGTTTTATTCTGGATTGTGCTTTATGAGACCTTTTGGGAGGTGTTTTCAGGGAAGGGCTGAGGCGGGTGCTCTTGGTGCTATGACACCGTTCAAAGGGTGGCATGGAGGGTCCCTCTCTGTAGCGAAACAGGTTCACTGCCCTTGCAGCAGGTGTATGGAACGTGTGTCGGATGTCTTAGCATCAGTTGACAGTTCTGTTGAGTCTTCAGGACCCTCTTCAGGTGGTCTGGCAGTGTGTGAATTTGTAAAGCACTGCGCAACACCAAGTAGAGTATCCAGGTGCTGGAGCAGGTGAATAGACAAGGGCTTATAGGTGTAGTGAGTCAGCCTCGAAGGGAAACATCATTAACAACGAAGGCATTACTACGTGTAACGTTTACTACGGGGCACTTACCACGTAAATGTCTTTTCCACGCGTATGCCTTCCACGATCGTCTTTACCACGCAATAATCATTCCGGTCGGGAAAATAAATAAAAAAGCGTAGGATTAAAAAAGGGGGGTTTGGGGGGTCTCCCCCCATAAAAAAACGAACCTGCCGCGCCGAAGTAATCAGCGTCGTTAGAGAGGAAGCTGGAATAAACTTCCGCTTCCTCTTTACGACGTACGAGCGACTTGGTAAAGGTGATGCGGGCAAATCGAATTCCGTTGTAACGCATGCGTGGAAAAGGCATGCGTTGCAACGGAATACGTAGTAACGACATACAACCGCCTCAAAGAGCCAGGTCTTCTGCTTCTTGCAGAAATCAAGAAGCAAAGAGGAGACACTGATGTGTAGTGGGAGGTAATTTCAGGGTTTAGTTGCAAGGTGGAGAATGCCAGACCTCCTCTTCTGCGGATACGGGGTGTTGTGTGAGTGAGAGTGAGGCTGAGCTTTGGTATCTGGTTGGTTGGTGGAAGTGAAGGAGGTTGGTAAGGCATCTTAGTTTTAAGTTGTGTAGAGTCTTGTATCCATGCATAAGAATTTGAAATGGCTTTGATTATGTATGGGGAGCCAATGGGGCTCTCTGAAATGTAGTGTGATGTGGGTTCGTCATGGGAGGTCTGGAGTGAGTCTTACTGCAGTCTTCTGGATGGTCTGGAGTCGGTGGAGGAGGTGGGATGAGATTCTGACATGGAGTGCGTTCCTGTATTCTAGTCTGCTTGTGATGAGGGCTTGTGTAATGGGAAACTTGGTTTTCCAGGGTATCCATTTATCTTGCGTAGCATGCGGAGTGTAAGGAAGGAGGAAGAGCGGGGAGTGTGAAAAGAGCCTTCACTTGCTTGGTTCCACTCACTCTTGTCTTACCTGCCTTGTTACAGTGGCTGTACCATCTCACAGGCTCTGCCTTCTGTTTGGATGGCTGAAGGCTCCATGTGCCTGTCGTAGTCTGTTCTTTCAGCCAAGGCTCGGTGTGAAATTGGCTTTACCAGTGTATTATGGCCATGAGGTTGTTCCTACATATTGGCCAGACCTACTAGTTTAGAATTCAGGCTACTGCTTTGGCATATATATATATGGTGGTGTTGCTGAAGCTGTGGGTTGAAGCTGTTTTAGAGGTCAAACGAAGGTCCCAAAGCAGAGATAATCCTAACAGCAATTCACAAAAAAGTCAAGGTGTTGTCCTAAAATCCATGCCTAATGGCTGCTCTTAGAGTCACTAATCTGTCATAACTGAACCAAGCAGGTATGTTTGCCAATGAAGAAATGAGTTGCAAGGGTAGAACTGAAAAGTGAACACAAAGCTCTCTTGCTTGTGCCAGGATATTTCTATCTGATGTTATCATCTATGTAAGAAGCCACATTGTCCATACCCTAATCAGGGTACAATAGCATTTAATCTGATATTCTCTGATGTCATCATCTGGTCGGGCATTACAGAATGCAGAGACCTTTCAGAACTGCATGAATAGGGTCTCCAGGTGGCTGAAAATAAACTCCCTTCAATTTAACGAGGGGAAGACGGAGGTGGTCTACTGCTCGTCAGCCAAACTGAGTCAACAACCTTCCTATGAGATCAGGCTCGCGCCGGGAGCTGACCCTTGCATCCCAGTTAAGACCGTGCGCAATTTAGGGCTATTGTTTGATGCGGATCTCCAAATGACCTCTCAGACCAATAAAACCATCAGTGTCTGTTTTGGATTGCTGAAAGTGCTCAGACAGATTCTGCCCCTTCTACCTGATGAGTCTAGACTGCTAGTGGTCTGGAGTGTGATCCTGGCCAGACTGGACTACTGTAACACCCTATATCTTGGGGCCCCCTTATACATCCTACAGGGGCTCCAGAGGGTCCAGTCTATAGCGGCCAAGCTGGCACTCAAAAGACCTCGCAGTTCCTCCACTACGCTGGCGCTTAGAGATCTACATTGGTTGCCAATCGGGAGTAGAGTCGCTTTTAAGTCCCTATGTATTGTGTATAGAGCCCTGCACAACACGGGACCCATTCCTTTACAGGAAAGGCTTTCCTGGTATAAGCCCACCAGGTCCCTGCGTTCCTCTAGTCAGGGTTTGGCAGCAACTACCAGGATCAGGAGATCGAGGATGGGAGGCAGAGCCTTCTGCACTTCTGCATCTAGGCTGTGGAACGAGCTTCCTCAGAGCATCAGGCAAATTGACACCCTACTGGGATTCAGAAAGAGCCTGAAAACATGGCTGTTCGCCAAAGTCTAATCCCAGTGATTCTATCTAATAGTTCCGGCGGCTGTTCTTTATAAGCTATAACAGCTAGTGTATTGTCGTACCATCTGGCTACTTCCTGTTGGGCGCCAGGATACCCGTAGGGTGACAGTTGCGCGTTATAAATAATAAATACAATACAATACAATGTCATTTATTGTGATCTCATCAATTTACTAATTTCAGTGATTTTCAAAACTTGAGAACTTAAACTCTCTCTGGGCACAGAATAGTGGTCAAGTGTGCCCAGTGCCTGCTGAAACATTAGCAGACGTGTATCTGATGTATCTGGTTGGGTAGGTTGGCCTAACGTTGTTCATGGCCATGAGGGGTTTGGTGATTAATGGGGGTCTTTGTTTGGCATTTCCTCGGTATGGGTATGGTATGTCCTTGACAAGGGTACAGTAGTCGCCCATGATAAACGGAAGACCACTTGGGTGCACCCCGATCACTCAACATAGCCCAGCATTCTACAAAGCATGTAGGGCACATCAAGGGACTTGTGACACAGGTCTGTCACAATGAGAAGATAAGGTTTGATTTGATTTGATTTGATTTATTGACTTATTGAGCGCGCGAATGCCCAGGGGCGTCTTGACGCTAGACCGAAAAGGAGTTCTGAACGAATCAGGACCTCTAAGAGGCGGCCGTGAAGAGCCAAGTTTTCACCGCCTTTCTGAACAAGAGCAGTGAAGGACTGTTTTTTCTGGAAATGGGGAGCAGGTTCCAGATCTTTGCTGTATGTAAGATGAAACTTCTGCCTCCCCATCTGGCTCTTTTAAATCTGGGCACCACGATCAGTTTGGTTTTACTAGATCTAAGAAGCCTGGAGGGTTCATATTGTTTCAGGCGGGTCTTTAAGAACTGAGCGCCCGACCCCTGGAGCGCCTTATAGGCCAGGCACAATGATTTAAATTGAATCCTTTTGGCAATGGGGAGCCAGTGCAGGGATTTTAATTTATGGGTGATTGGCTCGTGTTTAGGAATATCTAACACCAGCCTTGCAGCCGCATTCTGCAAATGCTGAATTTTTTAAAGGACTTGCTGCTTGGCTCGGGCATACAGGGCATTCCCGTAAACCATCCTGGACAGAGCAAGAGCAGTTACCACCGTTTTCCTGGCGTCTTTTGGGATGAAGGGCAATAGTTTTTTGATCATTTTCAGAACAGACCAAACTGCCGAAACTAGTTTACTGGCCTGGGCGTCGAAAGAGAGGTTAACATCTAAGGTCATGCCCAGATTTCTGACCTTCTCTACAGGAACAGGACAGCTGCCCAGGCTATCCGGCCACCACTCAGGGGACCAGATAATCGGGTCACCCCCTAGCACTAAAACCTCGCTTTTGTCCCCATTCAATTTTAGACAACTGAGGAGCATCCATTGTCTGACCTCTACCATGCAGGATCTAAATTTCTCCGCCGTCTCTTTGACATCCTGGCTAATCGACACCACTATCTGGGTGTCATCGGCGTAAGACACCGGTGTGAACCGAGCTGCCCTAATGATTTCAGCTAGTGGGGCTACATACAAATTAAAAAGGGTTGGACTTAAAGATGACCCCTGGTGCACTCCGCAAGGGGAACAGAAAGTTTTTGATCTGGCATCCCCTACCTCGACCGAAAAAATTCTGTTACGCAGATACGAGGCTAGCAGGGCCCGTGCGGAGCTATGGACTCCAGCTTCGGCCAGCCGGAACAGGAGTGTCTCGTGATTGACCGTATTGAAGACCGCTTATAGGTCCAGAAGTACCAGAAGTTCCCTCCATCGTCCAAGACACCCCTGAGTTCTTCCACGGCTGTTAGCAGTGCCGTTTCAGTCCCATGACCTTCTCGGAAGCCAAACTGTGAGTGATCGAGTGTGTTTGCCTCCGAGAGGAAACATGCCAGCTGTTTATTTAAGAGTTTCTCCAAAATGTTGGCGGCGAAGGGTATCCTGGCAATAGGTCTGTAATTGCCCGGCTCATTGCCGTCTCAGTTTGATTTTTTTAATAGTGGCATCACTGAGGTGACTTTTCACGCGTCCGGGAAGGTTTCTGATTTTAATATTTGCGAAAACAATTTCTCCAATTGAGAGCTTAGCAGTTCCGGAAAGAGCTGCATAATTTTCGGCGGACAAGGGTCCATGGAACTGCCTGACCTAGTAGACATCACTCCTTTCAGTATCTGCTAAGCAGTTGGAGGTCTAAATTGGAACCTTGGGTTCTGTGGCATTCCCTCAACTTCCCTCGTGAGTTCCAAAGCTGTCTGTGCAGGTGTATCTGGAAGGAAGCTTTTAAAATATTCGTATACTGAGGCTACTTTATTAACAAAAAATTCGCCAAGCAGATTGCAGAAATCGGACGTCATTGCTATTGCGCTCTTGTTGTCTATTTTTGTTAGCTTCTTTACTGTAGCAAAGAGGGCTTTGCTCGAGTTTTTAGTCTCATTAATCTTTTTCGTAAAATAGCTGCTTTTTTCCGCCAATATCAAGTTTTTATACGTGGTCAATGCAGCTTTATAGTCTTCTCTTGGCCCTGCTTCATAAGTGGACCACTTTTTCTCAGCTCTTCTGCATTTCTGCTTTTGAGCCTAAGGGTTTCCGAAAACCATGGCTGGGAAGGATACTTCCGCTTAAGGATGACCTGTTTTAATGGGACTGCAGCGCAAACTGCATCTTTAATCCAATCCCCGATTTGGTCATATGCAGCATTGTTGTCCGGGATCAGGACTGGGCAGGATGACTGAAGATTATCTACCAGCTCTTGAGTGTTGATTTTTGACCAGTCCCGAAAGGAGACCTTCCTAGGGGGCTCCAGTGACCTGCCCGTATCTTCCTTAACTTCCAATGAAAAGGTGACCACCTTATGAATAGACCAGGGGACCTGAAGGATGGCCACTTTATTTAGACCTCGACAGGAAGAAAAGATTCCGTCAAGGGTGTGTCCTGCACAATGCGTGCCTTGGAGGACTCTTTGTCTTAAGTCAAAGTTGGCCAGTGAGTTTTTGAAAGCCGCAACCGTAGGCTTTTCTCTAAATGTATATTAAAATCCCCCAGAATGGTATAGTCAAGGCCTTTCACACTCAATTCCAGAAATGGACTAAGAGAGTCGATCAGAGGTGTTATGGCTTTAGGAGGCCTGTAAATTAAGAGCCCGTTAAAGGTGTAGTTATTGGTGATTTTAATCTGAAAGAAGAGTGCCTCGCAGTCTCGATTGCTGCCTTTCTCCGAGCTTTTAACCTTAAAACTGTCTCGAGAGATGATTGCCAGACCGCCTCCCCGTTTCCTTTTTCTGTCTGATCTACAAATGGCGAACCCTTCTGGAATAGCCAAAGCTAAATCAATATCCGAGGCCTCATCAGCCCAGGTTTCAGTAACAAACAACATATCTAGGTTTTGGCTCTCAATCAGCTCAGCCGTATGGGTATTGTGTTTGACTAATGATCTAGCGTTGATCAGGCCCGCATTTACAGTTTGGAGATTAGGTCCTGTTCTATTCGGACGTGGGTTAAAGGTGGACAGTTGAGCAATAGGGGAGAAAATGAAAGGATGTGAACATGTTGGACAGTTTTTAGTTTCCAGGTGCATCTCCGTAGTAGGGCATCTGGCCGGAATTCTTAGGGATCATAACTGTGGACCGGAATAGCTAATCCTCACCTGATCTGGTTGAATTTGCCCAGGGGTTGTGGCCCTAGGCCCGGTCCCGGCATGGACGGGCGCAGACGGGCTTGCCTTTGGCGCACATTCGGCACGCCGCCGGCGCGCCCGCTGCGCGGTCGGGTGAAAGCCGTCATTTATGCTCGGTAAGGGCGGGGTCTCCTGAACAACTAGTGCACGCCGCAAATTCCTCTCAATATGGCCGCTCTGCCCAATGCGTGTCCCGGCAGCACCTACTCGGCTGTGGGACCTGGGTTCGAGTGCGCTATGGTGTCAGGTATGGAAAGTGCAGAAGAAGTACAAATAGCAAAGGTAACAATCAATGGTTAAAACAGAATTCTTTTAAAAAAATATAAAAGCGCTCTATCCTGGCTTCCCCGGCTTTTCGCATCAGGGAGTAGAACTTGCCTTCTGTAATCGGCCCGCACCCGTAGTCAAGTATGACTTAAATAACAGTGGGGCGGGGTCTCCTGAACAGCTAGTGCACGCCGTAAATTCCTCTCAATATGGCCGCTCCGCCCAATGCGTGTCCTGGCAGTACCTACTCGGCTGCGGGACCAGGGTTCGAGCACTCTATGGAGTCAGGTATGGAAAGTGCAGAAGAAGTGCAGGAATGAGAATATAAGGAGCAGAATAAAAAGATTAGGCCAGGAAGACCCATGGCTGCTCCACTATAGACCTCTGACCCAACCACCACCACCATGTCTAAGGTCCCTTTGGGTACCCATGTCTCCCCAGCCGTGGAACTGACGTCACAGGGGTCAGGATATAAAATGGACTCCTGTCTCTTTAAACCTTGAAGACATCCTTACATAACATAGGTCAGCCTTTATTACAAGGAAGAGTTATCTAATTATTAAACATCAGGTCCTTTCTTTCTTCTAGTTCTGAGGTTTGTCTTTTGTCATCAAGGCGCCTCAGGCGCAAACTCTTCGGAAGAAAAGAACTTCCTCTTTGCTGCTTGAAGGCATTTCATAATCAACAGTCAGTGTTTTTGCTGAAGCCTCAGCCATCGAAATTCTCATCGTGAAACACGT
The DNA here is from genome assembly GCF_964261635.1 of Lissotriton helveticus. Classification (NCBI taxonomy): domain Eukaryota; kingdom Metazoa; phylum Chordata; class Amphibia; order Caudata; family Salamandridae; genus Lissotriton; species Lissotriton helveticus. The sequence goes on along the minus strand of NC_136069.1, from coordinate 1,710,449,968 downwards.
TTTTGACATTTTATAATTGATAGTGATTCTGTTTACTTGGACTGTATCAAAGTATTGCTTAACTTTGAACAGCGGAGGGATACATGGAGGCAGGAATCAAGATCTGGCACACAGAGGAGTCACCTTTGGTACATTTCATCCTAATAGTCGTCACAGTGCAGTGGTAGCTACACACTGAGGGGCATATTACCAAGGGTGGCGACATTGAATTATCGCTGCTCTAGTGGCGATAAGAGGTTGCTAAGCGACGATAATTCCATCGCCCTATTACCAAGCTGTCACTAACACCAGTTAGCGACAGCTTGTAGGCGATAGCGAGCGGTTTGGGGCCCGCTTTGCATGTCAGTGATATTTATCGCTAATGACATGCAAAGTGGGCGTACCCAACCGGTTTGCGACTGAAAGCAGTCGCAAACCTCGCTATCGCCTATTACCAAGAAAGGCGAAGCGATGGAAATATTCGCGCTAAGCGCGAATATCGCCAAACGCTAACGTCTGCAAATACCAGTTCTTAGCCATGTTATAAAATGGGAGGTGGATAACATGGCTAACAGCATTTGCATGCTAATACGTGAACACCACTGGTTTTCCAGCGATATTCACGCTAACGCCTGCAATATTATCGCTTTTGAGATAAACGTTGGTAATAGGACGTTATCTCAGCGATAATATTGGGCGAAGCACAGCGTTAAAAAAACTAACGCTAAGCTCAGTTAGCGATAAATATCGCTAACTGTTGGTAATATCCTGTTGGTAAGATCCTTCTCCTACCTGGCAGCCAAGACCTGGAACTCCCTTCCGACCCACCTCCGTCTGACCCAAGACCACCTCTCGTTCAGGAAGCAACTCAAGACCTGGCTGTTCGAGCAGTAGCGGACCCCCTCCCCCAAGCGCCTTGAGACCCTCCGGGTGAGTAGCGCGCTATACAAATATCTTGATTGATTGATTGATTGATTGTAATATGCCCCTGGGTACGACAGGATCCAGGGGCCGAGAGGAAGCCGGAAGTGAGGAAGCCGGAAGTGAGGAAGCCGGAAGTGAGGAAGCCGGAAGTGAGGAAGCCGGAAGTGAGGAAGCCGGAAGTGTACCAGGGACGAGAACCTGATCAGTAAAGATGGGGGATGCACAGAAAACCAACAAGAACAGGAAGCAGGCAGCCAGACTCCTTCCCCTAACCCAATCACAGCGCTGTAATGAAGCATTGTGATTGATCGGGATGGCGCACAGCTAGGGACTAGTGGGGTGGGCATGTTCTCCATGCAGAATGCAATGCAGCCGGCATGGAGAAGAGCAGAGTGCACATGACTGGTTGAGGCGGCCAGTAAGGGCCGACTAAACAGTCTTTGCATACTCCGGAGTGGGTATACCATTCCTCTCCTATGTACTGATGAAGTCAAAGACTGGAGAATATTTCATCAAGTTTATTAGGTAACTACATGGTAGTGGAGCCAGAGAAGGCAGAAGCTGCACTCGGTTGAGCTGACACCCTGCCCTGCTTGGAAAGCAGAACACCGTCTCCCACCCGCCCGCCAAGCAAACATAAAATGGTAATAACTTAAAATGATTACCATTTTATCTTACTGCTTCTCGCACTGCACGTAAACAGTGAGCCATAGCGAGGAGCCGCCCCTGGACCAAATCCTATTCATGAGTGGCTTTGAATGGCTTCATAGATGTGGAGTAAGGCAAGGCAGTGCAAATCACTACGCTGCCGTACTCTGTGTCAAGTAGGTGTTCCATGGGCGTTGTGGAGGGTGTTCCCAAGAAACACCCTTGGAATTTGACGCGGCCCCAGATTTACAATGTGATGTAAACCTAGGGATGCACCAAAACCTTACGCCTCCTGAGGTGAAGCGTAACTAGGAGAAATAACTTTATGTTTCCTCGTTTATTCCTCTTTCTGTGTGTACTGCTTTCTGCAACATACATAGAAAGAGGAAAATGCCTCAATGGATTGTTTCTGTGCAGGAAGGAGCCCCTTATGCACAAAAGCAATCCTGCCTACAACAACAGCAGTGTTGCCCCATGGTTCAAGGGTGCCACCTTGGCAGTAGGGGAAAGGAGAGGAATATTGGATAAATACTGTGCATTCCTGCCCTTTTACTTTGACATAGGACAGCACAGTAAGGAGATTTGCCCGGTGCAAAATCCTCATAAATGTGCCCCTCAATGTCTGCCTCATCCACCCTCCTGACCCTTACTTGCCCACAGCTGTTGAGCAAACATCTGCAGGCTGCTCTTCAGGGCAAAGCCCCTTTCCCAGCAGGAATGCTTGCCTACTTCTGATGCACCTGCAAGATTTTGGTTAAATAACTCCTGCTTCTTATTGTTACCATTGATCTATGTTATACTTTCTTTTGGCTGTAGGACAGAGCTCTACCGCTACAGCTGAAAAAACAAGTCAATAAAATGCAGATGCCATTTCTGGAAGACTGCTTGCATTTCCCATGATGGTGACCGCGGTGGAAGTGGAGAGGAAGCGCCACTGGGGCTGGAGCAGGCTGGACCAACAGAAGCGCTGCCAGGTTTTCAAGACAATAACCAGCTATGAGAATGAGATGCCTTTTTATTGGTTGTCTCTACATTTGTCATTTGTTGACACCCTAATATGGAGTAGTGTTCTGGTGTTAGAAGGAAGTGATGTGTCTCTGATCAGGTGGAAACTGATGAGGACTTCAGAAACTCTTTGGCACTGCAGCCTCTGGCAGGGCAGAGACACCAGGGACACCAATCCTTCTCTTGTTTCTCACTTGAGCTTGAACTTGCACCACACGTCACTCCCCACAGGTGTGTCCTTCTTGCAGATCTGTGGCACCTGCCTCAGCCTCACGACTGATGAAACTGGTGCAACATCCAAGACTGCATACAAGAAAAAAAGGAATTACCAAACCCATCTTTATATGACAGTTCAAAATATTGAAGTTGCTCTTAGTTTAAAATGACATTTGAACACAAATCACTACCCAAAACATCTTGACTGCTATAATGAGTGCTATATTTACAAACACCAGAGAGATTTTTAAACTGAAACCACTGAGAACTTGGGAGAATAACTAACCCCAATAATTCAAGGTTAAAGATGCTCAAATTGCACCTGCAGGAATCCAGTCCTGCACTTAAAGTTCTGTGCACTGAGCACAAAGTGCTCTAAACAAACTCCAAACAAACTCTGCTGTGTTCCAATCAGAGATCCCCACTGAGGCAGTGCACAGGCTCCTCCTGACCAAAGTTCAGAACAGGTAGTGGACTTCCATCAGGATCAGCACCTCACCCCCACCTAGACAGGCAGAAGGTCCCGCTTGGTGAAGCACACACTGCTAGTCAGCGGAGTGACTGGCTGCCCTTCTGTCTCACTGTGGGGGTTCCAGAAGAGGCATCTGTTCAATGGATGGCCCAAGGACCAGGATACAAGTAAGAAGAGCCTTCCTGTGACTAGGCTGCACTTTTTACTCGCTGTGGTGATTCCATAAGAGGCTCATTTCCTCCTGATTGGTCAATGGATGGGTAAAGAACCAGGATGGAAGGCAGGATCCAGAGAGAACAGTATCTGAAGTGAGAGGACCTTCTGTGTAGACACCTTGGAGAGGGTGATCATGCCCTAGGGTGTTTCTGCATTGGAAGGTCATTGTGTGTAGGGTGATGTACTGATGAGAAGGGCTGATCCATGATGTGCCATGCTGGGAGCAGCAGCTCTACTAATAGCTGTTTGCAGATTGCCACTACAGTTATTGCAGATCTGGTAGAAGGGTGTGTGCTGTCCCGATAAAGGGGTGACAGCTCCGTGAAGCGCGTTGGTAATGTCTATGGAAGGTAAATCCTACATGAGGACAAGCAAGCAATCAGATAACAGGCCAGCGAATTAGATTGATCATCAAACTAACCAATAGTAGGCAATGGGCGGGCACTAAGCACACTGTGGGTTTTGTGTGTGGACCACAAGAGAGTTTCTTTTAGAAGAAAGCTAAGCACTGCCTGCTAGACGAGGTGGTGCTCACAACTGTGAAAGTGGGTGTGGGATGTTCTGGTGCTTAGCTTGCAACCTGTAGGTCACATACAGATGTCTCCTGTAAATGCATACACCTAGAGTGTTTTTTCATGGTGTTCGATGTGTGTACTGCTGGTTGTGCACTGATGTCTGCAGCAGGTGCTTGAACCTACGGGATTTGTCATTGGCATTAGAACCTGTGACCTGCACATTACATCCCCTCCCCATCCTGTATTGATTCCCACAGTGGGCAGAGGTTATAGTGCAGAGTTTCTGGGATAAGGCATTGAGCTGAGTGTGTCTAAGACACCAAACGCAGACACAACCATTTTTGTAGCAATGTTTTCTCTTCGTTGCTGCCTCCATCAAAGGACTGAACTTTGGGTATTTACTCAAAGTGGAGCACAGCAGTTATCAGCATTGTTCACAGACCACAGGTCAAAGAAAAAAGGCTGCACACAGGGCCTTGAGTCTGGGAATTGTTTGGAAACACAGAGTGCAACAGTGAATGAGTGGTTTAGGATGGCCTTTGTTTAACAACTGAGCCTTTAACTGTTGTTCTGACTGACATCTTTTTAACTCATGGACTATGCTAATAGTGGAGCTTGCCCTGCCTCACTAGACTTGGAACCCAGGACCAATGTCAGTATTGACTTGCTGACATTTCGTACTTAACTTTCAGCCAATCTCATTACCGTGAGCATTGCCTCATAGATGTGGCTTAATGTCTAGCCACATGTCCACTCACAAACACACTCACAAACATGCACTCGCACACACACATGCGAACACACACATACACACACTGGCATGTTTATGCAGTGGCTGCCATGAGTTGCTTCTGATGTTGGCTGAAGGTGTGGAGTCAGTGGCTGCCATGAGTTGCTTCTGATGTTGGCTGAAGGTGTGGAGTCAGAGGCTGCCATGAGTTGCTTCTGATGTTGGCTGAAGGTGTAGAGTCAGAGGCTGCCATGAGTTGCTTCTGATGTTGGCTGAAGGTGTGGAGTCAGAGGCTGCCATGAGTTGCTTCCGATGTTGGCTGAAGGTGTGGAGACAGTGGCTGCCATGAGTTGCTTCTGATGTTGGCAGAAGGTGTGGAGTCAGAGGCTGCCATGAGTTGCTTCTGAAGTTGGCTGAAGGTGTGGAGACAGTGGCTGCCATGAGTGTCTTCAGATGTTGGCTGAAGGTGTGGAGTCAGTGGCTGCCATGAGTTGCTTCTGATGTTGGCTGAAGGTGTGGAGTCAGAGGCTGCCATGAGTTGCTTCTGAAGTTGGCTGAAGGTGTGGAGACAGTGGCTGCCATGAGTGTCTTCAGATGTTGGCTGAAGGTGTGGAGTCAGTGGCTGCCATGAGTTGCTTCTGATGTTGGCTGAAGGTGTGGAGTCAGAGGCTGCCATGAGTTGCTTCTGAAGTTGGCTGAAGGTGTGGAGACAGTGGCTGCCATGAGTGTCTTCAGATGTTGCCTGAAGGTGTGGAGTCAGTGGCTGCCATGAGTTGCTTCTGATGTTGGCTGAAGGTGTGGAGTCAGAGGCTGCCATGAGTTGCTTCTGATGTTGGCTGAATGTGTGGAGTCAGAGGCTGCCATGAGTTGCTTCTGATGTTGGCTGAAGGTGTGGAGACAGTGGCTGCCATGAGTTGCTTCTGATGTTGGCTGAAGGTGTGGAGACAGAGGCTGCCATGAGTTGCTTCTGATTTTGGCTGAAGGTGTGGAGTCAGAGGCTGCCATGAGTTGCTTCTGATGTTGGCTGAAGGTGTGGAGTCAGAGGCTGCCATGAGTTGCTTCTGATGTTGGCAGAAGGTGTGGAGTCAGAGGCTGCCATGAGTTGCTTCTGAAGTTGGCTGAAGGTGTGGAGTTAGAGGCTGCCATGAGTTGCTTCTGATGTTGGCTGAAGGTGTGGAGACAGTGGCTGCCATGAGTTGCTTCTGATGTTGGCTGAAGGTGTGGAGTCAGAGGCTGCCATGAGTTGCTTCTGATGTTGGCTGAAGGTGTGGAGACAGTGGCTGCCATGAGTTGCTTCCGATGTTGGCTGAAGGTGTGGAGACAGTGGCTGCCATGAGTTTCTTCCGATGTTGGCTGAAGGTGTGGAGACAGTGCCAGTGCCACTTCCCCGGTGCCACTTCACCTACTGCACCTCTGGAAGCTTAGTTCCTTGCGTTGAGCACCAAACGTCAATTCTTTGTCATTATTAAAATGTTCAACTAATCAGTTCAGACGCGAAAGTGAGTGAGTGAGTTTTGAGCGAGTGAGTGAGTGCGAGTGAGTGCATGAGTGAGGGCGTCAGTGAGTGAGTGAGAGTGCAGTCTCAGCACTTTCATACTGCAGGACACACACCTGATCAAGGGCCCTGAGGGATGTTCTTGTTTTTTCAGAGAGGAGACGCGTCCCTTCACCCTTCATCAGATCCAGATTTGGGGGTGGTATAGAGTTTCCGCCAATTTCCTCATTAAAAATTATTGTTGTGTCTCTGGAGCCAATCATTCTGCAGCTCAGAACGGAAGCTCTGGGTGTGGGCCAGGTGTTGTAAGCACAGGGTGTGAAAGCACAAGGCCGGTTGAGTCTAAATGTCACCTGAGCACAGATGGGGCATTGAGGCAGCTTCTGGCTTGGAACACCCGAGTAGGAGATTGTGATGAGCCTGGAAGTGTAGCAGCCCTGAGGCCAAGGCCTGGTATTCAGGAGGAGCTACCCTTTCGCAAGGCACTGAAAACATTCCTCTTTTGCTAAACTCCCCATGAGTGAGATCCCGTACACACACAGAAGCGCCGGGACACCCCGTTGGGGTAGCTGTGCGCTACATAAAACACACTAAATAAATAAATAAAAATAAATGATCTTCTTCTGAGTTGAGTCAGCTGAGGTTCCGCAAGGTGAGTTCACCTGAACCCACAGCGTCCTATTGACACAGAGATATTCAGCCACAATCATAATTTGACAGCTGTTAGTACGTCATGCAGGAAATCACAAAATGATTATTGGCAGAAGTAAACTGATTTACAACTGGGGGATACAACTGCAGAGAAATTTACAGCAGAAAATGCAAAGCAAGGGTAGAGTGGTGGGTGTTAAAAGGGGAGATCTGACTCATGATTTTCTGAATGTCGGTGACCAGGTAGGTTTGTGGCCATTCCCAAACTGAGATCTGACCCTTTGCCACACTGGAAATAGTAGGAAAGTTAACATAGGCAAGGGCTGAAGAAAGACCCCCTCCATGTTGAGAAGGGACCAGATCCCACCAGGATTACCAGCTGCGTAGGTAAAGAGCTTTTTCAACTTGGAAAAATATGATTAATGAGGAGGAAAACAGAATAAATGGACATTTTCACAGTAGGCTATGTTTCCCCTGTGTGGAAATGTCTACTATGTAAATTTCCAATAAGAGGGAATTGGAAAATCACACAACATTCCCATTATTATGCCTGAAAAAGGGAGAACAAAGTAGATGGACAGGAGAGCGGTCAGCTGCAAGTGGGCAGGGTAACCAAGCTAGGGGCATTCAAAAACTAGATCACCGGGTGGAAGGGGTAATGTAGGCAGTCGCAGCTCACATGACTTGTGGAAGGGGGGTCACGTGGGCATTCGCAGGGGGTATATTATTTTATTGAATACTATCCTTACCGTGTCCTGCGCCATCCCCTCTCCTGGCTGGGTGGCTCTGCTGGAACAGGAAGCATGCATCCAACCTCACCTCCTGTAAGCCAATCACAATGCTACAATGCTGCAATGGCAGCTTTGTGATTTGTGCGGACAGCACCCAGCCATGCGCCTGTAGGGAGGCCACTTTCTCTTTGTAGGCTGTATGGAGTCTACATGGAGAAAATATTGAGTGCGCATGACTGGTTTGGTCAGCTCCAGAGGGCCGACCAAACAGTCAGGGCCCACAACAGTGGACAAGCCACTTTCCTCCCCGAACCGCCCATTCGCCTGCCCCCAACCAGGCATACCCTCTTGCCCGCTCTCCCCCAACCAAGCATACCCTGCTTTCTACTTTCTTGCAGTGCGAGAAGCAGAAACATAAAATGGAATTTAAAATATTATTTTATGTTTCTGCTTCTCACACTGCAAGAAAGTAGTGAGGAGATGCTCCTGCGCCCTAATGGAGGAGCCGCCACTGAAATTAGGGCAACTAAGCCTGGATGAGGGTGTTAGGCCTTTAAAAGTTAAGGGAGCAGTTACATAATCTTGAGAGAACAGGAAATGGGAGGTAGTGACATAGTTGCCAAGTTTTCAGTCTGCCATGCATGACATTTCCATGGCTTCAACGTGCGTATGAGTGATATTCCAATGCTAAATATGTGACATTTCATGTGACACGTTAACACAAGTGAACCAAACTATGAAGTTTATCTAAATGGATATGATTCATGAATTACCCTTTTTTGAGCTAGATTGCACAATGTGAAATCACGGCTTCCCAACCTCACCAACCTTTGTGATCCTAAGCAGATATTTGATTTCACTCTTCCTCCTTTTTCCTCATCATCCCTTATTTGAGCGCCTTCAAATATGTGAGTTCATGATATGCGCTGTGCAAAAATATTCCTGTGTTTTATTTTATGAAATATAATTTTGCTCCATCTGTAATAAAAATCTAGGCCACTTACACAGTGTAGTTGAACATTCCCCTTTCCAAGCATTAGCCTTTTGTGACTGCTGGAGGACAAAGGATCCGTGGATGGCATCTGCCAGTCAAGGGGTAGAGGGCAGGCTCTTCATGTGTACAACACTGAGGAGTCAGACATGTTTATTGCCTCCTACAGCCTGCGTCGGGGAGCAGGAAAGTGAGGAGGGACAAGCAAGTGTGTCATGTCAAGGTGTCAGTAGATGCATGACAACCTCTACTTGTCCCAACTTGAGAGGCTCTGATAGTGTACCCAGCAGCAACAGGTTCGCAGCTGACCCTGAGAAGCACACTGTAGCGCTAAGAAAGCCAGAAGCAATCTCGAGGGACAGAGAGGAGCTGTAAATGCGTGACATAGCATTCCAATGCGGTGATGCGGGATTGAGCAGTGAAATGTATCAGTGTCACCAGTTGCTGTAACCATGCGCTTTATAAGTGATATTATTATTTTTATTAGCATTACTCTTGATGCGTGGCACTTGGCAGGGCTGCTCTTAACCCCTTGCATGCGGGGATGATTCCCCCGCTGTGCTGGGGGGATGGGGGGGCGCACAGCGCCCCGGTGCTCATGACGAGCTCGACATGAGCCACAGTGCTGGTGTGCTCATGACGACACCCGTTCCTGTAGAACGCTCGCACAGCAGGGGAATTAGCCCAGCGTGCAAGCGTTCTAACCGTCATGACGAGCTCAGCTCGTCATGAGCACACGAGCACCGTGGCTCATGACAAGCTGAGCTCGTCATGAGCGTTGAAGGTGTTAAAACTCAAACAGTCAGACAAAATGATATTTTAGTATGTGTAGCCTGTTTGTATATCAAAATATTGTTTACAAATATATCAACTGACACAAACATGTAAATATCATCTCATTTGGTGTAGATTTTCTTTTAATAAATTAAATAGGGTGATATTTTGATAAACTATAGTTTAAAAAAAAAAAAATGTTGCATAATATTTACTGCAGACCAGACGCAGCTTTCCAGGTTTACTTCTGGGAATGTTTGGTAACTGAAAAAAATATATAAAATTATGTTCAGGTGAAAATAAGTATCTCTGCCTACAGATTAAACATTTTGTGAGTAGGGCTGAATTGGTTGCACAATTGGAGAGGGAGGACACAAGGCCAATGTAGCTTGAGCACACAGCTTTCTAACTACAGACCGTTCTCCCACCTAGCAAACCCACAAAAGGTCTCAGAAACTAATTAATTATTGCCTCACCTTACAAACATGGTTGACATACTGTTGAGGAACAACCATGTAGATTTTAATGCTAGGGATCGATCGTCTCGCATAATAAATATTTGATGTAAGTATCAGCTGATGAATGTATCAATTAACCACATCAGCTCAAATTATGGGGCATATTATCAAGGACCGGTGGTAAAATTATCGCCGTTTTATCGGCAGGAAACTGCAGATAAAATGGCAATAATGGGCTTGATAATACACCCTTGTTAATTCCCATATAAGCCAAGTTCTTGTGTTAACATGGGCTTCTATGGGAATTAACAAGGGCGTATTATCAAGCCCATTATCATCCCTTTATTGGCAGTTTCCTGCCGATAAAACAGCGATAATTTTAACACCGGTCCTTGATAATATGCCCCTATTTTTTTTTAAGTAATTTTTTGTTATCTACTGTATTGCGTACACTTGAAGCAATCACTTTCAGAGAAGTCCGATTCCCACTAATTTAGATGGCATACAATATGTCACAACTGATATACTAGTCATATCGCCAGCAGTTGCATTGAATGACCTGAGACAAAGAAATTCAACATGCTTGAGCAGTCATAAGTAATTAGTAAAACAGTCCATTATTCTATTATCTGAATATTCATGAAGATATGCTATCAGGTATACTAAGATGTTAGCTGCTCTTACAATGTAGCTATTACTCTCATGTATAGTTAGGAGTCATAAGAGACATGAACCATGTACAGTAATGATTAGGTGTTATTAATTCATCACCATGGTTGGGCAGCTCCATCCTTGTAGGGAATGTTCAGATGAATAACCCCATTCAATTTACATCTTCTGAATAAATACAAAGATATGTGATTTGATACTCTAAAATGGCGACCGTACATCTGGTCATAATGTTCCCATAGTGCTCTCACAATCTGGTTACCTTTTTCCTGCATACTAGGTAGTGTTGCCAGGTTGCCTTGACCCCCAAGGAATATCAGGCCGCAGATAAGAGCTTGTAGTTTCTTTATTTGTCTGCCTCGCCGCCACGTCCTCTTGCTCCTCTGGTCTCCTCGAACTGCCCCATCCCCTTTCCTGACCAGAAGTCGTGTCCGGTGCCTGGCCCCTCCCTTTGGTCCTGTGCAGGATCCTAGTGCCCTCTGCGCATTATTACAACATCTCCCCCTTTTGTGGAAAGAAAATAGAGAAAAAGAGAGGGAGAGAATATCCGGACACGGGACAGAAGAAACACTGTTTGCTTACTGCCCCCTCACTATAGTTCCTCGATAAGTCTCTTTGGCTTTCTGCTCACTCTCTTCGGGCAAAGCATTTCTGTTACTTCATTCGGTATCTCTTCAACCTGGTCTCGTCTCTTTCTGCTGTGTGATTTCCCTTCCATGCTGTCCATCGTTTTCTTTTTGACACGGTTTGTGTTGCTCTTAGGCGCTGCCTCTCCTTCTTCCCCATCTGATGTCAGTACTTCCTTAAAGTGTGAGCTGTTTCTGGTGATTCGGTAGGGACCTGCTGCAGCCGTTATAAGGGCCCCCTTTATTTTAGTTATAATTTGCCGTTCACTTGAGAAAACACTGCCTGACTTCCTTGCTTGCCATTGATGCACCAGCAGTGAGTGTCCTTGCGGCAGCTGTGATTGTGTGGCACGTGGGGGAAAGGATATAGCCTTACGGCTAGAGAGGTCAACGTCGAAGATGTGGAACCGGGTTCGAGTCATGGCTACGACGCTTAACATCCTGTGATTCTGGGCAAATCACTAAGCATGGGCGGATCTAGCGGATCTCGCGTACGCGAATTTGCGGATTTACGGATTCGCAATCCGCCAAAATACGCGAACTCTCGCGGATTTGCGGATTTTCCCGTTTTTTGTGTTGGCGAGCGTTCGCGAGGATTTGTGGACAATTTCGCAATTACGAACTTACTTTTCGGCTCGCAACGGCCGCGACTATGTTGTTTCTACGTCTGGTTTATCATCACAGGTTCACAGCACCCTCTGTTTCACCACTGCCACCCTCTGGGACACCCATGCCACCCTCTGGTACATCCTCACTGCCACCCATTAGGTTTGTTTATCACTGTAGATTATGGGGGTTGAAAAAAGCAAGCACACCTGCCCTTCTTCAACTGCCATCAATTAATTTGTGGGTCATTAATGTGTCAGTAATTTTGAAACTTCCAGTCTGGCTGGCACCTGCTTCCTTCCTTATCTGTAATTTGCTTTCTGTTGCAGTGCAATTTTTTTTCACAGGACCTTTATGGTCTACTTGTAGCTATTCTATGAGCCTGCTGTTTGGGTCATAGCAGGGTCATAGAATAGTTGCAAATAGGCAACTGAACTCTGGAGGGGCCCCTCAGGAAGCACTAGAGTGAATGTTACTAATGTTAAGTTTGAACTTTTGCACCTGCTCATTACTTTCAGTTTAGCAAAAATCGTTTTTTCTGCAATTTCGCGCGATTTTTGGGGCGCGAATCCGTGCGAGATCGATTTCGGAAGCCGCGAATGCTTGCGAATACACAAATTTTTTTTGGGCGGCGTGTATGTTCGCGTGATTTTGTGCGTGTTCGCAAGGCGCTTGTAGCTATACGTTTGCCAAGTTACCCTAGCGGTCGTACACGGGCGCGGCCATCTTGTTTGCGTGACGTAATTCCGTTTCCGGCCGCTATGTGTAATCTCGCAAAGTGTGCTGCTCGCTATTACAATTTCGCGCGTGCTCGCGAGGAAAATCTTGCGCGAACTTACCCACGCGGTCGTGAACGGGCGCGGCCATCTTGTTTCTCATTCATTGCTATGGTTCTGGGCATGCTTTCTGTATCCTCTCTGAATCTCTGCCATCCTTTGCTTGTTTGAAGTTTATTTGATCTATTTTACTTATTATCTATCCCTCTATTTTTCTAGCTCTATCTTGTGTTTTCTGCTACTTTTAGTTACTTTTAAACTACTTTTTTAAACTCTTTTCTTTTCTTCTTCACTATTCTATTTCTTCTTTATCATTTAACTTTATTTCTGCCCAGACCATGGTAAAGGGAGCCGGGAAGCACCCTGAGAAGGGGAAGGGTCCCGCACCCCGTGCCCGGCTCCCGTGCGGGCGTTTGAGGGGGGAGCAAGTGGTGCCACGGGAGATCTTTAGCGCGGAGGAGGTGGGCGCACTAATCTTCTACGTCCAGCGCCGCCTCCCCAAGACCATCCTGGGAGGCGGCAAGATCGCAACCGGCTATGGCATCCGGGAGTGCCGGAAGCGTTGGGAGAAGGTGTGCCGGGCCATGTTTAAGCTCTCTGGGGTCCGGCGCACCTATAACCAGGCCACCCACCGCTGGACGGATGTCATGGACCGGGAACGGGACTTGCTGGACGCGCTCGGCGTAGAGGTCCCCGGGCTTGGTGAGTAGTAGTAGCCATTCATCACTACTCTGTTTTATCCGGCTCTGTTATTTGCAAATCTTTGTTCTTTACCAAGAGCAATAATGCTGCCGATTACATTGTAGGTAAATTATATTTCAAAATCTTCTATGCATTTCAGGTGCACTGCTCTCCTTCTCAGTAGCCTTGCTTGCTACTATGCTTATTTGTTTTGTATTTTGTGTTCATTTCATTGGCCTGAGAAATTATGTATGAGTGTAGTGTAAAGATAAGAACTGCGTAATGCTAGACACTAAGGGTCATATTTTCAATTACCGGCGCATCCCTGCAAAGTAGCAGGGATGCGGCAGTAATTGTGTGCCATGCCACCACCACCCATTGGCCCAAAACGTCACAGAAGCCTTACGCATCTGTGCCGTAAAGGCGGCGCATTGCTGGAGTTGCGTGCCAACGATGGCGCAGCTCCAGCAATGCTCTGGGGTACCCTATCTCCCCAATGCTGCATCAAGCCGTACGTCGGCTTCAAGCAGGCGCAGGGTTTGAGTCATGCATCATTGTCCTAAAAGTGACTGATTGACATCTTGTAGATTTCCCTCAGCCACTTTTAGGATTCGTTCCTGCGCAGGAACGCCCTCCCTTGCGCCGGAACGCCCCCTGATGGCGCAGGGCTTTACAACGTGATGCATCGCCCATATGTGTTTTTTTTTAATATATACGCCGCACCAACACCATGGCGAGTCTTTTGTTCTGCCGCTGCGTCACAAAAGTCACGCAACAATGGAGGAAAATGAGCGGCAAGGGACTTCTAAATCAGCCCCAACAGACTGAAGTCCAGTCCTTCCTTTAGACACATGGCTATAAGAAGAAATAGTGGTGGTGGTGGGTGGATTGATAGTTTGAGTATTCACTGATCTGCAAGCAGGATGGACTTTGTCTGTCACTTCGCGTGCTGCGGACTGCTGCCTGCCAGGCCTAGGCAAACCTTTTTAGTAGTCTGTTTATTGAGTTACATAGGAACTTTCTAAGTCAACGGTCCGCAAATCAGGCAATACGAATAACGTAGTATACCACATGAGATAGATCCCGTGGAATAGTTGTCTATCTATTTGCTATTTCTCCAAAATATTTTGTTATTGTTCTTTTGAAATGTTTGATTTGGTTGACAAATCTCATCCATGTTTTCTGGTCTTTCTTTCTTTCATGTTGTACATCAGCTCCCCCCAAGGGCAAGAGGACACAGGAGGAGGAGGAGGAGGGTGCTGTTCAGGAGGATGCTGGCCAGGTTCGGGCAGGCGAGGGCTCCTTTGCTGGCCCCAGTAAGTTTTAATTTTAATAAAGAGTACCTATTTTTTCCTAGCGTTCCTCATTCGATTTTTTCTAAATCGTCTTTGATCTTCTTGTAGACTGGATCTAAATTCTTATCCTGTCTCGAATATGACTCCCTGTGGTATTACTAGATTATTCTTATTAGTCTGTCTGTGTAGCTAACTAAGATTGGACATTTGGCAATTCCATTGGACTCCCATTCTAGTCAGCAATAGCTCTATGCACTGAGTGCAGTCCTCTGGGATTGTCCATAATGTCTTTTCAAGTCTTCTAAATGTTTATGCTTTGACAATTGCCAACAATAAAAAGGTGAATGACCACCAAGAAAGAATAAGATACTACTTTACTTTTGGTTTGGATAGGAGGACAATCCATTCTACTACTGTTGCAGGGACAAATCTGCACAAACCGAACTATGAACACTAAATAGTGCATTGTTTATCAATTATAATAGGCGCAGGTAGACTTTCTTTCCACATACCTCAGTGATATCAGACTTTGAAGAACCCCCAATCTCCTTACTGACTAGATAGTGTGGCAGAGTCATTTAGCTCCCGAAGTCACCGATGATTGATCCCCAATGATCATTAGATTATCCTACGCAGGACAAGAGTACGGAGTCACAGTCAAGAAGTGTCAGAGGCACTCATGCTTGCAAAAATTCCAAAACCTTTAGCTCATCCACTCTAGTCTGGAGGACAAAAAACCACAGAGTCTATTTAAGTTTAAAAGCTTTATTACAACTAAACACATTTATTAAAATCAACTTTGTCATAAAAGTAAACGTTTAACTGAAAATGGAAAAGTGCTTAGTGCTAACGATTAATTGGACACATTTCTTGTGGTCGAGCTGAGCTCTCACCTGGTTTGAACTTGAGCTTGACCCTGATCGTGTTCTTAGAAGTCAAGCTTCTGTTAGGAGAAAAAGTGTTGTGTGTTAAAAATAAAAAGCAAGCATTCAACAGTTGTGCCAAAAAGTGCAGCAAGACAACAGCCTTCTCTGGAAAAAGGGACATTTTTACTGTAGAGTATACAGTTACAAATTATTACATTGTATTTCTTTTTTTTTTAATTTCTTTATTCCTCCTAGACCAAATATTATATAGTAGTGAGTGGTGTATTTCTAACATTCTTAAATGTACTTTGTAGGTGGAACATCTGGTGGCGGGGCCAGCGCGGAGGTGGTGGTGTTGGGCGAGGAGGACTCTGGGGAGGATGCGGTGCAAGTGCCGGTGGACGGTCCTGTGAGGGTTCGCACGGTGGTGGCGGGAACAGGTAAGCTATATATTCCTTACTTATTGAGATTGAAGACTGCATAGTGTGCTTTCTGCACGGGTGTATTACAAATCAACCAGGTAGTAGCCTCCTCGAAATGTACTTCGACTTAGCTGTGAAGTTTTTGGTGAGAAGAATCCCAATAAGATCTTAGATGAACGTGATGGATGGGAGGAACGAAAAGCGAAAGAAGGGTGTAAGTAAGTGGGACGCGAAATTTTATGATGGCTGGCAAAGAAGAATGATATGTGTTTGCTTGGCCCCCGAGGTGGCTGGGAAGGAAAGAATATGGTATGGTGCATGGCTGGGTCAATGATGAAGCAAGGATGGGTGGAAGGACAGCAGCCTGGGTGGGTGAAACAGAAACTGTATGTGTGCGTATACTTTGAATGAATGGATGCCTGGAGCATGGTATTATCTGACTCTTAGATAGCACATGTGTATCTAGAGAGAGTAGATGGTCGCTGGATGAACTAAGTGTTACCTTGAAGAGCATGTAACACCGCACCCGCACGTCCGTTCCAGTGTAGGGAAGGCAAGGAAAAGAAATTGTAAATTTGTCCAATACTACCATGAATAGTAGCAGTACTTTGTATTGCAACTGCAAGCACAGCATATATCCGGTTATTACGGTGGACACTCCGTACCTCTCTTAATAACTTTAGTTTAGTTGTAGTACGTCATTCATGTGTGGGTGTATCACTGTTTACTCAATATTAAGCAAAGCACCTAAAGTCATCCCATATGTCATCAAATACGTCCCATGTGAAGTGATAGATAATCAAATTATTTAGCTTCTTCATTTTCCTTTTCTAGTACTCATTTGCACTGTAGGGTGAAAGGTAAATTAATTAAGCAGTAGCCCTTGTAACAGGGTATTCTCAGTGCCACCCGTAATAGAAAAGTAATAGCTTCACCACCTGCATGTACTGGACCGGTACAGTAACGCAAGTCTGTCTCACTCATCATGGTGTGCAACTGTTTTTCTCGGGTGCAAGTTCACTGTGCTGCCATTCTGCCGGCTTGCATAAGATAACATACCAATTTTCCTAAACAAGAGAGAAGAAGAAGAATAAGACTGGTGTACTGTCATAGTCGACTGTAATGGAAGTCCATAATGGTCGTAGAATTTGTTCATTAAACTACCACTAATGTTAGAGCAAGGATGCAGAAGTGGGAGGTTAGATAGATACTGTCCTCAATAGTTATGTACTGTGCTTTCAATTTGCTACTTGTACTGTGACCCAACTTTCGGCTCAATCACTTTGTGCTATTAATGCTAAGGAGCATTGGTTACAGACTATGTCTTTCTTTCACGTAAACAAGAAAAGAGAGGTCAAAAACTATCTCCTGACCAATCCAGGAGAAATCGCAACAGACCACAATTCGAGGAGTCAGAACATGGTTAACAAACCCGATTTGGGTTGTAAAGAAAGCCCTCACACACTGACCTGGTCAGTGTCATGCTTCATCATCGGGCCCCACCAAAGAGGCCGAGTGCCTCTTTGGTGTGCTACGACGCCAGAAAGACTGCGGAGCTGGTTTTGTGTGAAGGGCGTGCTCTAGTTTACAGTGAAGAGTTAAAAGTGCCTGAAAGAGGGTATCAAAAAAACAATTTAATAGGCGATCCCTAGGGCACGTAACAAAGAGTATTAAGTGTCTGTATTTAATTGCCAAGGTTCAGGGTTGGTAAAATACAGGAAATACTCAAATTTATCTAGTCAACATGTTTCTGCCATAAGGGTGGAAATTACCAAGGCATTCGTCAGGACTATACCCCGGCGGTATGGGCTCTCTAATCACCCACCCTGACCTGGGGACGTGAAAGTGAAAATTATAAAAGTGAAAAAAGTGCGTAAAAAAGTGGGAAGAGTAAAATACTCATTCCAAAAATACTCCGTAAATTTGGAGTTTCACCGCACCTGTAAAGTAAAAACAAAGACAAACGAAAGACAAACATGAACATTATTATTATGAGCCTTTTTGTTTTGTCAAGGTGCTCCAGGATATGTGGCTTAAATGGTGTTCCCAAAGTAATCATAGATGTTATACACCATCCAGATAGCCCCTAAAGGATGATAGCAACTAACTCTGGGAAGTGATGTGCTAGAGGTGTGCTATTTACAAGAAAACGATGTAAAATTGGGGAAATAAAAACACAAATGCGTGTACTCCTTATGAAGGGATCAATGGACCTCAGAGGTCTGTGCCCCTCATGTTGGTATCATAAGGTAGAGCTCTCACTTTCAAAAGTGAGAGCTCTACCTTATGATACCTTCATAAGGAGTACACGCATTTGTGTTTTTATTTCCCCAATTTTACATTGTTTTCTTGTAAATAGCACACCTCTAGCACATCACTTTCCAGAGTTAGTTGCTATCATCCTTTAGGGGCTATCTGGATGGTGTATAAAATCTATGATTACTTTGGGAACACCATTTAAGCCACATATCCTGGAGCACCTTGACAAAACAAAAAGGCTCATAATAATAATGTTCATGTTTGTCTTTCGTTTGTCTTTGTTTTTACTTTACAGGTGCGGTGAAACTCCAAATTTACGGAGTATTTTTGGAATGAGTATTTTACTCTTCCCACTTTTTTACGCACTTTTTTCACTTTTATAATTTTCACTTTCACGTCCCCAGGTCAGGGTGGGTGATTAGAGAGCCCATACCGCCGGGGTATAGTCCTGACGAATGCCTTGGTAATTTCCACCCTTATGGCAGAAACATGTTGACTAGATAAATTTGAGTATTTCCTGTATTTTACCAGCCCTGAACCTTGGCAATTAAATACAGACACTTAATACTCTTTGTTACGTGCCCTAGGGATCGCCTATTAAATTGTTTTTTTGATACCCTCTTTCAGGCACTTTTAACTCTTCACTGTAAACTAGAGCACGCCCTTCACACAAAACCAGCTCCGCAGTCTTTCTGGCGTCGTAGCACACCAAAGAGGCACTCGGCCTCTTTGGTGGGGCCCGATGATGAAGCATGACACTGACCAGGTCAGTGTGTGAGGGCTTTCTTTACAACCCAAATCGGGTTTGTTAACCATGTTCTGACTCCTCGAATTGTGGTCTGTTGCGATTTCTCCTGGATTGGTCAGGAGATAGTTTTTGACCTCTCTTTTCTTGTTTACGTGTAATTGACTGGGGGCTGAGAGAGTGTCCCTTTCTCCCTACCTCTCCTTTTGTTGTTTAGTATGTCTTTCTTTCTTCATATAGTTGCTCCTTACAAATCGACATCACGGAGGGAGCAGGCTCGAATGGCCCGGCAACGGAGGCTGGATGCCACTGTCGCCGAATATCGGCGGCTGGTGGCCCTGGAGGAGGAGGAGGACACGCAGTCGACCGGTGCAACCACAACATCCTCGACTGGGACAGCTGCATCCTCCTCCGTGACCCCACGGGCCGCCAGCATGCGCAGTGCTCCAGCGGTACGGAGCCGGGCTAACAAAGCCAACCGCCACCGCCAAGCAGCAAAAAGACCAGCTGCCCCCCACAGGAGCTGCAAGGCACGCCAACGCCGCCTAGGAGTCCGAATGTCCTACTTGGAGCAGGAGGTCCATAACTATAAGAACTTGGTGGCGGGCCTCCGCTTCGAGCTTGCCACCCTCCGCAAGGAGTATGATGCCCATGCCGCAAAATGCACCAGCACCCTCCAGTAGTGGAGTGTCCCTTGCCCTTTTTTTAGAGACTTTTGGGGGGTGGGATTTGGGAGTTGGGTTCTTTTTGGGACTTTTCAAAGACAATCATTGGGGTTAGGGAGGGTCTTGAGGGAGATTATTTTGTTAGGGCTACATAAATATACTTTTTTAAACTTTATCTGACCATACCTGTTTTTTACTGCTTTTCAGTCTGGTGGGTGGGGGATGGGGGTGTAACAGTAAGTTTGTTTTCCTGAAGAGTCGTAGGACTTTAGTAGTACTACCGTCAATCTCTCGTCTAGTCCTAATACTCCATTATACTACCTCCCACCAAACGCTTATCTTACCTGTAATTTGTGTTAGAAATGAAATTAGGGCTAGGCCCAGGGCTGGCTCCACGTGAAATGGGGATTAACGTTGGCAATCCTGAGCGGGTGAAATTTCCTCATTGCGTTGGTACTAGTGGTGTGACACAGTGGCAGTTGGATGCCTATGGAAAAAAAGAAAACGAAACCTGGTTTGTCCTTACTGTAGCATTACAACGGTTACGGTACGATCGAGAATATAGCAGGTGACAGAAGTACACTAGAACAGTGCCACAATGTAGCCTAACAAATGGTAAAGTATTTGCTTGCAAGTGTAACTAGTACTTGCGTTGAATTTATTTGACATTGGCTCCTACTACTAGAAGAAATAGTACTAAAGCTGAGTAAGTCTAGAAGATATCCTCGTATTCCTTCACCAGCCTGTTGCTATGACCTTATCCTTCCCAGCAAGTGTGTGGAATTATTGATGTCATTTTAGTCAGACATCAAGCAAAACAACACAGCCCGGGGGAAGAGGGTTAGGGTTTGGAAAATGGATGGGAATGGGGGTTTCTTTTTGGGTAGGTTTTGTTGAGAGAAGAAAAAAAAAAGCACAGCCTGGACAAACAATAATTGAAGATAAAGAAATCTTTGGGTACAAACTAAAGCTAACCACATGCAGTCACACTCATAGAAGAAAACAATGGATACTGTATCTGTATTCTGTATGTTGTTGGAGTTGTCCTGTTGAATTTGGTAAGTAAGTTGCATGCAGCAAACAATTCCTCTTATTAGCGGCACTCCTCCATTCCAGCTGACGCTTCGTCCATCAATGTTGGTGACCACTGACAGAAGACACCCTGTCCACTGCCTGCCTGGCGGATGTTGACTGAAACCCGGCCTGTAATTATTGAACGGAAAACAGGAAGTGCTATTACAATACCACTGATAAATAAATATAAGGTATGTACGCTGTGTGGTGCAAAAAGTCACACTTTGATTTCCCTAATAGACAGTACAATATTTTTGAAATTGCGTACTCTGTCTGAGTCACCTTTTTAAGGATAAATATGTATGGCCAAAATATTATAGCGGATCTTTCCCCTCAAGGTAGGTGTACTGTAAACTGTGTTTTAGAACAAAATTTGACCTTCCCAGCAATGCTCCCACCAAGACCCTTACTAAAGCCAGTCGCAAAAATGTAGAAGACCCCCAATGAGATCTCCAAAAACGATGCCTAGCAGAAAAATGGTGACAAAACGTACTTTGAAAGTAACAGTAGGCCCAAATACACCCTTACCGAACGTGGATTGTATTCAAACCACTTGCAAGCAAGCAAAAGTATCCATAGCCAGCATCGCTCCAAGAGTGCTCTAAAACCCCAGAACTGCGTTGCAATATAACACCCCGAAACACATGCAATCCTGCTGCTAGGGCTAACCCTACCGAACCCTAAGTTACAAAAAGTGCCAAAAGGTTTTTCCTTATGGATTTTGTCCAAAGCACTTCTATCCAGTATTAAACCTTCCCAGGAATGCCCCAAGACCCGCCAACCCACCCGCAAAAAAGCACGCGACAACACCCCCAAACAGCAAAAAAGCTAAATCTCATACTTACAATATCTCTCGGCCTTCGGTCCAAACGCGCTGTGCAGCTAGGTCATCATCATAACTCCTGTTTTCCACCACGGATTTCCTGAAAAGCAAATGCAGTCAAGATTAGACTGTCGCAGCAGTGCTTCGACAGAGACCCCGCAACCCACCCACAAACAGCAGGAAGCCCCCCAAAACGCTACATTGAGCAAGATGTCAGAAGAAAGAGCAAAAAAAAGGCTTTTCCTTATGGATTTTGTCCAAAACACTTCTATCCGGTATTAGACCTTCCCAGGAATGCCCCAAGACCCGCCAACCCACCCGCAAAAAAGCACGCGACAACACCCCCAAATAGCAAAAAAGCTAAATCTCATACTTACAATATCTCTCGGCCTTCGGTCCAAACGCGCTGTGCAGCTAGGTCATCATCATAACTCCTGTTTTCCACCACGGATTTCCTGAAAAGCAAATGCAATCAAAATTAGACTGTCGCAGCAGTGCTTCGACAGAGACCCCGCAACCCACCCACAAACAGCAGGAAGCCCCCCAAAACGCTACATTGAGCAAGATGTCAGAAGAAAGAGCAAAAAAAAGGCTTTTCCTTATGGATTTTGTCCAAAACACTTCTATCCGGTATTAGACCTTCCCAGGAATGCCCCAAGACCCACCAACCCACCCGCAAAAAAGCACGCGACAACACCCCCAAACAGCAAAAAAGCTCATACTTACAATATCTCTCGGCCTTCGGTCCAAACGCGCTGCGCAGCTAGGTCATCATCATAACTCCTGTTTTCCACCACGGATTTCCTGAAAAGCAAATGCAATCAAGATTAGACTGTCGCAGCAGTGCTCCCAGACCCCAAAACTCACCCACAAACACCCGGAACCCCGCCAAAGAGCACCTCAAAGGCAAGCAAGTCAGCAAAAACGGCAAGAAATGTCCACCTCATATTTGGTCCAAAACACTTTTATCCATTATTAGAGCTTCACAGCAATGGGCCCAGAGCCGTCAACTCACCCGCAAAGAAGTAGAACACCCCCACAAGTGCTGAGTCTTTCTTCATTGGGCGTAATCCAGCACTCTGCTTTGAGGGAAATCGGAGTCTAGAGGAGGAGGATAGAGGAGCATGTTCTTCAGAACTTGTGAACCTGAGGAATGTAGACTGCGGCACCTTCAAATCAATAAGCAAACAAGTAAAGACAGTTCTGCTGATGGTCTTGTTTTTGGGATTAGGTGATTAAAGTTTGAATTAAATTAACTGTGCAAAACAAAGAAAGACAGACACACAGGAATAAAAGTGAATAAGGACGAAAAAGAAAGTTATTGATTCATTGTCTCATTTTCAGGGCTCGGTGTCAGGGAATAAGAAGAAGATTTCGTCATCATACTCTGCGAATTCAGGCAGGATGAGGTCAGTGCCACCGAACAGAGAACAAATCCCCTCATCTACGTTGCCGTCCTCCTCGTCTTCATGCAGCGTGCTTTCTCGTACTTTGTAATCTGGTGGTATGAGGTGCTGATTCATCTTGATCATTGTCAGCCGCTCCACATTTTTGGGCGAGAGGCGGCTCCGTTTGGGAGTTACAATGCCACCAGCAGCACTGAAAACACG
Organism: Lissotriton helveticus; assembly: GCF_964261635.1. Classification (NCBI taxonomy): domain Eukaryota; kingdom Metazoa; phylum Chordata; class Amphibia; order Caudata; family Salamandridae; genus Lissotriton; species Lissotriton helveticus. The sequence continues at coordinate 1,710,427,046 of NC_136069.1, read as the reverse complement.
TTCAGAAGACACACTTGCGAGTGGGCAAGACAAATAGTTTATAGCCAGGTTGAAGAGCTGTGGCCACAATTGTTTTTTGCCATGCCAATACTGCAATGGCTCATCATTAAGAAAGACCTCTGTTGAGTCATTCAGATAGTCCTGCACCATCGACTCAAGGGCATCAACGGTTCCTCCACTTTGCTTACTTTTTGCTGTGCCTGTGACATTTTTTCGAGAACCATACCCAAGCAAAGTTAGCCAATCCTCTACAGCAGCCACTGTTACTGTTGTGTGTGGTGCAGATGATCCAGTTGCCGGTGTCTTTAACGGCTGAGAGGTCACTTGTGCCACAGGTGCAGAAGTGGATTCTTGTGACTGGGGATGGCCTGCTGATGCTGATGCTGATGTACTGCCTTCTCCTTCAATAACCTGCCGTTCTTTTTCAAACCTCTTGGCTGACCAGGCTAGCCAATGTTTGTACTTTTGAACATCTTCATCAGCAAAAGGAAAGAATGCTTGGCCTGCCAGCGCCTTTTTGTAGCGTGGATCCAGAATAGTAGCACAAATGTAATGCTGTTCTGACTTGATCTTTTGAAGACGTTCATCACCACGTAGGCGCTCTAATAATTTCTCAGGCAAAATAAAAGGGTCTTTTTTTTTTACATCTTTTTCAAACTCAGAAGACACCGCCATCAGTTGGTGCTCCAGCATGCACAACAATGGGATAGCTTTTCCCAAATTACAGTCCTCCTGGCTGACTGCACGCGTGAAGAACTCAAAAGGACGAAGCATGTCTGTCAGGCTTTTAACTATGTCCCATTGCGCCGCACCTATCCGCAGGTCCTCCTTCTGAGTTGTACCCTCTGTTAAGAAATAGTGATCGAGTACCGTATACTGCTCATACAGACACTCAAGCATGTAGAAGGTTGAGTTCCAACGTGTTGCCACCTCCTGGATGAGTGCTTTCACTGGCATTCGACGTTGAAGTAGCAGCCTCCTCAGATGCTTCCGGGCCTTAAAAGAATGGCTGAAATGGTTGCACATTTTGCGGCAGGTGGCCATTACCGCGAACGCTGCACTGTCTCTATCACTCAAGAATTTTTGAACTACCAGGTTGATACAGTGCGCCAAACACGGCACTCTGAAATAGCCACCCAGCGCCATGGCCTTAACTACATTGGCGCCCTTATCCGTGGAAACATAACCAATCTGGCGTTTTTTTGGGGATAGCATTTTCAAGACCTTTTTGTTAAACTCGTCCAAAATGTTTTGGGATGTGAGGAAAATTGAATTTTGCCCTGTTATGTGTCCCTACGTGTTCCCCAACATGTAATATATATGTGCATGATCGCTATGCATTTTCCCTCCATGGTCGAGAATAAAGACGCATTTGCAGTTGCGTCCAACGTTAATATGTCAGTTATCCAGTCCTTCGTGAAAGCAATGTGAATTAGGCTTTTAGGCCTATGTTGCCAACGTATTTACATGGTGCACGTTAAATCATCGAGATGCACCCGTTTCTAAGGCTCTACAGGGCCCGGACACCAGATTCAGGCCTCGAGTCTCCTGAAATGCTCCGAGAGATACAGCCCCGCCCGCATCCCTGACCCTTCCCTTACTTCCTGCCCTGCAACGCGGTGCCCGGCTTGGCCTGGCCTGGCCTGCCTGCCAAGAATATGTTATGCCTACAGTTATCTGTTCAGCTCCCCGGCTTCACATTCCTAGCTAACGAACAGCATAAACATATCCATCTACAGTCTAGTCTTCCTGTCTCCATGCAAGTAATTTACTGAATTAGTATCCATAGAAGATCCATAGCTCACGCAATACATGAAGAAATATATGCATACACTAGCTTTTAGTGACAAGTAGCCTTTGCCCTGATGACTTTTAGAATCAAGCAACATGTACTCTAAACACAAGATATCAGATACGCTATAGGTACAGGTCGTTCTGACATCCCAGACTTCAGTCTCCTCTACTAGTGCTAGGAGTCAGCGCCCCCCAGCTCTCCCCAGTTACACGTCATGACTCGTTTTGCGCGCACCAGTAGGTTAAAGGTTCCAGCTGCCCATGTAGCCCCCTCCATGTGTCCACCCACTTATGACACTTCTGTGACGTCTACATCACACACCTCCGTGCACGCCCTGTGCACGCCTTCTTTTCACGCCCATATGTTCTTATCTTTCGTTTGTCACTTGTTACGCCTACTGTATTCAATGCAACTGTACAGTTCTACTATATATATTGTATGATGTCAAAGAAATGTTGAGATTGTCCCTTCCTGAACCTTAGTAGGTGATGGAACCCGATGTCCATTGGCTCGAGCCACTTAATTAAAGCCCGTATGACTCAGATACCACGGACTCTGCCTCTTATTTATTGAGCTATCCTTTTCATTTAATGCATAGAAAAATAGTACCGGTAATTTATTTATTTACCACATAATGGCGCCCGAACAGGAACGAGCCCCTTCCCCACGCGCCGGCGATGTAACGCAGGCCCCCTGACCCCTTCTACAGCCGTGACGGACCCCTACTGTGCACCTGCAGGTTTTCCTGCTTAAACTCCCTCAGGCCCACGAAGGAGACGGAGACTGCGGTCCGGCATCCAGACGAGGCGGTGAGGAAGGCGGAGAGTCCCGACCAGAGCCCAAGCCGAGAGAGCAAGGTCCGAGGTATCCTGAGGCCCACCTGTTTCCGAAGCCCGAAGCGCATGCGTAGTGCGTAGCAGTAACCAGACGTCGTAGCAGTCCAGTCCAGTCGAGTTTCCGAGGCCTTCAGTTTTGCTTCCCGGTGAGTACCATTGCAGGGAACGCATCTAGACGGGTTCATTAATTTGTGCCCGGTCCAGACGGGTTTGGGTACACAGATCCGGTCCGACGTGTTCACCTAGGTGGATACGGTATGACGTGTCTCTTTATGAGACCGGTATGTTCTGTACTGTTTTAGCAGTGCATCCAGTAATTCTGTTTTCTAGTATAGTCTCTCGAGATCTCCAGTATTATGTTTTCGATGTATTATGTTTTCGATGTACTAGGTAGTATCTGTTTTGAACTGTTTTTAATGTGTTTTTGATGTCGTGGAATGAATGATTTGTTTGCTATTTCATTACTGTGTTTACTGTGTTCATTGTGTTCAAGTTCAAGTACGTTCAAATATGCCTCTGTTTTCAAAGCTACGTCAGATAGGAACCAGAAAAGGGATACTCGAAGAATCAGTTCCTGTCCCACCTAGGGACAGTCCCGGACATTTCATGTATCATAAACATGGCTTAGATGCCATACTGTACTTAGACTTATGGGTAGACTATACCAAACATCTGGAAGAGAAATATAGATGGCCTGTTTCAGGAACCTGGGATGCCGAGTGCATCATGAGAGTAGAGGAAGCATTATGGAAAAAGAAAGCCAGACAATCCCAGAAAGATGCCATAGAATTGTGGCGTAAAGAATCGCATAAACGAACAGAAAAAGAATTCAGGAAAGCAGAACTAAGTAGGGAATCATCAGAAAAAGCCCAAGAAAGGGAATTACTAGAAGAAGGTGAACGAATTAGAGCAGAACAGTCAGACAGACAAAGAAATGCCCTTATTAAAGGCATGTATCCCCTTCCCGCCGAGGGCCTGCCTAAGGCAACCCCGGAAGCACCCTGTAATTTACCGCCACCATTGGTCCCGACTAAGCTACGTCATAAACCGACCGCAGCTGAAATTTTCCTTTCTTCCTATTTAGACGACACTGTCCCAGAATATGCAAATCCGAATCCTACCCCGCCTGTTCAACCTCTCAACCCTGTTAATAACGCAATTACTGTTCCACCAGCCACTGGTCCCGGGAATCCTTTTAATCCGCCAGTAACCCAGGACCAACCCACATTACGTATACCTACTGTACCAGTCACATTACCAGCAACGACACATCCAGTATTAGTTGCCGATTCAAGTTCAGGAGGAGCAGGGGGAGGTATCCCTATCACCCCGCCTCAAGTAAAACGAATGACGCTGAGAGACGCAGCATTACAGCGCACGCAAAAATGGCTACATACGCAGCCCTCAAACAATACCTTACTGATTGTAGATATGATCCAGTGCCAGGCGAAGATCACATGATATTATACTCCGTACGTCTACGACGAGTTGCAAGTTATTTGGCTATCATGCCAGAAATGAGGGAACATTTAGACAGAATATATCATTTCATCAGAACAGGAGAAGGACCAGAAAGTATTCACGAGGCTATGGCACACAGGAAAGTCGAGACTCAAAATATGATCTTGCAGTTTTTGATAAACTGTTTAATAAGAGAACAAGACCAGCCTGGTAAAGATAAAGACGAGATGAGGGTCCTGACAAAATGGAGTGACAATATAGCAGAAGGAAAACACAGTAAACAAGGTTGTATAGAAACCATGTATAGAAAGATTCGTAAAGAAATTCTAGGCATACACGAAAGGGAGAAAGCAGCAAGAGGAACCGAGAAAGAGAATGACACTTCAGACGAAGATGTAGACACAGACAATCCAGACAGAATAGCGTATGTAGGTAGGACGAGACCTTTTGACAGACACACCGCATAGAATGTAAAAAAACTTTTCTTCCTCCCGTGCCAGAACAGTGGTCTCTTGAGCATTTATTCCAAGCTACCGATAGAGTTTTGAAACTACGAATAGGTTACAGTGAGCTTAGTACCATGCATGAACAGGAACTAGCCCGATCAGCAGTTCAATGGATTAGTAATTCTAGCACATTTTCAGACGAAGTAGTGGCCCAAACATTTCTGAAACTATCCCCAGACGAACAGCGACTGGTGGGTATGTACATGATCCAGCACCTCATTACACTGTACGAAAGTCAGCATTCTGACCCAGGTCCCCTATATAATGTATTGGACGAGTTACTCCTAAACAGATGGAAAGGCCTAGGTACCGATTTGATTAATGTCATTTTAGAACAACGCCACAAATACAGAACGTTCCTGATTCCACATTTTGTTCCTGTTCCACCCCCAGTAAGGAAGACATTTTACATAGACAGACAGAATCCCTTGCGAGAAGTCCATCCTGTTAAGGGAACGGGAGGTACGCTCGAACGAGTATTTGTTTACACCCCTTTAACGAAAATAGAACTACTGGAAATGAAAAAGTTAGTACCCTGTCACGATAAAGATCCAGCAGGGTTCCACCGTGAATTAAAAGACATGCTCCGTATGGGAGAATACACGTATCCCGATATCATTAAAATGTTAAAGGTCCTGTTGCCTGCGGGCATATACGAAAAACTTAAAGAAAAAGAATGGGAGGTGGGAGAGAAAAAGATTGACTGGGCAGAATTAGAGAACGAAGATAACACACGAGTTCCTGGTACTGGTCTCGGGGAAAAAGCCAAAGCATTGCCAGAGTTGTTAATACAAGTCTTGCCAAGATTACTAACCACGAAAAAGGAAGACTGGGATGCCATCTCAGCCTGTAAACAGAAACAAGACGAAGACACTAGTGATTTTTATTCCAGATTTGAGAAATGTTTCATTATTAATAGCGGCTTGAAAACGAGTAGTGAGTCGTATCCACATCTTTTTGTTACCAAATTAGTAGAGAATTCTTTACCACAAGTTAAAAATCGAGTACTGAAAGTTGAGAGTACCTGGCAAGCTAATACCCCGTCCCAAATGTTACAAATGTTACAGTACCATCAGAACCGAATCAGAGAAGAGCAAGAACACGAAAGGAGACGTATGAAAGACACGAAAATGAAAGTACTAGTGGCACAGTCTGTTCCGGTGGATAGTCAGAAGAGGGGTACGACTCAGACCAGTCATTCTGCAGCTCCCGTTAAAGGGACATGCAATTACTGTAAACAGCCAGGTCACTATATAAACGAATGTGCAGTTCTGAAACACAACATAGCTACTGGTAAGACGAAAGAAAGACCGCGTCCTCCTAGACAGGAACATGTTCCACAAAACACGCAACCACCGCAGAATGCACAACAGACAGTAACAGTACCGCAGCCTATAGCTGCCACACAACACGTTACACAGCAGATGTACCAGTACGCACAGTCAGATTATCCAGAATATCAGCAGTATTCATAAAACAGCCTAGAGAGGGAGGTTGGCTTGCCTCTCATCGAGGTTCCTGTAGATCAAGAAGGTCCCTATGTACACAGCCAGGTATTAGGGAAAGACAGAAAGTTTCTGATTGATACAGAGGCAAGTAGGACTACCATCAGTCATGACGAGGTTCCAGGGGCTCCTCTCTCAGGCTCAAGAAATGTTTCCCTGGGATTTTCAGGAAAGCCTATTGTTAATGAAATATCGAAACCAGTTTCCCTAGAAGTTGGTCCATTGTCCCGAACTACAGACTTGTTACTTACGAAATCATGTCCAGAAAACTTACTTGGTATTAAAACATTGAAAGAACTAGGTGCAGTGATTTGTTGTTCTCCGGAAGGAGTGAGATTGTTTTTACGTGATTTTAAAGGACATTATGTGTTAAGAGATTTTGATCCAAGATTACTGAATGTACCACAGCATTTATGGGCGCAAGGTCCAACTGATGTAGGTTGTATGCACATTACACCATACCGTGTCACTCTGAAACAAGGAGTTGTACTACCACGAATCCGACAATACAAGCTGCCACCTGAGGCTGTTGCAGCCTTATCAAAAATCATTGACGAGCTCATTGCTCAAGGAGTGGTTGTAGAAACTGACTCCAATGTATGTAATTCTCCTATCATTCCGATTCTTAAACGCACTGACCCAAATGCACCTCCAGTTTATCGACTAGTGATTGACCTTCGAGAACTTAATAAATGTATTATACCCCAGTACCCAGTGGTTCCAGACATCTCTTCCTTATTGACTGCCATTGATTCCGAAGCAGCGTTCTTTACTGTTATCGATCTCAAGAACGCCTTCTTTAGTGTCCCCATCCATCCAGACAGCCAGTTCCTTTTCGGATTCTGTTTAAATGGACGTAGCTATAAATTTACACGTGCACCTCAAGGGTTCACAGAAAGTCCTAGTATTTACAGTCAAGCACTGAAACGACAACTAGACAGTATTCGCATGCCAACTGACACTGCCCTGCTCCAGTACGTCGATGACCTATTGATCACTGCCCGTACAGAACGTGACTGCGAACGTGCGTCACTGACAGTCTTGTATTTTCTGGCAGAAATGGGGCACAAGGTGTCCCCTTCGAAACTGCAATTCTGTGTCCAGCAAGTGGTATATCTTGGACACTTGCTGTCCAAGAGGGGTAGACAGTTGACACCTGACCGTATCCAGTTAATTGCACATCTTCCACAGCCCAAGACACAGAAGGAGGTACGAGCTTTTATCGGCCTCACTTCTTACTGTAGACAATGGATCCCTCAGTACGCATATCTAGCCAAGCCACTGATACAGTTGACAACACAGGAGGCAGCGACATCGACTGTCCTCCCTTGAACACAGGAACATACACTTGTTTTCGAAGAATTAAAGAAAGCTTTATGTCAAGCACCTGTTTTAGCGACACCAAACTACAGCAAACCTTTTACACTTTTTGTCACTGAACGTGATGGTACAGCATTATCTGTTCTCACACAAGATCAAGCAGGACAACACAAGCCTTGTGCTTATTTTTCTAGCACATTAGATCCAGTAGCCCAGGCTTTGCCTGCGTGCCTCAAATCAGTTGCCGCCACAGCTTTAGCTATCAGACAAAGTGATTCCATAGTGTTAGGACACCCCCTGACAGTACAGGTTCCACACTCCGTGGAAGTTCTTTTAAACCGAACACAGACTCAGCACTTGACAATTGCACGATTGACAGGATATGAACTGACACTGTTTCAGCCACACATAAAGATCAGACGTTGTAACATATTAAATCCTGCTACACTGTTACCCTCGATTACCCCAAACCCTGCAACACATGACTGTGTGGAAGTTATTAACATCATGACGAAGCCAAGACAAGACTTGACGGACATTGCATTACCAGACCCAGACCTGACACTTTATGTGGACGGTTCATGTATGAGAACAAGTAGAGGAGAGTTAGTGGCAGCATATGCAGTGACTACTGAAACTGAAGTTATAGAAACACACCGTATTGACACCCTGTCTGCTCAAGCAGCAGAGCTCATCGCTCTGACCCAAGCCTGTATACGAGCCAAGAACCTGAAAGTAAACATATATACAGATTCACGTTATGCATTCGGAGTCGTTCACGACTTTGGAGTCCTCTGGCAAGAAAGAGGTTTTATGACCTCTCATGGAGCCAAGATTCAGCATGGCCCCCTCATTCAAGCTCTGTTAGAAGCAATACATTTACCTACAGCTATAGCGATTATGAAGTGCAAAGCACATACGAAAGTCACTGACACCATTTCCCAGGGTAACGACCTGGCAGATCGAACAGCCAAGCTTACAGCCCAGACTCCAGACATTCCAGCTGACACGACAAAGACAGACGTTTCAGTTCTGACGACTTGCATGACAGTCAAGGATCCTACACAAGATGTATTAGACATACAGACACATGCTACTCCAGACGAAATCAAGAAATGGTCTGAACAAGGAGGGGTCCAAACAGATCAGGGATGGTTGACGAAGGGAAAAGCCACATGGTTTCTCCCCGACTCTATGGTTCAAGTCATTATTAATACAGCACACAGTCCCGCACATTTAGGAGAAAAAGCCATGTTAGACAGCATCCAGAACCTTTGGTTTAATAAGCATTTACGAGCAGCAGCGAAGCAGAAAGTGCGTACCTGCATGATCTGTTGTCAGTTCAATCCAGGTAAAGGTGTTCCCATGGAACGAGGTGGATTTCATCCTCCTGACCATCCTTTTGAAGTCCTCCAGATGGATTATATCCAAATGGATCGATGTCGAGGATTCAAGTATGTTCTCGTAGTTGTATGCGCTTTGTCCAGATGGACAGAAGCATATCCAGTCCCAGATTATACTGCCATGACCACTGCCAAGCAGCTGGTACGTGAGTCTTTCCCTCGATACGGTTTACCCCGTGTCGTATATTCAGATAATGGACAGCCATTCTCATCCGAACTCATGAAACAGGTATCACTTCTGTTAGGGTACCAGTGGAAATTCCACTGCGTACGACACCCCGAGGCAGCTGGCCTCGTCGAGCGACACAATCAAACTCTGAAAATACGACTAGCGAAGGTCTGTGCAGAAAAAGGTGTAGATTGGATGGTAGCCCTGCCGGTTGCCCTCTTCTATATGCGAATGGTCGCTCACTCCAGATCTGGTTTGTCACCCTACGAAGTAGTTTTTGGTCGTCCCCCAAACCTGTGGGGTACACCTATGCCTCGTAAAATCACCGATGTTGACAGTAACATGCTGACAGATTACCTAGCTTCCTTGATGTCTGCACTACTCTCTTGTCGTTCACAGGTCGCGGCTGCCTTTCCGGACAACACCCAGGTGAAACCGCACGAGGTCGTTCCAGGTGATCTCGTTCTGGTCTGGAATTTTGATCGTTCAAGCCCTCTGGAGCCCCGCTGGAAGGAGCCAAAACTCGTTCTGATGACCACAAGGACCGCCGTAAAACTAGAAGGAAGAAAAGGCTGGCTCCATTCCAGTCACATCAAGCGTTTCCATGGACTGTGTCCAAAGACTTTTTTCAAGGACTGCCCCGATACTGACTCTAAACTTCCCCTGTTAGAGAAAACTCCGCAGCAGGAGTATAAAATGAAACTAAGGTCTAGTAAGTCAGACAGCGTTTAATTGTTTAAGTCCCCCTCGGGTGAAGCGGTTAGACAGGTTTCTGACATGTATGAGATAGACCCACGTAGTGAGAGAGATAGACGAAACTTCAAGAAAATGAAATATTGTAAAAATCTCCGAAGCAGATGCATTGTTACATTATTGTTTATGTTTATTCTGAGTCTTACGATCACATGTATAAGTTATATGCTACATGTATTTTTTCCTCCTCTTGGTTCACATTCACACCTTTCCTCTAATGATACTGTAGAGCACACATTTAGTGAACTACCCCCTCACGAGTTGTCCTATCGACTTGCAATGCGCAACAATACTTTTATTCGTATGTTACACTATTCGCACCAGACCAGCAATGCCACTAATTGCTGGGTATGTGGTCGACTCCCCCCTTACCAGACAGTGAAGGGAGTTCTGCCACTCTTTCCCTATCCGTTTTCACACAATGGTTCGTGTGGAGCATGGTTTACATTGACGTCATCTTTAGACGACAAGTCCACAGTTTCCCTTCTGAATACAGTTATGAATGAAACCTGTTCCCAGACAAGGACGGTCTTCCCCATAGGACAGGGATAGATCTAGAAAATGAAGTATATGATCTAGGCAATTTTTCCTCTAACCTCATGGTTTTGAATGTTCAGTCCGAGACCAATTCAGACTTGCCGTCTATAACAGTTCTACCAGTGAAAGGCGAATTATGTGTTAGAAAGAATGGTTCAGTACATCTAGGACACAGTGATTGTACTACTGTGGTCGAATACAGTGACCAAGGGAAGTCTACTTTCAAAGCTTCACGTCATTCCTATTTTATATGTGGTCAGACCGCTTATGTACGTTTGCCCCTAGATTGGGATGGAACCTGTTACATTGCATTCCTACTGCCACCAGTTTTCCTAGCCCCATCCGATTATCACCGAAATACCCATCTAGTACACGTCAGACATGGAAGGGAGATCGAGTCCCCAATTGTCAATCAGACTGAAAATGCATTGGAACAGTATACGGATTTCAATAAAGGTTTCTTTTTCTTCATAGGTCCCGTCCAGAATAGTAAATTAATACGCAGGTTAACCAGAACCCTTGAAGCAGTAGTGAATCAGACTACTTCCGCCCTAGGTAACTTAACAGAAGAGCAGTCTGCTATGAGATTTGTTGTTCTTCAGAACCGCCTTGTTCTTGACGTCATCCTGGCCGATAGGGGCGGAGCTTGTAGAGTCATCGGATCTAGTTGTTGCGTTTTCATTCCTAATAACGCACCGTCTGTGTATTCAGCAATAACTAGACTTCATAAAATAGCTCATCAGCTACACCAGAATCCAGGCACCTGGACTTGGTCCGGCTGGCTCTGGAGTGTAATATCTGCATGGGGATGGAAAGTACTGTCATTCCTGGGAGTAGTAGTAATGATCATATTCGGTTGTTGTCTCTGTTTACAATGTGGCCCAGCGATTTGCGGCTTGTGCGCTACATCTTGTATTCCACGTCCACGATCCCATTCCCAAATGAAAAAAGACGAGCAAATGATGCTGTATGAACAGATAGATGGTCTCATGAATATTGATGTTTCCTGAAGGGAACGTAGGGAACAAGTAGGGAATGAGGAAAATTGAATTTTGCCCTGTTATGTGTCCCTACGTGTTCCCCAACATGTAATATATATGTGCATGATCGCTATGCATTTTCCCTCCATGGTCGAGAATAAAGACGCATTTGCAGTTGCGTCCAACGTTAATATGTCAGTTATCCAGTCCTTCGTGAAAGCAATGTGAATTAGGCTTTTAGGCCTATGTTGCCAACGTATTTACATGGTGCACGTTAAATCATCGAGATGCATCTGTTTCTAAGGCTCTACAGGGCCCGGACACTAGATTCAGGCCTCGAGTCTCCTGAAATGCTCCGAGAGATACAGCCCCGCCCGCATCCCTGACCCTTCCCTTACTTCCTGCCCTGCAACGCGGTGCCCGGCTTGGCCTGGCCTGCCTGCCAAGAATATGTTATGCCTACAGTTATCTGTTCAGCTCCCCGGCTTCACATTCCTAGCTAACGAACAGCATAAACATATCCATCTACAGTCTAGTCTTCCTGTCTCCATGCAAGTAATTTACTGAATTAGTATCCATAGAAGATCCATAGCTCACGCAATACATGAAGAAATATATGCATACACTAGCTTTTAGTGACAAGTAGCCTTTGCCCTGATGACTTTTAGAATCAAGCAACATGTACTCTAAACACAAGATATCAGATACGCTATAGGTACAGGTCGTTCTGACATCCCAGACTTCAGTCTCCTCTACTAGTGCTAGGAGTCAGCGCCCCCCAGCTCTCCCCAGTTACACGTCATGACTCGTTTTGCACGCACCAGTAGGGTTAAAGGTTCCAGCTGCCCATGTAGCCCCCTCCATGTATCCACCCACTTATGACACTTCTGTGACGTCTACATCACACACCTCCGTGCACGCCCTGTGCACGCCTTCTTTTCACGCCCATATGTTCTTATCTTTCGTTTGTCACTTGTTACGCCTACTTTATTCAATGCAACTGTACAGTTCTACTATATATATTGTATGATGTCAAAGAAATGTTGAGATTGTCCCTTCCTGAACCTTAGTAGGTGATGGAACCCGATGTCCATTGGCTCGAGCCACTTAATTAAAGCCCGTATGACTCAGATACCACGGACTCTGCCTCTTATTTATTGAGCTATCCTTTTCATTTAATGCATAGAAAAATAGTACCGGTAATTTATTTATTTACCACAGATGTGTGACTTTTCTCCAAGCCAAACATGGCTAGTGTTGCATGTTTCCGAGCAGCTTTAAAGACTTGGTCCGGGTCAACACCTGCGTTTAGCTTTGCTTTAACACCTGAAAAAGAGACCCAGTGTGCAGTGATGCACATGTAATCAGCGCCTGCGCCACTGGTCCACATGTCTGTTGTCAGATGTATTGTGTGAACAGCACTCTTCTGCAAAGCTGCCCCAATCGCCTCCAGCACATCTTCATGTAGTGCTGGAACCGCAACTCTGGCAAAATAGAACCGGCTAGGAACCTTCCATTTAGGGCAGAGCGTTGCCACTAATTCTAGAAAACCTACCACTTCTACAAAAGAAAAAGGGAGAAGGTCCACAGCTAGCATTTTAGCCAGCTTAGTGTTATACAGACGCGTCAGTGGGTGGTTGCGTTCATATGGCGCGTCTGAAGAAAACATGGTTCTAATGTTGCCCTGGACCAAGCATTTACGGGATGATAATGACTTCATTGACCCAATTTTGCTCGCTGGTGAACTTTTGCGCGTTGGTGTCTCACTCGCTCCAACACTCTTAGTGTGCCTCACATTGGGTGTGCTGCTGACAGGGGTACTGGGTGTAAGTGAAGTGTTTGACACGTCTTCTTCCTCCTCGTCATCATCAGGTGAAACATCAACGTTTTCTTGACTTCCAATTCGGGCTTCCTTGATCGCCTTTAGGTGCGCAAACCATTGGACAGTGTGCTGTCTCCTAAGATGACCTCTCTGGCCTCCGGTACCATAGTTGGTACCCAACTTACCACGACTAACTGCAAGCTTACAAAGGGTACAAATGGCGAACTTTGGCCTTTTTTGGCAAACAGTAAAGAAGTCCCAAACTGGGTACTTGAAGTGTCTGTGGGGGCCGGAGGAGGCGGCGATACTGGTGGTGGGCATGCTGCTAATGCCAGATGAAGTGGAGGATCTGGATTGCCCAACTTTTGTACGTTGTGCACTTTCACCACCACTAATTAAGGTCGAGGTGGATGGAGGTCCCTTCTTGCCAGAAAGAAATATGGAAGCGGTACGAGTTGGTGTACTACTTAACTCCAATGATTGTGGTGGTGTTTCCACTGCCTCCTCGTCGACAACATCATCATCATCACGCTCAGCAGCTTCTCGGGCTAGGGTCAAAATGTCTGTTTGCTGCATGCCCACTGGGGCTGCAGTGACCTTTATGATGACTGGGTCGTCGTTGTCAGAGTCTTCATCAGCAGCAGTATCCGCCACTTCTTGTTGAGCCTCATCATCACACTCCATAAGTCTGAGACTTTGGACGAGCTTCCTTTTACGCTTAACTACCTTTGTCAGATCATGGTGTGCCTCACTCTCAGACGGCAGTGGTGCTGGTTCCCAATTTTGATCCGTATCATCAGAAGGAGGTGTGCTTGAAGAAGATGTAGACACCACCCTTGATCTCTTCCTTGCTAGGGGTGTGGAAGACAATGAATGATCATCAGGAGGAGTGTCTTCCTCAAATGATACCTCGCCTTGATTGTCGATTTCCTGATGTGCCCCTACTTCGGGAGGAACAACTATTGTGGGCACTTGTGACCCTCCATGCACCTCTCCTTGCGCATCTCCTTGCGCTGCCTCTCCTTCCACATGTACTTGGGCTTGTACTTGCACATGTGATTGTTGTTGCGGCTGTGGTTGTTCAACACTCGTCAGATGAGCTACAACAACCTGTGTTGATTGAGGGACATTGCTGCTGCTTTCTTGCGATGAGCCAACATCACTGGTCGATGGTGATTGAAGAACTATACTGGCTGCCTCTGCAGCACTCAAGGGCTTGGACTTAAGTTGGCGTGGTGGTGGTGGTGGCACTGAGCCCAATGGAGCGGGGGTGCTGCTGCCAGCTTGGTCCCCAGCAGATCCCGCTGCTGCTGCAGGCATACTTTTTTTTTTACTCCCAAAAAAAGGGGCGGGCGGCACACCAGTCTCCTTGGTAACTTGCTTCTTCTGCTCCTTACTGGCACCTTTCTTGCTAGAGGAGCTACGGGTAACTTTTTTTGGGGCCATCTTCTTCAGAGCAGGTCAGAACAGCAGGCAGCAGTTGCACGAGTTGCAGAGTTGTCTGTGTCCAGACGTGACGTCGCAAGACGTTATGCTGCACACACACACCGCTGCAGGACTTCTTCCTGGCACTGGTGGTTCTCTTGAGTCTTGTGCACCTAAAAGCAATGGAAGACAGAGGAACATCAGTTCAGTTATACACCCCAAAAAAACGACAAAACACAGAAAAATCAGCACAATCCCATGCCATCCATGATGTTTACATTGAAGACACCCCACAGAAAGACTAGGGCCATGCAAGTATGCAACACTCACTACCCCTGGGCATAATGGATGAAAAGTAGGCAAAATAAGTGCAGGCCTCAGACACTGCCTCTCTTCAAAATGGCCCCTTACACCCCAAGCCAGTCCACATCAACAGTACACCCCCAAAAAACAGAAAAACAGCCAAAAATCACCACAATCCAATGCCATCCAGGATGTTTACATTAAAGAGAGTGAGACGACACTATAGGCACACTCAGTCCATGCACCACTACCCCTGGGCAAAAGGCCACACCAGCAGCCCCAAAAAACCGACAAAAACCACAAAGAAACAGCACAATCCCAGCCCATCCATGGCCTCAATGGTGTTTAAATTCAAGAGGACACCCCACAGAAAGACTAGGCCCATGCAACACTCACCACCCCTGGGCAAAGGGCCCCACCAGCAGCCCCAAAAAAACGACAAAAAAACAATAAAATCAGCACAATCCCAGCCCATCCATGGCCTCAATGGTGTTGAAATTCAAGAAGACACCCCTCAGAAACACTAGGCCCATGCAACACTCACTACCCCTTGGCATAATGGATGAAAGGTAGGCAAAATAAGTGCAGGCCTCAGACACTGCCTCTCTTCAAAATGGCCCCTTGAACCCCAAGCACATGTTGCCTGTACCAGCCAGCACTCAAGATGGCCACCACCACCACCCACATGGCCAGTCCACATCAACAGTACACCCCAAAAAAACAGAAAAACAGCCAAAAATCAGTAAATCACCACAATCCAATGCCATCCAGGATGTTTACATTAAAGAGAGTGAGACCCCACAGGCACACTCAGTCCATGCATCACTACCCCTTGGCAAAAGGCCACACCAGCAGCCCTAAAAAAACGACAAAAAACACAAAAAACAGCACAATCCCAGCCCATCCATGGCCTCAATGGTGTTTAAATTCAAGAAGACACCCCACAGAAAGACTAGGCCCATGCAACACTCACTACTCCTGGGCATAATGGATGAAAAGTAGGCAAAATAAGTGCAGGCCTCAGACACTGCCTCTCTTCAAAATGGCCCCTTACACCCCAAGCCAGTCCACATCAACAGTACACCCCAAAAAAACAGAAAAACAGCCAAAAATCACCACAATCCAATGCCATCCAGGATGTTTACATTAAAGAGAGTGAGACCACACTACAGGCACACTCAGTCCATGCACCACTACACCTGGGCAAAAGGCCACACCAGCAGCCCCAAAAAAACGACAAAAGCAACAAAAACAGCACAATCCCAGCCCATCCATGGCCTCAATGGTGTTTAAATTCAAGAGGACACCCCACAGAAAGACTAGGCCCATGCAACACTCACCACCCCTAGGCAAAGGGCCCCACCAGCAGCCCCAAAAAAACGACAAAAAACAATAAAATCAGCACAATCCCAGCCCATCCATGGCCTCAATGGTGTTTAAATTCAAGAAGACACCCCTCAGAAACACTAGGCCCATGCAACACTCACTACCCCTGGGCATAATGGATGAAAAGTAGGCAAAATAAGTGCAGACCTCAGACACTGCCTCTCTTCAAAATGGCCCCTTACACCCCAAGCACATGTTGCCTGTACCAGCCAGCACTCAAGATGGCCACCACCACCACCCACATGGCCAGTCCACATCAACAGTACACCCCCAAAAAACAGAAAACCAGCCAGAAATCACCACAATCCAATGCCATCCATGATGTTTACATTAAAGAGAGTGAGACCACACCACAGGCACACTCAGTCCATGCACCACCACCCCTGGGCAAAAGGCCACACCAGCAGCCCCAAAAAAACTACAAAAAACAATAAAATAAGCACAATCCCAGCCCATCCATGGCCTCAATGATGTTTAAATTCAAGAAGACACCCCACAGAAAGACTAGGCCCATGCAACACTCACCACCCCTGGGCAAAGGGCCCCACCAGCAGCCCCAAAAAAACGACAAAAATCAGCACAATCCCAGCCCATCCATGGCCTCAATGGTGTTTAAATTCAACAAAACAGTTGTATCATGCACCCATAACCAACCCTGGTCCTACTGGATACTGTGGCTACCCATAATATAATTTATTTAATGTTCTGAAAAAGTTCCAAAATTGTAGTTGCAGCAACTGTAATGCCCCAAACAAACTTACTTGTGAAAGTTGATTTCTAATCCAAAAGTGATCCAAAGAAAGTCAAAAAGGCCTCAAATCCAAATATCCAGCAGCACCCACAAAAAGTAATCCTTCCAGCTCCAGATCCAAATGAAAGTGACCAGGAGATGGACAAAGCACTGGGAGGAGCCTGCTGGACAGGAACAGGAAGTTGGAGACTGTGGGGCACTTCCTTCCCTCCCCCCCCCCCCCAAAAATGGACTCCTTGCAAAAAAAAAGGCCATGCAAATGTCAACATGAGGAGTGATTCTGATAAAAATCATCATTTTCTGAAGGTTTATCCTGTTTGCTGGTGGATTTCTTGTGCAGAATTGCAAAATCTCTATTTCGCGAGTGCGAGATTGTTCCTTTCCGCCGCAACTACGTGTTCGCAATTGCGAACTCTCGCGAGGTGTGCTGTGCAAGGTGGCAAGCCGCGATTACGTATTCGCGGGCGCCAAACTCCCGCGGGATCACGCAGCAAGATCCAAAATGGCGCGGCACTCGCAAAATATGATCGAGAAAAACAACTCGGCAAACGCTTAATGACGGAAAGTGAACGCCGTGCACCACGCCGCGCGCCGCAACCAAGCAAAAAATCCGCCGCGAGCGGATTCACGGATTTTCGACAAATTCGCGAGAGTTCGCGGATTGCGAATTTTCCGAAAATCCGAAAAATCCGCGAGCGGAGCGGATTTTACGCCCATGATTACAAATCACTTAATCTCCCCGTGCCTAGGAAAAATGAATGTGTCCTTGTGTAACTAAACTGATGCTATGTAAAGCGCTCTGATATCCAATTCCTCAGGTCTAGTTAGCGCTATATAAAACTCCCCCCCCCAAACAAAATTTGCTGAGCGTCTAAATACTGTTTGATTTGCCTTTTTTCCTCGTGATCCCTTGTGACGATGCTGCTGTGATCGGGTAGCCCTTCTGCCACCAGCTGGGGCAATCTTGTCCTGCTTGTTCTTCCCAACACTAGTTCTTCTGGGTATCGTCCCTTGGAGCTGTGTGAGGTTGTCCGGTAGTCACTTAATATTTGGCACAGTTCCTGGCCCAATGAAATCTGTGCCAGATTGGCACATTGAACTGCTTTCTTGATGTTTCCCATGAACCTTTCCACCATGCCATTTGCTTGTGGCCACAGAGGCATTACCTTCCTGTGATGTATGCCCAGGTACGCCATGAATCTGCAAAACTCCTCCCCTGAGAATGGTGGCCCATTGTTTGTCTTCATTGTTTGTGGGGAGCCCCATGCTGCAAATATGTCTCCCAATATCTGCAACATCCCTGTCGCTGACGTTGATGACACTTGTCATACAATGGGGAATCTGGAGTATTCATCAATTATTACTAGTCACAGGCAAGACCTTCTGCCCTCTATGGAGCAGAACTTTGGGGAAAATCCCTCTTCAGCGCCCTACATCTACCATCTAACTATGAACAAGCACAACTCATTCACGACTCATGCACAGCAGGAACACAACCACATCTGGATGCAAACCTTCACTCAAATGTAAAGAAATCTTATCTCTCATCTCCTTGACACTGTATACCAGTTCTCCCACCTGAGGGGAGCTGGTTAACTCAGGGAAACAAGAACATGAAATGTTGATTGTGCAATAATGCGAACAAGGCTCTGGGGCACGAAATATATCAAATTTTTCCAAATTCGGAAAAAATATTTACAGCCGTTTTCAAGAGCAGCATATATAACAATGGACAGAAATGCGACTGCTTTCAAAGGTCACTCAAATGGTTTAATTGCATACTTAATAGAATTTTTAATAATTACTTTTATTTATCTGGGAAAGCCGAGAGAATACCTTTTAGAATTGTTTTTAATTTATTATCTTATATTGACATGTATTGTGATGAATCTTATGTAAATGTATACAATAAATATGTATACATGCATATATATTTTCAGACCTTTCCCCAACATCAGCAGCAACACATAGCAGCCACAGTCTCCACACATCCAACACTTCCGCCAACATCAGCAGCAATACATGACAGTGACTGTATCCACACCTACACCACTTCTGCCAACCTCAGCAGCAACTCATGGCAGCCTCTGACTCCACACCTTCAGCCAACATCAGAAGCAACTCATGGCAGCCTCTGACTCCACACCTTCAGCCAACATCAGAAGCAACTCATGGCAGCCACTGTCTCCACACCTTCAGCTAACATCGGAAGAAACTCATGGTAGCCACTGTCTCCACACCTTCAGCCAACATCGGAAGCAACTCATGGCAGCCACTGTCTCCACACCTTCAGCCAACATCGGAAGCAACTCATGGCTGCCACTGTCTCCACACCTTCAGCCATCATCGGAAGCAACTCATGGCAGCCACTGTCTCCACAACTTCAGCCAACATCAGAAGCAACTCATGGCAGCCTCTGACTCCACACCTTCAGCCAACAACAGAAGCAACTCATGGCAGCCTCTGACTCCACACCTTCAGCCAACATCAGAAGCAACTCACGGCAGCCACTGTCTCCACACCTTCAGCCAACATCAGAAGCAACTCATGGCAGCCTCTGACTCCACACCTTCAGCCAACATCAGAAGCAACTCATGGCAGCCTCTGACTCCACACCTTCAGCCAACATCAGAAGCAACTCATGGCAGCCTCTGACTCCACACCTTCTGCCAACATCAGAAGCAACTCATGGCAGCCACTGTCTCCACACCTTCAGCCAAAATCAGAAGCAACTCATGGCAGCCTCTGTCTCCACACCTTCAGCCAACATCAGAAGCAACTCATGGCAGACTCTGACTCCACACCTTCAGCCAACATCAGAAGCAACTCATGGCAGCCTCTGACTCCACACCTTCAGCCAACATCAGAAGCAACTCATGGCAGCCTCTGACTCCACACCTTTAGCCAACATCAGAAGCAACTCATGGCAGCCTCTGACTCCACACCTCCTGCTAACATCAGAAGCAACTCATGGCAGCCACTGTCTCCTCACCTTCAGCCAAAATCAGAAGCAACTCATAGCAGACACTGTCTCCACACCTTCAGCCAACATCAGAAGCAACTCATGGCAGCCTCTGACTCCACACCTTCAGCCAACATCAGAAGCAACTCATGGCAGCCTCTGACTCCACACCTTCAGCCAACATGAGAAGCAACTCATGGCAGCCTCTGACTCCACACCTTCAGCCAACATCAGAAGCAGCTCATGGCAGCCTCTGACTCCACACCTTCAGCCAACATCAGAAGCAACTCATGGCAGCCACTGTCTCCACACCTTCAGCCAACATCAGAAGCAACTCATGGCAGCCACTGTCTCCACACCTTCAGCCAACATCAGAAGCAACTCATGGTAGCCTCTGACTCCACACCTGCAGCCAACATCAGAAGCAACTCATGGCAGCCTCTGACTCCACACCTTCAGCCAACATCAGAAGCAACTCATGGCAGCCTCTGACTCCACACCTTCATCCAACATCAGAAGCAACTCATGGCAGCCTCTGACTCCACACCTTCAGCCAACATCAGAAGCAACTCATGGCAGCCTCTGACTCCACACCTTCAGCCAACATCAGAAGCAACTTATGGCAGCCACTGTCTACACACCTTCAGCCAACATCAGAAGCAACTCATGGCAGCCTCTGACTCCACACCTTCAGCCAACATCAGAAGCAACTCATGGCAGCCTTTGACTCCACACCTTCAGCCTACATCAGAAGCAACCCATGGCAGCCTCTGACTCCACACCTTCAGCCAACATCGGAAGCAACTCATGGCAGCCACTGTCTCCACACCTTCAGCCAACATCAGAAGCAACTAATGGCAGCCACTGTCTCCACAACTTCAGCCAACATCAGAAGCAACTCGTGGCAGCCTCTGACTCCACACCTTCAGTCAACATCAGAAGCAACTCATGGCAGCCACTGTCTCCACACCTTTAGCCAACATCAGAAGCAACTCATGACAGCCTCTGACTCCACACCTTCAGCCAACATCAGAAGCAACTCATGGCAGCCTCTGACTCCACACCTTCTGCCAACATCAGAAGCAACTCATGGCAGCCTCTGACTCCACACCTTCAGCCAACATCAGAAGCAACTCATGGCAGCCTCTAACTCCACACCTTCAGCCAACATCAGAAGCCACTCATGGCAGCCACTGTCTCCACACCTTCAGCCAATATCAGAAGCAACTCATGGCAGCCTCTGACTCCACACCTTCAGCCAACATCAGAAGCAACTCATGGCAGCCTCTGACTCCACACCTTCAGCCAACATCAGAAGCAACTCATGGCAGCCTCTGACTCCACACCTTCAGCCAACATCAGAAGCAACTCATGGCAGGCTCTGACTCCACACCTTCAGCCAACATCAGTAGCAACTCATGGCAGCCTCTGACTCCACACCTTCAGCCAACATCAGAAGCAACTCATGGCAGCCACTGTCTCCACACCTTCAGCCAACATCGGAAGAAACTCATGGCAGCCACTGTGTCCACACCTTCAGCCAACATCAGAAGCAACTCATGGCAGCCTCTGACTCCACACCTTCAGCCAACTTCAGAAGCAACTCATGGCAGCCTCTGACTCCACACCTTCTGCCAACATCAGAAGCAACTCATGGCAGCCACTGTCTCCACACCTTCAGCCAAAATCAGAAGCAACTCATGGCAGCCTCTGACTCCACACCTTCTGCCAACATCAGAAGCAACTCATGGCAGCCACTGTCTCCACACCTTCAGCCAAAATCAGAAGCAACTCATGGCAGCCTCTGTCTCCACACCTTCAGCCAACATCAGAAGCAACTCATGGCTGCCTCTGACTCCACACCTTCAGCCAACATCAGAAGCAACTCATGGCAACCACTGTCTCCACACCTTCAGCCAACATCAGAAGCAACTCATGGCAGCATCTGACTCCACACCTTCAGCCAACATCAGTAGCAAATCATGGCAGCCTCTGACTCCACACCTTCAGCCAACATCAGAAGCAACTCATGGCAGCCTCTGACTCCACACCTTCAGCCAACAGCAGAAGCAACTCATGGCAGTCACTGTCTCCACACCTTCAGCCAACATCAGAAGCAACTCATGGCAGCCTCTGACTCCACACCTTCAGCCAACATCAGAAGCAACTCATGGCAGCCTCTGACTCCACACCTTCAGCCAACATCAGAAGCAACTCATGGCAGCCACTGTCTCCACACCTTCAGCCAACATCAGAAGCAACTCATGGCAGCCACTGACTCCACACATTCAGCCAACATCAGACGCAACTCATGGCAGCCTCTGACTCCACACCTTTAGCCAACATCAGAAGCAACTCATGGCAGCCACTGTCTCCACACCTTCAGCCAACATCAGAAGCAACTCATGGCAGCCTCTGACTTCACACCTTCAGGCAACATCGGAAGCAACTCATGGCAGCCTCTGACTCCACACCTTCAGCCAACATCAGAAGCAACTCATGGCAGCCTCTGACTCCACACCTTCAGCCAACATCAGAAGCAACTCATGGCAGCCACTGTCTCCACACCTTCAGCCAACATCGGAAGCAACTCATGGCAGCCTCTGACTCCACATATTCAGCCAACATCAGACGCAACTCATGGCAGCCTCTGACTCCACACCTTCAGCCAACATCAGAAGCAACTCATGGCAGCCACTGTCTCCACACCTTCAGCCAACATCAGAAGCAACTCATGGCAGCCTCTGACTCCACACCTTCAGCCAACATCGGAAGCAACTCATGGCAGCCACTGTCTCCACACCTTCAGCCAACATCAGAAGCAACTCATGGCAGCCACTGTCTCCACACCTTCAGCCAACATCAGAAGCAACTCATGGCAGCCTCTGACTCCACATCTTCAGCCAACATCGGAAGTAACTCATGGCAGCCACTGTCTCCACACCTTCAGCCAACATCAGAAGCAACTCATGGCAGCCTCTGTCTCCACACCTTCAGCCAACATCAGAAGCAGCTCATGGCAGCCTCTGACTCCACACCTTCAGCCAACATCAGAAGCAGCTCATGGCAGCCGCTGACTCCACACCTTCAGCCAACATCAGAAGCAACTCATGGCAGACACTGTCTCCACACCTTCAGCCAACATCAGAAGCAACTCATGGCAGCCTCTGACTCCACACCTTCAGCCAACATCAGAAGAAACTCATGGCAGCCTCTGACTCCACACCTTCTGCCAACATCAGAAGCAACTCATGGCAGCCACTGTCTCCACACCTTCAGCCAAAATCAGAAGCAACTAGTGGCAGCCTCTGTCTCCACACCTTCAGCCAACATCAGAAGCAACTCATGGCAGCCACTGTCTCCACACCTTCAGCCAACATCAGAATCAACTCATGCCAGCCTCTGACTCCACACCTTCAGCCAACATCAGAAGCAACTCATGGCAGCCTCTGACTCCACACCTTCAGGCAACATCGGAAGCAACTCATGGCAGCCACTCTCTCCACACCTTCAGCCAACATCAGAAGCAACGCATGGCAGCCTCTGACTCCACACCTTCAGCCAACATCGGAAGCAACTCATGGCAGCCTCTGACTCCACACCTTCAGCCAACATCAGAAGCAACTCATGGCAGCCACTGTCTCCACACCTTCAGCCAACATCAGAAGCAACTCATGGCAGCCTCTGACTCCACACCTTCAGCCAACATCAGAAGCAACTCATGGCAGCCTCTGACTCCACACCTTCAGTCAACATCAGAAGCAACTCATGGCAGCCACTGTCTCCACACCTTCAGCCAACATCAGAAGCAACTCATGGCAGCCTCTGACTCCACACCTTCAGCCAACATCAGAAGCAACTCATGGCAGCCTCTGACTCCACACCTTCAGCCAACATCAGAAGCAACTCATGGCAGCCTCTGACTCCACACCTTCAGCCAACATCAGAAGCAACTCATGGCAGCCACTGTCTCCACACCTTCAGCCAACATCAGAAGCAGCTCATGGTAGCCTCTGACTCCACACCTTCAGCCAACATCAGAAGCAACTCATGGCAGCCACTGTCTCCACACCTTCAGCCAACATCAGAAGTTGCGCATGACAGCCTCTGACTCCACACCTTCAGCCAACATCAGAAGCAACTCATGGCAGCCTTTGACTCCACACCTTCAGCCAACATCAGAAGCAACTCATGGCAGCCTCTGACTCCACACCTTCAGGCAACATCGGAAGCAACTCATGGCAGCCACTGTCTCCACACCTTCAGCCAACATCGGAAGACACTCATGGCAGCCAATGTCTCCACACCTTCAGCCAACATCAGAAGCAACTCATGGCAGCCTCTGACACCACACCTTTAGCCAACATCAGAAGCAACTCATGGCAGCCTCTGACTCCACACCTTCAGCCAACATCAGAAGCAGGTCATGGCAGCCTCTGACTCCACTCCTTCAGCCAACATCCGAAGCAGCTCATGGCAGCCACTGTCTCCACACCTTCAGCCAACATCGGAAGAAACTCATGGCAGCCACTGTCTCCACACCTTCAGCCCACATCGGAAGCAACTCATGGCAGGCACTGTCTCCACACCTTCAGCCAACATCAGAAGCAACTCATGGCAGCCTCTGACTCCACACCTTTGTGGAAAAGTAAATTTTGCCATGTTATATGTGCCTACGTGTTCCCCATCTTATGTTATATGTGCATGATCGATATGCCTGTATCCCCTCTGATCGATTAAATATGCAATTACAGTTGTGTCCATCTCTAGTATGCCAGTTTCCAGTCTTCGTGAAAGCAACGAATATTAGGCCTATGTAAACCTACGTTGCCACATTTTACAGTGTGCACGTTAATTCATTGAATTGTCCCCGTTTCTAGGCCTCAAAAGGGCCCGGACTCAGATTCAGCGCCTGTCTCCTGAACCCTCTCCAAGGAGCGATACAGCCCCCACCTGCATCCCTGACCCTTTGCTTACTTCCTGCCTCGCAGTGCCCAGCCCGGCCTGGCTCTGCCTCCCAGTCTGCCAAGAGTATGTTATGTTTCTAGTTATCAGTCCAGCCCTCCTTCTCTGCATTCCTAAGCTACTGAATCGCATCAATAGTTTCCGTCATGGTCTAGCCTTTATGTCTCCATGTAAGAGAAATACTGTATTAATATTCATAGAATATTCCTTACACACGCAATACATGTAGAATTATGCATGCACCAGTCTTATAGTCTGTTAGCCTTTACCCTGATAACTTTTGGATTCTATCAACATGTACTCTAAACACCAGATACTAGATATGCCTGGGTACATGTCGCTCTGACACTCCAGACTTTAGTCTCCTCTTCTAGCGCAGAAGTCATAGCCCCAGTTCTCCCTGGTAACACGTCATTGCCCGTTTGCGCGCACCACTAGGTTAGAGGTCCCAGCTGCTCAGGTAGCCCCCTCCATGTTTCCGCCCCATTTATGACATATTCTGTTACGTTTACATCACATGTCTATGTATACGCCCTGTACACGCCTTCTTGTTACATCATTTTGCCCTTATCTTTCGCGACTGCTACGAGTCACGCCTACTGCTACGCCTACTGTATTGAATGTAATGTATTTGTTTAAGTATATATACTGTACTCGCATATTAAAAGTTAGCCTATTCCTGTCCCCGGCAGCTGCCATCCTATTCCCGTACAGGCTGTCCTGTTCCTGTCCTTTATGCCTGATTAAAGCCTGTAAACTCCAGCTACCTCGAATCCTGACTCTTATTTATTGAGCTACCTGTTTATTGATTATTCTGAAAAATAGATCCGGTAATAAATTATTTATTTACCACACCTTCAGCCAACATCAGAAGCAACTCATGGCAGCCACTGTCTCCACACCTTCAGCCAACATCAGAAGCAACTCATGGCAGCCTCTGACTCCACACCTTCAGCCAACTTCAGAAGCAACTCATGGCAGCCTCTGACTCCACACCTTCTGCCAACATCAGAAGCAACTCATGGCAGCCACTGTCTCCACACCTTCAACCAATATCAGAAGCAACTCATGGCAGCCTCTGTCTCCACACCTTCAGCCAACATCAGAAGCAACTCATGGCAGCCTCTGACTCCACACCTTCAGCCAACATCAGAAGCAACTCATGGCAGCCACTGTCTCCACACCTTCAGCCAACATCAGAATCAACTCATGCCAGCCTCTGACTCCACACCTTCAGCCAACATCAGAAGCAACTCATGGCAGCCTCTGACTCCACACCTTCAGGCAACATCGGAAGCAACTCATGGCAGCCACTCTCTCCACACCTTCAGCCAACATCAGAAGCAACGCATGGCAGCCTCTGACTCCACACCTTCAGCCAACATCGGAAGCAACTCATGGCAGCCTCTGACTCCACACCTTCAGCCAACATCAGAAGCAACTCATGGCAGCCACTGTCTCCACACCTTCAGCCAACATCAGAAGCAACTCATGGCAGCCTCTGACTCCACACCTTCAGCCAACATCAGAAGCAACTCATGGCAGCCTCTGACTCCACACCTTCAGCCAACATCAGAAGCAACTCATGGCAGCCTCTGACTCCACACCTTCAGCCAACATCAGAAGCAACTCATGGCAGCCACTGTCTCCACACCTTCAGCCAACATCAGAAGCAACTCATGGCAGCCACTGTCTCCACACCTTCAGCCAACATCAGAAGCAGCGCATGACAGCCTCTGACTCCACACCTTCAGCAAACATCAGAAGCAACTCATGGCAGCCTTTGACTCCACACCTTCAGCCAACATCAGAAGCAACTCATGGCAGCCACTGTCTCCACACCTTCAGCCAACATCAGAAGCAACTCATGGTGCCTCTGACTCCATACCTTCAGCCAACATCAGAAGCAACTCATGGCAGCCACGGACTCCACACCTTCAGCCAACATCAGACGCAACTCATGGCAGCCTCTGACTCCACACCTTCAGCCAACTTCAGAAGCAACTCATGGCAGCCATTGTCTCCACACCTTCAGCCAACATCAGAAGCAACTCATGGCAGCCTCTGACTCCACTCTTTCAGGCAACATCGGAAGCAACTCGTTGCAGCCTCTGACTCCACACCTTCAGCCAACATCAGAAGCAACTCATGGCAGCCTCTGACTCCACACCTTCAGCCAACATCAGTAGCAACTCATGGCAGCCACTGTCTCCACACCTTCAGCCAACATCGGAAGCAACTCATGGCAGCCTCTGACTCCACATATTCAGCCAACATCAGACGCAACTCATGGCAGCCTCTGACTCCACACCTTCAGCCAACATCAGAAGCAACTCATGGCAGCCACTGTCTCCACACCTTCAGCCAACATCAGAAGCAACTCATGGCAGCCTCTGACTCCACACCTTCAGCCAACATCGGAAGCAACTCATGGCAGCCACTGTCTCCACACCTTCAGCCAACATCAGAAGCAACTCATGGCAGCCACTGTCTCCACACCTTCAGCCAACATCAGAAGCAACTCATGGCAGCCTCTGACTCCACATCTTCAGCCAACATCGGAAGTAACTCATGGCAGCCACTGTCTCCACACCTTCAGCCAACATCAGAAGCAACTCATGGCAGCCTCTGTCTCCACACCTTCAGCCAACATCAGAAGCAGCTCATGGCAGCCTCTGACTCCACACCTTCAGCCAACATCAGAAGCAGCTCATGGCAGCCGCTGACTCCACACCTTCAGCCAACATCAGAAGCAACTCATGGCAGACACTGTCTCCACACCTTCAGCCAACATCAGAAGCAACTCATGGCAGCCTCTGACTCCACACCTTCAGCCAACATCAGAAGAAACTCATGGCAGCCTCTGACTCCACACCTTCTGCCAACATCAGAAGCAACTCATGGCAGCCACTGTCTCCACACCTTCAGCCAAAATCAGAAGCAACTAGTGGCAGCCTCTGTCTCCACACCTTCAGCCAACATCAGAAGCAACTCATGGCAGCCACTGTCTCCACACCTTCAGCCAACATCAGAATCAACTCATGCCAGCCTCTGACTCCACACCTTCAGCCAACATCAGAAGCAACTCATGGCAGCCTCTGACTCCACACCTTCAGGCAACATCGGAAGCAACTCATGGCAGCCACTCTCTCCACACCTTCAGCCAACATCAGAAGCAACGCATGGCAGCCTCTGACTCCACACCTTCAGCCAACATCGGAAGCAACTCATGGCAGCCTCTGACTCCACACCTTCAGCCAACATCAGAAGCAACTCATGGCAGCCACTGTCTCCACACCTTCAGCCAACATCAGAAGCAACTCATGGCAGCCTCTGACTCCACACCTTCAGCCAACATCAGAAGCAACTCATGGCAGCCTCTGACTCCACACCTTCAGTCAACATCAGAAGCAACTCATGGCAGCCACTGTCTCCACACCTTCAGCCAACATCAGAAGCAACTCATGGCAGCCTCTGACTCCACACCTTCAGCCAACATCAGAAGCAACTCATGGCAGCCTCTGACTCCACACCTTCAGCCAACATCAGAAGCAACTCATGGCAGCCTCTGACTCCACACCTTCAGCCAACATCAGAAGCAACTCATGGCAGCCACTGTCTCCACACCTTCAGCCAACATCAGAAGCAGCTCATGGTAGCCTCTGACTCCACACCTTCAGCCAACATCAGAAGCAACTCATGGCAGCCACTGTCTCCACACCTTCAGCCAACATCAGAAGTTGCGCATGACAGCCTCTGACTCCACACCTTCAGCCAACATCAGAAGCAACTCATGGCAGCCTTTGACTCCACACCTTCAGCCAACATCAGAAGCAACTCATGGCAGCCTCTGACTCCACACCTTCAGGCAACATCGGAAGCAACTCATGGCAGCCACTGTCTCCACACCTTCAGCCAACATCGGAAGACACTCATGGCAGCCAATGTCTCCACACCTTCAGCCAACATCAGAAGCAACTCATGGCAGCCTCTGACACCACACCTTCAGCCAACATCAGAAGCAACTCATGGCAGCCTCTGACTCCACACCTTCAGCCAACATCAGAAGCAGGTCATGGCAGCCTCTGACTCCACTCCTTCAGCCAACATCCGAAGCAGCTCATGGCAGCCACTGTCTCCACACCTTCAGCCAACATCGGAAGAAACTCATGGCAGCCACTGTCTCCACACCTTCAGCCCACATCGGAAGCAACTCATGGCAGGCACTGTCTCCACACCTTCAGCCAACATCAGAAGCAACTCATGGCAGCCTCTGACTCCACACCTTTGTGGAAAAGTAAATTTTGCCATGTTATATGTGCCTACGTGTTCCCCATCTTATGTTATATGTGCATGATCGATATGCCTGTATCCCCTCTGATCGATTAAATATGCAATTACAGTTGTGTCCATCTCTAGTATGCCAGTTTCCAGTCTTCGTGAAAGCAACGAATATTAGGCCTATGTAAACCTACGTTGCCACATTTTACAGTGTGCACGTTAATTCATTGAATTGTCCCCGTTTCTAGGCCTCAAAAGGGCCCGGACTCAGATTCAGCTCCTGTCTCCTGAACCCTCTCCAAGGAGCGATACAGCCCCCACCTGCATCCCTGACCCTTTGCTTACTTCCTGCCTCGCAGTGCCCAGCCCGGCCTGGCTCTGCCTCCCAGTCTGCCAAGAGTATGTTATGTTTCTAGTTATCAGTCCAGCCCTCCTTCTCTGCATTCCTAAGCTACTGAATCGCATCAATAGTTTCCGTCATGGTCTAGCCTTTATGTCTCCATGTAAGAGAAATACTGTATTAATATTCATAGAATATTCCTTACACACGCAATACATGTAGAATTATGCATGCACCAGTCTTATAGTCTGTTAGCCTTTACCCTGATAACTTTTGGATTCTATCAACATGTACTCTAAACACCAGATACTAGATATGCCTGGGTACATGTCGCTCTGACACTCCAGACTTTAGTCTCCTCTTCTAGCGCAGAAGTCATAGCCCCAGTTCTCCCTGGTAACACGTAATTGCCCGTTTGCGCGCACCACTAGGTTAGAGGTCCCAGCTGCTCAGGTAGCCCCCTCCATGTTTCCGCCCCATTTATGACATATTCTGTTACGTTTACATCACATGTCTATGTATACGCCCTGTACACGCCTTCTTGTTACATCATTTTGCCCTTATCTTTCGCGACTGCTACGAGTCACGCCTACTGCTACGCCTACTGTATTGAATGTAATGTATTTGTTTAAGTATATATACTGTACTCGCATATTAAAAGTTAGCCTATTCCTGTCCCCGGCAGCTGCCATCCTATTCCCGTACAGGCTGTCCTGTTCCTGTCCTTTATGCCTGATTAAAGCCTGTAAACTCCAGCTACCTCGAATCCTGACTCTTATTTATTGAGCTACCTGTTTATTGATTATTCTGAAAAATAGATCCGGTAATAAATTATTTATTTACCACACCTTCAGCCAACATCAGAAGCAACTCATGGCAGCCACTGTCTCCACACCTTCAGCCAACATCAGAAGCAACTCATGGCAGCCTCTGACTCCACACCTTCAGCCAACTTCAGAAGCAACTCATGGCAGCCTCTGACTCCACACCTTCTGCCAACATCAGAAGCAACTCATGGCAGCCACTGTCTCCACACCTTCAACCAATATCAGAAGCAACTCATGGCAGCCTCTGTCTCCACACCTTCAGCCAACATCAGAAGCAACTCATGGCAGCCTCTGACTCCACACCTTCAGCCAACATCAGAAGCAACTCATGGCAGCCACTGTCTCCACACCTTCAGCCAACATCAGAATCAACTCATGCCAGCCTCTGACTCCACACCTTCAGCCAACATCAGAAGCAACTCATGGCAGCCTCTGACTCCACACCTTCAGGCAACATCGGAAGCAACTCATGGCAGCCACTCTCTCCACACCTTCAGCCAACATCAGAAGCAACGCATGGCAGCCTCTGACTCCACACCTTCAGCCAACATCGGAAGCAACTCATGCCAGCCTCTGACTCCACACCTTCAGCCAACATCAGAAGCAACTCATGGCAGCCTCTGACTCCACACCTTCAGTCAACATCAGAAGCAACTCATGGCAGCCACTGTCTCCACACCTTCAGCCAACATCAGAAGCAACTCATGGCAGCCTCTGACTCCACACCTTCAGCCAACATCAGAAGCAACTCATGGCAGCCTCTGACTCCACACCTTCAGCCAACATCAGAAGCAACTCATGGCAGCCTCTGACTCCACACCTTCAGCCAACATCAGAAGCAACTCATGGCAGCCACTGTCTCCACACCTTCAGCCAACATCAGAAGCAGCTCATGGCAGCCTCTGACTCCACACCTTCAGCCAACATCAGAAGCAACTCATGGCAGCCACTGTCTCCACACCTTCAGCCAACATCAGAAGCAGCGCATGACAGCCTCTGACTCCACACCTTCAGCAAACATCAGAAGCAACTCATGGCAGCCTTTGACTCCACACCTTCAGCCAACATCAGAAGCAACTCATGGCAGCCACTGTCTCCACACCTTCAGCCAACATCAGAAGCAACTCATGGTGCCTCTGACTCCATACCTTCAGCCAACATCAGAAGCAACTCATGGCAGCCACGGACTCCACACCTTCAGCCAACATCAGACGCAACTCATGGCAGCCTCTGACTCCACACCTTCAGCCAACTTCAGAAGCAACTCATGGCAGCCATTGTCTCCACACCTTCAGCCAACATCAGAAGCAACTCATGGCAGCCTCTGACTCCACACTTTCAGGCAACATCGGAAGCAACTCGTTGCAGCCTCTGACTCCACACCTTCAGCCAACATCAGAAGCAACTCATGGCAGCCTCTGACTCCACACCTTCAGCCAACATCAGTAGCAACTCATGGCAGCCACTGTCTCCACACCTTCAGCCAACATCGGAAGCAACTCATGGCAGCCTCTGACTCCACACCTTCAGGCAACATCGGAAGCAACTCATGGCAGCCACTGTCTCCACACCTTCAGCCAACATCGGAAGACACTCATGGCAGCCACTGTCTCCACACCTTCAGCCAACATCAGAAGCAACTCATGGCAGCCTCTGACTCCACACCTTCAGCCAACATCAGAAGCAACTCATGGCAGCCTCTGACTCCACACCTTCAGCCGACATCAGAAGCAGGTCATGGCAGCCTCTGACTCCACTCCTTCAGCCAACATCAGAAGCAGCTCATGGCAGCCACTGTCTCCACACCTTCAGCCAACATCGGAAGAACCTCATGGCAGCCACTGTCTCCACACATTCAGCCAACATCGGAAGCAACTCATGGCAGCCTCTGACTCCACACCTTCAGCCAACTTCAGAAGCAACTCATGGCAGCCTCCGACTCCACACCTTCTGCCAACATCAGAAGCAACTCATGGCAGCCACTGTCTCCACACCTTCAGCCAAAATCAGAAGCAACTCATGGCAGCCTCTGTCTCCACACCTTCAGCCAACATCAGAAGCAACTCATGGCAGCCTCTGACTCCACACCTTCAGCCAACATCAGAAGCAACTCATGGAAGCCACTGTCTCCACACCTTCAGCCAACATCAGAAGCAACTCATTCCAGCCTCTGACTCCACACCTTCAGCCAACATCAGAAGCAACTCATGGCAGCCTCTGACTCCACACCTTCAGGCAACATCGGAAGCAACTCATGGCAGCCACTCTCTCCACACCTTCAGCCAACATCAGAAGCAACGCATGGCAGCCTCTGACTCCACACCTTCAGCCAACATCGGAAGCAACTCATGGCAGCCTCTGACTCCACACCTTCAGCCAACATCAGAAGCAACTCATGGCAGCCACTGTCTCCACACCTTCAGCCAACATCAGAAGCAACTCATGGCAGCCTCTGACTCCACACCTTCAGCCAACATCAGAAGCAACTCATGGCAGCCTCTGACTCCACACCTTCAGCCAACATCAGAAGCAACTCATGGCAGCCACTGTCTATACACCTTCAGCCAACATCAGAAGCAACTCATGGCAGCCTCTGACTCCACACCTTCAGCCAACATCAGAAGCAACTCATGGCAGCCTCTGACTCCACACCTTCAGCCAACATCAGAAGCAACTCATGGCTGCCACTCTCTCCACACCTTCATCCAACATCATAAGCAACTCATGGCAGCCTCTGACTCCACACCTTCAGCCAACATCGGAAGCAACTCATGGCAGCCACTGTCTCCACACCTTCAGCCAACATCAGAAGCAACTCATGGCATCCACTGTCTCCACACCTTCAGCCAACATCAGAAGCAACTCATGGCAGCCACTCTCTCCACACCTTCAGCCAACATCAGAAGCAACTCATGGCAGCCTCTGACTCCACACCTTCAGCCAACATCGGAAGCAACTCATGGCAGCCACTGTCTCCACACCTTCAGCCAACAACAGAAGCAACTCATGGCAGCCTCTGTCTCCACACCTTCAGCCAACATCAGAAGCAGCTCATGGCAGCCTCTGACTCCACACCTTCAGCCAACATCAGAAGCAACTCATGGCAGCCACTGTCTCCACACCTTCAGCCAACATCAGAAGCAACTCATGGCAGCCTCTGACTCCACACCTTCAGCCAACATCAGAAGCAACTCATGGCAGCCTCTGACTCCACACCTTCTGCCAACATCAAAAGCAACTCATGGCAGCCACTGTCTCCACACCTTCAGCCAAAATCAGAAGCAACTCATGGCAGCCTCTGTCTCCACACCTTCAGCCAACATCAGAAGCAACTCATGGCAGCCTCTGACTCCACACCTTCAGCCAACATCAGAAGCAACTCATGGCAGCCACTGTCTCCACACCTTCAGCCAACATCAGAAGCAACTCATGGCAGCCTCTGACTCCACACCTTCAGCCAACATCAGAAGCAACTCAGGGCAGCCTCTGACTCCACACCTTCAGCCAACATCAGAAGCAACTCATGGCAGCCTCTGACTCCACACTTTCAGCCATCATCAGAAGCAACTCATGGCAGCCACTGTCTCCACACCTTCAGCCAACATCAGAAGCAGCTCATGGCAGCCTCTGACTCCACACCTTCAGCCAACATCAGAAGCAACTCATGGCAGCCACTGTCTCCACACCTTCAGCCAACATCAGAAGCAGCTCATGGCAGCCTCTGACTCCACACCTTCAGCCAAAATCAGAAGCAACTCATGGCAGCCTCTGTCTCCACACCTTCAGCCAACATCAGAAGCAACTCATGGCAGCCTCTGACTCCACACCTTCAGCCAACATCAGAAGCAACTCATGGCAGCCACTGTCTCCACACCTTCAGCCAACATCAGAAGCAACTCATGGCAGCCTCTGACTCCACACCTTCAGCCAACATCAGAAGCAACTCAGGGCAGCCTCTGACTCCACACCTTCAGCCAACATCAGAAGCAACTCATGGCAGCCTCTGACTCCCCACTTTCAGCCATCATCAGAAGCAACTCATGGCAGCCACTGTCTCCACACCTTCAGCCAACATCAGAAGCAGCTCATGGCAGCCTCTGACTCCACACCTTCAGCCAACATCAGAAGCAACTCATGGCAGCCACTGTCTCCACACCTTCAGCCAACATCAGAAGCAGCTCATGGCAGCCTCTGACTCCACACCTTCAGCCAACATCAGAAGCAACTCATGGCAGCCACTGTCTCCACACCTTCAGCCAACATCAGAAGCAACTCATGGCAGCCTCTGACTCCACACCTTCAGCAAACATCAGACGCAACTCATGGCAGCCTCTGACTCCACACCTTCAGCCAACATCAGAAGCAACTCATGGCTGCCACTGTCTCCACACCTTCAGCCAACATCAGAAGCAACTCATGGCAGCCTCTGACTCCACACCTTCAGGCAACATCGGAAGCAACTCATGGCAGCCTCTGACTCCACACCTTCAGCCAACATCAGAAGCAACTCATGGCAGCCTCTGACTCCACACCTTCAGCCAACATCAGAAGCAACTCATGGCAGCCACTGTCTCCACACCTTCAGCCAACATCGGAAGCAACTCATGGCAGCCTCTGACTCCACACCTTCAGCCAACATCAGAAGCAACTCTTGGCAGCCTCTGTCTCCACACCTTCAGCCAAAATCAGAAGCAACTCATGGCAGCCTCTGTCTCCACACCTTCAGCCAACATCAGAAGCAACTCATGGCAGCCTCTGACTCCACACCTTCAGCCAACATCAGAAGCAACTCATGGCAGCCACTGTCTCCACACCTTCAGCCAACATCAGAAGCAACTCATGGCAGCCTCTGACTCCACACCTTCAGCCAACATCAGAAGCAACTCAGGGCAGTCTCTGACTCCACACCTTCAGCCAACATCAGAAGCAACTCATGGCAGCCTCTGTCTCCACACCTTCAGCCAAAATCAGAAGCGACTCATGGCAGCCTCTGTCTCCACACCTTCAGCCAACATTAGAAGCAACTCATGGCAGCCCCTGACTCCACACCTTCAGCCAACATCAGAAGCAACTCATGGCAGCCACTGTCTCCACACCTTCAGCCAACATCAGAAGCAACTCATGGCAGCCTCTGACTCCACACCTTCAGCCAACATCAGAAGCAACTCAGGGCAGCCTCTGACTCCACACCTTCAGCCAACATCAGAAGCAACTCATGGCAGCCTCTAACTCCACACCTTAGGCCATCATCAGAAGCAACTCATGGCAGCCACTGTCTCCACACCTTCAGCCAACATCAGAAGCAGCTCATGGCAGCCTCTGACTCCACACCTTCAGCCAACATCAGAAGCAACTCATGGCAGCCCCTGACTCCACACCTTCAGCCAACATCAGAAGCAACTCATGGCAGCCACTGTCTCCACACCTTCAGCCAACATCAGAAGCAACTCATGGCAGCCTCTGTCTCCACACCTTCAGCCAACATCAGAAGCAACTCATGGCAGCCTCTGACTCCACACCTTCAGCCAACATCAGAAGCAACTCATGGCAGCCACTGTCTCCACACCTTCAGCCAACATCAGAAGCAACTCATGGCAGCCTCTGACTCCACACCTTCAGCCAACATCAGAAGCAACTCAGGGCAGTCTCTGACTCCACACCTTCAGCCAACATCAGAAGCAACTCATGGCAGCCTCTGTCTCCACACCTTCAGCCAAAATCAGAAGCAACTCATGGCAGCCTCTGTCTCCACACCTTCAGCCAACATTAGAAGCAACTCATGGCAGCCCCTGACTCCACACCTTCAGCCAACATCAGAAGCAACTCATGGCAGCCACTGTCTCCACACCTTCAGCCAACATCAGAAGCAACTCATGGCAGCCTCTGACTCCACACCTTCAGCCAACATCAGAAGCAACTCAGGGCAGCCTCTGACTCCACACCTTCAGCCAACATCAGAAGCAACTCATGGCAGCCTCTAACTCCACACCTTAGGCCATCATCAGAAGCAACTCATGGCAGCCACTGTCTCCACACCTTCAGCCAACATCAGAAGCAGCTCATGGCAGCCTCTGACTCCACACCTTCAGCCAACATCAGAAGCAACTCATGGCAGCCTCTGACTCCACACCTTCAGCCAACATCAGAAGCAACTCAGGGCAGCCCTGACTCCACACCTTCAGCCAACATCAGAAGCAACTCATGGCAGCCTCTAACTCCACACCTTAGGCCATCATCAGAAGCAACTCATGGCAGCCACTGTCTCCACACCTTCAGCCAACATCAGAAGCAACTCAGGGCAGCCTCTGTCTCCACACCTTCAGCCAACATCAGAAGCAACTCATGGCAGCCTCTGACTCCACACCTTCAGCCAACATCGGAAGCAACTCATGGCAGCCACTGTCTCCACACCTTCAGCCAACATCAGAAGCAGCTCATGGCAGCCTCTGACTCCACACCTTCAGCCAACATCAGAAGCAACTCATGGCAGTCACTGTCTCCACACCTTCAGCCAACATCAGAAGCAACTCATGGCAGCCTCTGACTCCACACCTTC
Organism: Lissotriton helveticus; assembly: GCF_964261635.1. Taxonomy (NCBI): domain Eukaryota; kingdom Metazoa; phylum Chordata; class Amphibia; order Caudata; family Salamandridae; genus Lissotriton; species Lissotriton helveticus. Next base: position 1,710,390,163 of record NC_136069.1, on the reverse strand, counting down.
AGCCAACATCAGAAGCAACTCATGGCAGCCTCTGACTCCACACCTTCAGCCAACATCAGAAGCAACTCATGGCAGCCACTGACTCCACACCTTCAGCCAACATCAGACGCAACTCATGGCAGCCTCTGACTCCACACCTTCAGCCAACATCAGAAGCAACTCATGGCTGCCACTGTCTCCACACCTTCAGCCAACATCAGAAGCAACTCATGGCAGCCTCTGACTCCACACCTTCAGGCAACATCGGAAGCAACTCATGGCAGCCTCTGACTCCACACCTTCAGCCAACATCAGAAGCAACTCATGGCAGCCTCTGACTCCACACCTTCAGCCAACATCAGAAGCAACTCATGCCAGCCACTGTCTCCACACCTTCAGCCAACATCGGAAGCAACTCATGGCAGCCTCTGACACCACACCTTCAGCCAACATCAGAAGCAACTCATGGCAGCCACTGTCTCCACACCTTCAGCCAACATCAGAAGCAACTCATGGCAGCCTCTGACTGGAACACCTTCAGCCAACATCAGAAGCAACTCATGGCAGCCTCTGACTCAACACCTTCAGCCAACTTCAGAAGCAACTCATGGCAGACTCTGACTCCACACCTTCTGCCAACATCAGAAGCAACTCATGGCAGCCACTGTCTCCACACCTTCGGCCAACATCAGAAGCAACTCATGGCAGCCTCTGTCTCCACACCTTCTGCCAACATCAGAAGCAACTCATGGCAGCCTCTGACACCACACCTTCAGCCAACATCAGAAGCAACTCATGGCAGCCACTGTCTCCACACCTTCAGCCAACATCAGAAGCAACTCATGGCAGCCTCTGACTCGAACACCTTCAGCCAACATCAGAAGCAACTCATGGCAGCCTCTGACTCAACACCTTCAGCCAACTTCAGAAGCAACTCATGGCAGACTCTGACTCCACACCTTCTGCCAACATCAGAAGCAACTCATGGCAGCCACTGTCTCCACACCTTCGGCCAACATCAGAAGCAACTCATGGCAGCCTCTGACTCCACACCTTCAGCCAACATCAGAAGCAACTCATGGCAGCCTCTGACTCCACACCTTCAGCCTACATCAGAAGCAACTCATGGCAGCCTCTGACTCCACACCTTCAGCCAACATCAAAAGCAACTCATGGCAGCCACTATCTCCACACCTTCAGCCAACATCAGAAGCAACTCATGGCAGCCTCTGACTCCACACCTTCAGCCAACATCAGAAGCAACTCATGGCAGCCTCTGACTCCACACCTTCAGCCAACATCAGAAGCAACACATGCCAGCCACTGTCTCCACACCTTCAGCCAACATCAGAAGCAACTCATGGCAGCCTCTGACTCCAGACCTTCAGCCAACATCAGAAGCAACTCATGGCAGCCTCTGACTCCACACCTTCAGGCAACATCGGAAGCAACTCATGGCAGCCACTCTCTCCACACCTTCAGCCAACATCAGAAGCAGCTCATGGCAGCCTCTGACTCCACACCTTCAGCCAACATCAGAAGCAACTCATGGCAGCCTCTGACTCCACACCTTCTGCCAACATCAAAAGCAACTCATGGCAGCCACTGTCTCCACACCTTCGGCCAAAATCAGAAGCAACTCATGGCAGCCTCTGTCTCCACACCTTCAGCCAACATCAGAAGCAACTCATGGCAGCCACTGTCTCCACACCTTCAGCCAACATCAGAAGCAACTCATGGCAGCCTCTGACTCCACACCTTCAGCCAACATCAGAAGCAACTCAGGGCAGCCTCTGACTCCACACCTTCAGCCAACATCAGAAGCAACTCATGGCAGCCTCTGACTCCACACTTTCAGCCATCATCAGAAGCAACTCATGGCAGCCACTGTCTCCACACCTTCAGCCAACATCAGAAGCAGCTCATGGCAGCCTCTGACTCCACACCTTCAGCCAACATCAGAAGCAACTCATGGCAGCCACTGTCTCCACACCTTCAGCCAACATCAGAAGCAACTCATGGCAGCCTCTGACTCCACACCTTCAGCCAACATCAGAAGCAACTCATGGCAGCCACTGACTCCACACCTTCAGCCAACAACAGACGCAACTCATGGCAGCCTCTGACTCCACACCTTCAGCCAACATCAGAAGCAACTCATGGCTGCCACTGTCTCCACACCTTCAGCCAACATCAGAAGCAACTCATGGCAGCCTCTGACTCCACACCTTCAGGCAACATCGGAAGCAACTCATGGCAGCCTCTGACTCCACACCTTCAGCCAACATCAGAAGCAACTCATGGCAGCCTCTGACTCCACACCTTCAGCCAACATCAGAAGCAACTCATGGCAGCCACTGTCTCCACACCTTCAGCCAACATCGGAAGCAACTCATGGCAGCCTCTGACTCCACACCTTCAGCCAACATCAGAAGCAACTCTTGGCAGCCTCTGTCTCCACACCTTCAGCCAAAATCAGAAGCAACTCATGGCAGCCTCTGTCTCCACACCTTCAGCCAACATCAGAAGCAACTCATGGCAGCCTCTGACTCCACACCTTCAGCCAACATCAGAAGCAACTCATGGCAGCCACTGTCTCCACACCTTCAGCCAACATCAGAAGCAACTCATGGCAGCCTCTGACTCCACACCTTCAGCCAACATCAGAAGCAACTCAGGGCAGCCTCTGACTCCACACCTTCAGCCAACATCAGAAGCAACTCATGGCAGCCTCTGTCTCCACACCTTCAGCCAAAATCAGAAGCAACTCATGGCAGCCTCTGTCTCCACACCTTCAGCCAACATCAGAAGCAACTCATGGCAGCCTCTGACTCCACACCTTAGGCCATCATCAGAAGCAACTCATGGCAGCCACTGTCTCCACACCTTCAGCCAACATCAGAAGCAGCTCATGGCAGCCTCTGACTCCACACCTTCAGCCAACATCAGAAGCAACTCATGACAGCCACTGTCTCCACACCTTCAGCCAACATCAGAAGCAACTCATGGCAGCCTCTGACTCCACACCTTCTGCCAACATCAGAAGCAACTCATGGCAGCCACTGACTCCACACCTTCAGCCAACATCAGACGCAACTCATGGCAGCCTCTGACGCCACACCTTCAGCCAACATCAGAAGCAACTCATGGCTGCCACTGTCTCCACACCTTCAGCCAACATCAGAAGCAACTCATGGCAGCCTCTGACTCCACACCTTCAGCCAACATCGGAAGCAACTCATGGCAGCCACTGTCTCCACACCTTCAGCCAACATCAGAAGCAACTCATGGCAGCATCTGACTCCACACCTTCAGCCAACATCAGAAGCAACTCATGGCAGCCTCTGACTCCACACCTTCAGCCAACATCAGAAGCAACTCAGGGCAGCCTCTGACTCCACACCTTCAGCCAACATCAGAAGCAACTCAAGGCAGCCTCTAACTCCACACCTTAGGCCATCATCAGAAGCAACTCATGGCAGCCACTGTCTCCACACCTTCAGCCAACATCAGAAGCAGCTCATGGCAGCCTCTGACTCCACACCTTCAGCCAACATCAGAAGCAACTCATGACAGCCACTGTCTCCACACCTTCAGCCAACATCAGAAGCAACTCATGGCAGCCTCTGACTCCACACCTTCTGCCAACATCAGAAGCAACTCATGGCAGCCACTGACTCCACACCTTCAGCCAACATCAGACGCAACTCATGGCAGCCTCTGACTCCACACCTTCAGCCAACATCAGAAGCAACTCATGGCTGCCACTGTCTCCACACCTTCAGCCAACATCGGAAGCAACTCATGGCAGCCACTGTCTCCACACCTTCAGCCAACATCAGAAGCAACTCATGGCAGCCTCTGACTCCACACCTTCAGCCAACATCAGAAGCAACTCATGGCAGCCTCTGACTCCACACCTTTAGCCATCATCAGAAGCAACTCATGGCAGCCACTGTCTCCACACCTTCAGCCAACATCAGAAGCAGCTCATGGCAGCCTCTGACTCCACACCTTCAGCCAACATCAGAAGCAACTCATGGCAGTCACTGTCTCCACACCTTCAGCCAACATCAGAAGCAACTCATGGCAGCCACTGACTCCACACCTTCAGCCAACATCAGATGCAACTCATGGCAGCCTCTGACTCCACACCTTCAGCCAACATCAGAAGCAAGTCATGGCTGCCACTGTCTCCACACCTTCAGCCAACATCAGAAGCAACTCATGGCAGCCTCTGACTCCACACCTTCAGGCAACATCGGAAGCAACTCATGGCAGCCTCTGACTCCACACCTTCAGCCAACATCAGAAGCAACTCATGGCAGCCTCTGACTCCACACCTTCAGCCAACATCAGAAGCAACTCATGCCAGCCACTGTCTCCACACCTTCAGCCAACATCGGAAGCAACTCATTGCAGCCTCTGACACCACACCTTCAGCCAACATCAGAAGCAACTCATGGCAGCCACTGTCTCCACACCTTCAGCCAACATCAGAAGCAACTCATGGCAGCCTCTGACTCAACACCTTCAGCCAACTTCAGAAGCAACTCATGGCAGACTCTGACTCCACACCTTCTGCCAACATCAGAAGCAACTCATGGCAGCCACTGTCTCCACACCTTCGGCCAACATCAGAAGCAACTCATGGCAGCCTCTGACTCCACACCTTCAGCCAACATCAGAAGCAACTCATGGCAGCCACTGTCTCCACACCTTCAGCCAACATCAGAAGCAACTCATGGCAGCCACTGTCTAAACACCTTCAGCCAACATCAGAAGTAACTCATGGCAGCCACTCTCTCCACACCTTCTGCCAACATCAGAAGCAACTCATGGCAGCCACTGTCTCCACACCTTCGGCCAACATCAGAAGCAACTCATGGCAGCCTCTGACTCCACACCTTCAGCCAACATCAGAAGCAACTCATGGCAGCCACTGTCTCCACACCTTCAGCCAACATCTGAAGCAACTCATTGCAGCCTCTGACACCACACCTTCAGCCAACATCAGAAGCAACTCATGGCAGCCACTGTCTCCACACCTTCAGCCAACATCAGAAGCAACTCATGGCAGCCTCTGACTCAAACACCTTCAGCCAACATCAGAAGCAACTCATGGCAGCCTCTGACTCAACACCTTCAGCCAACTTCAGAAGCAACTCATGGCAGACTCTGACTCCACACCTTCTGCCAACATCAGAAGCAACTCATGGCAGCCACTGTCTCCACACCTTCGGCCAACATCAGAAGCAACTCATGGCAGCCTCTGACTCCACACCTTCAGCCAACATCAGAAGCAACTCATGGCAGCCACTGTCTCCACACCTTCAGCCAACATCAGAAGCAACTCATGGCAGCCTCTGACTCCACACCTTCAGCCAACATCAGAAGAAACTCATGGCAGCCTCTGACTCCACACCTTCTGCCAACATCAGAAGCAACTCATGGCAGCCACTGTCTCCACACCTTCAGCCAAAATCAGAAGCAACTCGTGGCAGCCTCTGTCTCCACACCTTCTGTCAACATCAGAAGCAACTCATGGCAGCCTCTGACACCACACCTTCAGCCAACATCAGAAGCAACTCATGGCAGCCACTGTCTCCACACCTTCAGCCAACATCAGAAGCAACTCATGGCAGCCTCTGACTCGAACACCTTCAGCCAACATCAGAAGCAACTCATGGCAGCCTCTGACTCAACACCTTCAGCCAACTTCAGAAGCAACTCATGGCAGACTCTGACTCCACACCTTCTGCCAACATCAGAAGCAACTCATGGCAGCCACTGTCTCCACACCTTCGGCCAACATCAGAAGCAACTCATGGCAGCCTCTGACTCCACACCTTCAGCCAACATCAGAAGCAACTCATGGCAGCCTCTGACTCCACACCTTCAGCCAACATCAGAAGCAACTCATGGCAGCCTCTGACTCCACACCTTCAGCCAACATCAGAAGCAACTCATGGCAGCCACTGTCTCCACACCTTCAGCCAACATCAGAAGCAACACATGCCAGCCACTGTCTCCACACCTTCAGCCAACATCAGAAGCAACTCATGGCAGCCTCTGACTCCACACCTTCAGCCAACATCAGAAGCAACTCATGGCAGCCTCTGACTCCACACCTTCAGGCAACATCGGAAGCAACTCATGGCAGCCACTCTCTCCACACCTTCAGCCAACATCAGAAGCAACTTATGGCAGCCTCTGACTCCACACCTTCAGCCAACATCGGAAGCAACTCATGGCAGCCACTGTTTCCACACCTTCAGCCAACATCAGAAGCAACCCATGGCAGCCACTGTCTCCACAACTTCAGCCAACATCAGAAGCAACTCATGGCTGCCTCTGACTCCACACCTTCTGCCATCATCAGAAGCAACTCATGGCAGCCACTGTCTCCACACCTTCAGCCAACATCAGAAGCAACTCATGGCAGCCTCTGACTCAACACCTTCAGCCAACATCAGAAGCAACTCATGGCAGCCACTGACCCCACACCTTCAGCCAACATCAGAAGCAACTCATGGCAGCCTCTGACTCCACACCTTCAGCCAACATCAGAAGCAACTCATGGCAGCCTCTGACTCCACACCTTCAACCAACATCAGTAGCAACTCATGGCAGCCTCTGACTCCACACCTTCAGCCAACATCAGTAGCAACTCATGGCAGCCTCTGACTCCACACCTTCAGCCAACATCGGAAGCAACTCATGGCAGCCACTGTCTCCACACCTTCAGCCAACATCGGAAGAAACTCATGGCAGCTAAGCATGGGCGGATCTAGCGGATCTCGCGTACGCGAAATTGCGGATTTACGGATTCGCAATCCGCGAAGATACGCGAACTCTAGCGGATTTGCGGATTTTCCCGTTTTTTGTGTTGGCGCGCGTTCGCGCCGATTTTGGGACAAGTTCGCAATTGCGAACTTACTTTTCGGCTCGCAACGGCCGTGACTATGTTGTTTCTACGTCTGGTTTATCATCACAGGTTCACAGCACCCTCTGTTTCACCACTGCCACCCTCTGGGACACCCATGCCACCCTCTGGTACATCCTCACTGCCACCCATTAGGTTTATTTATCACTGTAGATTATGGTGGTTGAAAAAAGCAAGCACACCTGCCCTTCTTCAACTGCCATCAATGAATGTGTGGGTCATTAATGTGTCAGTAATTTTGAAACTTCCAGTCTGGCTGGCACCTGCTTCCTTCCTTATCTGTAATTTGCTTTTTGTTGCAGTGAATTTTTTTTTCACAGGACCTTTATGGTCTACTTGTAGCTATTCTATGAGCCTGCTGTTTGGGTCATAGCAGGGTCATAGAATAGTTGCAAACTCTGGAGGGGCCCCTCAGGAAGCACTACCTTGAATGTTACTAATGTTAAGTTTGAACTTTTGCACCTGCTCATTGCTTTCAGTTTAGCTAAAATCGTTTTTTCTGCAATTTCGCGCGTTTTTTGGGGCTCGAATCCGTGCGAGATCGATTTCGGAAGCCGCGAATACGTGCGAATACAAAATTGTTTTTTGTGCGACGTGTATGTTCGCGTGATCTTGCGCGTGTTCGCGAGGCGCTTCTAGCTATACGTTTGCCAAGTTACCCTATCGGTCGTACACGGGCGCGGCCATCTTGTTTGCGTGACGTAATTCCGTTTCCGGCCGCTATGTGTAATCTCGCAAAGTGTGCTGCTCGCTAGAACAATTTCGCGCGTGCTCGCAAGGAAAATCTCGCGCGAACTTACCCACGCGGTCGTGAACGGGCGCGGCCATCTTGTTTCTCATTCATTGCTATGGTTCTGGGCATGCTTTCTCTATCCTCTCTCAATCTCTGCCATCCTTTGCTTGTTTGAAGTTTATTTGATCTAATTTTACTTATTATCTATCCCTCTATTTTTCTAGCTCTATATTTTTGTGTTTTCTGCTGCTTTTAGTTACTTTTAAACTACTTTTTTAAACTCTTTTCTTCTTCACTATTCTATTTCTTGTTTATCATTTAACTGTATTTCTGCCCAGACCATGGTAAAGGGAGCCGGGAAGCACCCTGAGAAGGTGAAGGGTCCCGCACCCCGTGCCCGGCTCCCGTGCGGGCGTTTGAGGGGGGAGCAAGTGGTCCCGCGGGAGATCTTCAGCGCGGAGGAAGTGGCGGCACTCATCTTCCACGTCCAGCGCCGCCTCCCCAAGACGATCCTGGGAGGCGGCAAGATCGCGACTGGCTATGGCATCCGGGAGCGCCGCAAGCGGTGGGAGAAGGTGTGCCGGGCCATGTATAAGCTCTCTGGGGTCCGGCGCACATATAACCAGGCTACCCACCGCTGGACCGATGTCATGGACCGGGAACGGGACTTGCTGGACGCGCTCGGCGTAGAGGTCCCCGGGCTTGGTGAGTAGTAGTAGCTATTCATTTACTACTCTGTTTTATCCGGCTCTGTTATTTGCAAATCTTTGTTCTTTACCAAGAGCAATAATGCTGCCGATTACATTGAGGTAAATTATATTTCAAAATCTTCTATGCATTTCAGGTGCACTGCTCTCCTTCTCAGTAGCCTTGCTTGCTACTATGCTTCTTTGTTTTGTATGTTGTGTTCAGAAGCATTTCATTGGCCTGAGAAATTATGTATGAGTGTAGTGTAAAGATAAGAACTGCGTAATGCTAGACACTAAGGGTCATATTTTCAATTACCGGCGCATCCCTGCAAAGTAGCAGGGATGCGGCAGTAATTGTGTGCCATGCCACCACCACCCATTGGCCCAAAACGTCACAGAAGCCTTACGCATCTGTGCCGTAAAGGCAGCGCATTGCTGGAGTTGCGTGCCAACGATGGCGCAGCTCCAGCAATGCTCTGGGGTACCCTATCTCCCCAATGCTGCATCAAGCCGTACGTCGGCTTCAAGCGCGCAGGGTTTGAGTCATGCATCATTGTCCTAAAAGTGACTGATTGACATCTTGTAGATTTCCCTCAGCCACTTTTAGGATTCGTTCCTGCGCAGGTACGCCCTCCCTTGCGCCGGAACGCCCCCTGATGGCGCAGGGCTTTACAACGTGATGCATCGCCCATATGCCCATATGTGGTTTTTTTTAATATATACGCCGCACCAACACCATGGCGAGTCTTTTGTTCTGCCGCTGCGTCACAAAAGGCACGCAACAATGGAGGAAAATGAGCCGCAAGGGACTTCTAAATCAGCCCCAACAGACTGAAGTCCAGTCCTTCCTTTAGACACATGGCTATAAGAAGAAATAGTGGCGGTGGTGGGTGGATTGATAGTTTGAGTATTCACTGATCTGCAAGCAGGATGGACTTTGTCTGTCACTTCGCGTGCTGCGGACTGCTGCCTGCAGTGCCAGGCCTAGGCAAACCTCTTTAGTAGTCTGTTTATTGAGTTACATAGGAACTTTCTAAGTCAACGTTCCGCAAATCAGGCAATACGAATAACGTAGTATACCACATGAGATAGATCCCGTGGAATAGTTGTCTATCTATTTGCTATTTCTCCAAAATATTTTGTTATTGTTCTTTTGAAATGTTTGATTTGGTTGAAAAATCTCATCCATGTTTTCTGGTTTTTCTTTCTTTCATGTTGTACATCAGCTCCCCCCAAGGGCAAGAGGACACAGGAGGAGGGTGCTGAGGATGCAGGCCAGGATCGGGCAGGCGAGGGCTCCTTTGCTGGCCCCAGTAAGTTTACATTTTAATAAAGAGTACCTATTTTTTCCTAGCGTTCCTCATTCGATTTTTTCTAAATCGTCTTTGATCTTGTTGTAGACTGGATATAAATTCTTATCCTGCCTCGAATATGACTCCCTGTGGTATTACTAGACTATTCTTATTAGTCTGTCTGTGTAGCTAACTAAGATTGGACATTTGGCAATTCCATTGGACTCCCATTCTATTCAGCAATAGCTCTATGCACTGTCTCCTTACTGACTAGATAGTGTGGCAGAGTCATTCAGCTCCCGAAGTCACCGATTATTGATCCCCAATGATCTCTAGATTATCGTACGCAGGACAAGAGAGTACGGAGTCACAGCACAGTCAAGAAGTGTCAGAGGCACTCATGCTTGCAAAAATTCCAAAACCTTTAGCTCATCCACTCTAGTCTGGAGGAACAAAAACCACAGAGTCTATTTAAGTTTAAAAGCTTTATTAAAAGTAAACACATGTATTAAAATCTACTTTGTCATAAAACTATTTAACTGAAAACGGAAAAGTGGTTAGTGCTGACGATTAATTGGACACATTTCTTGTGGTCGAGCCGAGCTCTCACCTGGTTTGAACTTGATCCTGGTCGTGTTCTTAGGAGTCAAGCTTCTGTCTGTTAGGAGAAAAAGTGGTGCGTGTTAAAAATCAAAAGCAAGCATTCATCAGTTGTGCATAAAAGTGCAGCAATACAACAGCCTTCCCTGGAAAATGGGACATTTTTACTTTGGAGTAGACAGTCACAAATTATTACATTGTATTCAGTTTTTTTAACATTTCTCCTAGACCAAATATTATATAGTAGTGAGTGGTGTATTCTAACATTCTTAAATGTACTTTGTAGGTGTAACATCTGGTGACGGGGCCAGCGCGGAGGTGGCTGTGTTGGGCGAGGACTCGGCGGACTCTGGGGCGGAGGCGGTGCAAGAGCCGGCGGACGGTCCTGTGGGGGTTCAAACGGTGGTGGCGGAAACAGGTAAGCTATATATTCCTTACTTACTGAGATTGAAGACTGCATAGTGTGCTTTCTGCACGGGTGTATTACAAATCAACCAGGTAGTAGCCTCCTCGAAATGTACTTCGACTTAGCTGTGAAGTTTTTGGTGAGAAGAATCCCAATAAGTTCTTAGACGAACGTGATGGATGGGATGAACGAAAAGCGAAAGAAGGGTGTAAGTAAGTGGGACGCGAACTTGTATGATGGCTGGCAAAGAAGAACGATATGTGTTTGCTTGGCCCCGGAGGTGGCTGGGAAGGAAAGAATATGGTATGGTGCATGGCTGGGTCAATGATGAAGCAAGGATGGGTGGAAGGACAGCAGCCTGGGTGGGTGAAACAGAAACTGTATGTGTGCGTATACTTTGACTGAATGGATGCCTGGAGCATGGTATTCTCTGACTCTTAGATAGCACATGTGTATCTAGAGAGAGTAGATGGTCGCCAGATGAAGTAAGTGTTACCTTGAAGAGCATGTACCACCGCACCCGCACGTCCGTTCCAGTGCAGGGAAGGCAAGGAAAAGAAATTGTAAATGTGTCCAATACTACCATGAATAGTAGCAGTACTTTGTATTGCATCTGCAATCACAGCATATATCTGGTTATTACGGTGGACACTCCGTACCTCTCTTAATAACTTTAGTTTACTTGTAGTAAGTCATTCATGTGTGGGTGTATCACTGTTCACTCAATATTAAGCAAAGCACCTAAAGTCATCCCATATGTCATCAAATACGTCCCATGTGAAGTGATAGATAATCAAATTAGTTAGCTTCTTCATTTTCCTTTTCTAGTACTCATTTGCACTGTAGGGTGAAAGGTAAATTAATTAAGCAGTAGCCCTTGTAACAGAGTATTCTCAGTGCCACCCGTAATAGAAAAGTAATAGCTTCACCACCTGCATGTACTGTACCGGTACAGTAACGCAAGTCTGTCTGACTCATCATGGTGTGCAACTTTTTTTCTCGGGTGCAAGTTCACTGTGCTGTCCATGTCATTCTGCCGGCTTGCATAAGATAACGTACCAATTTCCCTAAACAAGAGAGAAGAAGAAGAATAAGACTGGTGTACTGTCATAGTCGACTGTAATGGAAGTCCATAGTGGTCGTAGAATTTGTTCATTAAACTACCACTAATGTTAGAGCAAGGATGCAGAAGTGGGAGGTTACATAGATACTGTCCTCAATAGTTATGTACTGTGCTTTCAATTTGCTACTTGTACTGTGACCCAACTTTCGGCTCAATCACTTTGTGTTATTAATGCTAAGGAGCATTGGTTACAGACTATGTCTTTCTTTCTTCATATAGTTGCTCCTTCCAAATCAACAACACGGAGGGAGCAGGCTAGAATGGCCCGGCAACGGAGGCTGGAGGCCACTGTCGCCGAATATCGGCGGCTGGTGGCCCTGGAGGAGGAGGAGGACACGCAGTCGAGCGGGGCAACAACAACATCCTCGACTGTGACCACTGCATCCTCCTCCGTGACTAAGCCAGCGGGACCGAGCCGGGCTAACAAAGACAACCGCCACCGCCAAGCAACAGAAATACCAGCTGCCCCCCACAGGAGCTGCAAGGAACGCCAACGCCGCCTACGAGTCCGAATGTCCAACCTGGAGCAGGAGGTCCTGAAGTATAAGAACTTGGTTAAGGGCCTCCGCTCCGAGCTTGCCACCCTCCGCAAGGAGTATGATGCCCATGCCGCAAAATGCACCAGCACCAGCACCCTCCAGTAGTGGAGTGTCCCTTGCCCTTTTTTTATAGACTTTTGGGGGGTGGGATTTGGGAGTTGGGATCGTTTTGGGACGTTTCAAAGACAATCGTTGGGGTTAGGGTGGGTGAGGGAGATTATTTTGTTAGGGCTACATAAATATATTTTTAAACTTTATCTGACCATACCTGTTTTTTACTGCTTTTCAGTCTGGTGGGTGGGGGGCGGGGGTGTAACAGTAACTTTGTTTTCCTGAACAGTCGTAGGACTTTAGTAGTACAACCGTCAATCTCTTGTCTACTCCGAAATAATACTCCATTATACTACCTCCCACCAAACGCTTATCTTACCTGTAATTTGTGTTAGAAATTAGGGCTAGGCCCAGGGCTGGCTCCACGTGAAATGGGGATTAACGTTGTCAATCCTGGGCGGGTGACATTTCCTCATTGCGGTGGTACTAGTGGTGTGACACAGTGGCAGTTGCATGCCTATGGAAAAAAAGAAAACAAAACCTTGTTTGTCCTTACTGTAGCATTACAACGGTTACGGTACGATCGAGAATATAGCAGGTGACAGACAGAACAGTGCCATAATGTAGCCTAACAAATGGTAAAGTATTTGCTTGCAAGTATAACTAGTACTTGCGTTGAATTTATTTGACATTGGCTACTACTACTAGAAGATATAGTACTGAAGCTGAGTAAGTCTAGAAGATATCCTCGTATTCCTTCACCAGCCTGTTGCTATGACCTTATCCTCCCCAGCAAGTGTGTGGAATTATTGATGTCATTTTAGTCAGACATCAAGCAAAACAACACAGCCCGGGGGAAGAGGGTTAGGGTTTGTAAAATGGATGGGAATGGGGGTTTCTTTTTGGGTAGGTTTTGTTGAGAGAAGAAAAAAAAAGCAGAGCATGGACAAACAATAATTGAAGATAAAGACAATCTTTGGTTACAAACTAAAGCTAAGCACATGCTGTCACACTCATAGAATAATACAATGGATACTGTATCTGTATTGCGTATGTTGTTGGAGTTGTCCTTGAATTTGGTAAGTAAGTTGCATGCAGCAAACAATTCCTCTTATTGGCGGCACTCCTCCATTCCAGCTGACGCTTCGTCCACTGCCTGCCTGGCGGATGTTGTCTGAAACCCGGCCTGTAATTATTCAACGGAAAACAGGAAGTGCTATTACAATACCACTGATAAATAAATAAAAGGTATGTACGCTGTGTGGTTCAAAATGTGACACTTTGATTTCCCTAATAGACAGTACAATATTTTTTAAATTGCGTGCTCTGTCTGAGTCACCTTTTTAAGGATAACTAAGTATGGCCAAAATATTATAGCGGATCTTTCCCCTCAAGGTAGGTGTACTGTAAACTGTGTTTTAGAACACAATTTGACCTTCCCAGCAATGCTCCCACCAAGACCCTTACTAAAACCAGTCGCAAAAATGTAGAAGAACCCCAATCAGATCTCCAAAAACGATGCCTAGCAGAAAAATGGTTACAAAACGTACTTTGAAAGTAACAGTAGGCCCAAATACAGACCGTGGATTGTATTCAAACCAATTGCAAGCAAGCAAAAGTATCCATAGCCAGCATCGCTTCAACAGTGCTCTACAACACCAGAACTGCGTTGCAATAGAACCCCCCGAAACACATGCAATCCTGCTGGTAGGGCTAACCCTAACGAACCCTAACTTACAAAAAGTGCCAAAACTGGTGTTTCCTTCAGGATTTTGTCCAAAACACTTCTATCCGGTATTAGACCTTCCCAGGAATGCCCCAGGCAAGACCCGCCAACCCACCCGGAAAAAACCACCCGACAAACCCCCCAAACAGCGAAAAAGCTAAATCTCATACTTACAATATCTCTCGGCCTTCGGTCCAAACGCGGCGCTGTGCAGCTAGGTCATCATCATCATCAATCATCATAACTCCTGTTTTCCACCACGGATTTCCTGAAAAGCAAATGCAATCAAGATTAGATTGTCGCAGCAGTGCTTCGACAGAGACCCCGGCCGCAACCCACCCACGAACAGCAGGAAGCCCCCCCAAAACGCTACATTGAGCAAGATGACAGAAGAAATAGCAAAAAAAAGGCTGTTCCTTCAGGATTTTGTCCAAAACACTTCTATCCGGTATTAGACCTTCCCAGGAATGCCCCAGGCAAGACCCGCCAACCCACCCGGAAAAAAACACCCGACAACACCCCCAAACAGCGAAAAAGCTAAATCTCATACTTACAATATCTCTCGGCCTTCGGTCCAAACGCGGCGCTGTGCAGCTAGGTCATCATCATCATCAATCATCATAACTCCTGTTTTCCACCACGGATTTCCTGAAAAGCAAATGCAATCAAGATTATATTGTCGCAGCAGTGCTTCGACAGAGACCCCGGCCGCAACCCACCCACGAACAGCAGGAAGCCCCCCAAAACGCTACATTGAGCAAGATGACAGAAGAAATAGCAAAAAAAAGGCTGTTCCTTCAGGATTTTGTCCAAAACACTTCTATCCGGTATTAGAACTTCCCAGGAATGCCCCAGGCAAGACCCGCCAACCCACCCGGAAAAAACCACCCGACAACACCCCCAAACAGCGAAAAAGCGAAATCTCATACTTACAATATCTCTCGGCCTTCGGTCCAAACGCGGCGCTGTGCAGCTAGGTCATCATCATCATCAATCATCATAACTCCTGTTTTCCACCACGGATTTCCTGAAAAGCAAATGCAATCAAGATTAGACTGTCGCAGCAGTGCTCCCAGACACCAAAAATTACCCACAAACACCCGGAACCCCGCCAAAGAGCACCTCAAAGGCAAGCAAGTCAGCAAAAACGGCAAGAAATTTCCACCTCATATTTGGTCCAAAACACTTTTGTCCATTATTAGAGCTTCACAGCAATGGGCCCAAATCCGTCAACTCACCCGCAAAGAAGTACAACACCCCCACAAGTGTTGAGTCTTTCTTCATTGGGCGTAATCCAGCACTCTGCTTTGAGGGAAATCGCAGTCTGGAGGAGGAGGATAGAGGAGCATGTTCTTCAGAACTTGTGAACCTGAGGAATGTAGACTGCGGCACCTTCAAATCAATAAGCAAACAAGTGAAGACAGTTCTGATGATGGTCTTGTTTTTGGGATTAGGTGATTAAAGTTTGAATTAAATTAACTTTGCAAAACAAAGAAAGAGAGACACAAAGCACACAGGAATAAAAGTGAATAAGGACGAAAAAGAAAGTTCTTGATTGATTGTCTCATTTTCAGGGCTCGGTGTCAGGGAATAAGAACAAGATTTCGTCATCATACTCTGCAAATTCAGGCTGGATGAGGTCAGTGCCACCGAACAGAGAACAAATCCCCTCATCTACGTTGCCGTCCTCCTCGTCTTCATGCGGCGTGCTTTCTCGTACTTTGTAATCTGGTGGTATGAGGTGCTGATTCATCTTGATCATTGTCAGCCGCTCCACATTTTTGGGCGAGAGGCGGCTCCGTTTGGGAGTTACAATGCCACCAGCAGCACTGAAAACACGTTCAGAAGACACACTTGCGAGTGGGCAAGACAAATAGTTTATAGCCAGGTTGAAGAGCTGTGGCCACAATTGTTTTTTGCCATGCCAATACTGCAATGGCTCATCATTAAGAAAGACCTCTGTTGAGTCATTCAGATAGTCCTGCACCATCGACTCAAGGGCATCAACGGTTCCTCCACTTTGCTTACTTTTTGCTGTGCCTGTGACATTTTTTCGAGAACCATACCCAAGCAAAGTTAGCCAATCCTCCTCAGCAGCCACTGTTAGTGTTGTGAGTGGTGCAGATGATCCAGTTGCCGGTGTCTTTAACGGCTGAGAGGTCACTTGTGCCCCAGCCACAGGTGCAGAAGTGGATTCTTGTAACTGGGGATGGCCTGCTGATGCTGATGTACTGTCTTCTCCTTCAATAACCTGCCGTTCTTTTTCAAACCTCTTGGCTGACCAGGCTAACCAATGTTTGTACTTTTGAACATCTGCATCAGCAAAAGGAAAGAATGCTTCGCCTGCCAGCGCCTTTTTGTAGCGTGGATCCAGAATAGTAGCACAAATGTAATGCTGATCTGACTTGATCTTTTGAAGACGTTCATCACCACGTAGGCGCTCTAATAATTTCTCAGACAAAATAAAATGGTCTTTTTTTTGTACATCTTTTTCAAACTCAGAAGACACCGCCATCAGTTGGTGCTCCAGCATGCACAACAATGGGATAGCTTTTCCCAAATTACAGTCCTCCTGGCTGACTGCACGCGTGAAGAACTCAAAAGGACGAAGCATGTCTGTCAGGCTTTTAACTATGTCCCATTGCGCCGCACTCATCCGCAGGTCCTCCTTCTGAGATGTACCCTCTGTGAAGAAATAGTGATCGAGTACCGTATACTGCTCATACAGACGCTCAAGCATGTAGAAGGTTGAGTTCCAACGTGTTGCCACCTCCTGGATGAGTGCTTTCACTGGCATTCCACGTTGAAGTAGCAGTCTCCGCAGATGCTTCCGTGCCTTAAAAGAATGGCTGAAATGGTTGCACATTTTGCGGCAGGTGGCCATTACCTCGAACGCTGGACTCTGTTTATCACTCAAGAATTTTTGAACTACCAGGTTGATACAGTGCGCCAAACACGGCACTCTAACATGGTCACCCTTCAACATGGCCTTAACTACATTGGCGCCATTATCCGTGGAAACATAACCAATCTTGCGTTTTAGGGGGGATAGCATTTTCAAGACCTTTTTGTTAAACTCTTCCAAAAGGTTTTCTGCTGTGTGACTTTTCTCCAAGCCAAACATGGCTAGTGTTGCATGTTTCCGAGCAGCTTTGAAAACTTTGTCCGGGTCAACACCTGCGTTTAGCTTTGCTTTAACACCTGAAAAAGAGACCCAGTGTGCAGTGATGCACATGTAATCAGCGCCTGCGCCACTGGTCCACATGTCTGTTGTCCGATGTATTGTGTGAACAGCACTCTTCTGCAAAGCTGCCCCAATCGCCTCCAGCACATCTTCATGTAGTGCTGGAACCGCAACTCTGGCAAAATAGAACCGGCTCGGAACCTTCCATTTAGGGCAGAGCGTTGCCACTAATTCAAGAAAACCTACCGCTTCTACAAAAGAAAAAGGGCAAGGTCCACAGCTAGCATTTTAGCCAGCTTAGTGTTATACAGACGCGTCAGTGGGTGGTTGCGTTCATATGGCACGTCTGAAGTAAGCATTGTTCTAATGTTGCCCTGGACCAAGCATTTACGGGCTGATAATGACTTCGTTGACCCAATTTTGCTCGCTGGTGAACTTTTGTGCGTTGGTGTCTCACTCGCTCCAACACTCTTAGTGTGCCTCACATTGGGTGTGCTGCTGACAGGGGTACTGGGTGTAAGGGAAGTGTTTGACACGTCTTCTTCCTGCTCGTCATCATCAGATGAAACATCAACGTTTCCTTGAATTTGGCCTTTCTTGATCGCATCTAGGTGCGCAAACCATTTGACAGTGTGCTTTCTCTCAAGATGACCTCTCTGGCCGCCGGTACCATAGTTGGTACCTGACTTACCACGACTAACTGCAAGCTTACAAAGGGTACAAATGGCAAACTTTGGATTTTTGGGACAAACAGTAAAGAAGTCCCAAACTGGGGACTTGAAGTGTCTGTGGGACCTGGAGGAGGCGGCGATACTGGTGGTGGTGGTCATGAAGCTAATGCCAGATGAAGTGGAGGATCTGGATTGCCCAACTTTTGTACGTTTTGCACTTTCACCGCCACTAATTAAGGTCGAGGTTGACGGAGGTCTCTTCTTGCCAGAAAGAAATATGGAAGCGGGACGAGTTGGTGTACTACTTAACTCCAATGATTGTGGTGTTTCCACTGCCTCCTCATCGACAACATCATCATCATCATCATCACGCTCAGCAGCTCTTCGGGCTAGGGTCAAAATGTCTGTTTGCTGCATGCCCGCTGGGGCTGCAGTGACCTTTATGATGACTGGGTCGTCGTTGGCAGAGTCTTCATCAGCAGCAGTATCCGCCACTTCTTGTTGAGCCTCATCACACTCCATAACTCTGAGACTTTGGACGAGCTTCCTTTTACGCTTAACTACCTTTGTTGGATCATGGTGTGCCTCACTCTCAGACGGCTGTGGTGCTGGTTCCCAAGTTTGATCCGTATCATCAGAAGGAGGTGTGCTTGAAGAGGATGTAGACACCACCCTTGATCTCTTCCTTGCTAGGGGTGTGGAAGACAATGAAGGATCATCAGGAGGAGTGGCTTCCTCAAATGATACCTCGCCTTGATTGTCGATTTCCTGATGTGCCCCTACTTCGGGAGGAACAACTATTGTGGGCACTTGTGACCCTCCATGCACCTCTGCTTGCGCATCTCCTTGCGCTGCCTCTCCTTCCACATGTACTTGGGCTTGTACTTGCACATGTGATTGTTGTTGCGGCTGTGGTTGTTCAACACTCGTCAGATGAGCTACAACAACCTGTGTTGATTGAGGGACATTGCTGCTGCTTTCTTGCGATGAGCCAACATCACTGGTCGATGGTGATTGAAGAACTATACTGGCTGCCTCTGCAGCACTCAAGGGCTTGGACTTAAGTTGGCGTGGTGGTGGTGGTGGCACTGAGCCCAATGGAGCGGGGGTGCTGCTGCCAGCTTGGTCCCCAGCAGATCCCGCTGCTGCTGCTGCAGGCATACTTTTTTTTTTACTCCCAAAAAAAGGGGCGGGCGGCACATCAGTGTCCTTGGTAACTTGCTTCTTCTGCTCCTTACTGGCACCTTTCTTGCTAGAGGAGCTACGGGTTACTTTTTTTGGGGCCATCTTCTTCAGAGCAGGTCAGCAGGCAGCAGTTGCACGAGTTGCAGAGGGTTCTGTGTCCAGACGTGACGTCGCGTGACGTTATGCTGCACACACACACCGCTGCAGGACTTCTTCCTGGCACTGGTGGTTCTCTTGAGTCTTCTTGTGCACCTAAAAGCAATGGAAGACAAAGGAACATCAGTTCAGTTATACACCCCAAAAAATCGACAAAACACAGAAAAATAAGCACAATCCCATGCCATCCATGATGTTTACATTGAAGACACCCCACAGAAAGACTAGGGACATGCAAGTATGCAACACTCACTACCCCTGGGCATAATGGATGAAAAGTAGGCAAAATAAGTGCATGCCTCAGACACTGCCTCTCTTCAAAATGGCCCCTTACACCCCAAGCACATGTTGCCTGTACCAGCCAGCACTCAAGATGGCCACCACCACCACCACCCACATGGCCAGTCCACATCAACAGTACACCCCCAAAAAACAGAAAAACAGCCAGATATCACCACAATCCAATGCCATCCATGATGTTTACATTAAAGAGAGTGAGACCACACCACAGGCACACTCAGTCCATGCACCACCACCCCTGGGCAAAAGGCCACACCAGCAGCCCCCCAAAAACGACAAAAAACAATAAAATAAGCACAATCCCAGCCCATCCATGGCCTCAATTATGTTTAAATTCAAGAAGACACCCCACAGAAAGACTAGGCCCATGCAACACTCACCACCCCTGGGAAAAGGGCCCCACCAGCAGGCCCAAAAAAACGACAAAAAACAATAAAATCAGCACAATCCCAGCCCATCCATGGCCTCAATGGTGTTTAAATTCAAGAAGACACCCCTCAGAAACACTAGGCCCATGCAACACTCACTACCCCTGGGCATAATGGATGAAAAGTAGGCAAAATAAGTGCATGCCTCAGACACTGCCTCTCTTCAAAATGGCCCCTTACACCCCAAGCACATGTTGCCTGTACCAGCCAGCACTCAAGATGGCCACCACCACCACCACCCACATGGCCAGTCCACATCAACAGTACACCCCCAAAAAACCGAAAAACAGCCAGAAATCACCACAATCCAATGCCATCCATGATGTTTACATTAAAGAGAGTGAGACCACACCACAGGCACACTCAGTCCATGCACCACCACCCCTGGGCAAAAGGCCACACCAGCAGCCCCCCAAAAACGACAAAAAACAATAAAATAAGTACAATCCCAGCCCATCCATGGCCTCAATTATGTTTAAATTCAAGAAGACACCCCACAGAAAGACTAGGCCCATGCAACACTCACCACCCCTGGGCAAAGGGCCCCACCAGCAGGCCCAAAAAAATGACAAAAAACAATAAAATCAGCACAATCCCAGCCCATCCATGGCCTCAATGGTGTTTAAATTCAAGAAGACACCCCTCAGAAACACTAGGCCCATGCAACACTCACTACCCCTGGGCATAGTGGATGAAAAGTAGGCAAAATAAGTGCAGGCCTCAGACACTGCCTCTCCTCAAAATGGCCCCTTACACCCCAAGCACATGTTGCCTGTACCAGCCAGCACTCAAGATGGCCACCACCACCACCCACATGGCCAGTCCACATCAACAGTACACCCCCAAAACACAGAAAAACAGCCAGAAATCACCACAATCCAATGCCATCCATGATGTTTACATTAAAGAGAGTGAGACCACACCACAGGCACACTCAGTCCATGCACCACCACCCCTGGGCAAAAGGCCACACCAGCAGCCCCCCAAAAACGACAAAAAACAATAAAATAAGCACAATCCCAGCCCATCCATGGCCTCAATTATGTTTAAATTCAAGAAGACACCACACAGAAAGACTAGGCCCATGCAACACTCACCACCCCTGGGCAAAGGGCCCCACCAGCAGGCCCAAAAAAACGACAAAAATCAGCACAATCCCAGCCCATCCATGGCCTCAATGGTGTTTAAATTCAACAAAACAGTTGTATCATGCACCCCTAACCAACCCTGGTCCTACTGGATACTGTGGCTACCCACAATATAATTTATTTAATGTTCTGAAAAAGTTCCAAAATTTTACTTGCAGCAACTGTAATGCCCCAAACAAACTTACTTGTGAAAGTTGATTTCTAATCCAAAAGTGATCCAAAGACAGTCAAAAAGGCCTCAAATCCAAATATCCAGCAGCACCCACAAAAAGTAATCCTTCCAGCTCCAGATCCAAATGAAAGTGACCAGGAGATGGACAAAGCACTGGGAGGAGCCTGCTGGACAGGAACAGGAAGTTGGAGACTGTGGGGCACTTCCTTCCTCCCCCCCCCCAAAATGGACTCCTTGCAAAAAAAAAAGGCCATGCAAATGTCAACCTGAGGAGTGATTCTGATAAAAATCATAATTTTCTGAAGGTTTATCCTGTTTGCTGGTGATTTTCTTGTGCGAAATTGCAAAATCTCTATTTCGCAAGTGCGAGATTGTTCCTTTCCGCCGCAACTACGTGTTCGCAATTGCGAACTCTCGCGAGGTGTGCTGTGCAAGGTGGCAAGCCGCGATTACGTATTCGCGGGCGCCAAACTCCCGCGGGAACACGCAGCAAGATCTAAAATGGCGCGTCACTCGCAAAGAAAAACAACTCGGCAAACGCTAAATGACGGAAAGTGAACGCCGTGCACCACGCCGCGCGCCGCAACCAAGCAAAAAATCCGCCGCGAGCGGATTCACGGATTTTCGACAAATTCGCGAGCGTTCGCGGATTGCGAATTTGCCGAAAATCCGAAAAATCCGCGAGCAGAGCGGATTTTACGCCCATGCTTAATGGCAGCCACTGTCTCCACATCTTCAGCCAACATCGGAAGCAACTCATGGCAGCCACTGTCTCCACACCTTCAGCCAACATCGGAAGCAACTCATGGCAGCAACTGTCTCCACACCTTCAGCCAACATCAGAAGCAACTCATGGCAGCCACTGTCTCCACAACTTCAGCCAACATCAGAAGCAACTCATGGCAGCCTCTGACTCCACACCTTCAGCCAACATCAGAAGCAACTCATGGCAGCCTCTGACTCCACACCTTCAGCCAACATCAGAAGCAACTCACGGCAGCCACTGTCTCCACACCTTCAGCCAACATCAGAAGCAACTCACGGCATCCTCTGACTCCACACCTTCAGCCAAAATCAGAAGCAACTCACGGCAGCCTCTGACTCCACACCTTCAGCCAACATCAGAAGCAACTCATGGCAGCCTCTGACTCCACACCTTCAGCCAACATCAGAAGGCAGCCTCTGACTCCACACCTTCAGCCAACATCAGAAGCAGCTCATGGCAGCCTCTGACTCCACACCTTCAGCCAACATCAGAAGCAGCTCATGGCAGCCTCTGACTCAACACCTTCAGCCAACATCAGAAGCAACTCATGGCAGCCACTGTCTCCAGACCTTCAGCCAACATCAGAAGCAACTCATGGCAGCCTCTGACTCCACACCATCAGCCAACATCAGAAGCAACTCATGGCAGCCTCTGACTCCACACCTTCTGCCAACATCAGAAGCAACTCATGGCAGCCACTGTCTCCACACCTTCAGCCGAAATCAGAAGCAACTCATGGCAGCCTCTGTCTCCGCACCTTCAGCCAACATCAGAAGCAAATTATGGCAGCCTCTGACTCCACACCTTCAGTCAACATCGGAAGACACTCATGGCAGCCACTGTCTCCACACCTTCAGCCAACATCAGAAGCAACTCATGGCAGCCTCTGACTCCACACCTTCAGCCAACATCAGAAGCAACTCATGGCAGCCTCTGACTCCACTCCTTCAGCCAACATCAGAAGCAGCTCATGGCAGCCACTGTCTCCACACTTTCAGCAAACATCGGAAGAAACTCATGGCAGCCACTGTCTCCACACCTTCAGCCAACATCGGAAGCAACTCATGGCAGGCACTGTCTCCACACCTTCAGCCAACATCAGAAGCAACTCATGGCAGCCTCTGACTCCACACCTTCAGCCAACATCAGAAGCAACTCATGGCAGCCACTGTCTCCACACCTTCAGCCAACATCAGAAGCAACTCATGGCAGCCTCTGACTCCACACCTTCAGCCAACTTCAGAAGCAACTCATGGCAGCCTCTGACTCCACACCTTCTGCCAACATCAGAAGCAACTCATGGCAGCCACTGTCTCCACACCTTTAGCCAAAATCAGAAGCAACTCATGGCAGCCTCAGTCTCCACACCTTCAGCCAACATCAGAAGCAACTCATGGCAGCCTCTGACTCCACACCTTCAGCCAACATCAGAAGCAACTCGTGGCAGCCACTGTCTCCACACCTTCAGCCAACATCAGAATCAACTCATGCCAGCCTCTGACTCCACACCTTCAGCCAACATCAGAAGCAACTCATGGCAGCCTCTGACTCCACACCTTCAGGCAACATCGGAAGCAACTCATGGCAGCCACTCTCTCCACACCTTCAGCCAACATCAGAAGCAATGCATGGCAGCCTCTGACTCCACACCTTCAGCCAACATCGGAAGCAACTCATGGCAGCCTCTGACTCCACACCTTCTGCCAACATCAGAAGCAACTCATGGCAGCCACTGTCTCCACACCTTCAGCCAACATCAGAAGCAACTCATGGCAGCCTCTGACTCCACACCTTCAGCCAACATCAGAAGCAACTCATGGCAGCCTCTGACTCCACACCTTCAGTCAACATCAGAAGCAACTCATGGCAGCCACTGTCTCCACACCTTCAGCCAACATCAGAAGCAACTCATGGCAGCCTCTGACTCCACACCTTCAGCCAACATCAGAAGCAACTCATGGCAGCCTCTGACTCCACACCTTCAGGCAACATCGGAAGCAACTCATGGCAGCCACTGTCTCCACACCTTCAGCCAACATCGGAAGACACTCATGGCAGCCACTGTCTCCACACCTTCAGCCAACATCAGAAGCAACTCATGGCAGCCTCTGACTCCACACCTTCAGCCAACATCAGAAGCAACTCATGGCAGCCTCTGACTCCACTCCTTCAGCCAACATCAGAAGCAGCTCATGGCAGCCACTGTCTCCACACCTTCAGCAAACATCGGAAGAAACTCATGGCAGCCACTGTCTCCACACCTTCAGCCAACATCGGAAGCAACTCATGGCAGGCACTGTCTCCACACCTTCAGCCAACATCAGAAGCAACTCATGGCAGCCTCTGACTCCACACCTTCAGCCAACATCAGAAGCAACTCATGGCAGCCTCTGACTCCACACCTTCAGCCAACTTCAGAAGCAACTCATGGCAGCCTCTGACTCCACACCTTCTGCCAACATCAGAAGCAACTCATGGCAGCCACTGTCTCCACACCTTTAGCCAACATCAGAAGCAACTCATGGCAGCCTCAGTCTCCACACCTTCAGCCAACATCAGAAGCAACTCATGGCAGCCTCTGACTCCACACCTTCAGCCAACATCAGAAGCAACTCATGGCAGCCACTGTCTCCACACCTTCAGCCAACATCAGAATCAACTCATGCCAGCCTCTGACTCCACACCTTCAGCCAACATCAGAAGCAACTCATGGCAGCCTCTGACTCCACACCTTCAGGCAACATCGGAAGCAACTCATGGCAGCCACTCTCTCCACACCTTCAGCCAACATCAGAAGCAATGCATGGCAGCCTCTGACTCCACACCTTCAGCCAACATCGGAAGCAACTCATGGCAGCCTCTGACTCCACACCTTCTGCCAACATCAGAAGCAACTCATGGCAGCCACTGTCTCCACACCTTCAGCCAACATCAGAAGCAACTCATGGCAGCCTCTGACTCCACACCTTCAGCCAACATCAGAAGCAACTCATGGCAGCCTCTGACTCCACACCTTCAGTCAACATCAGAAGCAACTCATGGCAGCCACTGTCTCCACACCTTCAGCCAACATCAGAAGCAACTCATGGCAGCCTCTGACTCCACACCTTCAGCCAACATCAGAAGCAACTCATGGCAGCCTCTGACTCCACACCTTCAGCCAACATCAGAAGCAACTCATGGCAGCCTCTGACTCCACACCTTCAGCCAACATCAGAAGCAACTCATGGCAGCCACTGTCTCCACACCTTCAGCCAACATCAGAAGCAGCTCATGGCAGCCTCTGACTCCACACCTTCAGCCAACATCAGAAGCAACTCATGGCAGCCACTGACTCCACACCTTCAGCCAACATCAGACGCAACTCATGGCAGCCTCTGACTCCACACCTTCAGGCAACATCAGAAGCAACTCATGGCAGCCTCTGACTCCACACCTTCAGCCAACATCAGAAGCAACTCATGGCAGCCACTTTCTCCACACCTTCAGCCAACATCAGAAGCAACTCATGGCAGCCTCTGACTCCACACCTTCAGCCAACATCAGAAGCAACTCATGGCAGCCTCTGACTCCACACCTTCAGTCAACATCAGAAGCAACTCATGGCAGCCACTGTCTCCACACCTTCAGCCAACATCAGAAGCAACTCATGGCAGCCTCTGACTCCACACCTTCAGCCAACATCAGAAGCAACTCATGGCAGCCTCTGACTCCACACCTTCAGCCAACATCAGAAGCAACTCATGGCAGCCTCTGACTCCACACCTTCAGCCAACATCAGAAGCAACTCATGGCAGCCGCTGTCTCCACACCTTCAGCCAACATCAGAAGCAGCTCATGGCAGCCTCTGACTCCACACCTTCAGCCAACATCAGAAGCAACTCATGGCAGCCACTGACTCCACACCTTAACATGGGCTTAACACAAGAACCTGCCCTTCTATGGGAATTAACAAGGGTGTATTATCAAGCCCATTATCGCCATTTTATCGGCAGTTTCCTGCTGATAAAACAGCGATAATTTTAACACCGGTCCTTGATAATATGCCCCATAATTTGAGCTAATGGGATTAATTGGTACATTCATCAGCTGATACTTACATCAAATAATTATTATGCGAGACGATTGATCCCTAGCATTAAAATCTACATGGTTGTTCCTCAACAGTAAGTCAACCATGTTGGTAAGGTGAGGCAATAAATAATTCGTTTGTGAGACCTTTGCTGGGTTTGGTAGGTGGGGGCTCGGTCTGTAGTTAGCAAGCTGTGTGCTCAAGCTACATCCACCATCTCCAATTCAGCCCTAGTCACAAAATGTTTATTGTGTAGGCAGAGATACTCATTTTCACCTGAACATAATTTTACATATTTTTTTCAGTTACCAAACATTCCCAGAAGTAAACCTGGAATGCGGCGTCTGGTCGGCAGTAAATATTATGCAACATTTGTTTTTTTTTAAACTATAGTTTACCAAAATATCACCCTATTTAATTTATTAAAAGAAACTCTACACCACATGAGATGATGTTTACATGATGTTTGTGTCAGTTGACATATTTGTAAACAATATTTTGATATACAAACAGGCTACACATACTAAAATATCATTTTGTCTGACTGTTTGAGTTTTAACACCTTCGACGCTCATGACGAGCTGAGCTCATCATGAGCCATGGTGCTCGTGTGCTCATGACGAGCTGAGCTCGTCATGACGGTTAGAACGCTTGCACGCTGGGCTAATTCCCCTGCTGTGCGAGCGTTTTACAGGAACGGGTGTCGTCATGAGCACACGAGCACCGTGGCTCATGACGAGCTCATCATGAGCACCGCGCCGCTGTGCGCGCCCCCCTCCCCCCAGCACAGCGAGGGAATCAGCTCCACTTGCAAGGGGTTAAGAGCAGCCCTGCCAAGTGCCACGCATCACTAGTAATAATTAAAAATAATAATAATATCCCTTATAAAGCGACTGGACCGGAAACAAGCTTCCCAGGACCGGTTTCTGGCATTTCAGCCTTCTTCAGCCCGGCTTGCTTGAATCCAGTGGCAAAGTGAGCAAGGGACTCACGTCTGAGCATACCCTGCCAACTTATGGCGAACAAAGCAAAACCAAAGGAAATGATGGACGGAGCGTTGACAATACAAGCACTCACCCCCAGTCAACTGATCTGGGTTTAATCCATCACCATTCTTTAGCCCACTCTGCCACCCCAGTTCAGACATGGACACTATCAGAGCCTCCCAGGTCGGGACAAGTAGAGGTTGTCATGGATTAACTGACACCTTGACATGACACATTTGCTTGTCCCTCCTCACTTTCCTGCTCCCCGACGCAGGCTGTAGGAGGCAATAAACATGTCTGACTCCTCAGTGTTGTACACATGAAGAGCCTGCCCTCTACCCCTTGACTGGCAGATGCCATCCACGGATCCTTTGTCCTCCAGCAGTCACAAAAGGCTAATGCTTGGAAAGGGGAATGTTCAACTACACTGTGTAAGTGGCCTAGATTCTTATTATAGATGAAGCAAAATTATATTTCATAAAATAAAACACAGGAATATTTTTGAACAGCGCATATCATGAACTCACATATTTGAAGGCGCTCAAATAAGGGATGATGAAGGAAAAGGAGGAAGAGTAAAATCAAATATCTGCTTAGGATCACAAAGTTTGGTGAGGTTGGGAAGCCGTGATTTCACATTGTGCAATCTAGCTCAAAAAAGGGTAATTCATGAATCATATCCATTTAGATAAACTTCATAGTTTGGTTCACTTGTGTTAACGTGTCACATGAAATGTCACATATTTAGCATTGGAATATCTCTCATACGCACGTTGAAGCCATGGAAATGTCATGCATGGCAGACTGAAAACTTGGCAACTATGTCACTACCTCCCATTTCCTGTTCTCTCAAGATTATGTAACTGCTCCCTTAACTTTTAAAGGCCTAACACCCTCATCCAGGCTTAGTTGCCCTAATTTCAGTGGCGGCTCCTCCATTAGGGCGCAGGAGCATCTCCTCACTACTTTCTTGCAGTGTGAGAAGCAGAAACATAAAATAATATTTTAAATTCCATTTTATGTTTCTGCTTCTCGCACTGCAAGAAAGTAGAAAGCAGGGTATGCTTGGTTGGGGGAGAGCGGGCAAGAGGGTATGCCTGGTTGGGGGCAGGCGAATGGGCGGTTCGGGGAGGAAAGTGGCTTGTCCACTGTTGTGGGCCCTCACTGTTTGGTCGGCCCTCTGGAGCTGACCAAACCAGTCATGCGCACTCAATATTTTCTCCATGTAGACTCCATACAGCCTACAAAGAGAAAGTGGCCTCCTACAGGAGCCCAGCTGGGTGCTGTCCGCACAAATCACAAAGCTGCCATTGCAGCATTGTGATTGGCTTACAGGGGGTGAGGTTGGATGCATGCTTCCTGTTCCAGCAGAGCCACCCAGCCAGGAGAGGGGATGGCGCAGGACACGGTAAGGATAGTATTCAATAAAATAATATACCCCCTGCGAATGCCCACGTGACCCCCCTTCCACAAGTCATGTGAGCTGCGACTGCCTACATTACCCCTTCCACCCGGTGATCTAGTTTTTGAATGCCCCTAGCTTGGTTTCCCTGCCCATTAGCAGCTGACCGCTATCTTTGTTCTCCCTTTTTCAGGCATAATAATGGGAATGTTGCGTGATTTTTCCAATTCCCTCTTATTGAAAATCTACATAGTAGACATTTCCACACAGGGGAAACATAGCCTACTGTGAAAATGCACATTTATTCTGTTTTCCTCCTCATTAATCATATTTTTCCAAGTTGAAAAAGCTCTTTACCTACGCAGCTGGTAATCCTGGTGGGATCTGGTCCCTTCTCAACATGGAGGGGGTCTTTCTTCAGCCCTTGCCTATGTTAACTTTCCTACTATTTCCAGGGTGGCAAAGGGTCAGATCTCAGTTTGGGAATGGCCACAAACCTACCTGGTCACCGGCATTCAGAAAATTATGAGTCAGATCTCCCCTTTTAACACCCACCACTCTACCCTTGCTTCTGCTGTAAATTTCTCTGCAGTTGTATCCCCCAGTTGTAAATCAGTTTACTTCTGCCAATAATCATTTTGTGATTTCCTGCATGACGTACTGACAGCTGTCAAATTATGATTGTGGCTGAATATCTCTGTGTCAATAGGACGCTGTGGGTTCAGGTGAACTCACCTTGCGGAACCTCAGCTGACTCAACTCAGAAGAAGATCATTTATTTTTATTTATTTATTTAGTGTGTTTTATGTAGCGCACAGCTACCCCAACGGGGTGTCCCGGCGCTTCTGTGTGTGTACGGGATCTCACTCATGGGGAGTTTAGCAAAAGAGGAATGTTTTCAGTGCCTTGCGAAAGGGTAGCTCCTCCTGAATACCAGGCCTTGGCCTCAGGGCTGCTGCACTTCCAGGCTCATCACAATCTCCTACTCGGGTGTTCCAAGCCAGAAGCTGCCTCAATGCCCCATCTGTGCTCAGGTGACATTTAGACTCAACCGGCCTTGTGCTTTCACACCCTGTGCTTACAACACCTGGCCCACACCCAGAGCTTCCGTTCTGAGCTGCAGAATGTTTGGCTCCAGAGACACAACAATAATTTTTAATGAGGAAATTGGCGGAAACTCTAGAACACCCCATGATCTGGATCTGATGAAGGGTGAAGGGACACGTCTCCTCTCTTCAAAAACAAGAACATCCCTCAGGGCCCTTGATCAGGTGATAAGCTTTCATGTGTGTGTCCTGCAGTTTGAAAGTGCTGAGACTGCACTCTCACTCACTCACTGACGCACTCACTCGCACTCACTTACTCGCCCAAAACTCACTCACTCACTTACTTTCACGTCTGAACTGATTAGTTGAACATTTTTGAAAATGACAAAGAATTGACGTTTGGTGCTCAACGCAGGGAACTAAGCTTCCAGAGGTGCAGTAGGTGCAGTGGCACCGGGGCCTACTGATCCTTGATTATTGCTGTATTTTATCATTTAAGCAGCCCGAGACCCATTTCCTTCCTTGCACTAAGGCTCATAGCACAGTGGCTAAACTACTGCCCAAGCTCTGTTCTGGTAAAAATATAACAATTTATAAAAAAAGAAAACAGAATATTGTCAAAGCCATTTACCTTAGGCTGTGGAAAGAAGGGCCCCTCCTTCGAGGAACATAAAGGGTGGGACAAAGAAATAGAACATGGAGAGTACAGGAGACAGACTCAGTCCGAATGTGCAAAAAAATTATTTTATTTGGGAATCTGCATGATCTCTAAATGTCCCCAGCCAGGGCTTTACATTATCTACCTGAACATTGCATATAAAAATATTATGTACAAATATTGTTTACAAAAATACTGCTCCACTGGGATTAATAATTGAAAATGTTTACCTGTTGAAGAATATTTTTGTGAGAGATATTTAGGGCAGGATATTTTTGTTGGATAATATTTTTGTAAAAGATTTTTAGGGCAAGATATTTATGTGTCACAATATTTTTCGCAGCGATATTCTGATATACAACCTTACAGCACTTACCAAAGACTGTTGTTGTCATGCTTCATTAGTCCACTCAAACTTGCTTCATTAGTCCACTCAAACTTCCCTCCCAATCCAAAGCAAAACACACTTCTTGGAGTTTGCACACTCTCTCCTTTCGTGTTTTCTCCATCATCATCTTCCTTAGTTCTGACTTTCAGAGCCCCACTAGTCCAACACACCCCTATTAGCCTGCAGAGGGGATGTATGACGGTACAACACGTACCGTTTCAACGCGTGTTTTTACGACGCGTCTTTAACAACGCAAGTCGTAACCACGACTTTCGTTGTGGGGGCACGGATAGTGAATAGTATAATTTACTATTCTAACACCAGTCCCCGTGGATAGTAGGGAAGGTGTTGGAATAGTAAATATACTATTCTTTATCCTTTAGCGCCCTCTTGCGTTGTAAAGGACGCGTCGTAAAAGCACTGCGGGGTAACATCCGCGTTGAAAAGGATCTTCCCCCTGCAGATGTCCCTTTCCCTGCTGATGCCCTGTTCCCTGCTGTGTGACACTGATTTTGAATCCCCTTTTCCTTGCCACCTCCCCCATTGCGCACTGAGCCCATGGCTGCCCACATTTCTGTTCTTTTGTCCCCCTTTTCTGGCCTTACGCAATCCATGCGGTCCGGTTCTAGGAATTATGGGGCAGTGGGGAAGAAAGGGAATATGTGAGACTCCTCTAACTTGCATACAATGTGAAATCATAGGAAATTATATCACAAGAAGTGCTAATAATTGGCTATTGTTGAGCAACTTTGCAATAAGCAACTTTTTTGATGCAGATATTAGTAAAATAATTAAAAAAACATAATTGTAATTAAACACTAATAAAATACCTACATATATTAAAACTTTTGATTAACTGGACATACAGTATATTAGTGACACTGGATGGAAAGGTTTGGCCTACGCCACTCCAAAATGTTATGTCCACCTACTTAACTCTCTACTGCCCCCAAGCTGCTGACACAAATCTAAACTGGCCGCTTTTCACCAGGACGGCCCCTGCTGTGTCCTCTTGAGACTCTACAGCACCGCGGTGTTGAATCGGTGCCTGGCTCAGGTGTGCCGGTAGTGAGGGGATTGTAATGCTTCTAATAGTTTTATGGAGTTTAGAAAAGTTGGGAACATTTTACTCCACTCCACGGGGGGCTCCCCACCCCTTCAGGGGATTTCAGCGTTTCCTTCTGCTTCCGTAATACGCACTTTGAGTTCAGGAGTGGGATCCTGTATCAAGGGGGTGTAGTTAGTTCTATCGTTCAGAAGTGTCAGACAAACTTTGTCATAATCAGTCGTGTTCTGGACGACAATGCCACCCCCCTTGTCCGCCGGTTTGATGGTAATGTCCATATTGTTCTGTAAATCTTGAAGAGCTCGATATTCTAGAGCACTAAAATTCTTAGAGGGGTTAGGTGCTTGTAAGGCCTCGATGTCGTTGAACAATGCCTGCTCAAAGGATGATGATGAAGCATGTCACCAACTAACCCTGGGCGTAGTTCCCGTAGTAGCGCTACGCGAAGCTACGCGAAGTGCACTTCGCACTACGCGAACTTCACGTAGCACTACACGAGCTGCGTAGTGGCATGTTCGCACTGTGCAAGATGCGTTTTCAATGATTGCACAGTGCGGACAAGCATCCGGCACTGTGCAAGCATTGAAAACAGCATCTTGCACAGTGCGAGCTGTAGTTTTCTGCGGCTCGAGTAGATTATTTCTCGAGCAGCAGCTTTCTCAACGCGAACAGGTAGTTTCTCATTGAGGGCGGTCGCGAGCATGCGCAACCACTCACAATGAGAAACCTGACCTCCTAGCGTTGAGAATCTCGCCGGGATGTCATTTTGCTTGCTCGCGGTCGCGAACATTCCGTTCAGGACCGCGAACAAACAAAAAATTACCGCTGCACTACGCTACGCTGCACTACGCATGTTCGCACTGTGCTACGTGCAGCTCGTGTAGCGCGAAGTTTCGAAAACTTCGCAAACTCTGCGAGCGTAGCGTAGTGCTTCGCCCAGGGTTATCACCAACCAGGGTGGTGAATGAGGGCTTTCTATACAAATCTAATAGATCTGTTTCATTCATCCTCTCCCCCTTTTGTGCTTCTACACAAGCATTGATTTACACTCTTTTGTTGTTTAAAATATAATTTTCTTTTCTGCAACCCATTTGTCCGGCCACCTCTCTGCGCAACAGGCCAAAACTGTGGGCATCAGAAGCGTTAGAAAAAAGTTGCATTTGCCAAATGAAACCTTCGTCCAATGACCAAAGTGTTATGCCATTAAAGTCTGATAAAAAAGTAGACCATACTTCAAAATCTGCTCGCATGTGCACTGTGACCCTGATTCTATGGTGTGGAAGTTTCAGCCCTGACATGGAAAAACCCAAATGCCTGCAAAAAGACCTGCCTGCTCGTATGAATTTACAGCAAACATTGTGCTTCAAATAATGTTAATTTCTCCACAGTACATGTGTGTGCCAATAGCCTGATTATTTCTGCTTTCTTCTTCTGGGGACCCTAGCCTGCATCCTGATATTATCTATCTCAATCCCAAGGTATGTAAGAAAACAAAAGGGGCATTCTGCTTTGTCCTCTGCTAACAGTACTCCCATATCCTGTGCAAAACTTTTGAAATCCCGTAGAGCCACTTCATATTGATGGGAACTGGCTTTGCCCATGAATAAAAAAATCCTCAAGATAGTGTGTAATCCCCATATGCCCAGTACGGAAAGAAAAGCACCACTGAAGAAAGGAGCTGAACGCTTCAAATAGTCTCCATGAAATGGCACAACCCATAGGAAGGGTCTTGTCCAAAAAATATTGTCCTTCAAATAAGATTCCTAGCAGTGAGAAATCAGAAGGGTGCACCGGTAATAGCCTGAAGACTGACTTAATATCACATTTTGCTAACTCCGACCTTTCCCCGGTATTTCTAATCATAGCTAAGGCCAAATCCACCAATTCATTTCAAACTGTACCATGGAGTCCTCTCTTGCAATGAAATCATTGACCGAATAACCTTGGGGCCATGATAGATGTTGAATCATCCTGAATTCACTTCAGCTTTCTTTGGAACTGCACCCAGCGGTGACACAATTAGATTTTCTAGAGGACAATAATCGAAAGGACCTGCCATCCTTCCTTCTTGTACTTCTGTCATCAGTTTTTTCCCTCACTATGTGCGGAAATGCATTAGCGGATTTTAAATTTTGCACAAATAAGGGACATCGGGGTCCTTGGTAGCCCAATTTAAAACCTTCTTTGAAACCCCACTCTATCAAAGCTGCTTCTTTTGTGTCTGGATAGAACTTTAATCAGTTACATAAAGAGTCTACCCTGATTGGAGTAGAAGCCCTTGTTACCAGACTGTAGCGTAAAACCTCTTCCTCTACCTGGAAAACCACATCCCCAATTTGCCTGTTCCCCGAAACATTGTGTGATTGCATGATTGCCCCCGCACCTTGAGCATTCTTTTTTGTATTTGCAGGGGTTTTAATACAATACCCGTTGTTGAAATTCCAACATGCTCCAGAGACAATTCTTTGAGTTCTGTTCCATATACCCCCCCCCCGGGTGAGACTACTCTGAAAGGGCCGGAAAGGAACTGCTAAAGCACTGGCCTTATGCATGGAAGGAGGGGGCCTTTGCGGGTACATCCATTGTATCCAAAGCTTGTTATCGACCTCCCCCCATGGTTTTTCAGGTGTCAAGACTAATTTGGCCCTAAACTCCTCATCATAGTGAATCCAGGCTTAGCCCCCAAATTCTGTTGCTGCCTTCCTGATTATATCTAATACTTAAAAAGTGATACTGATCTCTCTGGGAATTTTTCGCAGTATACACTAGCGAAAAGGAGAAAAGCAGAAGTCCAGGAGTCTATATTAGTTGGCATTCTTGGTCTCTTTGATAGTTCCCAAGCCTCATCTTTTTATCCTTCTTTCGCTTGTATTTCCCTGTGAAGGAACTTGAAAACATCAATGAAATCCCCTTTCCATATCCTGTCTTTTGTGGCCTTGCTTAAGTGTGCACCCAAAGGCATCGAAAAACCCACATATGGTAAGCGCTTAAACGTTCCAGATGAATTTCCTTAAGACTCTGCTTTTTAGTGGAACTGGCGAGCGCTGCAGGGGCCCTGGGGCTCCCCCATATAGTGGTTTGTGGGTTCCGCAGGTGGGCACTGTGGCACCCACCTCTGGCCCTCTGGCCCCTGGGACCCCAAAAGGCTTGAGGATGGTGGCTTCATGCCCCTGCTGTGAATAATGTATTTCCGCCCCAGAGAATAGGGTCCCCAGGGCCTAACAATACTCCGGGAAGGTTGCCCCATAGCTCACTCTCCTTATTTAAAATAATTGGCCCAAAGGGATGAGGTCTCAGGTTCTAATAAGGGTCAGGGAGGAGGCCCCCATGGCCCTTACCCTTTTCTTTTGCATTTGCGCCCAGGGGGATGAGGTCTCTCAGGCCTAGTGGGCTCAGGGGGGCACATGTCCCCTCATCTTAATAAAATAATTCAGCCTGAGGGATGGGGTTCTAAGTTCCTATAATGATCAGGGAAGAGGGTTTTGCACGCCCATCCCCCATTATTAGTAGTTGAGCCCAGGGATGATGTCCCAATGTCTAAGGCTCGGGATGGAGGCCATATGCCCCCTTACCCTATTATTATTCTTTGGCCCTTTCGAACAGGGTCCTTGGGCATATTTGGGCTCAGGGAGGGAGGCCAAAGTCCTTGTTTTTGGCCAGTGGTATGGGTTCCCCAAAGCGTTATAGGGCTTGGGGTGGGTAATTCCCCCCATTCCCTAACGTTTATCTACTGCACATATGAGCTCAGGTGGAGCTCAGGTGGAGGTTCCACATTCACCCCAATATAAATATGTTTGGCCCCGGTGGATGGTGTCTCTAGGACCTCTTAAAGCTTGGGGAGTGGAGGAGTGTGGCTCACTGATTAGAGCGGCAGACCCTGATGCAGAGTTCAGACCCGGGACCAGGGTTCAATTCCCGATGCGGCAGGGTCCTGAGCCCAAAATGTCCACGGACTCGATAATTCTCGCCTCGGTGCCTATTCTAATTATGGGGTCCCACGCTGCAACTCTGGGCAATAGTTGCTTAATCTCCACTACGGCGGCCCACCCGCTGCGGGATGCCTGGCTTTCACCCTGGGGATACCCAGTAGGGGTTATCTCACAGGGAAAAGCCAGGACGGGTTCCCAAGGCAAGCGCCTAGATGCCTTCGGGTGATACGTGCGCTATATAAGTCGCAATACATTTACATACATACATTTACATTTACTTGGGGTATGGTAGTTGGTCACACCGCCCCAACCGTTTAGGTAACTCATAAAACTGGGAAACAGGGTCCCTGAGGCTCATTTGGCCTGGGGAGGTAGGCCCCATGCCCCTACCCTAATATAAATATGTTTGACCCAAGGGGATGGAGTCCAGGGGGCCTTTTAAGACTCTCTAGGGAAGAAATGCTCCTTCCTCCTCTATAATTAATGTATGGTCCCAGGGTGCAGGCTCCCCGCAGCCCAGTCTGGCTCAGGATTGGGGCCGTACACCCCTTTTCCCTAATATAAATATGTTTGGCCCCAGGGCATGGTGTCCTTGGGGCCTCTTAAAGTTCGGGAGTGGGGACATGTGCTCCCTCCTCTATAACTAGTGTATGCCCCAAGGCCCATTTTGGCTCAGGATTGGTGCCACATCCTCCCATTATGGCACCGGGGCATGGGGTCCCCGGGGCCTCCTAAAGATTGGGGAGGTAACAACACTCCCCCTCTCCTGTAATTAGTGTATGGCTACAAGGGATAGGGTCGCCCGTTCCCATTTGGTGAGAGGCAGCGTGCCTGCTCCCTAAATCAAAATGTTTTTGTTCCCAGGCTAATAGTGACTTGTAAATGGGAGCAATCCCCTCCCCTGGCAGGCAGCTGGCTTCCTGTGGGGGATTGGAAACTGATCCTAGCCACAAGCCAGACCATTTGCATGCAGCACACGGACGTCGGCAATGCACGGCTTGACTTATCCGCCCACAGAGGGCTGTGTGCAGGGCCAGACCGTACGACATGCCGCGTATGGCCTTGGGTTAGCTTCACGCATGGTAATATAATATTAGTTTATGTTAAAAAGTACTTTGAAATTCACTGGAAAACACAATGGTTAAAGTGATGTTTTAGTTAGGAATTGTAATTATATCTCAATTTAAATTTTTTTTAAACTCATAAATTCACTGAAAAACACAAAGGTGAAAGTGACGTTGCAGTTAGGTGACGATTTCAGTGCCAATGTAAAATGTTGATTTAAAAAACAACAGAAATTCATGAGTTAAAGCTAGCATAGACTAATATAGCTAGCTATAACTTGAGCACTACTTATGACCTCACACATTACACCACTCTCGATATTCTATGACATAATTTATCTCAAAATACATAATTGATGCCCTCACTGGTGACACTATCCGAGGTACTTTGGTAGACACTGCTCTTTAAAGGAATATAGCATTAGAGGTATGAAAGTAAGTACAAAATAGCTCAGAACAATATAAAGCTTCCTTGTTGTCATTGCATATACAGCCCCCTTAGGTGAAGCAAGCTTCTGTTATGTGCAACATTGAGCCTGTACCACACAAAGCCTTTTTTTATGTACAAATGCCCAGTTTGTGATTCAATAACCTATTACTGAATTGAAAATTTGGCTTGCGATTCAGTAGGAAGGAGCATGTTTAAGGCGTCCCTACTAATGGCGACTTGCAGTGGTATGTGTTAATGTTTTTGACTGAAATGCAGTCACAAACTATTTGCATTTCACAGCGACCTTTGTGTATGTTGGGGGAAACAATTTTTAAGAGCAGGCAGTGGTGCTTGGGACAACTGCCCTCTCTTAAAAAATTTAAAGAAATCTTTTCGTTTTGCAATTTGAAACGCATTCCATTTTTCTGTAAGGAAAATTGGTGCCATTTAAAAAAATTGCTGTATTTAAAAGCAATCATAGACATGGTGGCGTGCTGACCCCAGCAGACCACTAATCCCTGTGATTTTATGCGATTCCCAGTGGGTCGCAAACCGAGACCTACCAGATGAATATTAATGAGGTAGGACTATTTGCAAACTATTGGGAGCCGCCAAATGTATTAAACACACATTTCTACATTTCTGCTTGCGATTACCAAACAGTGAATCGCTAACATTTGCTATTTGGTAATCTCAAACCCTAGAATACGTACATCTGGCCTTAACTCAATGAGATATTTGGTTGAATAAATTACCTTATGGCGTGCTGATTAACCCTGGGCGAAGCACTACGCTATGCACGCGAGCTGCACGTAGCACAGTGCGAACATGCGTAGTGCAGCGTAGCGTAGTGCAGCGGTCATTTTTTGCTTGTTCGTGGTCCTCAACGTCATGTTCGCGAGCAACCAAAATGACATCCCGGCAAGACTCTCAACGCGGGGAGGTCAGATTTCTCATTGCGAGTGGTCATGCATGCTCGCGACCGCTCGCGGTGAGAAACTACCAGTTCGCGTTGAGAAAGCTTCCGCTCAAGTAAAAATCTACTCGAGCGGCAGAAAACTACAGCTCGCACTGTGCAAGATGCCGTTTTCAATGATGGCACAGTGCCGGATGCTTGTTCGCACTGTGCAATCATTGAAAATGCATCTTGCACAGTGCGAACATGCTACTATGCAGCTCGCGTAGTGCTATGTGAAGTTCGCGTAGTGCGAAGTGCACTACGTGTAGCTTCGCGTAGCGCTACTTTGCGAACTACGCCCAGGGTTACTGCTGATGCATAAAACAGGCGCTTGGCTCTGTGCTGCACCAGAACACTCCATACCCCAATGCAGCTCCAGGTGCATCGAATCTGAGGTGCACAGTAGAGCTGGCATGCTTTGTACACCAAGTACTTCTTAACAGCTGTCTCCTAGCCCAAATCAGACTTAAAGTTCCCTATGCCTTATGCAGACACACAGTCCTGTTTTTTGGAACAAAGCTCTTGCATTCTTACGAGTTGAACACAGAAAAAGTCCCAGGCCAATGGGTTTTCACCATTAAATATGTGAAAAGAGTGGAACTTCAGTATGAGGATAATGAATTGTGTTAGGAAGTGCGAGAATTTATCATCATATCAAACTTGTTTTGGTCAAACTACAGCCACCCAAAAAATAAGCATTGCAAGGCAATAGGTTTCACATTTATTGGGCAAGTGCCAACGTATTGGTTTTACACATGCATTTACCAAATCATTATTTACCGATTCGGTATTTACCGAATCGGTAAATGACATGTAGGAAGGACTTTAAAGAGTACTCATGTGCTTTCAGGATTCGTTATTTACCATCAACTATTAGTTGGTGGTAAATAACGAATACCTTTGAAAATTCAAATGTGTGCATTTTCACCTGTGCCATGTGACAGACATACATGCCCTTTGGGCATGTATGTGTGCCACATGTGCACACAAGCACTATTCAGGGGTGCAATAGGGTGTCAATGTGACACCCTGACACCCTTGAATGTTTGCATATTTTACGGAATCGGTATTTACCGATTCGGTAATTGACATTCATTCCTATGGGCCTCCAGGCTTATAGGAATGAATGGCAATTACAGAATCGGTAAATACCGATTTGGTAAATACCGAATCTTAACAATTCGGTAATTTTGACCAAATATTTACCTACATAGCATTTACCGATTCTAA
The DNA here is from genome assembly GCF_964261635.1 of Lissotriton helveticus. Lineage (NCBI taxonomy): Eukaryota > Metazoa > Chordata > Amphibia > Caudata > Salamandridae > Lissotriton > Lissotriton helveticus. The sequence continues at coordinate 1,710,350,840 of NC_136069.1, read as the reverse complement.
AATACCGAATTAGTAAAATTCTATATTTTAGAATTGGTAAATACTATTTACCTACATCTGGCCCTTAATGAGTGCGGGAGCACAAACAGGAACAGAAGCGATATGATGTTCATGATTCCATGTCAACACCCTTGCAATAATGTGGATGTGATATAAGTCACGTTTGTGATGGAGGACCCATCCAACAAGCTATACCTCGCACCTTTACACTTTACATCTTGTTTAGTGCAAACAGCATGAATCTCAGATGCAGGGTCACCTCTTCTGTACCCCACATGCTGGAGACCCACAGGACCAGAATTACCAAACTGTCACCCAATGCAGTGCAGCCCTCAAAGCTTCTGCCCTGGGATGCATGAGAGGGATAGAGTAGGAAAGCACCCTATCTACTAAGATGTGGCCCTGTCCTGCTCTCTCCCTAGCCCTGGTGCACTGGCTGCTGAGTGCCACGCATACACCGTTACACCATGGTGCAAGGGTGTCTGCATGCGTGTTGGAAGGATAGCCTTTCAGTTCAAAATACTACACTCAGACTAACTTTAAACTGTTTCCCACATTCTACGTGTGCTGTACTGCGCAGCACACATGCAAAGTGGGAAAAGTTAGTAAAAGTAAAAACATTTGTCCTTGCTTCAAAGTTGCCATAATTTTTAGTGCAAAACCCTGTCTGTCACTATTAGTAGCTAGTGTTTTGCACCAAGATCCATGGGTGGTTCCATGGGAACGCATATGTACCCACCATTGAATCACTCCATTGACACAGAGCAATGCCAAGCAGCCTCATCGACGTCTGGCACTAGAATTTAAATCCAGTAAAAATCGTGTGGTGTAGATTTGCATCAATTTTCTGCTGCATACCCACACAAAAGGATTGTAAATCTGGTCCATACACGGTACCTCTTATTCCGTGGAGAAGGCGCATACTTTGTATGCTGGAGCTCAGTTCTCTGCTTCTGATGCTTAGGACGCATAGATGATACACCTATTTAGTGCACATCACTTACCTCTTGTGCAGATCCAGGGGCAGATTTACAAGAGACCACGCCACTTTTGCGCCACTTTTCCCATGTTAAAAGTGACGCAAATGTGGCAGAAGGAGCTTGTAAATCTGCCCCCTAGAGTTTGGTGGACAGTACTCCATCAGGGTGGTTGAGGACATTACATCTGCCACTCAGACAGCTTACCATCTGCTAAATTTAGACATCACTGCTGGCCCAAATGTGGCTGATGTACTTTGACAGGAAATGCTGTCTTGGTGGTTCCTGTCAAGGTGCAAATATTTTTGTGGACAGCTGCCAACAGTTTTGAGGGCTGTCCACTAAATTTTCAAAAACCTTTTGTTTTGCACCATGCCAGCATGGGTTTGTTATTGAAAATCAAAACACTAATGACCAGCACATTCAGGGGCTAACATTTGTTTTTTTCTGTCCCTTTTAAACAGGTTTTACCCATTGATATTGGACAGATGAAAAGGACATTACACTGTCCACCCTCAGTAGGCAGGTGGAGTGATGATCTTCCTCCATCTGCTTCTACTCTGTTGTGCTGTCCGAGGAAGCTTTCCATCGACTGAGCTAATGGGAGCCCCATCATTGGAGAACTGGAAGTCCCTTGACCCTAAATAGGGCGGTCCGGCGGATCATGATTTCTGATAGGTTACTCCATTGCATTTGCAGCAGAGTACCTGGCCGTCCACCAAACTATAAATTACCCGGTGGTCTGTTTGCTGTTGTTAAGGGTGTATGTTGTGTTTAAGGTATCGGTTTGCACCTCACAAGGTGTCCAATTAGAATGTCGGGCGGAAGGGATCGACCGACTAGCCGTCCGCGGTTCTGCTATAGGGATTATGATGCTACCGCCTGCAAGGCGGTCGCACCATGTATTCCTTACATTACATCGGGTGTTGATGGCTGCAGCACCTGCCGCATTGCAAAAAATGCACCCTGTACATATCTCTGTACTATATGGCAGGCACCATGCGGTGCCTGCCACACGGTGCAGGGATATGTAGGGTGGCACCATAGGTGCCCCCCAGTGCCCACTTTGGTGGGCCAGAGCATAAGGGGTGCCGGCTACGGGTACCCAAAGTCCTTTTCCACCTGGCAGTTCATGGCAGGTTAACCACCATGAACAGGCAGGTGGAAAGGGATATTGTAACCCCTATGGTGGTGCCTGGCAGGCACAGCAACCATTGTAGGGTATACTGCCCTCTCCGCCGCACCAGCAGTATTAAGGAGCCCATCAAGTGTTGGCAGTTGGTCTTTCCGACCGCCACCCATCTGCCCACCGATGAAATATGGCGGACGGATACGATGGGTCTGACTGCGGTGGGACTGCCACCCATGGGCTGTCAGTGGCTGTCCCACCGTCATTCTAATCAGGCCCAAGGTTATGATACCACTTCTTTTCCAGTGGGTGTACCATCTCAAATTGGTTGAGCCACTACTGTTTGACCTCAGGCGCCTACGAGATACGTCATACTCACCACATAGCTAGGAAATTGATTACTTCCTCACATGTTTGAGAACAAGTCATGTGTCATTTATGGATAGGCTCCAATTCTACATGTCAAAAAATGAAGCCACTTCTTTTATATGTCCAACATTGTGGTCTGCTTCTGGCCAGGAGATGAACCCCTTAACTTAAAAGGCTCCTAATGCAACCAGAGCTCATGCAGAGAGGGCACCACGGGTGCCTGGAGTTAAACCAGAAAACAATGGTTCTGGTGGCTAATAGACACACAATTATGACAATAGGTATGCACAATGGCAGTAAGTTTTGTAAAGACCCTATTAACATCAGAGGGCCGAAGGGACACTCTACACAGTTTGATCTTTGATCGCACCACGAGCCAGATTTCGAAGCACAGAGGCCGCAGATTTACTCGCAAGCCCCAAAAAAGACGGAGATCGTTCCACTTTGAAGGACTATCAGCACTCGGAATCTTCTGAAGTGAACATCCTATAAACACAATGCTACGGATGTAGCAGGGCATCTCAAGAGCCCGTTTTTCATATTGGAAAAAGCCAGAATTCTTCCCTCACAGTGAGAACCCGGCCGGGTCCTCACGTGAGTCCCTTTTATCTTTCCCTTTCACCACTTTGGGCCACGCCACTCACATTAAGCTGTGCCATATGACATCAGATGTCCCCATACACACGGTCCTGAGAAGACCCCTCATACATAGTGGGTCGAAACGTCGTCGACAACCTTACAGATCAGACCGACCTACAGCCAGTGTCACCACACACCCAGGCTGTTGATAAATGTACAAATTGAATAGTCGATTCTTGTTTTCATGGAAACCCCGTGTAAATTGCACATTGTATATAATCACAATTGTTTTGGTTTCATGCTTCACTTGGGGACACAACGCACATAGTGTATCGCTTTTTGAATCTAAGAAAGTGTCTGATACTATTGAACTGTGTATTTATTAAAACATCAAAGATCAAACTGTGTAGAGTGTGCCTTCGGCCCTCTGATGTTAATAGGGTCTTTACAAAACTTACTGCCATTGTGCTTACCTATTATCATAATTGTGTGTCTGATAGCCACCAGAACCATTGTTTTCTTGTATAAACACCAAACCCTTGTTCCTAGTGAGTAGGGTTCCCCAGTCCTGAGCTGTGACTGGAGTTATACCAGGACACCGGCTTCCTATGCTACATGCTTGAACCTCACACAGCCAGGTTAAAGAGCAGCTTCTGCCTGTCACAAGGTCACGACTAGAGCTCTCAATATGGCAGCCAATGACAGTCCTGAAGGAATGCAGCAAAAAGAGCATTAATAAACAAAAAACATCTCTTACTTTCCAGTGGGTATATTAAATTTCCTTCCTGGGTGCCTCTGGGAGCGGAACTCTTGTGAAATCTCCATTGTTGTTTGTCCTCCCTCATGTGAGGGCTGTTGTCCTGCTTTTGACTTCTAGAGTCCTCTTTGTACACAGGAAGCCCTGCCCCCCCTGGATGCCTGCCCCAGGTACCCAGGCATTCTGTATAAATATGTGTCTCTGGGTCTTTCCAGGGAGGCCTGAGGTGGTGAAGAAGGACAGCTCTTGTGCAGAGTGTGCAGCTCAGCACCACAGAGGTATGACACTCTATGACTGCTCTCTGACTGCTGCTGTGTGCAATCACAACAGCCTTCTAGTGTGTGTGTTGACTGTTGAGTTAAGTATTATAATAAAGGGGTTTGCCCACATGATCCCACAACAACTGGGCAGGGAACAATTTTAAAGAAAAAAGTAGTATAAAGTGTGAATATTTTAATGAATCTCTGGTAATTTATTCACTTTTACAAACCATGATTTATTTTAACTTTTTGACAAGCACAGTAATCTTCACTCTGTGTGTACCTGGGGTGTGCATAATGGTTTAATCATAACAATACACATAGTAGGAAACATAAAGGGAGGAGGAAAATAATCACCAGATCTGTGTTTACAAATCTAGTGTAGAACACAAACAACAGTACATTGACAACTAGAAAGTTTCTAAACTAAATTGTTTCTATTTACTGTGGTGGAAAATTAATGAGCACTTTTCAGTTTTGGGGGTTTACTGTTGATCTCTAAAAGTCTTTATTTGCTGGACACCATCTTCCAGCATCAGCCAGGTGGGTTGAGGGTGCATAGACAAATGACTGATGCTGTGCCCTGTTCTAGGTAATACTGCACCACTGATAAAAGGCTGCTGTTCCTCCTCTGTCTGTGAGTAGCTTCAGTAGTAGGATGGTCCTCAGTAGCACTTGTCCTCTCCTCTGGTCTCTGTCCTGAACAAAATGGCAGCTTCAAGAAGACTGCCATTTCACTCAATTCTCTGCAGCCTATACATTTGCAGGATGGCCAGTCTATTGAAGGTTAGAGGACAGCAATTCCCTTAAAGGTTGGTTTGGAGAACTGCGTCCCGTGAAGGTTGGATTGGAGGCAGACAACTTTCTTGAAGGCTGCATTGGAGATATTATGTCTCCTGAAGCTTGGATTTAAGGCAGGCCATTTTTTGAAGGCTGGATTGGGGACAACCCATCTCTTGAACTTCGAATTAGAGACAGCACATATAGAGCAGGCTGGATTGGAGGCACTGCTTGCCTTGATAGCTGGATTTGAGACAGCGCATTTTGTGAACATTAAAATGAGGCGGCACATCTCTGGCAGATGAGGTTGGAGGCAGCGCCTCTCTTGAAGGTTGAATTAGTGGCAGCGTCTCTGTTTAATATTATATTGGAGGCAGCACCTCTCTTGAAGGTTGAATTAGTGGCTGCGTCTCTGTTTAATATTATATTGGAGGCAGCACCTCTCTTGAAGGTTGAATTAGTGGCAGCATCTCTGTTTAATATTATATTGGAGGCAGCACCTCTCTTGAAGGTTGAATTAGTGGCAGCATCTCTGTTTAATATTATATTGGAGGCAGCACCTCTCTTGAAGGTTGAATTAGTGGCAGCGTCTCTGTTTAATATTATATTGGAGGCAGCACCTCTCTTGAAGGTTGAATTAGTGGCAGCATCTCTGTTTAATATTATATTGGAGGCAGCACCTCTCTTGAAGGTTGAATTAGTGGCTGCGTCTCTGTTTAATATTATATTGGAGGCAGCACCTCTCTTGAAGGTTGAATTAGTGGCAGCGTCTCTGTTTAATATTATATTGGAGGCAGCACCTCTCTTGAAGGTTGAATTAGTGGCAGCGTCTCTGTTTAATATTATATTGGAGGCAGCACCTCTCTTGAAGGTTGAATTAGTGGCTGCGTCTCTGTTTAATATTATATTGGAGGCAGCACCTCTCTTGAAGGTTGAATTAGTGGCAGCGTCTCTGTTTAATATTATATTGGAGGCAGCACCTCTCTTGAAGGTTGAATTAGTGGCTGCGTCTCTGTTTAATAATATATTGGAGGCAGCACCTCTCTTGAAGGTTGAATTAGTGGCAGCGTCTCTGTTTAATATTATATTGGAGGCAGCTCCTCTCTTGAAGGTTGAATTAGTGGCTGCGTCTCTGTTTAATATTATATTGGAGGCAGCACCTCTCTTGAAGGTTGAATTAGTGGCAGCGTCTCTGTTTAATATTATATTGGAGGCAGCACCTCTCTTGAAGGTTGAATTAGTGGCAGCGTCTCTGTTTAATATTATATTGGAGGCAGCACCTCTCTTGAAGGTTGAATTAGTGGCAGCGTCTCAGTTTATTATTATATTGGAGGCAGCACCTCTCTTGAAGGTTGAATTAGTGGCAGCGTCTCAGTTTATTATTATATTGGAGGCTGCACCTCTCTTGAAGGTTAAATTAGTGGCAGCGTTTCTGTTTAATATTATATTGGAGGCAGCACCTCTCTTGAAGGTTGAATTAGTGGCAGCGTCTCTGTTTAATATTATATTGGAGGCAGCACCTCTCTTGAAGGTTGAGTTAGTGGCAGCGTCTCTGTTTAATATTATATTGGAGGCTGCACCTCTCTTGAAGGTTGAATTAGTGGCAGCGTCTCTGTTTAATATTATATTGGAGGCAGCACCTCTCTTGAAGGTTGAATTAGTGGCAGCATCTCTGTTTAATATTATATTGGAGGCAGCGCCTCTCTTGAAGGTTGAATTAGTGGCAGCGTCTCTGTTTAATATGATATTGGAGGCAGCACCTCTCTTGAAGGTTGAATTAGTGGCAGCGTCTCTGTTTAATATTATATTGGAGGCAGCACCTCTCTTGAAGGTTGAGTTAGTGGCAGCGTCTCTGTTTAATATTATATTGGAGGCTGCACCTCTCTTGAAGGTTGAATTAGTGGCAGCGTCTCTGTTTAATATTATATTGGAGGCAGCACCTCTCTTGAAGGTTGAATTAGTGGCAGCGTCTCTGTTTAATATTATATTGGAGGCAGCACCTCTCTTGAAGGTTGAGTTAGTGGCAGCGTCTCTGTTTAATATTATATTGGAGGCTGCACCTCTCTTGAAGGTTGAATTAGTGGCAGCGTCTCTGTTTAATATTATATTGGAGGCTGCACCTCTCTTGAAGGTTGAATTAGTGGCAGCGTCTCTGTTTAATATTATATTGGAGGCAGCACCTCTCTTGAAGGTTGAATTAGTGGCAGCGTCTCTGTTTAATATTATATTGGAGGCAGCACCTCTCTTGAAGGTTGAATTAGTGGCAGCGTCTCTGTTTAATATTATATTGGAGGCAGCACCTCTCTTGAAGGTTGAATTAGTGGCAGCGTCTCTGTTTAATATTATATTGGAGGCAGCGCCTCTCTTGAAGGTTGAATTAGTGGCAGCGTCTCTGTTTAATATTATATTGGAGGCAGCACCTCTCTTGAAGGTTGAATTAGTGGCAGCGTCTCAGTTTAATATTATATTGGAGGCAGCACCTCTCTTGAAGGTTGAATTAGTGGCAGCGTCTCTGTTTAATAATATATTGGAGGCAGCACCTCTCTTGAAGGTTGAATTAGTGGCAGCGTTTCTGTTTAATATTATATTGGAGGCAGCACCTCTCTTGAAGGTTGAATTAGTGGCAGCGTCTCTGTTTAATATTATATTGGAGGCAGCACCTCTCTTGAAGGTTGAATTAGTGGCAGCGTCTCTGTTTAATATTATATTGGAGGCAGCACCTCTCTTGAAGGTTGAATTAGTGGCAGCGTCTCTGTTTAAAATTATATTGGAGGCAGCACCTCTATTGAAGGTTGAATTAGAGGCAGCGTCTCTGTTTAATATTATATTGGAGGCAGCACCTCTCTTGAAGGTTGAATTAGTGGCAGCCTCTCAGTTTAATATTATATTGGAGGCAGCACCTCTCTTGAAGGTTGAATTAGTGGCAGCGTCTCTGTTTAATATTATATTGGAGGCAGCACCTCTCTTGAAGGTTGAATTAGTGGCAGCGTCTCTGTTTAATATTATATTGGAGGCAGCACCTCTCTTGAAGGTTGAATTAGTGGCAGCGTCTCTGTTTAATATTATATTGGAGGCAGCACCTCTCTTGAAGGTTGAATTAGTGGCAGCGTCTCTGTTTAATATTATATTGGAGGCAGCACCTCTCTTGAAGGTTGAATTAGTGGCAGCGTCTCTGTTTAATATTATATTGGAGGCAGCGCCTCTCTTGAAGGTTGAATTAGTGGCAGCATCTCAGTTTATTATTATATTGGAGGCAGCACCTCTCTTGAAGGTTGAATTAGTGGCTGCGTCTCTTTAATATTATATTGGAGGCAGCACCTCTCTTGAAGGTTGGATTAGTGGCAGCGTCTCTGTTTAATATTATATTGGAGGCAGCACCTCTCTTGAAGGTTGAATTAGTGGCAGCGTCTCTTTAGTATTATATTGGAGGCAGCACCTCTCTTGAAGGTTGAATTAGCGGCAGCGTCTCTGTTTAATATTATATTGGAGGCAGCACCTCTCTTGAAGGTTGAATTAGTGGCAGCGTCTCTGTTTAATATTATATTGGAGGCAGCACCTCTCTTGAAGGTTGAATTAGTGGCAGCGTCTCTGTTTAATATTATATTGGAGGTAGCACCTCTCTTGAAGGTTGAATTAGTGGCAGCGTCTCTTTAGTATTATATTGGAGGCAGCACCTCTCTTGAAGGTTGGAATAGTGGCAGCGTCTCTGTCTAATAATATATTGGAGGCAGCACCTCTCTTGAAGGTTGAATTAGTGGCAGCGTCTCTCTTTAATATCAGATTGGAGGCAGCACCTCTCTTGAAGGTTGGAATAGTGGCAGCGTCTCTGTTTAATATTATATTGGAGGCAGCACCTCTCTTGAAGGTTGAATTAGTGGCAGCGTCTCTGTTTAATATTATATTGGAGGCAGCACCTCTCTTGAAGGTTGAATTAGTGGCAGCGTCTCTGTTTAATATTATATTGGAGGCAGCACCTCTATTGAAGGTTGAATTAGTGGCAGCGTCTCTGTTTAATATTATATTGGAGGCAGCACCTCTCTTGAAGGTTGAATTAGTGGCAGCGTCTCTGTTTAATATTATATTGGAGGCAGCACCTCTATTGAAGGTTGAATTAGTGGCAGCGTCTCTGTTTAATATTATATTGGAGGCAGCACCTCTCTTGAAGGTTGAATTAGTGGCAGCGTCTCTGTTTAATATTATATTGGAGGCAGCACCTCTATTGAAGGTTGGATTAGTGGCAGCGTCTCTTTAATATCAGATTGGAGGCAGCACCTCTCTTGAAGGTTGAATTAGTGGCAGCGTCTCTGTTTAATATTATATTGGAGGCAGCACCTCTCTTGAAGGTTGAATTAGTGGCAGCGTCTCTGTTTAATATTATATTGGAGGCAGCACCTCTCTTGAAGGTTGAATTAGGGGCAGCGTCTCTGTTTAATATTATATTGGAGGCAGCACCTCTATTGAAGGTTGGATTAGTGGCAGCGTCTCTTTAATATTATATTGGAGGCAGCACCTCTCTTGAAGGTTGGATTAGTGGCAGCGTCTCAGTTTATTATTATATTGGAGGCAGCACCTCTCTTGAAGGTTGGATTAGTGGCAGCGACTCTGTTTAATATTATATTGGAGGCATCACCTCTCTTGAAGGTTGAATTAGTGGCAGCGTCTCTGTTTAATATTATATTGGAGGCAGCACCTCTATTGAAGGTTGGATTAGTGGCAGCGTCTCTTTAATATTATATTGGAGGCAGCACCTCTCTTGAAGGTTGAATTAGTGGCAGCGTCTCTGTTTAATATTATATTGGAGGCAGCACCTCTCTTGAAGGTTGAATTAGTGGCAGCGTCTCTGTTTAATATTATATTGGAGGTAGCACCTCTCTTGAAGGTTGAATTAGTGGCAGCGTCTCTTTAGTATTATATTGGAGGCAGCACCTCTCTTGAAGGTTGGAATAGTGGCAGCATCTCTGTTTAATATTATATTGGAGGCAGCACCTCTCTTGAAGGTTGAATTAGTGGCAGCGTCTCTTTAGTATTATATTGGAGGCAGCACCTCTCTTGAAGGTTGAATTAGTGGCAGCATCTCTGTTTAATATTATATTGGAGGCAGCACCTCTCTTGAAGGTTGAATTAGTGGCTGCGTCTCTTTAATATTATATTGGAGGCTGCACCTCTCTTGAAGGTTGAATTAGTGGCTGCGTCTCTTTAATATTATATTGGAGGCTGCACCTCTCTTGAAGGTTGAGTTAGTGGCAGCGTCTCTGTTTAATATTATATTGGAGGCTGCACCTCTCTTGAAGGTTGAATTAGTGGCAGCGTCTCTGTTTAATATTATATTGGAGGCAGCACCTCTCTTGAAGGTTGAATTAGTGGCTGCGTCTCTGTTTAATATTATATTGGAGGCAGCACCTCTCTTGAAGGTTGAATTAGTGGCAGCGTCTCTGTTTAATATTATATTGGAGGCAGCACCTCTCTTGAAGGTTGAATTAGTGGCAGCGTCTCTGTTTAATATTATATTGGAGGCAGCACCTCTCTTGAAGGTTGAATTAGTGGCAGCGTCTCTGTTTAATATTATATTGGAGGTAGCACCTCTCTTGAAGGTTGAATTAGTGGCAGCGTCTCTTTAATATTATATTGGAGGCAGCACCTCTCTTGAAGGTTGAATTAGTGGCTGCGTCTCTTTAATATTATATTGGAGGCAGCACCTCTCTTGAAGGTTGAATTAGTGGCAGCGTTTCTGTTTAATATTATATTGGAGGTAGCACCTCTCTTGAAGGTTGAATTAGTGGCAGCGTCTCTGTTTAATATTATATTGGAGGCAGCACCTCTCTTGAAGGTTGAATTAGTGGCAGCGTCTCTGTTTAATATTATATTGGAGGCAGCACCTCTCTTGAAGGTTGAATTAGTGGCAGCGTCTCTGTTTAATATTATATTGGAGGTAGCACCTCTCTTGAAGGTTGAATTAGTGGCTGCGTCTCTTTAATATTATATTGGAGGCAGCACCTCTCTTGAAGGTTGAATTAGTGGCAGCGTCTCTGTTTAATATTATATTGGAGGCAGCACCTCTCTTGAAGGTTGAATTAGTGGCTGCGTCTCTGTTTAATATTATATTGGAGGCAGCACCTCTCTTGAAGGTTGGAATAGTGGCAGCTTCTCTCTTTAATATTATATTGGAGGCAGCACCTCTCTTGAAGGTTGAATTAGTGGCAGCGTCTCTGTTTAATATTATATTGGAGGCAGCTCCTCTCTTGAAGGTTGAATTAGTGGCAGCGTCTCTGTTTAATATTATATTGGAGGCAGCACCTCTCTTGAAGGTTGAATTAGTGGCAGCGTCTCTGTTTAATATTATATTGGAGGCAGCACCTCTCTTGAAGGTTGGATTAGTGGCAGCGTCTCTTTAGTATTATATTGGAGGCAGCACCTCTCTTGAAGGTTGGATTAGTGGCAGCGTCTCAGTTTATTATTATATTGGAGGCAGCACCTCTCTTGAAGGTTGGATTAGTGGCAGCGTCTCTTTAACATTATATTGGAGGCAGCACCTCTCTTGAAGGTTGGATTAGTGGCAGCGTCTCAGTTTATTATTATATTGGAGGCAGCACCTCTCTTGAAGGTTGAGTTAGTGGCAGCGTCTCTGTTTAATATTATATTGGAGGCAGCACCTCTCTTGAAGGTTGAATTAGTGGCAGCGTCTCTGTTTAATATTATATTGGAGGCAGCTCCTCTCTTGAAGGTTGAATTAGTGGCAGCGTCTCTCTTTAATATTATATTGGAGGCAGCACCTCTCTTGAAGGTTGAATTAGTGGCAGCGTCTCTGTTTAATATTATATTGGAGGCAGCACCTCTCTTGAAGGTTGGATTAGTGGCAGCGTCTCTTTAATATTATATTGGAGGCAGCACCTCTCTTGAAGGTTGAATTAGTGGCAGCGTCTCTTTAACATTATATTGGAGGCAGCACCTCTCTTGAAGGTTGGATTAGTGGCAGTACTTCTCCTGAAGATTAGATTGGAGGCAGCATGTCTCCTGAAGGTTCAATTGAAGGTGGCTTGAACTTTAGAGGGTAGAAAACACTGTCAGATGAGTGATTAACACACAGTTGATTATATAATGAGGGAGCTGAAACCTTGAACCATGCATGCAATTTGAGCTGATTCAAGAACTATGTCATAACACAGGGTTGCAGGGTATCTCCCGAAGTCATTATATTAGTGATTCTTGTATTAAAGGCTGGTTGGGCTCATGCATTGTAGACCTCAAGTGAGAGGGCTCTAAATGCACTCATGGTTATGGGTTCTTTAAAAACAATATAGTTGTTTCCAGAGCTTGATAGAACACTGACTGCGAGTTCATGAAAGCAAGTGAACATGCAGGTGTGTCTATGTGTGTTTTTGTGCATACATGTCTGCACCCTTTTTTTTTGTACATGTGCATGCATGCATGTGCGAGTGTTTGTGTGTACATGCTTGCATACGGAAGGGCATGCAGGAATTTAAACCTCGGCAATGCAAACTTTCTGCCACAAGTGTTTGATTTATCTTAAACTTTAGATGGAACCCAAGCCCTTTCTTCAGTGTAGGTGACACCAGAATGAAAGGTTTGTTGTGACGGATTTAAGGGTGCCCTATTTGGAGTCCAGGGGCCACACCAGGTGTATGGCAGTATGGTGGTGGCTAATCCGCCATATGCTAACTTCACTGAGAGTGACGTCATTCTGCGCTTTCGCAAGAAGGAAATCCACGCACAAAGTAGTGACCTGTTTGCCAAAGGCTATTAACCCAATATTTGCTTTTGAGACTGAAACTATTTTGTAACTTGAGTAATGTTTTTTATGTATGTTAGCGAGGTTCCAGCAGCTCCTGCATCAATGACATTGTCTGTAACAATGATAAATTTAAACCAGAATTAGCAAAGGACAAACAATCTTGATTGACTGACTTTTCTGCTTCTTGTTTATACTTGAATCTGAGGGCTTACTCCAAGACATGGTAAGAGGGGTAGAACTTAGGGCCTCCTTTACGGCATTTTGGCGCAAGTTGCACTGCCCTATGCCAATGTGAAAGGGCGGGAATGCACCGTATTTGAGCAATACAGTGCATTCCTGTCCTTTCCCTTTAACGTAGGCTTGCAAAGGAAGGTGACTTGCTGTGCTGCCCTGCACCAAAAACCCACAAATCTGTCCCTAAAAGTGGCTATGCACCAAAAACCCACAAATCTGTCCCTAAAAGTGGCTATGCACCAAAAACCCATAAATCTGTCCTTAAAAGTGGATATGCACCAAAAACCCACAAATCTGTCCCTAAAAGTGGCTATGCACCAAAAACCCACAAATCTGTCCCTAAAAGTGGCTATGCACCAAAAACCCACAAATCTGTCCCTAAAAGTGGCTATGCACCAAAAACCCATAAATCTGTCCTTAAAAGTGGATATGCACCAAAAACCCATAAATCTGTCCTTAAAAGTGGATATGATGGAAATGGTTATTGCAGCCCCCTTCCCCACACCTGAACCCATTTGAGCTCGGCAGTAGCATGAGACGTTCTCAAATGAAGCTCCACGGTGATACGTATGTAAGCCCCACTGCCATCTTGTCTTGATCTCTGAGGGCCTCATTTATGGGGTTTTGGCTTAGGGCAGTGCAACAAGTCACCTTGCTGTGCTGCCCTACATCAAAGCAAAAGTGCAGGAATGAACTTGTCCAATATGGTGCATTCATGTCCTTTCCGAATGCGCTGGCACCATTTTGACAGCCTGGCACCAATGCAGGCACCCTAGCAACATGGTGGGGGTAAGGGTGTCAGTGTTGTTTGCAGAATTGTTTTTGTGAAGGAAGTTACACTTTTCATAAGTATGCCCCAAAGGCCCTGTGCAGTGTGCGGTGGTTCCCCTTTATCTCCCTCCATAATCTGTGACAGTGAACGGCCTGACACTGAGTAGTGTGCGGTAGGGGCCACACACTACACTTTCAGTGGGTAACCTTCATCTAATAATAAACTATGGCACTCAGAGAAGACAGGCGTTTTACTGTACTGTAAGGTCCAAGAGAGATTCTCTGGTGGGAGTAGGTCCTCCTGAACTGGACACTATTCCATAAAAAGTGCCCCATAATTTTGTAAAGCACATTAGAAAAGCAAAGTTGTGCTACGTTTTTTTCGCTTCGCTTTGCATTTACAGATGGAGTAAAGAAACATATAAAGAGCAAGATAACAAATCTGGTGCTTTTTATAAGGAGCAGCTATCTGCTCTTATAACACAGAAGTGGATAAGTACCGTCCTGTCTGCAAAAACCAGGGAGGATATCCCCCCCCCCACCCTGTTTTTTTGCCCTGATGAAAGTCTAGCACCTGTTTGGCCATTTTTGGACTGAAACATGGCGGCACTAGGGTCGTCGAACCAGAAAACTCCAAATGACCCCCCCTTAGTCCTATATTTCAATATCCCCAACAGTTCCATGAATAATGAGATACTGGGAACTGTCTGAGGATTTTTAGTCTTTAACACCCCCTTGTCACATCTTGTCAAGAGCTCCCTGGAATACGGTTGAGCCCACCATGGCCTTTAGAAGCCAGGGTGACCTGATGATGAAGCATGACACTACTAGAGTGTGTGAGGGTAATATAAACAAAAGGAATTGTTCAGTTCCCTAAAATCTAGTGGGTAACAACTAGGGGTCGATTCACAGAACTAATCTGAGACAAAATCTTAAACTTGCTACTTTTGGTATTCAAAGAAGACATTTAGTTGTAGTAAAGTTAGGATTTTGTCTGAAGTTAGGATTTTGTCTTAAGTTAAATTTAAGTTAAACTTAAGTTAAACTTACATTTGTCTTAAGTTTTGGTCTTAAGACAAAATCCTAACTTAAGACAAAAACCTAACTTAAGACAAAATCCTAACTTTACTGTTACTAAATGCCTTCTGTGAATACCAAAAGTAGTAAGTTTAGGATTTTGACTCAGATTAGGTATTTGAATCGGGCCCTAGGATGCTTCAGAAGAATCTTCCCATGTCTAACTAACCAGGGTTATTTTCAGAGAGTTTGTAAACATGGTTTACAAAATTGTGGGGTACTTTTTATGGGATAGCCTTCATCTCTCTCCATGCATGTGACTGGCTTGGCCCTGTGTAGTGTGCAGTGGGAGCACTGCACAACACTCCATGATCTGTGACAGTGACTGGCTGGCCCTGTGTAGTGTGTGATGGAAGGCACGTACTACACTTCCAGCGGGTAGCCTCCATCTCTCTCCATGACCTGTGACAGTGACTGGCCTGGCCCTGTGTAGCTTGTGGTGGGAGCCTTGCACTACACTCCATGATCTCTGACTGGCCTGGTGTTATATTCTTTATTTTGTATTTTACAGTTTATTTAAGTAATTGAACAGCTTGTTTATTTAATTGATTTTATTTATTAATTATCTGTGATAGTACCATTCTGTCGTGTTGCCTGGCAGGGTAGAATGTTATCGTTCAAAACAACACAATGGTTCAGCACCCCACACAGTGTGCACATTTGATGTCCTGAAAATTAAAAATTGGAAAAAAAGGGGATTTGACTACAGCTACACATAATAAGGCCGTTAATGCCATTTACAGCTGAAATTTTGAAAACGCATAATATAAAAAGTTCTGAGAGAAAAACCTTGAAAAATACGTAGGAATACCTTTCGCCCTGAAGAAGTCCTACGGACGAAACGCGTTGGCTACGTTTTTTTACTTGAAGATTGTCAATAAAAGCAAGAAAATAACTTTAAGTCCTACTGAAGTATTTTCTTTCGTACTATTGTATTGAATGTTATTGTCAAATGCACACTGTGTGGGGTGCTGAACCATTGTGTTGTTTTGAATTATGTTGGAAGTCTAGGGGTATATGACTTCAGGTTAATAGCACCCACAACAAATCTACTGGACCACAATAGATTGGATAAAGTGCAGCTTTTTTGGCCCGATACCCCTGTTCTAGTGTTTTGCATAGAATGTTATCGTTCTAAAGCTCCAGAGTGGACGGTTATTCTCTGGAGACTGAAGGCGGGAGACGCTCTGCTAGGTTGATGGTGCTGCACATATTTTCATCAATAAATCAACTTAATCTCCAGCTAACCCTGTGTAGTGTGTGGTGGGAGCCTGGCACTACACTCCATGATATGTGACAGTGACTGGCCATAGAGACAGGAATTACATATATGTGTCATATGACTGGGCATATGGCACATTCCTGTCCATTCCCCTGCCCTGGCACTATTTTGGCAGCTTAGCGCCAACAAAGGCACCCTTGAGCCATAGTGGAAGGGTGTCTCCGTTGTATGCAAGATTGTTTTTATGTAGAATGAGACACATTCCCGCACACTAACAATCCTGGGAGGCTTTTTCCTTTTTCCATGTGCGCTGCAGAATGCTATACACACAGAAAGAGGAAACAACGAGGAGAACATTGATATTTCACCACATTGCGCCTCTCCTGGGGAGGTGCAAGGTTTTTGTGTATCATTGTAGATTTCTTTGAATAACTTTTAAAACAATCTTTATGCTTACGAATCTGGAGTGATCCTTCCAAAAATATTTGCCCTGAGATTAAATGAAGACTGCAGTCTTTGTATTGACCCCCTCTGGCTGGATGTAGTATACATGTGCACCAGCCTCAGTCAGTAGGGCCGTACGCCCAGGATTACAAGGTCTTGCACATTGAGGGATGCATCAAAATCTATGCGTGTTGCATGAAAACACCCATTGCAATGTCCATGGAATGCCTCCCGTGCGCAGACTAAGGTAACGCAGCAGTTGATTTAGTGGCTTGCGCCACAAACATTGATGCAACGGCTGCGCAAGGACCTTGTACATGTGGCCCTTGGTTTTCTTAATGGAGCTTTTTGTGTATCATTGTAGATTTATTTGTATACCTTTTAAAACAATCTTCATGCTTATGGATGTGGAGGGATACTTCCAAAAATATTTACCCTAAGATTAAAGGACGACTGCAGTCTTTGAATTGACCCCCTCGGGGCAATTGAAGTATACATGTACACCAGCCTCACAGTCGGTAGCGTTGAGCTGCTGGCTGCTGTAGCACCCTTTCTCAGTCTGCCCACTGGCAGTGCAGTGCTTGGCTCCCATCACACACTACAGAGGGCCTGGCCAATCACTGTCAAAGATCATGGGGCCTCATTTATGAGGCCTTGCGTGAGTATTGCGCTTCCGATGCGTCACTTTTTGTGACGCATCGGCGGCGTAAAACATGCCTCCTGATGCGCACTATTTACAAAGTGACGCATCTAAGCAGATGCGTCACTTTGTAAACCCCTGCGCTACATTATACCTGCGTCAGGTATAATGTATGCAGAGGGGGCGTTCACACGCAAAAAGCCTCGTAATAGGGACGCAGTGAAATCTATGAGATTTCACTGCGTCACTTTTAGGATGCTGTTGCGTCAAAATCTTGCCTGACGCAAGCCCTTTCACATGGGGCTTGCCCCATGTGAAAGGAAGCATTGCTGGAGTTGCGTCACTTTTGTGACACACCCCAGCAATGCGTCACTTTTGCGCCTACAGATACGTCAGAAATACTGACGTATCTGTAACTCCTGGCGCCATGATGCGTCATACTGTAAATATGACGCATCATTGGTGGTGCAAGGAGGGCACAGTGAAAAGTGACGCATCACTGTTTTCACGCAGCGATGCGTCACTTTTCATAAATGAGGCTCATGGAGTGTAGTGCGTGGCTTAACTTAAATGTATAGTTTCACGTTACATATTTTAACTATTTAAATATTTAGTTTATATAGCTTTGGCAATCTTCAGACTACATGTGCTCTCTTTTAAGTACGTAGCACCCATCCTATTAATTACTGACAGCCTACCTTGCTGCTCAGTTATCTATATGATTGGGAGAATGGATGCTCATACTGCTACACACACTCACTTACTCATTCACAGAGTTACCTAAACACCCTCTCACTCACCCATACACCTACTTACACAGACATTAAGTAAGGTAGCATACTCTATTGACTAACTACAGTCTGCTTCAGGGGACAGTCATATGGTGTAGAAGATTAGCATAAAACATGACAAGGGCTTTGCATGTTAGACTTGAATTTGTTAGATGTTTCACTTATGTATGTATAACTGTGTGAGTTCCTATCAGGAGATGATATTCCATGAACATGTGCGTTTGTTTGTAAAAGGTTGTCTATCTTTGTGATATCTAGGGTCCTCTAAATGTGTCTGAAAAAATATTGGGTTATTTAAGTGTTTAGGAAACTGCATTCATTACCACAAAAAACATATCAGTTGTGCCTGCATGTGTGAGTGTATCGTTGCGTGCTTCTCTAACTACCTCACTAGGTGTTTCAGTGTTTGTCTGCTTTTCTACTGAGCTGTCCCAGATTTAAGTCTGGGTGAAGGCTGGACGTCTGATTGGGCACAGGTTTCTATAAATCCATATAGCTCACTGAAACATAAAAGTGAATATTTTCATTTTTAAGTGACAATGTGATTGGCCAAATGTCTCTGTAAGGGCCTGCATAGATTGCGTCCTGGGTGTATTATTTCAAAAAGACAGCCAGCATTTTCTTTTGGATGGCACCCGTCAAATATCCCAATCTCATAGTTCTGTTATACACACTTCTGGTGTTCTGACTGCCCACAAGACTTAATCTTTGACTTATGTTATCACAATATTAGGAGGGCAATCCAATTCCCTTGTTCAAATTGAACTTTCCAATTTGAATTCCATGTATCTGTAATAACTCTTTTTTGTTTTCAATTACTTACCATATCTTGTTTTTCAGTTAATTTCTAGACATTGGTGTCCTTTTCCATAACATTCTTTTTATTGAATATCAAATTCCATCTCACTTAAAACAGACCTAGCCAGCGCATTTCATCCCTTAGTGGGACTTCATCAGGGCAATTTAATTTTTCCTCCTTCTCAAAATTCTTGTCCATTCATGTCTGGCCTCCTTTCAAGCAGCCTTTCGGCGTGTGTTACCTAGTCCTATCCGATCAATAAGGGATGAAAACCTGTTGTGTCTGTTTTAAGTGTGATGGAATTGTATACTTAATAAAAAGAACTTACTAGGTGTACTAGTGAATATTGGGTTATTTAAGTGTGTGAGAAACTACTTTCATCACCACAAAATACATATCAGTTGTACCTCTCTGTGTGACTGAATCTTTGCATGCTCGTCTAACTACCTCACTAGGTATTTCAGTGTCTCTCTGCTTTTCCACTTAGATATCTCCGATTTAAGTCTGGGAGTTGGTTGGATGTATAAATGGGCAGATAGGTGAGTTCATATAGCTCACTGAAAGATCAAGGTGCATCTTTTACTTTTTAAGCAAATAGATCCCTGCACTATGGCCTAGCTACAACCTACCTCACTGTTCAATTATATAGGTCTTAAGAAAAATGGATCCCTGGTGTAGCAGTTCAAAGTGATATGGCATCCCTATCAATAAACCTCCATGCACAGATCAATGACCTAGGCACATTGCCTGGGGTGGGGCTTAAAATCCTAATGAAGAATTCCTTTGCAGAACTGATCTCGCTTTCCCTCACACTGTCTTTGTGTACTCTAATATATGCCAAAGACAGAAATGGAAGTGATCAAATAAATTCTGTGCACAGATTAATACAGTCAGGAGACATGTTAATAAAACTATTTCTGCTTTCTTCATGGACTTTAATGTGGGCTCTATCTATAAAAACAATCTGTGTTTTGACATGCATGACATATATAGAAGTGATGGAGTTCAGTTCACAGACAAAGGTGGAATGGTGTTTCTAAGCAACCTGAAACTCCGAATACAGTCTTATCTGTCTTATACACACTCTCAACACAAAGGTTCTTGTCAGAGCCCTCCAAGAGGCCCAATTTTTGTTCAATTTCTTGTCAAAAAGTTTATTATTAAACCTTTGAAATCTGCGACGACGTTGTGATGATCACAATCCCATCACAGAATCGCAGAACAAAAGCAGACATTCAACGACCACCACCACATTAAAAAATGTTATCTTATTAAATGAATTCTAACTATTACAATAAACACATTGCTTACCACATCACTGCTTTTAAAACATATTTGCAGACATATTTTTCTAGTACCTTTTTTAAGAAACTGTTTAAACCCTACTTCCCGTTTTTGCAATTACACCGAGAGTCAGGATGACTCCGGTATCCACGCCTTTTTTAGGGGGTGCAAAACAACATATATGCACACATTTCACAAGTATTATACACGAGGGATTAATTCCTGCACTGTTTAAAGTAATATTTTTTGGGGTAATTTATATAAGAATAACCATTTAAACTGAGTTTGAGTAAGTATATGGCTCTCTGACTGTATCTGTGAGTGGGATGTACGACATTACAACGCATGCTTTTACATCGCATGCTTTTACAACGCGAGTTTTACAACGCATACCATTACAACGCATAGTGCTTTGGGGCACTGGTGTCAGAAGGCATGTCGTGGCTGCAGTTGGTAGTTCTAGAAGGGTTAGGCACTCTCGATTCCTGATCAAACCTAGAACTGTCAACGTATGGCAGTATCTGTAATATTAACGGTCCTTCCTAAGATGGCCGCCAAAGTCGCCAGGTAGCTGTCAGTAGTTGCTTGGCTAGGCGGTTTAGTTTATGTGGGGCGCGCGAGCCGGGCGAGCTGCGCACTTCAATTTTGAAAGTTTCCTGAGGAGAAGTCTGTGACCGTTCCTCCGCGTTTGTGTTCATAGCGGGAGGAAACGGAATTAGTATTTCAGAGTAGTTTTCAGTCGGAAGATAAAATAAGCCTCTTTTATCTCGTAGTTCCAGTGTGAAACGTCAGAGTGAGTTTCTGGTCCGTTTGGTGAAGAACGGAATTTCCTAGACAAACATTTCCTACATTGTCAGGGTTAGCAGTCAGGAAGCAGATCCTGAAATTCAGTCTGTTTGGGATTGCGCTTGCTTCCTTGAAGACTCTTTCATCCAGGCATTATAATCTTCGACTAGAAGGCTGTTTGTGGATTTTCAAGGCAGCAAGCAGTTTACTTAAGCCAGTTCGAAGACCTTCGTCAGCGCAAGCTGTTTGGAGACATTGGAGACAACTCAGTAACCTCGGAGATCTGAAGACTTCAGACTTTATGAAGTAAAGGTACTGTGTGCTGTGCTGAACCTCCCTTCATTGCGCTTACCCTTATTTTTTCCTTCCCTTCTCTCCTTCCTTGATTCCTTTTTGCGCGCTACGGATGTTCAAAGACTTGCGCAGCTTGTACATATGTCCAGCGGAATAGAAAGACAATAAAGGTACAGACAAAAGAAAGTCGATACTGGAGATTCAACAGGTAGGATAGTTCTGAGTGGAGCATTCCAAGAATCCTTCTGCTGAATAGGAAAATGTCATTAATGTAGTTTATTTCTCTTTTAGATAGAATCTTCAAAACTCCATACTTACCTAATATAGAAGAGAGACGAAAACTCTGCAGTGAGCTGGTAGGATGAAAGCTATATAGAGTATAGAATGTTAAATGATTCTGAGTGTAGTGTTCTCAAAACCCCCATCCCTCTTTTGTGTGCATTAGACACCCCACTTAAGATGTCTGGAGAAGCAGTAGAAGATTCCAGAGTCTGACCGGGGTGCCAGCAACAGAGTGTCTCTTCTTTCTCACTCCACTTCCCCTTTCCCCCCCTTGCTGGTCAAGTAGATAAATTCGCTGCGACACCCGTGAGTGGGAGTTTGGGATTAGCAGCTGTTCAGCCTCTGGAGCCTTTGACAGATTGAAGTGCCCAAGAAGTTTGCTTCGCCTGGGCAGAATGGCTGAGGGATTTGATTTGAAGGCCTTGGGAGAGATGTTGGGGGGAATCCAGCAAGAGATAAGAGCAGTCCGCGAGGAAAATAAGATTTTGAAACAAGAAATATGGGCGTCCCGACAGGAGACTCAAGTATTAGCTCAGAAGGTGGATGCGTTGGCCATGGGGAATCCTGCGGGTGGGTCTTCTTCCACACAGGTTTCCGCTCATAGTACGGACCCAAAAACAGTGGCTCAGGTTATCCATTCAGTCTCTCCTCTTATTCCTTTAGCGGCCCCAGAAAGGTTTCAGGGGGATCCCCAAAAGGCTCAGTTATTTTTTGACCCAATGTTCTTTACATTTCATGTGCCGCCCAAATTTATTTCCTGATGCAAAATCAAAGGTAGCTTTTGTTCTTTCATATCTGGGCGGAGATGCGGCAAATTGGGCTATGCCTTTAGTATCCCGTGACGACCCCTTTCTTTATGATTTTGTTCAGTTTGAGAGGGAGTTTTTGAGGATTTTTGACAGGAGACGGGTTTCTCAGGCCACCGACAATGAACTGTTGGGGTTGCGTCAAGGAACTAAGGATTTGCTGACATACCTAACGCAGTTTAATAAGCTGATTATAGAAACCAATTGGCCGGAAGTGAAACAAGCTGCTTTGTTCTACAGAGGATTGCGTGATGAGCTCAAACACATTCTGTCGCAGATCCCCAATCGACCTAACAAATTATCTGCTCTAGTGGATCTTGTTTTAGAATTAGATTTTAGAAATTCCGAGAGGAAAGGAGAAAAGAGGAAGGATTGGAGAATGAATTTTCCTCGTCTGGATAGAATGAAGATTGACAGTGGAAAAGGTAGTAATGAAGCAGAGCCAATGCAGATTGGAGCTGTCCGTGGCCCTCTGAGTAAAGAAGAAAAAGAGCAAAGACGGCAGAAGAAATTATGCCTTTATTGTGGAAGTCCAGGTCATTTTGTAAGAGAATGTACCAAGCGTCCCAAGACTCCCATGAAGGGAAAACAACTCCAGCCACCAGTAGATGGAGTTGCTCTGGTGGTCGAGGAAGCTAAGACGGCTCCTGAAGTTCATTTGATCATAAATACTTTGCAGACGATGTCACCACACGTTATTCTTCACATGACTTCCGAGAATATGAGTTTCCTAGTGTGGCAATTATGATGGACTCTGGTGCAACAGGCAATTTTTGTGACCTAAAGTATGCTAAAAGGATGGGTATTCGGGCAATTCAAAAAGAGAAAAGTGAACCAGTACGAGCGGTGGATGGTACCAACGTGTCGTCTGGTCCTATTACAAGTCACACTGAATGTCTGGAGTTAATTCAAGCTGATGGGCATCGAGAAATCCTCCAGTTCAACCGCATAGATGCCCCGCAGTTTCGATTCATTTTAGGTCTGCCATGGTTGTCCCAGCATAATCCGACTATCGATTGGGAAAATCGGACGGTGAGGATGCAGTCTTCCTTTTGTCAGGAACATTGCTATCAGGATTCAAAAAGGATAGAGGTTACCTCGCTAGCCAATCTGTTATCGTTTGGAGGGCAGTCCATTGGAGTTATTAATTCTGTCGATATCCCAGAGGAGTATCAAGAGTTTCAAGACGTCTTCAATGAGGTGGAAGCTGAACACTTGCCACCACATCGTCCATATGACTGTACCACAGAACTAGAACCAGGAGCAGTTCTTCCTTGCAGTAGAATCTATACGTTAACAGAAGCGGAAAATCAACACTTGAAGGAGTATTTAGATCGCTACCTTGCAAACGGATTTATTAGACCTTCACAGTCTCCTGTGTCCTCTCCTTTGTTTTTCATTCCAAAGAAGGAAGAAGGAAAATTAAGGACGTATATTGATTACCGCGCCTTAAATCAGGTAACCATTAAGAATCGTTACCCTTTACCTTTGATTTCGGTTCTCCTAGACCAGGTAAAGGAGGCACAGATCTTTACGAAACTGGATTTACGAGGAGCTTATCATCTGGTTCGTATGAAGGAGGGACACGAGTGGAAGACAGCGTTTCGTACAAAATTTGGTTTATTCGAATATAGGGTAATGCCCTTTGGCCTTTGCAACGCTCCAGCAGTGTTCCAACATTTTATCAACGATGTGATGGGAGATCTCCTTGATGAAATTGCCATCATTTATCTGGATGACATATTGGTATTTTCTAAAGATCCCAAAGATCATCCCGAACATGTCCGAAGAGTTTTGGAACGTTTACAACAATATCGCCTGTATGTTAAGTTGGAAAAGTGTGTCTTCAATACTACACGAGTGGAGTTCTTGGGATTCATCTTGTCTCCCTCAGGTGTGGTCATGGATCCTAAGAAAGTGCGTGCTGTGGAAGATTGGCCATCACCTCAGGATGTGAAAGAAATTCAGAGATTTCTGGGTTTTGCTAACTTTTATCGACGTTTCATTCAAGGATTCTCTCAGCTCATCGTGCCCATTACTCGTCTACTTAAGAAAGGAGTGAGATTTGAATGGACTTTTGATGCTGAGCAAGCTTTTCGTCTGTTAAAGAAAAGGTTCACGTCGGCTCCTATCCTCCTTCATGCTGACCCTTCTGAACCTTTTTATGTGGAAGGGGACGCTTTGGATCAGGCGATTGGAGGAGTACTTTCTCAAAGGCATCGGAGCACTGGGCAACTTCATCCGGTGGCCTACCGCTCACGGAAGTTAAGTTCTGCAGAGTTGAATTATACGATTGCCGAGAAAGAATTATTGGCGGTGAAGGATTCCTTTGAGGACTGGAGACACTATTTGCTAGGGGCTAAACACACTGTTACTGTGTATTCGGATCATAAGAATTTGCAATTCCTCAAATCCGCCAAGACTTTGACGCCTCGACAGTTGCGGTGGTCACTTTATTTTGCTGACTTCAATTTTGTGATCACCTACCGTCTAGGCCCCAAGAACGGAAAAGCGGATGCTTTGTCACGCATTGACACGCAAGAAAGTGAACATCTTGTGGAAGCTCAGCCTATTATTCCCGCCTCCAAAATAATTTGTACCATTGCCATAGAAAATTTTCAAGAGGAAGTTGGGAAGAGCTTGTCCGTCGAAGAAATTCAGGATTGGGCAGCTCAGGATAGTGATCAGAGAGTTCATCAGCAGTTGCCGTATCACAAAGAAGCCTTGTATCTACCGACTACAGCTTTACAAGTGAAGGCTCTTCAGAAATGTCACAACCATCCGTTGGCTGGTCACCAAGGAATCGCTAAGACTTTGGATTTGGTGCAGCGGTACTTCTGGTGGCCTGGGTTATCCTCTCATGTCAAAAGTTATGTCTTATCCTGTGAGTTATGTGCTCGAAGTAAACCTAGCAGACAGGCACCTTCCGGGCTGTTGCAGCCTTTGCCCACTCCCACTCATCCCTGGCACACTATTTCAATGGACTTTATTGTGGAACTTCCTAAGAGTAAGGGTTATGATACTATTTTGGTTGTGGTGGATACCTTTTCTAAGAGGAGTCACTTCATTCCTTTGAAAGATTCTCCTTCTGCCCCAGAGTTAGCCAGAGTGTTTGGTAAACATATTGTCAAGATTCATGGAATTCCACAAGTGGTAGTCTCCGATAGGGGTCCTCAATTTGTGTCTCATTTTTGGAAGGCCTTTTTACAGGGGTTGGGAGTGGAGAGAAGATTGACCACTAGCTATCATCCTGAAGCAGATGGGCAGACAGAGCGCATAAATCAGGAACTGGAGCAATATTTGCGCTTGTTTCTGGTTGAAGCGGGAGGTGATTGGGCGGACATGCTGTGGATGGCTGAATTCGCTAACAATAATGCAAGGAGTGCTTCTACTGGGTACTCTCCATTTTATTTGAATTGTGGTCGTCATCCTAATCCATTTTTGATAAATGCTGATTCTGAGGTTCCTGCAGTGGGGACATTAATGAGAGACATGGATTCTTTACACAAATCTGCTGAGACCAATCTGATCAGAGCTAAACAGTCTCACAAGAAAGGTGCAGATAAACATAGAAAATTAGCTCCCCCATACAGAGCAGGAGATCAGGTTTAGTTATCTTCAAAAAATCTACATTTGAAAGGTAACAGGAAGTTTCAACCAAGATTTGTAGGTCCTTATGTAATTGAAGAGGTATTGGGCCCAGTCACTGTCAGATTAAAATTACCGGCCAAGTTAGGAATTCACCCGGTGTTTCATGTCTCTCTTCTAAAACCAGTTGCTCCTAAGTTACGATTGTCTAAGCCACCTGATCCTATACTTGTTGCTGGTCATCGGGAGCATGTGGTGAAGGATATTTTGGACTCCAAGTTCCGAAGAGGGAAATTACACTATCTGGTGGACTGGAAGGGGTATGGTCCTGCAGACAGATCCTGGGAGCCAGCAGATAATATTCATGCCCCATCCCTGATTAAAAGATTTCATGCACAGAAACCATCCAAGCCAGGACCGATGAATCGGTCGTTGAGAGGGGGTACTGTCAGGAGGCATGTCGTGGCTGCAGTTGGTAGTTCTAGAAGGGTTAGGCACTCTCGATTCCTGATCAAACCTAGAACTGTCAACTTATGGCAGTATCTGTAATATTAAGGGTCCTTCCTAAGATGGCCGCCAAAGTCACCAGGTAGCTGTCAGTAGTTGCTTGGCTAGGCGGTTTAGTCTATGTGGGGCGCGCGAGCCGGGCGAGCTGCGCACTTCAATTTTGAAAGTTTCCTGAGGAGAAGTCTGTGACCGTTCCTCCGCGTTTGTGTTCATAGCGGGAGGAAACGGAATTAGTATTTCAGAGTAGTTTTCAGTCGGAAGATAAAAGAAGCCTCTTTTATCTCGTAGTTCCAGTGTGAAACGTCAGAGTGAGTTCCTGGTCCGTTTGGTGAAGAACGGAATTTCCTAGACAAACATTTCCTACATTGTCAGAGTTAGCAGTCAGGAAGCAGATCCTGAAATTCAGTCTGTTTGGGATTGCGCTTGCTTCCTTGAAGGCTCTTTCATCCAGGCATTATAATCTTCGACTAGAAGGCTGTTTGTGGATTTTCGAGGCAGCAAGCAGTTTACTTAAGCCAGTTCGAAGACCTTCGTCAGCGCAAGCTGTTTGGAGACATTGGAGACAACTCAGTAACCTCGGAGATCTGAAGACTTCAGACTTTACAAAGTAAAGGTACTGTGTGCTCTGCTGAACCTCCCTTCATTGCACTTACCCTTATTTTTTCCTTCCCTTCTCTCCTTCCTTGATTCCTTTTTGCGCGCTATGGATGTTCAAAGACTTGCGCAGATTGTACATATGTCCAGCGGAATAGAAAGACAATAAAGGTACAGACAAAAGAAAGTCGATACTGGAGATTCAACAGGTAGGATAGTTCTGAGTGGAGCATTCCAAGAATCCTTCTGCTGAATAGGAAAATTTCATTAATGTAGTTTGTTTCTCTTTTAGATAGAATCTTCAAATCTCCATACTTACTTAATATAGAAGAGAGACGAAAACTCTGCAGTGAGCTGGTAGGATGAAAGCTATATAGAGTATAGAATGTTAAATGATTCTGAGTGTAGTGTTCTCAAAACCCCCATCCCTCTTTTGTGTGCATTAGACACCCCACTTAAGATGTCTGGAGAAGCAGTAGAAGATTCCAGAGTCTAACCGGGATGCCAGCAACAGAGTGTCTCTTCTTTCTCACTCCACTTCCCCTTTCCCCCCCTTGCTGGCCAGTAGATAAATTCGCTGCGACACCAGTGAGTGGGAATTTGGGATTAGCAGCTGTTCAGCCTCTGCGAAGCATCTGGAGCCTTTGACAGCTGGATAGTGAATTATTTAATATACTATTCCAACTCCAGTCCCCGTGGATAGTAGGGAAGGTGTTGGATAGTAAATTAAATATATTCCCTATCCTAGAGCGCCCCCAGCGCAATGCGTTGTAATGGTTTGCGTTGTAAAAGCTGCGATGTAAAAGCATTGCGTGGTAAAAATTGCGTTGTAAGTGATGTTTCCCCTGTGAGTGGATATATGAGTGTCTAAGTGGGTTTCTCAATGGGTGAGTGAGTGGGTGCACGAGTGTCTGAGTAGATCTGTGAGTTAGTGCATGACTGTCTGAGTGGGTCTATGACTGGCAGCTTGAGTGTCTTAGTGGGTCTGTCAGTGAGTTTATGAATGTCTGAATGAGTCTGTGATTGGGTGTACCAGTGTCTCAATGGGTCTGTGAGCAAGAGCATAAGTCTCGGAGTGGATGAGTGAATGGTTGCAGCATGCATGACTATCAAAGTGGGTCTATGCCTGGGAGGGTGAGTGTTTAGGTGGGTCAGTGAGTGGATGCATGAACCTTGAATGGGTGAGTGAGTGGGTGCAGTATGTCTGAGTAGGTTTGTGAGTAGGTGTGTGAGCTTCCTAATATATGAGTGAGTGACTGAGTCCGTAAGTCTCGGAGAGGGCCTGTAACTGACTGAGTGTGAAAGTGGCTATATGGGTGTGTGAGTGGGTATATGAGTCTCGGAGGGGATCTGTAAGTGGGTGTATGAGTGTCTCAGTGGGTCTGTGAGTACATACGTAAGTGGGCCTGTACGTGTGTGTGTGATTCTCTGAGTGGATCTGTATACAGATGAGTGACTCTCCGAGTGAGTCTGTGAGTGGGTGATTAAGTATCTGAGTGGATCTGTGAGCGAGTGCATGACTGCCCAGGTGGGTCTGAGATTGGATGTAAAAGTCTCTAAGTGGGTATGGCAGTGTGGGCATGATTCTATGAGTGGGTCTCTAAGTAGGTGCATAAGTCTCGGAGTGTCTCTGTACATGGGTGTGTGACTCTCTGAGTGAGTCTGTAAAGGGGGTGCATGAATCTGTAAGCAGGTGTATGAGTGTTTGAGTGGGCCTGTGAGTGGGTGCATGAGTGCCCAAGTAGCTCTGTGAGTGGGTGTAATAGTCTTTCAGTAGGTATTAGACTGTACAAATGAGTCCATGACTGAGTCTCTAAGTAGGTGCATGTGTCTCTGAGTGGGTCTGTACATGGGTGAATTACTCTATGAGTGAGTCTGTAAGTAGGTGCATAAGTATCTGAATGGGTATGTGAGTGAGTGCATGAGTATCTGAGTTGGTATGTGACTAGATGCATAGGTGTGTGAGTGGGTATATGAATGGGTGCATAAGTGTCTGATTTAATGTGTGAGTGCATACATGAGTCTGCAACAGTGAAAGGCAAGTGTGAACAAATATGTAAATACATTTATTTTATATATTTTCAATAATGTTCTCAATGACTTTGCAATATTCGTGATGTCCCCGTGATGGTACATAGAGGGGTGTGCTGGCGGTCACGGCATTGCAAATATTGCACCAGATTAAAAAATTCTATTATCATAACTAGTGTCAATAACACACTCATTAATCAAATGTGGGGTCGGAGTATCTCCACTTTTACCCCTAATATTAGTTTTCACACACGTTTTCAGCCCTGGGAACCGTTTCCAAATGATAAAATAGCAGCCGCAATTTTCTGTTCAGGTTGCATTCAGCCAATCACAGCATTCCTGATGGCCTGCCTATCGGCGATTAATCGCGAAACCACCACAAAATATCTATGGCCAGATACATATCTACAATTTTTGGCTTACATTTCTCAAAAACTACTGGAGTGATTTGCACCAAATCACAAAAAGCACATATACCTTTCTGCCAAATTTGGTGTAATTCAGTCCAGTGTTTCTGGCTGTATGGTTAACAATGCATTCCTAGGGGAATTAACATTATACATGGACCTTTTTATTGTGCCCCTATTACTTGGTCCCCACATCATGGATCGTCCCCAAACTTTCCATGACACACAGAACCTGCTGTGACATCTTCTTAGAAAAAATGTAAGAAGATTGGTCAAATGACACCAAAGTGATAGACACGTCAAAAAATGCTTTTCCTATGGAAACTAGGTCCTAACTATAAATACCTACTGGCGTCCGCCAGTAGGTAATGCTTTACCTACTGGCAGCCGCCAGTTGGTAGTTATAGTTAGGAATTAGTTTCCATAGAAAGAATGTTTTTTTATTTACCAGTAACTTTGGCGTCATTTGGTGAATCCTCTCAAAATTTTCAAAACTAATACGCCAGTCACTTCAGCTGCTGTCTGGAACGTCTGGAAAGTTTCAGGGTGGACCGAGTCACAAGCAAAAACATAAAAATAAAGAAAAGGGGCAGGTTAGGAATACCTTGTCCCCTGAGGCCTGTACACGGGTTCCCACAGGGACTACCAGGGCCAAAAAAAGCATTTTATTTTTAAGTATCAGTGAGAATCGCAAAAGTATCTTCAAATCTGGCCAAACATCAATAAAAAAAATAAAAAATCATGTGCTCCCATGCTTTGTTTAACTAAACCCCCAGGTAGGCTAGGTCCTGGTGGAAATTACAAATAATAATGCATGGGCCTGCGTGGGCCCCCGCAGCCCTGGGGACTGCCAACTCCCTAGGGTTAAACACCCAAAAAATGCAGGGGGCATGTGCCCCTCCACAGCCCCAGAGATTGCCACCTACCCAGGGCAATATTAAATTAAAATGCATGGGGGTCTCCAGCCCCGCATGCAGCCCCGGGGACCACCACCTCCCTGGGGCTAATATACTGGAATGAAAGAGGCCATATGGCCACCCTGCAGCCCTGGGGACTGTCACCTCCTCGGAGCTATAATTAAGATAAAGCATCGGGGGCTCAAGCACCCCCGCAACCCCGAGGGCCACCACCTCCCCAGGGCACAAATAAAGTTATGACGGTGGTCCGTTGTGGACCCCTGGCCCTGGGGACCAACACCCCCCCCCCGAGCCATACAGACGATGGGCCCCCTCCAGAAGCCATCCATGGACCTGGGGACCGCCACCCCAGTGCTGGCCCAGCAAAGTCCCAGGATGCCATGAAGTGGAGCCGAATTGCTTTTGGACAGAGGTAGCTGCATGTTTGCAGCTCCCTCTCTCCAAAAGCAGTGCCGGCAGAGCTTTGAGGCAGGGCTTTGAGGCAACCCAATGGTCCCAAGAAGAGACCATGCCCCAGAGGATGAGGTCCCCAGGGCAATATTGCCCCAGGGATGGGGGCCACGCTGGCACCCTCCATTTAAAAGAAAATAATAATTAAAGGCCTGGCCCGGGGACCCGAGGACCGCAATCAGCCTCAGGATGGGTGCTGTTTTGCCCCCTCCCAATTATTTTTTTTTTTAAATGGGCATGCCCCAGGTAATAGGGTCTACCACTCTGCAAACTTGCCTCTCAGCATGATACTAGTTGGGGGATAGAGAACCCTTGGCTTCAGAGGGACCTTGGTGGCCTAGATGCCCTCCCCGTATCTCCTGTAAGTGCTGCACAGCAGAATTTCTGAGACTTGGTCGGAAGTCCAGCCCCCTTTCTCCACCACTCTGCAAACATGACTGATAGTTAAAAAACCTTAAAAATTCACAAAAAAAACAAAGGTTACACAGATGTTATAGTTAGCAATAATAAGTCACTATGTCTGTGGGAGGCTAAAGCCCCACGGCATTAGTTTTACATTTAGCCCCGGGGAGGTGGCATTCCCTGGGGCTGTGAGGGACTTTGTGGGACCCCCGCATTAATACATTTACCCTGAGGGGCTGCGGGGGAGGCCTTACGGGCCTCCCCTGCACTCATTTTTCACAAAGCCCCAGGGAGGTGGCAGGCCCTAGGGTGTGGAGGTGTCACATAGGCACCCCTCACAATATTAGAAAAAACTGCAACTGGGTTTTGGCAAACCCATTGACTTCATTAAAGAGACATGCCGGAGACCGTTGATCTTTTTCTTTCAATTCTGCTGTGGATCCATGGGTCCACCTGTGAATTTGCTGCAAAAATGTTTTTACTCCCGCCGTATTCTCTGTGGGACCCCTACCATATCTTAGGTGTCAGCGTACTCCTACTCTGCCCCATTTTCATTATATTTCAGGGGCCTCATTTCTGAGAAATAACGCACCGCTGTGTGAAAGCAGCGATGTGTGACATCTCAGTGCGCACTCCTTGCGGCATACCTGATGCCTCATATTTGATGTTGTTATATCCCTGGGGCATCTTGGAATTAAATGATGGGGTAACTGTTACTCAACTCAGTACTACTCATTTTATCATAATTTTATCAAACTCATAATGGTGAAAGGCTGAGTGGACTCGCTGGGATTTGAACCAGTGCCCGTGACATACAACGGTACGTGGAATGGATGCTTTGTTCCACTGAGCTGCCACACAAAGCAGACATCATCTAACCTTCCTCCTAGCAAATTTTAACATTATACTAGGCCTCACGAGTCTTGCGCAAGTAGAGGCTTCCCTGGGCCTCATTTATGAGAAATGACACATCACTGCGTGAAAGCAGCAATGCGTCACTTCTCAGTGCGCACTCCTTGCGACATTCCTGATGCGTCATATTTAATGTATGACGCATCATGTCGCAAGGAGTTACAGATACGTCAGTATTTCTGACGTATCTGTAAACGCAAAAGTGACGCTTGCTGGAGTGTGTCACAAAAGTGACGCAACTCCAGCAATGCGTCCTTTCACAAGGGGAAAGCCCTATGTGAAAGGGCTTGCGTCAGTCTTACGCCTGCTGTGAGGAAGGCGCAAGATTTTGACGCAACAGATTCCTAAAAGTGACGCAGTGAAATCTCATAGATTTCACTGCGTCACTATTACGAGGCTTTTTGCGGTGGAACGCCCCCTCTGCATACATTATACCTGACGCAGGTATAATGTAGCGCAGGGGTTTACAAAGTGACGCATCTGCTTAGATGCGTTACTTTGTAAAAAGTGCGCAACAGGAGGCATGTTTTACTCCGCCAATGCGTCACAAAAAGTGACGCTTCGGAAGCGCAAAACTGACGCAAGGCCTCATAAATGAGGCCCAGGTTTTTTTGTGGGATTTGGTTTCAAGCCAAGTCCTAAAATGGCTGCCAGTACTTCTTGGTTGAAGTGTTGGCAGCCAATCAACTCTTAGTGGAATCCACAAGCCTACTGCCAGGATTCGCATCCTCGGATATCTATATTTTTTAAACTTTGATATCTTTAAAACTACTGAACAGACTTACACCAAATTAGAAAAAGCACACTTTCTGGACTAACATCAAGCTTTTTGCCAAATTTGGTGTAATTCCGTTCGGTTCGGGCTGAAGTCATGCTCAATAAATGACATAACATGGGGAAAAGCCATTTGGGACCCTGTTTAGTGTCAGTTGCCACTTGAAGGATCACCCCGAAACTATCAACACAGCAGCTGAACCAAAAAGGGGACGTTCTTTGAATATTTTGTGAAGATTCATTAAGCGATGCCAAAAAAACTTTTAGAAACTTTAGTTATATACATATATATATTGTCTGCCATTGCCAGTAGATAGGTAGGACCTAGGGCCAGATGGATGACCCATCAATTTGTGAGTTGCAAATTGCGTCCCATTTGTGACTCACAATTTGCTACTAGTGATTTGTGTCGTATAACAGTGTCTCAAAAAATGTTAGCGATTCCTAATGAGGTCGCAAATTGCATGCCTCATGAATATTAATGAGTCTGTCACAATTTGCGACCCCATTAGGAATTTCTAGCACTCCCAGGGATGGTGGCCTGCTGGGGTCAGCAGATCACAATGTCTGTGACTGATTTTAAATGAAGCAGTTTTTTTTTTAAAGCAGCCTGTTTTCCTTAAAAGAAAATGGGATGCATTTAAAAAAGAAAAGTGAAACTTCTCAGTTTAATTTTTTTTAGGGCTGGCCTGCTCTTGAAAGTATTTTCTCACATACTCACAAAGGCGAAGGTGGTACCCAGGGGACACTTTCTCGTTTGCGAGTGGTTTACCACCTACTCGAAGTAGGTGGTAAACTGCGAGTGTTTTAGGGGAAGATTTACAAGCCCCTTGCGCCTCTTTTGTGCCGCCGTTGCATCAATTTTGTGACACAGCGGCGGCGCAAAAGATGCACCATGGTGCGGGGTATTTACAACGTAACGCATCTGGGAGGTGCGTCACGTTGTAAAGGCCTGTGCCAGAAGGAGGCGTTTCTGCGCTGGGGGGGCGTTCCAGCGCAGGAACGCTTCCTAAAAGTGGATGAGTGAAATCTACAAGATTTCACTCAGTCACTTTGGGGCCCATGCTGCGTCAAAACCCTGCACCTTGAAGCAGGCTTAAGGATTGATGCAGCATTGGGGAGATAGGGCACCCCAGAGCATTGCTGGAGCTGCGACACGCTTGCGATGCAGCTCCAGCAATGCGCCACTTTTACGGCACAGATGTTTGACACATCTGTGCCGTTTTTGCTCCATGGTGTAAATGCGGCGCATCGAGGGTGGCGAAGCTGCGGCGCACAATAACTGGCGCATCCATGCTGATATGCAGGGAGGCGCCACTTATAGTAAATCTGCCCCTCGGTCTCTCAAGTTGCTAAGGGAACCTCATTGACACTTTGAGCTTGCTGTGAGCTTACTTTGATTCTCCTGCTGAGCTGCCTCCAGGGACGTTGCTGCGCCTCGGTGGCTGGCTTGTTCTGAAAATAAAATCAGTAGTGGTACAAGTCCTTAGTCTTGTCCCCTTGTCTATTTCTCTGGTGCACCTGTGGTAGTCCTGTTCTTCAGTGTGACAGGATTGACTCACTCCTTTCTGTCCTCTCATTTTCATTCCCTCTTCGTGATGTGGCATCATGCCACTCTCTCGTCTTCTTGCTTGCTTTGTGGTGTGGCATCATGCCACTCTCTCGTCTTCTTGCTTGCTTCGTGATGTGGCATCATGCCACTCTCTCGTCTTCTTGCTTGCTTTGTGGTGTGGCATCATGCCACTCTCTCGTCTTCTTGCTTGCTTCGTGATGTGGCATCATGCCACACTCTCGTCTTCCTGCTTGCTTTGTGGTGTGGCATCATGCCACACTCTCGTCTTCCTGCTTGCTTTGTGGTGTGGCATCATGCCACTCTCTCGTCTTCTTGCTTGCTTCGTGATGTGGCATCATGCCACTCTCTCGTCTTCTTGCTTGCTTCGTGATGTGGCATCATGCCACTCTCTCGTCTTCTTGCTTGCTTCGTGATGTGGCATCATGCCACACTCTCTTCTTCTTGCTTGCTTCGTGATGTGGCATCATGCCACTCTCTCGTCTTCTTGCTTGCTTCGTGATGTGGCATCATGCCACTCTCTCGTCTTCTTGCTTGCTTCGTGATGTGGCATCATGCCACTCTCTCGTCTTCTTGCTTGCTTCGTGATGTGGCATCATGCCACTCTCTCGTCTTCTTGCTTGCTTCGTGATGTGGCATCATGCCACTCTCTCGTCTTCTTGCTTGCTTTGTGGTGTGGCATCATGCCACACTCTCTTCTTCTTGCTTGCTTCGTGATGTGGCATCATGCCACTCTCTCGTCTTCTTGCTTGCTTCGTGATGTGGCATCATGCCACTCTCTCGTCTTCTTGCTTGCTTTGTGGTGTGGCATCATGCCACACTCTCTTCTTCTTGCTTGCTTCGTGATGTGGCATCATGCCACTCTCTCGTCTTCTTGCTTGCTTTGTGGTGTGGCATCATGCCACTCTCTCGTCTTCTTGCTTGCTTCGTGATGTGGCATCATGCCACACTCTCGTCTTCTTGCTTGCTTTGTGGTGTGGCATCATGCCACACTCTCGTCTTCTTGCTTGCTTCGTGATGTGGCATCATGCCACACTCTCGTCTTCTTGCTTGCTTCGTGATGTGGCATCATGCCACACTCTCGTCTTCTTGCTTGCTTTGTGATGTGGCTTCTGGCCACATTTTGCGCTGGTGGCAGCTTGCCACTGGGGAACGGGCAACTCTTCTCACGCCTGTATTGAGTGGGTGAGTGTCTCAGTCCTATGGCAGTGGGGGGAGGACACTCCCTGAGCAGTCTCTGGCCTACTGTGGGGTAGTGGAAGTGTAGCTCGGTGCTGATGCTGTCTTTCCTTCATGCAGGCCATGCTAGGCCTTTCCTCCTTTCTTGTCTGGTGATGCTGGACATGTATGTGATGGAGCAGATGGCAGGCAGCTCCTTACATATCATGTGGTGAAAAACAGTGCCAGACTTCCTTCTCATTGCAAACACAACAGTGATGGACAGAATGTGGATCAATGTCACACATTCACCCCAGTCCAAAGATCTGGGCCCAAATCCATCGTTTTTCCACTCCACACCACCCTGGGTTAGACAATGGCGATATGCAAATCAGCGCTGACCCTGTGCCCCATGGGAACAGTCCAGTCCGAACTACAAAAGTCATGTCCTTCCCAGAACGGAAACAAGCATCCGAGGACCGGCCCGGTTTCGAGGTAACACCTCTCATCAGCCCGGCTAGCTTGCCTCCAGTGGTGTGGAGTGCCTGGGACTCACGTCTGAGCATCCCCAGTACACTTAGAGCGGTAATTGCAAACACAACAGTGATGGACAGAATGTGGATCAATGTCACACATTCACCCCAGTCCAAAGATCTGGGCCCAAATCCATCGTTTTTCCACTCCACACCACCCTGGGTTAGACAATGGCGATATGCAAATCAGCGCTGACCCTGTGCCCCATGGGAACAGTCCAGTCCGAACTACAAAAGCCATGTCCTTCCCAGAACGGAAACAAGCATCCGAGGACCGGCCCGGTTTCGAGGTAACACCTCTCATCAGCCCGGCTAGCTTGCCTCCAGTGGTGTGGAGTGCCTGGGACTCACGTCTGAGCATCCCCAGTACACTTAGAGCGGTAATTGCAAACACAACAGTGATGGACAGAATGTGGATCAATGTCACACATTCACCCCAGTCCAAAGATCTGGGCCCAAATCCATCGTTTTTCCACTCCACACCACCCTGGGTTAGACAATGGCGATATGCAAATCAGCGCTGACCCTGTGCCCCATGGGAACAGTCCAGTCCGAACTACAAAAGCCATGTCCTTCCCAGAACGGAAACAAGCATCCGAGGACCGGCCCGGTTTCGAGGTAACACCTCTCATCAGCCCGGCTAGCTTGCCTCCAGTGGTGTGGAGTGCCTGGGACTCACGTCTGAGCATCCCCAGTACACTTAGAGCGGTAATTGCAAACACAACAGTGATGGACAGAATGTGGATCAATGTCACACATTCACCCCAGTCTAAAGATCTGGGCCCAAATCCATCGTTTTTCCACTCCACACCACCCTGGGTTAGACAATGGCGATATGCAAATCAGCGCTGACCCTGTGCCCCATGGGAACAGTCCAGTCCAAACTACAAAAGCCATGTCCTTCCCAGAACGGAAACAAGCATCCGAGGACCGGCCCGGTTTCGAGGTAACACCTCTCATCAGCCCGGCTAGCTTGCCTCCAGTGGTGTGGAGTGCCTGGGACTCACGTCTGAGCATCCCCAGTACACTTAGAGCGGTAATTGCAAACACAACAGTGATGGACAGAATGTGGATCAATGTCACACATTCACCCCAGTCCAAAGATCTGGGCCCAAATTCATCGTTTTTCCACTCCACACCACCCTGGGTTAGACAATGGCGATATGCAAATCAGCGCTGACCCTGTGCCCCATGGGAACAGTCCAGTCCGAACTACAAAAGCCATGTCCTTCCCAGAACGGAAACAAGCATCCGAGGACCGGCCCGGTTTCGAGGTAACACCTCTCATCTTCCTTCCTTCTCATGGCATTCTTGCAGGCATCTAGTAAGCAATCAGGCAATCAGGCAATATTTCTGTAGCTGGCATTGTCTCTTTACGCAAGACGTCAACTTGCTCCCTGTACACCTGCATCTTCTTTTCTCGTGGACCTCTTGCAGATCTTGTCCCTTCCTCAGGGATCTTCGTGGCACTCCGCTAACTGAATGAGGGTCACCTTTCTTCTGTATTCTCTTCCGCACTTGAGGGCATAGTGCTTGTGCCTGTAGGGTACACCATCGCTGCACTTGGCCCTGCCTAAGTGCAGGCATGCATGGCAGGTCAGTCCTTTCATGTGACATAGTCAATGATAGACCAATGGTGGCCATTCCGTGCGGGGGGTGGCTGGCTGACGCGTCCTCTTTCATGCAGCATTGCTTCTTCCTCTCAGAGGGCTCTCTTTTCAGGGGTCCTACCTGTGCTGTCCAATTTCCAGGTGCTGCTCTGTGCGTAACTCAGATCTCATGCTCTCGGTCTCTTACCTTTTGCAGGGTGCATTCTTATTGGCTGTGGCCCCATCAGACACTGGTGAAGCTGGTAGAGAGTTTCTCTCTGTGGCAACCTCCGCTGGCCCCTTGCATGCCCATTCTTCTCTCTTGGGTGGTGGCCGGTCAAAACTAGGGGTGTGTGGTGCTGTCTCCTGGATTGCAGTGGTGTCAGACTGCCCCTGGGAGACATGCGTGCCATGCACATCCTCTTCACGCCTTTCCTAGGCTTGCTGCCTTCCTAACAGGCTGCTTGGCTGGACTTTCATGGCTGAGTGTGGTAAAGGAAGATGCACAGTCCAACTGTGTAGGTTAGATAATCCTTTATTGTAGATCCCTTCTAGGTTAGATGAGTAGGACAAGATAAGAAGTACAGATATAACAACCCCACCAGGAGCCAGCTGTTAGAAGCTCAGCCTGAGTTGACCAACTGCCACAGTCAGGTAGAGAGAGGCACTGTGAGCCAGAGAGACACCCAGGCATTCTATGATGTCACAGATATCATAGTACAGTCTATCTAGTGGAGGACAGTGGAGAAGTCATTTACTACACATCCTCTCTCCTTAGGGAATGACACAGAATAAAGGAAAAGATAGGCAAGATACCTCAAATATAACATTTGCAGGAAAGTACAAAAATTAGATAAACAAAATCTAATAATGTACGATGTGAGGTATCATTCGTATGAACATAACTACGATACGGTGCTAAACATTAAATGAGCAAAAATACAATAACATGCCACATCCCCCTCCCTTAGTGAAACAGCATGGTTTGGATGAAACAAGCTCAACCTGAGTTGACCAACTGCCACAGTCAGGTAGAGAGAGGCACTGTGAGCCAGAGAGACACCCAGGCATTCTATGATGTCACAGATATCATAGTACAGTCTATCTAGTGGAGGACAGTGGAGAAGTCATTTACTACACTGAGCTGCTTTTGGCTTCATATGGCTCTCTCTTTGCAGGGTTTCACAGTCTCTCCCCTCCAAACAAAGGCAGCCATTAGGGGCGTGTGGCACTCTCCTGGCCAGTCTCTTGCTGTGGTGTAGGAGACAAGTAGCAGCTCACGACATTCAGGGACAGGTGCCTGCTCAACAGGTTCAATTCATTCCTGCAGGCTCTTCGTGGGATGGCACAGCGGGGCCTCTCTAATTTTCTCACAGAGCTGCTCTGCTAGATAAGGTCACAGGGCACATTTGCACAGATCCTCTCCCATCGAGATCTGCATACGAGTTTCTTGCTCATTTTAGTTCAGTTCAAGGGTCTACTGCTAGGTGGCGCTCCAGCCAATTTCCTTATTTTGCAGGCAGGCCACGGCTATCACTTGCTGTCCCAATGATGGTCATCTCGGCGAGATTCGAGTCGCGCCTGTGATTCAATTCAGGCTGTGGCAGCTTCCCTGATGCTGCCGGCCTTTCAGCTTACGTTGGTGCTGATTTTGCTCACGTACAGGTGAGGATTTACCTTCAGAGGCACTTAAACGCCACCAGGGCTACCTTACTTTGAAGTTACTGGCAACAAATAAGAGAGTGGCTGTATGGGTGAGTGAGTGGGTGAAGAAGTGTTGGAATGGGTGAGTGTGAGGGTACATGAGTAGCTATATGGGTGCTTGAATGAATGTCTAAGTGGGTGTATGGGTGAGTGGCTGTGTAAGTGGCTGTATGGGTAAGTGAAGGTATGTGTGAATACCTACATGGTTGAGTAAGTGAGTGTGAGAGGCTCTATGGAAGACTATGTGGTTGTCTCAGTGACTGCTTAGGTGACTGAGGACCTGTGTTAGTATGAGTAAGTGTGTGGTTATGTGAGTATCTTTATGGGTTAGTGACTTGTTTTGTGAGTGCCTGTATGAGTGAGTGAGTGGGTATGTGTGTGGCTCTATGGTTCAGTGAATGGGTGTATGAGTATTTGTATGGGTTTGTGAATATGTATGTGAGTGATTGTATGGGTGTGTGTATGAGATGTTGCATGGGATGTGAGTGAGTGTGTGAAGGGTTCTGTGGATGATATAATCAGTGTTGTGATTTGAGATGTCATGAGTGATGTCATCAGTGATATTATCAGTGATGTCACTGACCAGGTCATGAGTCAGGTAATATGTAAGGTCATACTCAGTGTATTGTTGGGGAATAAGTTATAGTTGGTTTTAATAACTGGGGTGTTTGCAACTGATAAAATGCATTTTTCTATGTACTAGCTCTGTTTTGCGAGTCCGTAACCTATTACAGACTCGCAAAATAGGGTGTGGAAATTGCTAGTTGGAAGGGCATGTAAAGGACGTCCCTTCCGAATAGCAAGTCACACTGGTATGTATGAATACTTTTCGATCAGGAATGCAGTCGCAAAGCATTAACAGATTACCACCAAATTCAAATTAGATGTCGGCCTGTTGCAAATGAGAAGGGGTCCCCAAGAGATCCCTTCTCCTTTGTGAATTGGTGCTTCAACTTTTCAGAGCAGGCAGTAGTCCCACGAACCACTGCCCACTCTAAAAAAATAAAAATTGATGAGGCAGATCCCTTGCAATCCATTTGGAAATCGCAAACAGTGTGTAAGACACTGTTGTACATTAGATTTTGTGACTCGCATATTGCCAGTTAATAAAAATCAAAATTTGTGAGACGCAAAACCTGATAGTGGTACATGTAGCCCTGAGTGAATATAGCAAAGTTGCATGTTATTGTGAAATCACATACCTAGATGGTTTTTAAGAGCTATCTCCATCTATGGCTAGATGTTATATATGCAACATTCTTACTAACATTTATTAGTGAAATGGGGGTGCTACCATTTGTATAGAATCATACATGTCCATACAAATGGGGTGGGTGAGAACACTTTGTTTATAATGCAGCTCTGGCTTGTGGAACTGAGTGGCTGGCCCATTAAACAGCAGAGGGCTGCTTCCTGTGAAGGAAAATAGCAGTTCATATTGCTGCAGTGAACTAGGTATTTGTGACTTGAATGTGTTGACAACCCTCTTTGGCTATTTATATATTATCCTCCAATGGGAGCTCATTGTCATGCATTTAAACTGCATTGGTACAACAGACTTTATCTATCACTATCACTGAGCAAGGCGTTTGCTGAAAAGCCTGCAATGTGCTGCTTATGACCTCACATATTACATCACTCATGGCATGGTCAGCAACATCACTCATGGCATCATTGATGACATCTCAAATGACATCACTGATGACATCATGCATTGATCCTTAGTGTTAAGAGTTACTGAGTGTTAAGCATATAAACTAAGGTAAGTGGCTGTGGGAGTGCCTCTATGGGTGAGTGAATGGGTGTGTAGATGGTTTATAGAAGAGTGAGTGGGGATGTGAGAGACTGTATACATGAGGGAGTAGCTGTGTGAGTTTTTGTATGGGTGAGCAAGTGGGAATGTCAGTGGCTGTATATGGTGAATGAGATGGTGCATGAGTAGATGAATGGGTGACTAAACAGGTACATACATATCTCTATGGATCAATAACAGGGTACATGAGTGACTGTATTGGGGCATGAATGGGTAAAATAGCTATATGGGTGAGTGTGTGGGTATGCGAGTGGCTGTATGGGAGAGTAAGTGAGTATTTGGGAGACTGTATGGGTGACTAAATGAGTGTGAGAAATATTGTATGAAAGATTGCTAGAAATGGGATCTCCGGTTGAATGAGGCTTGCGCCAAAGCCAGGCAGAGACCACCACTCTAGTTAGGGCAAGGGAGTTACACTCCAAAGATAACCCCTGCTCACCCTCTAGGTATCTTGGCACGTGCAATCAGGCTTATCCCGGAGGCCATGTGTAAAGCATTTGCACACGCACACAAAAGCAACAACATCCCAGGCACACCACAAAAGGAACTCCAAACAATGTTATATCAAAAATTGCCTTTGTATTCTCAAAACACATCAGATGGTAATCACACAATATACATTGTGCCAACTGGCACGGGCAATATTTACAAGGGATTATTTACACATGACAGGGCCATGTGGGCCACTGTCAGAATCAGCACTTGGTAAATAAATAGTAAAAGAATATGAATGAACTTAGAACACAGTCAGTAATCACTGGCAGACACTATACTCAGCGTCAACCTGTAATATAAATCATAACAGGCACAGTATCCCCCAAGTCTAAATACATTAGACCCTAACCTCCTAAGTATAAATTACACTAGGGGCGTAAATCACACAGGGAAGTATAATCTACCTAACACAAATCAAAATAGGTAAAACATCCTTATAGTCATAAACCATTTTTTAGAGGTATCAAAAACATACTATACACAATAAATTTCCTAGCACCCAAAATCATATTAGCACATAAATCACATTAGGGCTTGGTGCACTATCAATGTAACCATCCCTCTTGTCCAACTGGTCATCTCAGAAAGGGGGCTCAAACGCCCATTGTCCATAAAGTCAGGGAGCGCTGCCTAGGCAGCGAGAGTAAGGTTTGCACCATCTGCGCAAACCTTAAAGTTGCAGCTGCCCACTAATTGCTGGGCTGCTGAGAACCATAACCTGGGGCCTAAACGATGCAGCTGGCACTAAGTGCTGTGCAGCTGGTGAAGGCCTGGCACCTCTGTGCCACCTCTGGGATTCTCTCACGAATTGCGCCTAGACAGTGCAGCTGGGATCAAATTAAATGAGGCATGGCACCTCTGTGCCGCTAGTGTCCCTCTCAGGGACTCTCTTCATAACCGCCAAAACATAGGCACCACTGTGCCCCACCACGGGGGAAACCGTGGCCCCTCTGGACCATCCAGGAAATCATTGTGCCCATCATTGGAAAAAACAAAACATGCCCCCTGTCGTTGGGGCAGCCCTCTCGCCAGCGGGGCCGCCCAGGCGCCGACAATGTGACTCGGGGTGGCCTCAGGCACGGGGACCAGCTCGGGCCCTTCCGGGGCTCTAGAAATAAGTAGGCTTACGTTGGAGCGGCCCACTGCACAAACGGGCCGCTCTGACTCTGGGCCCCATAGGCACTACAATACACAAAAGCTGTGGCCCCCCACAGAGCTTTACTCACCGGCTCTATGGCGGGACTCCTCCAGGCTCTGGAGCAGGACCGGCACTCTGCTTATCCCCACTCCATTGGGGAGGCTTCGTCAGGCATCCTGCTGCACTCTGCAGCTTCCCCATAGGCGGGGAGGGCTCCTGCCCGTCTTCCTCCACTTGTTCCGGGCATTGCCCAGGAGTCCCACCGCTGCACTCTGCTGTGCACAAGAAGGCGGGGTAGGCTCCCCATGGATTTGGGCCCATCGTTTTGTGCACCGGGGCTCCCACCAGCTCACGGGAGCCCTGCACCAGCACCTCTTCATTCTGGGCAGCTTCCCAGGCGGTGGCGGTGGCGGTGTGCGCGGGACTTCCCTCACAAAACCCGAAGCCCCGCCCGCCGCCAGGCACAGTGTTGCCTGACTTCCGCCCTGTCCCTGACGCGGGCCGCCGTGGTGATTTAAATAGCGGCAAACTGCGTGGTGGGCACCCATATTTTAAATAAAATAAAAACAGCGGCCATGCGGGGTGGGCACCCGTAATTTACATATAAATAAGCGGGGTGGGCACCCGCATTTATGACCACCGAAAAAAACATCAATGAGGGGTAGGCTCCCTCCTAATTGTCATGCAGCCCTGGGGCAGTGAAGCTCCAGCGCCCCAGAGAATTTGCGCAGAGCGCTCCAAGGCGCAGAGAGAGACCCAGGAGCATTTCAAAAACAAAGGCAGCACTCACAAGGTGCTGGGGCAGCCCCAAAGTCCCAGGGCTACAAGCAGTCCAGAAAAAAGGTTCCAGGGCATAGCTGGGCCCAAGGAGGCGGCCTCCTGGCAAGTCCTCCTGGGCCCCCAGCAGCAGCACGCCCTGCAGGAGCAGCAACCACAAGCAGAACAAATTCATGGGGACACAGCCCCTGTATTTATATGACATATTCCTTTGTTAACAAGGGACAGGCAATGGGAGAACCAGCTACAACTGGTTCAGGGGAGCTCCTGAGCACTTTGTTTTGCTCAGCCCCTCTCTCCCTTTCACTGGACAGGCTAGGGACATCAGACGCACCACAGGGAGTGGAGCAGCATTGTGGAGGGAAG
Organism: Lissotriton helveticus; assembly: GCF_964261635.1. Taxonomy (NCBI): domain Eukaryota; kingdom Metazoa; phylum Chordata; class Amphibia; order Caudata; family Salamandridae; genus Lissotriton; species Lissotriton helveticus. The sequence goes on along the minus strand of NC_136069.1, from coordinate 1,710,307,084 downwards.
GCACAGCCCTATTCAGGTCCCAGGTGCAACTCCTCCCTCTCATCTACAAGCAGATCTCCCTATTCACCACCGGGCAGACCCATCCTGGCTCCTGGAGCCAGCCACACCATCCAGCACCTGTTGCTCACAAGCCAGATGTAAATGTAAATTGATACTTGTATAGTGCAATACTGACCCGCAAGGGTCTCAAGGCGTTTGTACGAATACCGCTGTTGAACCCATCCTGGCTTTCCCTGTGAGGTGTCCACTCCTGGGCACCCCCAAGGTGGAGGCCAGGCATCCTTAGCATTGTGGGGGCCGTTGTGGAGATTAAGCAAGCTATTGCCCAGAGTTGCAGAGTGGGACTCCATGATTGGAATAGGCACCGAGCCGAGAATTATCAGTTCCGTGGAATTTTGAGCCCAAGACCCGCGGAGGCGGGGAATTGAGCCCTGGTCCCGGGCTAGACCTCTGCATCAGGGTCTGCCGCTCTAACCATTGAGCCACACTTCTCCACTTTCTCCAGACAGGCAAGTCACATCACAATGCACACAGAAATGCCAACTTCTAAAAGTGGAACTTCTCCACTAGCCACACTCAATCTGCGCACACCATTGCGCAGCATTTATTCTCACGAGTTCGCACATACCAAACTCGCCCCTGCACTCCCCACATATCAGGAACTTCTATGGACACACATATCCCCATGCACTCCTATGGGAGAGAAGGCCACTCTCACCACACATACACAGAGAGCGCATGCACTTTACACTGGGCCACAGTGAAAAAGTGTGCAGAGGCCTAAAATCACCAACACCAGTTTACAGAAACAGGCTAGGAGAACGCAAAAAGTTTCGGGGTGAACCTGGCTAAAGGGCCAAGTCCAAAAGAGAGTATATACTTGTCTCAGTGACTGTATAGGCGAGTGAGTACATATGTTAGTATATCTATGAGTGAGTGAGTGGATTTGTGAGTAATTGTATGTATGAGTGAGTGGATGTCTGAGTGTTTGCGTGGGTGAGTGAGTAGGCATATGAGTATTTGTATGGGTGACTGATTCGCTATCAGAATGGCTGTAAGAGTATATGAGTGAGTGTCTGTATGAGTGGATTTGAAATTGGCTGTATTTGTCAGTGAGTAGGTGCATGAGTGGCTGTATATAAGAGTTAGTGGCTGGATGGGTGAATTGATATGTCAGTTGCTCTCTGGATTAGTGAGTGTCACTGTTTCCATGGGTCTGTGAATGGAAATGTCAGTAGTTGTGTGTTAGAGAGTATATGCAATATTGAATGGGAGTGCAACTGGGTGTGTGACTGCTTCTGTGGATGATGTTATCAGTGATGTTCTCAGTGTAGTCATTTGAGATGTCATCAGCGATACCATTTCAGATGTCTTCAGTGAGGTCATGAGTTATGTCACTGACCATGCCATGAGTGATATAATGCGTGAGGTCACAGCAGTGCATTGTGCTGATGTAAGTTATAGTTAGCCTAGCTAACTATAACTTCTGAATTTCTCTGGTTTTGTACAAGAGAAATGTGAGCCTAACTTAACAACCATGTAACATGGGTTTTTCAGTGAATTTGTTCTTTTAAAAAAAAATCAATTTCCGCACTATATCATCCCTGTAACCTTAGTTTTTTCCAGTGAATTTCTAAGGGTTTTCTAATTCTATGTCCTAACTATAATGTTCCTGTAACCTTCAGTTTTCTTCAGTGAATTTCTAAGGTTTTTTAATATTATTTACTCACTATACCATCTCTGGGGCCTTTGTTTTTTTCAGTGAATTTCTTAGTTTTTTTTCATTTAGTTCTATTTCCTAACTAGTGGAGAAAGGGGACGGGCCTCCCACAAACTTTGCAACAATGATGGGTGGGATTTACTGGAGGTAACAGGAGGGGTTCTTGGCCCCCAAGGATCCTCAACATCCACTGTGACTTCATCTCCCGACAATTTGTGCACCAGGAAGTGTGTTTGCCAAGTGGTAGAGAAAGGGGTTGGGGACTGCCACAATCTCTCAGCAATTCCACTGTGTAGGACTTACTGGAGGTACCAGGAGGGGTTCTTGGTCACAAAGGACACTCAGCATCAGGCCCCAACCAGCAGTGCTCCAGAAGGTGCACTTGAAGAGTAGCAGAGAAAAGGGATGAAGCCTCGAATGAGCTTGCATTAATCTCACTATGTGGGACTTACTGGAGGTAACAAGATGTGTTGCTGGCCCCCCAGGAACTGCAGCAGCCAAGGGGACTTCATCCCCCAACCAGTTGTATGCTTGGAGACTCCTTTGCAGAGTGGTTGAGAAATGGAGCTGGACCTACGCCAACGCTATTAGGTGAGAGGTCCACATGGCCCCCTCAACATGCTGATTTGAGCCCTGGCCCTTTTTTAAAATATAGTTTTATTACTGGGGGGACTGCACAGCCCCCTTTCCCAGGCTGATTTTAGCCCTCGGATCCCATCCTACGTGGCTTGGGTATTACATTATGGGGAGGGGGCTGCATTCTCCCCTCCCTGGGCAGACTTCGGCCCCAGGGACCCCATCCCCCAGGGCCTGGCTTTCTTATTGTGACCTCTGTTAGGTACCGCAAGGGGAGCCTCAAGACCCTCACGGTCCATACTGTGGGAGCTAGCATTGTTCTGACAGACAGGGGTCTGCTGAAATGAAGCTCCCTGTATGTCAGAGCAAATGTGTTCATCTGTTTCCCAAAACACATATTTGCGTGCAAGTAAACAGATGGAAACCATTCATTCTGCAAGCCGGACCTTTTTTCACAGCTCTGGCTTGCAGAAAGCAAACTTATGTTTGCTTTTGCTTGGAAGGAGCTGTCAACTCTCACCAAGCAAAATAAAAAAGCTACCTCCTAAGGCTGGACATCATAAAAAATAGGCCAAAGGAGGTGGTGGCCCCTGGGGCCAGGGAACCCATGACGGACCCCCTAAATTAAAGGATTTCAGCCCAGTGTAGTCGATGGTCTCAGGGACGTGAGTGGGCTGAGATGGGCCCACCTGCATACTTTATAGGCAGCGTCCCAGAAAAGTGGCTGTCCCAAGGGCTGAGGGGGAGCATGCACTCCACTACAACAATTGCATTTAATTAAGGCCCCAGAAAGGTGGGGTTCCACGGGATGCAGGTGGGTCAAATGCGCACATCCGCATATGTTATATGCAGTGCACTGGAGAGTTGTTGGTCCTCAGGCATGGGCAGGCAGAGTGGACCCACCCCATACATTACAAGCAGTGCCCCGGGGAGGTGGAGATCTCCGGGGTGTGGGGTCATGCATTGCCCCCACATTCATTTTTTCCGTGGTTCCTCTGGAACCCCAGGACTAACTTTAAGGGGATTAGAGTATTGCTACCCTGCCTCCTTTTCTATTTTTTATGTTTTTTGTAGGCCTAGGCTGAAGCGAGTCTGAAGATGGCTGCCAACACTGGACGAAGGGGTGGCGGCGACCCCCTTCATTATTTTGTTATATTTGTCCTGGGAAAGTGACGATCCCCAGGGCTGTGGAGGCCCCCCGCGGATGTAGTAGGGGTCCACGTGGCCCCCTGCACTCTGTAAACAAAATCCAGATGGAGGTGGCAGTCCCAGAGGCTGCAAGTGGTCAGTACAACCCCCCACATTTATTTGTATTAATGCCCTGGGGAGGTGGCAGTCCCTGGGGCTACTATAAGTTATAGGAGTAGTCCCTTTGTGCCCCCTTCTTTTCCGGCCCCGGCGCTCCCAGGTCCTGGCCGACTCAGGGGGCCAATAAACTAAAAGCACAGGAAACTGTGTTTAAAAAATATACCTACAGGCAGTTTCCAGTAGGTATTTATAGTTAGGACCTACTTTCCATAGGAAAAGCTTTTTTAACTTGCCTTTAAATTTGGCATAGTTCAAACAACCTTCATGAAATGTTCCCAAAAAGAGTTAAAGTAGGTTCTGTGTGTCATGGAAAGTTTGGGGTGATCTATGCAGTGTTGGCCAGGATATAGGGGCATGAAAAAGAGTGCGTTTGTAATCTTAATTTCCTAGGAAGGCATTGTTGAACCTACAGCTTGAAGTGTCTACAGAAGTTGCTAGAAAGGTAGATGTTGTTACGCAGATTGTGCATTTTGTTATTTAGTGTAAAGCCGTTTAGCAGCTTTTCAAACATGTTAGAAGAAAAAGAAAGAGATATCTCTGTTTGCGAAGCCTTCGCTTAAAAGAGACGAGCTTGTGCAGGGAAATGCACCACTCTGATTGGCTGCCAACACCACAACCAGGAAGTATCGGCAGCCTTCTTTGGACTTGGCTTTACTGAACCGCCCCCAAAAATAGTGAAAATTAACCCCTTCCATGCTGGTGATGGAACCACTCCGTCACCAGTCACAGGTTGGCTGTGCTAATGACGGAGTGGTTCCGTCACGGCCCCGCCATCGCACCTGCGCTGTATCAATTTTGCGCCTGCGTGGCACGTTCTATTGAGCGGGCGGGCCATTACGGAACCACTCTGTCATTTGCACAGCTCACCCATGGCTGGTGACGGAGTTGTTCTGTCACCAGCAGGGAGGCGCTGCACGGCCCACCCTCCCCTCCAGCGCCGCTGCAGAATTACCGCCACAGCCAAGGGGTTAAGATTAGGGGCAAAGTAGGAATACCCTGACCCCAACGCCATGGTCTTGAGGTTCCCCTGGGAACCTGCAATGGCATAAAAGCATTAAAAAAAAATATATTGTTGCAAAATTGTGATATTCGCAAATTTGCCGCAACATATTTTTTTAAAAGGCAAGTGCTGGGTCCTGCGCTTTCTTTGAAATAACTCCTGGGTGGCCCAGGTCCCGGGGGTATATAATAAATATAGGAGGGGAACAAGGAGCCCTTTCCTTGGATTATTCAAAGCCCCAGGGACTGCCAACTCGGGGCTAAAATAAATATCAAAGTGTGGGGAGGCTTTGGTCCCCTCACACATCCCCGGAGTCCCCCACCTTCTCGGAGTATACATACAATAATTAAGGGGGTCAGTTGTAGACCACCAGCTGCAGTGACCACCGCCCCAGGGGTAAATTTGAATAAAGAAGTGGGGCCATGTGGCCCCCCTCCAGGAGCCCTACATGACCCTGGAGACTGCCACCCCACAGGGCTGGCTCCAGCAAAGTCCCAGGGTGCCCACCCCCAGGACATTGCAGTTTGCTGTGGAATTGTGGGTACACTACTCCTGCCATGCCATAGCAAACTCTGATCTGCTTTGTGATGCAGGAGCATTAAAAACACTCTCGCTCCACAAATCTATCCTTTATCAACCAACCTGCAAATGTGACTCTCGGCACACTGCTGGTAGGGGGATGAGATCCCCTTTCCCCCTGAGGCCTCAGGACTAAAGTGAACTTCTTCACTGAAGCCGTACTACACCAGGAGACAGTTTTCAGAGTGGTGGAGATAGGGGACATCACCTCTGACCATCTCTCAGCATTGCAGCTGTATAGGTTCTACTGGAAGTACCAGGAGGGGTAGTTGGAAGCCAAGGACACTCAAGAACCAATGGGAATTCATCCCCCAACTAGTAGTGTGCCAGGCGGTGCACTTGCTGAGTGTTGGAGAAAGGGGATGCTAGAATTGGGGGTCTCTGGTTGGTGCAAGCTTTCACTTGTGACAAGCAGAGACCCTCTCCTCTAAGTCAGGGCGGAGGATGACCCCTTAGAATTACCCTTACTCACCCTCTAGGTGCGTGGCGTGAGCAGCCAAGGCTATTCTCCAGGTGTTTCTGAGTTAAGCATTTGTAATAACACACACAGTAAATATACCAATCCCCCCACAAATGGACACCAGGCTGTAGATATATAAAAATACGTTCTCTTTATGTAAAAATATATATATGCAGGTAAGACTTATCACAAGACCAATAATAACGTTTTAGTTGGGCAACAAGATTGTAAATAGGCAAGCGTTTCTTCTTAGTTACAGTTCAAAAATGTTCTTCTTAGTCTCTTTGACTCCTAAAACTGTTCTTAGCTCCTTGATACTGATAGAGCGCGCAGGTTACCCGACTAACAAACACACACTTAGGCCCATAAAAATTCAATTTATTTATATTCATTCAATCGGGTAACCTACACTCTTCTACCAGCAACCCTGTTCCTTTCAAGTTATTTCCAGTGTACCTGACTTACCAATCCTCGTCACAGGTACCTAAGATCACAATGGATCAGGGAGCTAGCTGTGAAAAAACAAGTAGGCAACACATACAAAATAACTTTAATAAACGTTTCACTTTTATAATAATCACCGACTCAGGATTCTTTTAAAAGCTTTATCTAATCATCATCATCATCTGTCATGAGCATACAATTCACACAAATTAAACTATCAATAACTAGAATTAGGAATAGAGTATAACTATGAATAAAACAGAGAATACCAATCATTTAGAAATTAGAATATAAAGGGAAGGAAAAAATAAGGAACATGCTAAATCAGAGCAGACTTTCGCAATTCACTAGCAGTTGAAAGGTAATAAATGCATGCAATTTGTTTATCCAGAGTTAGCTTAAATCACTATAGGGAAGGTAAGATTTGGCACATACTATCAAATTCAGCCTATTCCCTAAGGGGAGGTAAGAAAAGGAACATATACTATATGGAAACAATTCATCAATTTACTAAAGGTGGGGAAAAATGGAACACGCTAGTATCAATAGAAACACATGAATGCTGCATTTACCAAAGGACGGGGAAAAGAAGGAACATATGCAATTTAAGCAGCTTTACACAATTAAGAAAGAGAAAGGAAATACACGATAATATATCAACACCCACACAGACTTATATTTACCTAGGATAGAGTGAATACCAACCCTGGCCACGGGTCAGTTGGAAAAGACGGGAAGGAACCCCAAGGACATAGGTGCCAGTAGGCGAGCAGGTACAGTTCATGGACAGTCAGGACAGGATAACCCCAAGATTTTGGATCAGGACCGGGTTCACCAAAGGGTACGACCAACACCTGCAGCTTCGGTTGCAACGCCTGCGCTACTCCCTCTCTGCAAGGCATCTGCCAGTAACCCCGATTGGGTTCTCGAACCTCCCAGCAAAGTGCTTCGCCAGCACTTAAGGTTTCCAAAACCCCGATTGGGTCTGTGGAAAATTCGGACAGAGTACTCCGCAGCTCTCTGTATCAGTCACCTATAGAGTGCGTTGGGTCAGTGACAGGTCAGCTATTCGGACAAGTCGGACAAATTCTATAGCTAAACCTAGGCTAGATATACTGTTTTTCGGGTCAGTGTACCGCCCACCAATGTTGCAAGTGTAAGAATCCCCAAATTTGATTGGACAAGGGGAAAGGTTAAGTCATCACACCACCAAACATTTAGACTCTCTGAGGCTTAATATTCAATTTTCGTACCCACCCCTTAAATTCTAGTTTCCCATGACACAAGATGTACAGTGAACAATAGAGTATACAGCAGTTATTACAAATGTATCGAAATTAGGTAGAGTTCAGCTTCACCGGCTGGGTCTTAGGCCGATTCCCAGGAGCATCTTGGCTGTGGCTGCCAGCTGGCTGAGTTCCACTGCTGCATGGGTTTCTTTCCCCCATCACGTGACAAGTACCATACGGGCTCTTCAAGATGGAGTAGCAAGCGCCTCCCAGGCCCAAAGAATGTGATACATGAAAAGCAAGCGAAAAAAATTTAGAAATACAGAAAAATATTATACTGTATACCATGAATGGCTACACTACATCCCTTACTAATAACTATAGCATTAGGATAAGTGCAGAACAGACAGCTTTGCGAAAGCGGCAATGCAAGCTCGGAGCATATGAGAAACAAAGAGGCCATTTTAGCTGTATTGCGCATGAGCAAACACTTTCCCACCAGAACTGCGAGTACGTCACATCACATGGGTATGACCGACGCATGCGCAGTCTAAATTCCCGCAAAGCAGCGGCCATTTTAGAGGCAAGCATATTAGGATTAATAAACACATAGGCAAGCTTCACTGGGACACCCCGTGTAGTGTAAAATATGCAATATTAATAACACAAACATATTGATTTAGTTCAATTAACATTATTTGAGGTTCATGAATACAAGCAAGTCGCGTAACGTGCGATTCGTTGCTCCATCAATACCTTATTGGGGGTTACTAGCTGCTTCGTAGCGCTACTGTGCGCTTCTCCTGGTGAGAACGGGCGACACCCTACCGCATCTCACGCATCTAGCGTGAGCACGGGTACGACGCGTACCGCTCCTAGCTGATGAAATCAATGGTGCAAGCCGTACCCAGCTGGTGCGGCTCGTACTGCGGGGAGAGAAGGATTTCACAGCACACTGGCGAACTCTACAGCGCGCACAACTCCCAGTTCTCGGTGCACTCCGGCAATACGGGGCGTACTTGTCAAAGCGCAGTGAAGGCGAAAGGTACAGTTCACTGGCAGGCTGCGAGGCGCACAGGTGAGTCTAACTTGATCACTGGGAAATAAGAACGTTGCGGGTCCCGAGCCCGTTGGTGCTTCGACGTACCTTAGGATGTCAGTTCTCTTCTCAGGCCGAGTCGTGCCTGGGTAGTGCGACTCGGTTCTCGGCGATATTTCCCACGAAGGCAGATGCGAGGCACACAGTGGCTCCCGGTCAGAGCGAGGCTGGCGCCCGAGGTGTCCGGGCTTCGGTGGGTCTGTCCTCTGGGTCTTTGGGGGTCCGGCGGAGATTTCAGGCGGGAGCGTGGGGGGCACACCAGCAAGTCTCCGATGGCGAGGTGATTCGGCGATTTCCCTCAGCGAGGGGAGAGCGGCTCGGCGGAGCGGGGCTCTCCCTCGGTGGGGACGGGGAAACTCAGTTGATCACGGCCTCGAGGAGGGGCTGGGGGGCACCAAGGTCACGGCAGCGAGCCTCCAAATTGCAAGGTGACACGGCGATTTTCCCTCAGCGGGGGGAGCGGCTCGGCAGAGCGGGGCTCTCCCTCGGCGGGGACGGGGAAACACAGTTGGTCACGGCCAATTACCGGCAGACGAGCAGAGGGCAGGTTGAGCCAGACGATCCTGTGGCTAAGGTCAGGGGGCAAGCTCAGTCAAGCCCTTGGAGAAAGTTTCTAGGACAAATCAGCAAAGTCTTTTCAGCAAGTCTTTTCCTCTCCTTCCTCAGCAAGACAAGCAGCAGGCGAGTCCTTCCAGCGTCTTCTTCTCCTTCTAGTTGGGCAGAGGTTCTTTGTGGGAAATAGGATTCTGATTTACAAGGAGCAGGGCTACTACTTTTATACAGCATTTTCTTTGTTCTCACAGGCCAGGGGGGCCTCTGCATAACTTCATTCAGTCTCTGAGCACTTTGTTGGGTGTACTCTGGTTTCTTCTTTCAGTGTGAGGGGCAGGCACATCAGACGCTCCACAGAAGGTGTAGCCAGCATTGTGTGGACAGGGGCAGCCAGGAGTACCTTGTTGACAGTACTTCGCCTCTCCTGGGCCAGGTGTCGGGCTGAGTCATCAGTTGCTCCCCAGGGGGCGGAGCCAGCATTGTGGTGGCAGAGCACAGCCCAGAGTCCAGGGGCACTCCCACCTCCCACCAAGGGTGTAATCCTGGTATTCACCACCTGTCATCCCCCAGCCCTGTCACTCACACAACCCAGACAGTCAGATACACATCCACACTCAGGAGTGAGAACCTGTTAACAGGACAGGCCCAGCTATGCTGCAACCAAGAATCTCTGGCAGTCTCTCCAGAAAGCTGCTGCGTGCACGACATGCCTCCAATAGGCTGCCTCTCAGTCAGAAGGGAAAAAACTACCACGCCACACTCAAGAGCCCTCAAGGTGCCCTAAGCTGCACCAGTACAGACCAGCATTGTATACGCAAGAGCACTGCCTGCCACCTCTGCAAAGGACAGGGAGAGCCTGACAAACCCCGCAAGGAGCTGCAAGAAACTTGGAATTATGCACGGACAGCTACCACCAACAAGGGGGAAAGACCAATCAGACTAGAACGTTTTGAGGTTGTTGTCCCCACATCAACAGCACAAGAAAAGACTGGTGCAGAGCACGCACCACACGTTGCTGCCCAACGCCACCGCTGGAGCCGAGATCGCATTATTTGCTCCTCCCGGTGCACAGACACCACTGAAAACTACACCCCAGGCACACCACGTGCCAGAAGAAAGTGTCCCATAAGAAGACGGAGCACACTACGCCAGGTGTGCACACAAGACAGAGCCATTGAACCTGACGCACGAGCAAGCACCCAGGAGATAGAGACATCTCCACAAAGAAGCTTTGCTGAACGCTGGTAGGAGAGCACCCATGTCTCCAATGCCCCGCAGTGGGTCGAAGACCACAGAGTGTCCTCCCTAACACTACTACCAGATGGAGCCGGCAGTGGCCCACGACAGGCAAGAGAGGAGTTGCACAATCCACGTGGCAGACCCCCACAGCAACATGCTCTCCAACGACCAGCGTCACACGACCGGACGTCACGTCGCCCAGCAATCAATGAGCATGCCTGAGCCAAGGCAGAAGCCAGTGCAACGTCCTTGAAGAAAGAAGAGAGTGACAGCCTTGTCACCCTGAAATCTGGATGAACACAGATGAGCTGACAGACCAACAAAGGGAGAAGATATAGGACTCACAGCAAGCCAAGAGCACACCCTGACACACCAGACAGCCACCAAGGCAGAGCGATGTCCCAAGTTACTGCTTCACGGTTGAACCGAACATAAGCCGCAGTAAAAGCAGACCGCGTCTCATCCATATGCTTCCCCAGGTGAATGTCCATCTCCGAGCGTCTGCAGTCTAAAGTCAAGTAGCATCCCTGCTCCTGTCCGCATATTCCATGGGTGAAGATCAGCACTGAGTGCCTGCCCTCACACCGCCTCAAGTTGGAGTCGTCATTTGGCCCTAAAACAGGCAAGAGAGGATCCGTACACTCTACGGGTCAAGCCGCCACAAAGATCAACCTCAACAAGGCAGAGACACCTGTCTGCTAAGTCTCTCTTCACATCCAAACTCTCCCAGCAAGTCACCACCACCTGTCATCCCGAGCCACCACATGGCCGACATCTGCCATCATGCTTGCCCTCAGCACATGCGTCAAACACCACTACCAGAGAGCCAATGGACTGGATCCCTACACCGTTGCCACACCAGCCGACTAAACAAATCAGAAGCTACTTGTGACCCTGGCCTACACCAGAACCGCAGCAGCAAGAGCGAGTCTTTGCCAAGACTCATCCACCCACGAGGACTGTGCGTGCGATTAAGTAACGGCTCCTCTGCAATCCTGCAGCTGCCCCCAGTTGGCACACAAGCAGCTCCAGCGCAGCCCTCCTACAGTCTCGCACCTACCCCGACAATGGGCTTCCCCAGACAGGAGAGGGAGAAGAGACATTGCCCCTCTGATATGTTATTGGTTACAGCCAAGCAGTTCAACAGAGGCATTTGGTCAGGCAACACTTCAGTGATCTCACTTGGGACACCGTCCACATCCATGACGCAACCCACCATACAGAACTGTTAGAACTCACCACAGACCGCCACCGATGTCAGAAAGGTGGGAGCCATGCAAGACCGCAAGACATGTCATCATCAGTGAACTGGCAGTATGCAGCAGACGTCTCCGAGCCAGCGGTCGTGTCCTGAACCCTTCAAGTTAAACTTCGGTTGCCCACCGAGGAGGTCCTGCTGCCAGCAGAGTTACCAGCTCATGTCTGACGGGGTCCCGCCACTTGACTCAGAAGGCTGATGGACCCTGTGGTATTTAGTTAACTGTGTGTTTTTTCCCCACAGGTTGGACTAATGTTTTGTCCTGCAGGACATGTTCTATTGCTCTGCAGGAAGTGGTATTCCCAGCCACTCCCTCGAGGGCTGGACACAGCGCACCCCCACAGCCATCCATCATGGGTGTCACAAGTGACGTGGCCCGGCAATAATAGGGCCCAGGCGCATATGCTCGTGGCCAGTTACTACTGTAAATTCACCTGGTGTCTGTGTCCATTATTTCGGGGATGTGGGCCTGAGGCCCAACGCCACACTGAGGAACCACCATCACTGGGGTTCCTTTTAATGTACAAAACGTTTGGTAGATGGCCGCCGCTGATTCTGGCGGCTGTCCAATAAACCCCCAAAGCTGGAGTTTGTTTCTGAAATACAAAAAAACAACTCACCCTAACATCCTGAGACACTTCTCTGAGGGTCAGCGGGCCAATATTGTTTTTTCCTGTCCCTCACTGCCTAACTTTTCATGACATGATGGACAGGTAAAAAAACAGTCTAACAGAACACATCACTACAGCATCGAAATATCATCTGAAATGCCGTGCAATCTGGTTCTGAGAGCTCCATACGCGCTGAAGGTTATAAAGGAGAGGGGGCATGTGTCCACTCTTAGGGTGCTGCAGAAGCCCTGAAGGCATCATTCAGAAGCGCAGTGTCAACCAAAAGTGCATTACAGTTATTCATTATAATTAGGGCTCCCGATTTTTTGTTTATTTATGTTTTTTGACATTTCCGTCTGTATTTACTCATATTTACTTTTTGCTAATTTTATTTTGGGTTTTCAGGAAAAATGAAGCTAAAAATTAGTATATTTCCATATTTACTTAACCTGGAAATATGCACTTATGCTTAAATGCCAACCAGGTTTCAATGCTGTAAACACCAACAGAAGATAAATAAATAGCTTATGAGAAAATTTGCAAATGTCAGTATCAACCTTGTGCATATCTACTGCCGTTAAAGCCTCTTTACTAAATGCCTTATCTTTTTTTAGCCCCCTTACCTATCAATTCACACAGCTATTGGCCTGGCAGTCATGACAGACAGTATTTAGATCTACTTAAAAAGCAACATAATTTCCGTTTTTATGCACATTAAAAAAAATACAGGGAAGAAAATAAATGGTATCTGTCTATATGTATCTGTAAAATTCAGTAAAAACGGAATACAGTGAGCCTTAATTATAAATAGGGGTGGTGTAGCGTGTGCACGCAAGTGTAGCATATCCACGCTGAATTGCTTACTGATTCCACAAGATTCTCTTGACTTATGCGAGAAGAGCAGTTCTGCATTTAGCACTATTTCTTTGCTTATAAATGAACCCTCATGAACAAAAGAAAGGTAAGGATGCATTCTGCACAAAGGAGTAGTGATATATGAAACAGCACATGATAAGTTAGTCGCTGATCATGCTCACTAATAAGTATGGCGAATTTTGCGAATTTGCAGTACGCAAATTCGTGCGAAAGCGTACTCGTGGTCCGCAAAATCCGCAAACTTTTGCGAAATTGCGTATATTTTTATTTTTGCGTGTTCGCTGGATTTTTTTCAGCACGGATACTGCGAAGTTACCCATGCGGTCGTACATGGGCGCGGCCCTCACTAATTATGCTCTTCTAGTAGGATCTTTTTCTCCTTATCACGTCATTATCGGTAAGTCAGAGCTACAGTGTAATACGGAATCAGCAAAATGAATTCAATTACTCTGGCGTAATTGTAATTCATCTCAGGCCTTGCTATAATGACAAATGTAATAGAGCTGTCCTCCCTAGAATTCAGACACTTCCAATACAACATAATGGAGTAAAGTTGTGCAGATTCCAGAAACTGAGCTAAGTGCAGACATTTGCTTCTAGAGCACAGTACGGACACCACTTCAGCATTGTGCAGACACCTGCCTCTACAGCAGTTTACACACCTCCCCTACAGCACAGTGCAGACACCTGTCTTAACAGCATTTTGGCAGACATGTGCCTCTACAGCACAGTGCAGACACCTGCCTCTACAGCACTGAGCAGACACCTGTCTCTACAGCACAGTGCAGACACCAGCCTCTACAGCACTGAGGAGACACCACTTCAGCATGGTGCAGAGACCTGCCTCTACAGCACTGATACACACCTCCCCTACAGCGCAGTACAGACACCTGTCATCACATCATTGTGCGGAAACTTGCCTCTACAGCGCGTACAGTACTGTTACTATACCCACCTTCAAGGGAATCTCTCTTAGGGATAGGCGGTAAACTCCGCTCCTCCGACGGAGTATGCAGATATTTTCCTACTCCGTGCTCTGCTTGGAGTGTGGGGTTTTAAAAACACTCCACCAACTGCAGCGCGGTAGAGATTTTTCACACACAAGTCTCGCCAATGGTAAGTTGTTGAGTGACAAAATCAAGCGCTAGACTGCCTCTTGGCGAGATTTCTCAATGCGGCTGTTGTGGCTGGTCGCTACCACTCACGTTGAGAAAGCTGCCGCTCACAGTGAGAAAGCTGATGCACAAATACAAAATCTACTCATGCGGCAGAAAGAAGCAGTGCCCTCTGGGGAGCTGCAAGGTGCTATTCGTGTTTTTAGGTCTCGCGTCAGCGAAAGACCTTATGTCGCCCGTTTTCGGGAATGTGGACAGGAGAGGGTGCACGAGCGCAGAGCTGCTCAGTTTTCACCTCGTGAGCGCGCACGGCGCCGTGCCCCTCTCCTGTCCACATTCCCTTGCGCAAACACTCACTCACGCATGCGCACATACACACACACTGCATACACTCACGCATGCGCACATACACACACTGCATACACTCACTCACGCATGCGCACATACACACACTACATACACACACAAACGGCAGCCCCAGGCTTCCTTGTTTAGCCTTTAGTGGCGTTCCCACCATTAATTCTAATGAAACACTTATGAAACAAAAGTTCCCAGAAGTCCGACCGAAATCCAGCTGTACTCCATCTCCCGGCGTGCCTTGCGCTTGCCTCTGACGCGCATGCGCAGTGCGGGGAGTTTCAAAGTCCTCGGAAGCATTTGAGCAGGTACCGAGAATGGAGGTGAGAGGGAGCTTCGAGGGATGGCAGACTTATGGGGCGCGGGACTGAGGTTTGGGGATTCTAGTATTTAAAGCTGATGATGATTGTAGCCATGTCCAAATGTAGCTCCACCTTCAGTGCGTTACCGTTCGTGCTGCGCACCTACTGTTTACCCGCATTCCGAATATCACTTCTCCCGGAGCCCCCTTCACCCTCGCTGTTCAGTCTTTTCTTTCACTGTATCATCTGTGCTTCCTAACCTCTCTCTTGCACCTCTCTCCCACCTGTCGGTGTGTGCTTTCTTCCTTGCTACTCCACTTCTGCAGTTCTTTTTACCTGCTCTTCTCTTTTTCAGACTCTCTTGCCATTGTTTCTCCTAGACCCACCCCAGTTTTCCATTCTCCCTCTCGCCTCTATTTATATGGGGTATTATACATGTGTTGCCACGCTGGTAGGGTGCTGAAGAGCCCAGGGACAGGCAGTGCTTTTTGTCCCTACTCCATACTAGTACACGGAGGGCAGGCTGGTTGGTGACGTTAAGAGATTCACAGAGCTCCAGAACAGGCTTTGCTTGTATTGTAACTGCAGGAAAGTTACCGCAGAGCCTCAGTAATGTCAGCCCCATGCCTGGCATTGACCGTGATGTAGAGTGTTACAGGGTCAGGGCAGGCTTGAATTGGGTTTCCAATTTGGCCCGGGCACCCCCCATAAAAGGGCCACATAATCAAGGATCACTTATCTCACTGGGCTCATTTTTTAGAGAATGTTTGATAAATTATGTATTTAAAGGCTCGTTGAGGCAGGAACATTAGTGAAAACTAGAAGCATTCTATGTTGGCTGGGCGAGCGAGGTGAAATAAAAGAGCCCAAAGACCACAACTCCTGATGTGGCTATGTTTGCCACCTGGCTGTGTTTTTAACCAGCATTACCAGCATTTTAATTTCCTGGCCGGTAGGAAAATTAGGAAAATCACCTAAAGCTGGTATTTTCTCCTCTGATCAATATGTACTTTAAACAGTAAACAAAAGGTGAACACAGTTTGAAATGTGGCCTAAAGCTGCTTTAATGATCCCAGACGGATAATACAACTAAACAGTGGCAGAAAAGCATTGTTACGAAGAAATACAGATGTTTTCATTATTGTTGAAGGAATCCTCTTTCATTATAATTGAGATTCCCAGTTTTTAATGATATTTTACAAATAAAGACCAAAACAGTTTTTTTCTATCTGCATCTATTTTTTAAGATCGAAAAGTGTAGAAAATGTGTGATTCTTTAAAGTGACTCTTCGTGTTGTCTTACATGAAATTCCAGGCCAACAGCTGAATAGATAGATGACACGGTATTAAAAAAAAACAGGCTGAAGTTTCCTTATCAAGTGGCATATGTCAGCATAATGCCAAAATGTACCTGTGGAAGCAGCGTTCTGTTCTATTTGGCTGCTTAATTTGCTACAACACAACAAGCTTCACTTTAAGAGTGCATCTTTGAGTTAAATGTCGATATCTACAATTATTCACAAAGTAAATATGGATAAAT
The DNA here is from genome assembly GCF_964261635.1 of Lissotriton helveticus. Lineage (NCBI taxonomy): Eukaryota > Metazoa > Chordata > Amphibia > Caudata > Salamandridae > Lissotriton > Lissotriton helveticus. The sequence goes on along the minus strand of NC_136069.1, from coordinate 1,710,290,819 downwards.
ACATTCGGAAATATTAAAAAAATGTATATCAAAACTGGAGCACTGATTATTTTCCAGCCTTGGCATACTCTTAAAACTTGAGCAAACAGAAGGTTATTTTATATTGTAGTTTGATATAGCGAGAACTCAGCCGAAGGGCAGCGATTATATGAGCACTAATCATATTACAGAAGATCAAATTCATTTTTATTTTAGGCCTTTGATAATTAAGTCATTTTGCCAGAATCGCAGAATGTTGAGCTGAGGCTGGAACTTGAACCAATTGCCATAGGTTCAGAATCATCAGCTCTAACATTAGAATCTCTCAATTTTCCTCTCTGGGAAAGGTGCCTCATTGTGAGGCCCATACAAACATAGACCCCTTTCTACCAAGGCCTGAAAGACTCTGGTACTGAGGTGCCAGCAACAGGCTGTCAGCGAAGCCGCTTCACTTACTCTTCCCAGCCTATAGCCTCAGGGCGATGGCCTGGCAGGGGAGGGGTGAAGAAAAGCACAGAGCTGCTGCTCCAGCGCTGCTGAGGTGATCATGGCCCTATGGTCACATAACCTGCCCCCAGTCTGGCGCCTCAATTTAACAGCATAGCAGGGGAGTGGGACACTGCTTCTCAGTGTCTGCTCTGGCCCCAAAGGGGCCAGGCTAAGACTGCAGCAGCCAGACCAATACTGGCGTAGCAAAGTTGCTTCAAACCACCCACTCCGAGCCTTCCTGCTCATGATGCTGGCCCCACATTACATTTTCCTGGCAGGGAAGAGACAGTAAGGCTCTGTATGCGGGTGGACAGAGCTGCTGACAAAAACCGGTCCACAGGTGACCCTTAGGCACCGGCCCAATGCCTGACTGCCCGCCTTCCCAATACGATGCTGGTCAGGGACTGGTCTGGACTTGTCACCTCTGAAAGATATTGCAGAGCCATAGGGCAGGTTAAGTAGTGCCAATGCTTGTGGTATTGAAGAGCCACAGACCGGGTCACAAGTATTTCCACTGAATGTGGGTACCGTACTGCGGAACCTACGTTCTGCAGTACTTCAGAGACAGACCAGGTATGGTCAGGAGTGCAATATGCTGGGGAGCAAAGGGACAGGCTGTGTATTGTTCTTGCTAAATAATACTTTACACCCCAAGAACTGCCTGTCTATTGTTGTTCAAAAGATATAGCTGAGCCCAGAACATGCCAGGTATTGTCACTGAAGAATGTAAGTACTGCTGGACATCTGTAAATCACAGCATAGAAGCAAGCCTTGTTTTGTAGGTGTTGGCCAGGTCACAAGTCAGGGATGGATGCAGATTTACGGAGTCTACCCACTATTTTTAGAGGATTGACTCTGTTCCCCTTTAGCCAGAGGCCAAGGGATACTAAAACATGTTTGTTTTATTACCTTGTTTCTCACCACGTGTCTGCTCACATTTTTAGGTCGAGCCTGGCGTACGCAGCGCGAAGCGCTGTCGCCAGCGTGGCTTATTGTTGTGTAAATGTAAATGTATTGCGACTTATATAGCGCACGTATCACCCGAAGGCATCAAGGCGCTTGCCTTGGGAACCCGTCCTGGCTTTTTTCCCTGTGAGATAACCCCTACTGGGTATCCCCAGGGTGAAAGCCAGGCATCCCGCAGCGGGTGGGCCGCCGTAGTGGAGATTAAGCAACTATTGCCCAGAGTTGCAGCGTGGGACCCCATGATTAGAATAGGCACCGAGGTGAGAATTATCGAGTCCGTGGACATTTTGGGCTCAGGACCCTGCCGCGTCGGGAATTGAACCCTGGTCCCGGGCCAGACCTCTGCATCAGGGTCTGCCGCTCTAATCAGTGAGCCACACTCCTCCACTTGTGGACTCCAGTTGTGGACTTGCCTCGGAAGTGGAACAGGAGATGGGCACGCGCAGAGCTTTTGGCGATTTGAGCAGGTGCACACGCACATACAGCCATGTGCTGTGCACATCTCCTGTCCCGCTTCCGAGACAAGTCTGCCTCCTGCAATTGCATTTTTTTAATGCCCACGCACACTCCACACGTACAGCATGCCCCACTTACCGGGCGGGTTGTGCTTCCATGGGACTTCTCTCTGCGGGGTGTGCTCCTTCGCGCAGGCTGCAACACGCGGGGTCCCTCAGCTCACAGGAGCCCGGGACACTGCCGCGCGCTCCATCGCTGCCCATGTCCCAGGCAAGGTTGGCAGCACGCATGCTCAGTACGTGAGCGTGTGTGCACGAGGAGCTATTGTGCCGCGTGCTTTCAGTTTCCCTCCCCGCCCGCTTGTTTACAATTCCGATCGCAAGGCTAGTTAGGAAAGGCTGATTCTTTCCTCAATAATTGCCAGTTTGTCTCCGGATTGTGCTTTGCTTTATAATTGGGGTCAATAAACTACCGATATATAATGCACTCAGTAAGTTCAGCACAGAAAAAAATGTATATCTGAAAAGATGGTGGGCGTACCTCTATCACTCACTGATAGTAACAAAGATTGAAATGAAACTGAAATGCGCAGCTCACAATGGGGCACGTGGGCAGCTCGCTGGGCGCTGCAGCGGGTCCCCGCGGAGCTTGGTGGGTGGCTTGAAGTGCTCTTTTGGAAGTACAAGTGACCCGGCCACGCCTACCAACTTGTGAGGGTACGTTTAGCTATACATCTATTGCCACCCTGTTGGGCTTCGATATTGCAGCTTCCCGGGCATACACAGAGCTCCAAGGTCGGCGCATTAACCCACCCTACAATTTTACTGGAATTGGAACCTTTAACCTCGTCGGCTCGCACAGAGCTCTGCAGTCGGCGCATAAACCTACCGAGATTGGAACAGGTGATCCGCTGAGTACACATAGAGCTCCTTTGCCTCACCGGGCTCTCTTAGAGGGACCTAGAACTAACTCACACACACATTCCTGCAGATCGTGAAGTAACTGTTAAGGGGAGGGGCAGGCTCCCCAAACGTAGTCTCCAGAAATCAAAGTCTTTTGCACCCGGGCTCCCCGGTTGAACCGCTGCGGCCTCTTTTGGGTGGCCGTAGTCAGCTTCTCCACCCTCCTCCTGGGGCACTATTACACTGCAGAGGACCGCCGACCTCAAAGTTGGGGAACCAGTTTCAAGTCCGGTGGGGGACGCTAAACATCCTGTAATTGTATATAAAACTGCAAAAGGCACACATTTCAAATGTTATTGACCTTTGGAGGATGAACATCTATTCGACCATACCACCTAATTCCCCTTCACCCACCCAGCTCTAGAGTCAACGAAAATTGGTTCCTACGCCTTGAAATTTATTGCAGCAGGATAGGTTTTTCAGGGAGAGGAGAGGCAAAATTATGTAACCAATACAATGGGCTCACGTTTCGCTCAATTTGTTAAAAAGATATGGGGACTGGGGCCTTGGTGGTGGTGTTTAGGAATAGAGACAGTGCATTATCTAATACAGATGTTACAGTAAGCTCTACCTCGCGGGAATCTTCTGACTCAGGTTTAGTGAGAACTTCCCGTGACAAAGGGCGCTTGACGCCGCCTCTCTATGGGCAAAAAGGAGGTTTTCTAACAGTGTACCACAGACCCGGGAAACTTCTGCAGACAGGCCTATATGCCTATATGTATTTAATTCTAAAACATACACAACCAATCTATCAACAACGGGGGGGTCACGCACTGGAATGCGGTCATATGGCCAAGATCACACAACCTGTCAACTGTAGGCAGACAATGACCAGGCAGGGGAGGTGGATTCCCATCAATGAGAGATCTGCTACCTTCACTCCCAGATCCAAGGACAGTAGCTTCCAGGAGTCTGATATTTACACAGAAGCTGATATGGAAAGGCCGTGAGCAGAAGGGTGGTGGGAGGTGGGCTTGTGCATTGGCAAGGCTGACAGAGAGAAAGAACCAGAAGGGGGGTGGGAGAGGGAAAACAGAGGAGAAACTGACAAGTGAGGAGTGAGGCAAGCAAAGTGTGTGTGTGTATGGAAGACAGGTGGAGGAGTGATCGAGTCTGTGTGTGGTTAAAAAAGATAGGGGGAGGAATACGCGTTTGTAGGTGTGCGTGTAAAAGAGAGGAAATGACAAAAATCTGAGAGAGAGGAGCAATCTTATCAAAGGTACAGAGGAAGGGGCTGTCTCTCCAATTCAGACATCACCCATGTACTTCTGTACGCAAATGTTCATCTTGGTGTGGAAAAGTAAATTTTGCCATGTTCTGTGTCCCTACGTGTTCCCCATCTTATGTTATGTGTGCATGATTAATATGCATATGTATCCCCCATGATCGATTAAAGACGCAATTACAGTTGTGTCCATCTCTAGTATGCCAATTTCCAGTTCTCGTGAAAGATACGAGTATTAGGCCTATGTAAAGTTACGTTGCCACGTTTCTCAGTGTGCACGTTATTTCATTGACAAGTCCCCGTTTCTAGGCCTCAAAAGGGCCCGGACACCAGATTCAGCTCCTGTCTCCTGAACCCTCGCAGAGGAGCGATACAGCCCCCACCTGTGTTCCTGACCCTTCACTTACTTCCTGCCTCACAGTGCCCGGCTCGGCCTGGCTCTGCCTGCTAGTCTGCCAAGAGTATGTTATGATTCTAGTTATCAGTCCAGCCCTCCTTCTCTGCATTCCTAAGCTACTGAATCGCATCAATAGTTTCCGTCATCGTCTAGCCTTTACGTCTCCATGTAAGAGAAATACTGCATTTAATGGTCATTTAATATTCCTCAACACGCACTACATGTAGAATAATGCATGCTCCAGTCTTAGAGTCCGTTAGCCTTTACCCCGATAACTTTTGGATTCTATCAACATGTTCTCCAAACATCAGATACTAGATAGTGTTTAGGTACATGTCGCCCTGACTCTCCAGACTTCAGTCTCTGCTCCTAGCGCAAAAGTCATAGCCCCCAGTTTCTCCTAGTAACACGTCATTGTTAGTTTGCGCGCACCATTAGGTTAGAGGTCCCGGCTCCTTAGGTAGCCCCCTCCATGCTTCCGCCCCATTCATGACATATTCTGTTACGTTTACATCACATGTCTATGTATACGCCTCCTGTTACACCTACTTTCACCCTTATCTTTCGCGACTGCTATTGACCACACCCACTGCTCCGCCTATCGTATGTATTGTAATGCAATTGTTTTAGTATATATGCTTGTGCACTGTTATTAAAAGTTATCCCTTGATCCTGCCCTCGGCAGCGCTGCCATCCTATTCCTGTGCAGGTTGTCCTGTTCCTGTCCTTTATGCTGTATTAAACCTGCAAACTCCTACTACCTCGAATCTTGACTCTTATTTATTGAGCTATCTGTTATTACTATGTCCAGTCAAAAATAGATCCGGTATTATTTATTTATATACCACATAATGGCGCCCGAATAGGGACTTGCCCTTTCCCCACGCGCCGGTGAAGCCACGTATGCCCCCTGACCCTCTGCAGCCGTGACGGAACTCTTCTGCGCACCGGCAGATATTTCTGCTTCAAGTATCCCTCAGGCCCACGGAGGAGACGGAGGTTGCGGTCCAGCATCCAGACGAGGCGGTGGAGGAACGCGGCGAGTCCCGACCAGAGCCCAAGCCGAGAGTCCAAGGTCCGAGGTATCCGGAGGCCCACCCGTAACAGAAGTCCGAAGTTCGTCCGTCCGGCGTCGAAGCAGTCCAGTCCAGTCCGAGGCCTTCCGTTCTTGCTGCCCGGTGAGTACCGTTGCTGGGGTAGTATCTAGACAGGGTCAATCTAATTGACTCTGGTCCGTGGGTTTGGTGGTACACAGACCCAACACGAAGTGTCCACTCCGGTGGATGCGGGTCCTGACGTGTCTCTTTATGAGACCGGTAAGTTTCGTACTGTTTTAGCAGTGCATCTAGTTTCTGTTCTAGTCCGTTCTGTTCTCGAGAGATTCATGTATTCTGTTTTCAATATTCCAGGTAGTATTTTGTCAGAACTGTTATTTTAAAATGTCATTCATGTATTTTAATGTCGTGGTATGAAAGTGGTGTAATTATCGTGTTCATTGTGTATTGTATTGTGTCTAGATTACAGTTCAGTCATGCCTTTGTTTTCCAAATTACGTCAGTTAAGAACTAGAAAAGGTCTGTTAGAAGAAGCAGTTCCTGTCCCGCCTAGGGACAGTCCAGGCCATTTTATGTATCAGAAGCATGGCATAAGTGCCATATTATATCTAGATTTATGGGTAGAGTACACCAAAGAGTTAGAAGAAAAGTATAGATGGCCCGTATCAGGTACGTGGGATGCCGAGTGCATCATGCGAGTAGAAGAAGCATTATGGAAAAAGAAAGCCAGACAGTCACAGAAAGATGCCATCGAGTTATGGTGCAAAGAATCTCATAAAAAAAACGAAAAAGAAATCAGAAAGTCAGAATTAAGTAGAGAATCCTTAGAACGAGCCCAAGAAAGGGAATTAATCGAGATAGGTGAACGAGTTAAAACCGAACAGTCAGACAGACAGAGGAATGCCCTCATTAAGGGTATGTATCCTCTTCTTGCCGAGGGCTTGCCAAAAGCAACCCCGGAGGCATCCAGTAATTTTCCGCCACCCTTAGTTCCGATCAAGCTACGTCACAAACCGACCGCAGCTGATATTTTTATTTCGTCCTATTTGGACGACACAGTCCCGGAATATGCAAATCCTGTTCCGCCAGTTCCTGTAAATAATGCAATTCCTGCTCCTCCAGACACCGGGGCACCTTTTGCAGTACCTGTTACGGTACCCCCGGTCCAGCCAACATTACAATTTCACGCCGCGCCAGCACGAAGAGTATCAGTCGATGATTCTAGTTTAGGGGCCGCAGGAGGAGGTCCTCCTGGTACCCCGCCGCCACACCAACGTGTAACGTTAGTCGAGTTACATGAACGTGCGTTACAGCGTACGCCCAAATATAAGTCCGTTGCAGAAATCCGACGAGCTCTTACTGAATGCCGCTATGATCCAGTCACAGGCGATGATAGTACGGTTATATACTCCATACGTGTAAGACGGGTGACCGGGTATTTGGACACCCTACCGGATATGAAAGAAGATCTAGACAGAATATATCGTTTCATCCGTACAGGGGATGATCCAGAAAGTATTGGCGAAGCCATGTCTCAAAGGAAAGCTGAGATCCAGCTCATGATATTAAAGTTTCTGATTAATTGTTTAATAAGGGAACAAGATTATCCGTCCAAAGATCCGGCCGAAATGAGAACCCTGACAAGGTGGAGTGATAATATAGCCGAGGGTAAGCACAGAACCATCAGTAGTATAGAGAGTATGTACAAGAAAATTCGTAAGGAAATAATAAGGTTACATGAACAACGTAAAGCAGCACAAGTAAGCGAGAAAGAGAATGACTCTCTTACTGAGGAGGTAGAGGACGAGAATACCGCCAGAATAGCGTATGTAGGAAAATCTAGATTTCCAGACCGCCATTTACGCCTAGAACACAAGAAAATCTTTCATCATCCAGCACCGGAACAAGGTTCTCTAGAACAAGTATTTCAAGCTACCGATCACATTTTGAAATCACGAATCGGTTATAGTGAGTTAAGTACTATGCATGAACAAGAACTAGCCCGATCAGCAGTCCGATGGACTACTGATTCTACCACTTTTCCAGACGAAATAGTGGCACAAATGTTTCTGAAACTGCCCCCAGCCGAGCAGCGACTGGTGGGTATGTATATCATCCAGCACCTCATTACATTGTATGAGGGTCAACATTCTGATCCAGGTCCGTTACATGATGTATTGAACGAGTTACTCCAGTATAGAAGGAAAGGTTTAGGTACCGATTTAATTAGTGTCATTCTAGAACAGCGTTACAAATATAGTACGTTTTTGAACCCGCATTTCGTTCATGTCTCACCTCCAGAAAGTAAACCGTTTTACATAGATAGACAGAATCCGTTACGAGAAGTACACCCAGTCAGGACAGCAGATGGTGAAATGCAACGAGTATTTGTTTACACCCCGATTACAAAGATGGAACTCTTAGAAATGAAGAAATTAATTCCCTGCCATGACAAAGATCCAGCAGGGTTCCACCGAGAATTAAAAGACATGCTCCGTATGGGAGAATATACGTATCCAGATATAATTGAAATGCTAAAGGTCCTGTTGCCCGCAGGGGTATACGATAAACTCAAGGAAAAAGATTGGGAGGTGGGAGAGAAAAAGATCGATTGGGCAGTTCTAGAAGCTGAAGATAAGATACGAGTACCAGGTACCGGTCTTGGAGAGAAATGTAAAGAATTACCTGAACTGTTAATACAAGTTTTGCCTAGATTACTAGCAACTAAAAAGGAAGACTGGGATGCAATCTCAGCCTGTAAACAGAAAACGTATGAAAGACACGAAAATGAAAGTACTAGTTGCACAATCTGTTCCACAAGACAGTCAGAAGAGGGGTCCGAATCAAGCCAGTCATCCTGCAGCTCCCGTTAAAGGGACATGCAATTATTGTAAACAGCCAGGTCATTATATAAACGAGTGTGCAGTTCTGAAACACAATATAGCCACTGGTAAAACTAAAGAAAGACCACGTCCGCCTAGACAAGAACAAATTTCACAGACTTCTCAGTCACAGAATGCACAACAGACAGTTCCAGCACCGCAGCCTATTGCTGCAACACAGCATGTTACACAGCAGATGTATCAGTATGCTCAGACAGAGTATCCCGAGTACCAAGCGTACTCATGAAACAGCCTAGAGAGGGAGGTAGGCTTGCCTCTCATCGAGATTCCTGTAGATCAAGAAGGTCCCTATGTTCATAGTCAAGTACTAGGGAAAGACAGAAAGTTTCTGATTGATACAGGGGCAAGTAGGACTACCATTAGTCACGCCGAAGTTCCAGGGGCTCCGCTCTCAGGCTCTAGAAATGTTTCCCTTGGATTTTCAGGAAAGCCTATTGTAAACGAGATTTCTAAGCCAGTTACTCTAGACGTAGGTCCATTGTCCCGCACTACTGATCTGTTACTTACGAAATCATGTCCAGAAAATCTGTTAGGCATTAAGACACTGAAAGAGTTAGGTGCAGTTATTTGCTGCTCCCCAGAGGGAATACGTTTGTTTTTACGTGACTTCAAGGGTCACTATGTTTTACGTGATTTTGATCCGAGATTGTCTAATGTTCCGCAGCATCTATGGGCGCAAGGTCCAACTGATGTAGGTTTCATGCAAATCACACCCCATCGTGTGACTCTCAAACCAGGTGTAGTGTTACCACGAATCAGACAGTACAGATTACCACCTGAGGCTGTAGCAGCCTTATCCAAAATTATTGACGAGCTCATTGCTCAAGGAGTAGTTGTAGAAACTTACTCCAATGTATGTAATTCTCCGATCATTCCAGTCATGAAACGTACTGATCCAAATGCACCCCCAGTATATCGATTAGTGATTGACCTACGAGAACTCAATAAATGTATTATTCCCCAGTATCCAGTAGTCCCAGATATTTCTTCCCTATTGACAGCCATTGATTCCGAAGCGTCATTTTTCACAGTCATAGACCTCAAGAACGCGTTTTTCAGTGTCCCCATTCATCCAGACAGCCAGTTTCTTTTCGGATTTTGTTTAAATGGAAGGAGCTATAAATTCACACGAGCTCCTCAAGGTTTCACAGAAAGTCCTAGCATTTACAGTCAAGCACTTAAGAGACAACTAGACAACATTCACATGCCAACAGACACTGCCCTGCTCCAGTATGTCGATGATCTACTGATCACAGCCCGTTCTGAACGTGCTTGCGAGCGAGCATCACTTACAGTCTTGTATTTCCTAGCCGAGATGGGGCACAAGGTGTCCCCTTCGAAGCTTCAATTCTGTGTCCAGCAAGTGATCTACTTAGGCCACTTACTGTCCAAGTGGGGTAGGCAGTTGACACCCGACCGTATCCAGTTAATAGCGAGTCTTCCTCAGCCCAAGACCCAGAAGGAGGTACGTGCTTTTATTGGCCTTACTTCTTATTGCAGACAATGGATTCCTCAGTATGCATTTCTAGCTAAGCCACTGATACAGTTAACGACACAGGAGGCAGCCGTATCGACTGTCCTCCCTTGGACATCTGAACATACACTTAGTTTCAATGAGTTAAAGAAAGCTTTATGCCAAGCTCCTGTTCTAGCTACACCGAACTACAGTAAGCCTTTTACACTTTTTGTCACAGAACGTGATGGTACAGCATTATCTGTTCTCACACAAGATCAAGCAGGACAATACAAGCCCTGTGCTTATTTTTCGAGCACATTAGATCCTGTAGCCCAGGCTCTGCCTGCGTGCCTCAAGTCAGTTGCAGCCACAGCACTAGCTATCAGACAAAGTGATTCCATAGTTTTAGGACATTCCTTGACAGTACAAGTTCCACACTCCGTGGAAGTTCTTTTAAACCGAACACAGACTCAGCACTTGACAATTGCACGTTTAACAGGTTATGAACTGACACTGTTCCAGCCACACATAGAAATCAGACGCTGCAACGTTCTAAATCCTGCTACACTGTTACCGTCAGTTATTTCGAATCCTGCCACACACAACTGTGTGGAAGTAGTTAATACTATGACTAAGCCAAGACAAGATCTGACAGATATTCCATTACCAGATCCTGACCTGACACTTTATGTGGATGGTTCATGTATGAGAACAAGTACAGGAGAACTAGTAGCCGCGTATGCAGTGACTACTGACACTGAAGTTATAGAAACACACCGTATTGACACCCTGTCTGCTCAAGCAGCAGAGCTAGTTGCTCTGACTCAAGCCTGCATACACGCTAAGAACCTGAAAGTTAATATTTACACAGATTCACGTTATGCATTCGGAGTCGTACACGACTTTGGAGTGCTCTGGCAGGAGAGAGGTTTCATGACTTCTCATGGAACCAAGATTCAGCATGGTCTCCTTATTCAAGCTCTGTTAGATGCAATACACTTACCGACATCTATCGCTATCATGAAGTGCAAAGCACATACGAAAGTTACTGACACTATTTCCCAGGGTAATGATCTAGCAGATCGCACAGCCAAGCTTACAGCACAGACTCCAGACATTCCAGTTAATCTGACACAGACACATACTCCAGATCCGACTACCTGTATGACAGTTAAGGACCCTACTCAAGATGTCATAGATATCCAGTTACATGCTACTCCCGATGAAATCAAGAAATGGTCCGAACAAGGAGGGGTCCAGACAGATCAGGGATGGGTGACGAAGGGAAAAGCCACATGGTTTCTCCCCGACTCTATGGTTCAAGTCATTATCAATACCGCACATAGTCCAGCACATTTAGGAGAAAAAGCTATGTTAGACAGTATCCAGAACATTTGGTTCAACAAGCATTTACGAGCTGCAGCCAAGCAGAAAGTCCGTACCTGTATGATATGTTGCCAGTTCAATCCAGGTAAAAGTGTCCCGGTGGAACAAGGTGGATTCCAGCCCCCTGACCACCCTTTTGAAGTCCTCCAGATGGATTATATTCAGATGGAGCGATGTCGAGGTTTCAAGTATGTCCTCGTAGTTGTATGCGCTTTGTCCAGGTGGACAGAAGCATATCCAGTCCCAGATTACACAGCCGCGACCACTGCCAAGCAGTTGGTTCGTGAATTTTTCCCCCGTTATGGACTCCCTAGGGTCGTATATTCTGATAACGGCCAGCCATTCTCATCTGAGCTCATGAAACACATCTCCCTTTTGTTAGGGTACCAGTGGAAGTTCCATTGTGTACGCCATCCTGAAGCAGCCGGTCTAGTAGAGAGACATAACCAGACCCTGAAAATCCGCATTGCCAAAGTCTGTAAAGAGAAAGGTGTAGACTGGCTAGTAGCTCTGCCAGTCGCTCTGTTTTATATGCGCATGGTCGCACATTCCAGATCAGGTCTGTCCCCCGTATGAGGTCGTATTTGGCCGCCCCCCTAATATGTGGGGTACACCTAGACCCCGAAGTATTACAGATGTTTCAAGTAATATGCTGACAGATTACCTAGCTTCCTTGATGTCTGCCCTACACTCTTGTCGTTCACAGGTTGCCGCCGCATTTCCAGACAATACCGAGGTGGCACCGCATGAAATCGTTCCCGGAAGTTTGGTTCTTGTAAGGAACTTTGATCGTTCAAGTCCGCTGGAGCCTCGCTGGAAGGAGCCAAAGCAAGTTCTCCTGGCCACCCGTACTGCCGTCAAGCTGGAAGGCAGGAAGGGCTGGGTCCATCTGTCTCACGTAAAGACATTTTTTAGACTAAAGACTGTTTCCAAGAACAATTCCGAGGATTTTAAAGACTGCCAAAGTACTATTCTTAAGGACTGTCCCGCAAAAGACATTGATACAAATTCCTCCCTGTTAGAGAAAACTCCGCAACAGGAGTATAAGTTAAAATTAAGGTCTAGTAAAATAAGTCAGCCAGTTTGATTGTCTAAGTCCTCCCCTAGGTGAAACGGTTAGACCGGTTTCTGACATGTATAAAATAGACCCCCATAGTGAGAGAGTTAGTCAAAACTCAATCCGATGTATCGTTTTTCTAAGTTTCATATTGTTTTTCAGCCTTATGATTACCTGCACAAGTTATGCATTTTATTTGTGTTTTCCAGTTTCTCATGTAAATAAGTCTTCTAATGCTACAGTAGAGCACACGTTTAGTGATCTGCCTCCTCATGAACTCTCTTATCGTCTTGCTATGCGCAATAATTCGTTTATTAGAATGTTACATTATTCACACCAGACCAGCAATGCCACTAATTGTTGGGTGTGTGGTCGACTCCCCCCTTTCCAGACACCGAAGGGAGTTCTGCCACTCTTTCCTTATCCATTCTCACATAATGGTTCGTGTGGAGCATGGTCCACGTTAACGTCATCCTCAACAGATATGTCTTTTCTTAACAGTACATGTTTTCCAGACAAGCAAGGTCTTCCCCACAGAACAGGGTTAGATCTAGAAAATGAAGTTTATAATTTAGGTAATTATTCTTCGAATTTCATGGTCCTGAATGTTCAGTCTGATTCTACTCCAGACTTACCTGCTATGTCAGTACTACCAGTCAAAGGCGAATTGTGTGTCCGAAATAATGGTTCCGTACATGTAGGACATAGTGATTGTACTATTATTGTCAAGTATAGTGACAGTGGGAAATCTATTTTCAAAGCTTCACGTCATTCTTATTTTGTTTGTGGTCAGACCGCATATGTTCGTCTGCCCCTCGATTGGGAGGGAACCTGTTACATTGCATTCCTTCTACCACCAGTTTTCCTAGCCCCACCTGACTATTATAGGAATTCCCACCTAGTACATACTAGACACAAGAGAGACCTCCCGATTGTCGATTATACTGAAACTGCTCTAGAACAATACATAGATATCAATAAAGGTGTCTTTCCCTATTTAGGTACTGTCGTGAATAGTAAACTGATACGTAGATTAACCAGAACCCTTGAAGCAGTAGTGATTGAGACTACCTCTGCTCTAGGTAACTTAACCGAAGAGCAATCTTTTATGAGAATTGTCGTGCTCCAGAATCGTCTCGTCCTTGACGTCATACTGGCCGATAGGGGCGGGGCATGTAGAGTCATCGGATCTAGTTGCTGCATTTTCATTCCTAATAACGCGCCGTCTGTTTATTCAGCTATAACCAGACTGCATAAAATTGCCCATCTGTTACACCAAAATCCAGGCACCTGGACATGGTCCGGTTGGTTCTGGAACATAATTTCCGCCTGGGGATGGAAAGTGTTGTCCTTTCTAGGTATTGCAGTAGCGATCATATTCAGTTGCTGCCTCTGTATACAATGTGGCCCTGCGATTTGCGGCATTTGTGCTACCTCTTGTATTCCTAGTCCCAAGTCCCGTTCTAAATCCCGTTCCAAGACAATTCGAGACGAGCAAATGATACTGTATGAAATGATAGATGGTATCATGAATATTGATGTTTCCTGATGGAAACGTAGTGACAAGGAGGGAATGTGGAAAATTAAATTTTGCCATGTTCTGTGTCCCTACGTGTTCCCCATCTCATGTGTGCATGATTAATATGCATATGTATCCCCCATGATCGATTAAAGACGCAATTACAGTTGTGTCCATCTCTAGTATGCCAATTTCCAGTTCTCGTGAAAGCTACGAGTATTAGGCCTATGTAAAGTTACGTTGCCACGTTTCTCAGTGTGCACATTATTTCATTGACAAGTCCCCGTTTCTAGGCCTCAAAAGGGCCCGGACACCAGATTCAGCTCCTGTCTCCTGAACCCTCGCAGAGGAGCGATACAGCCCCCACCTGTGTTCCTGACCCTTCACTTACTTCCTGCCTCACAGTGCCCGGCTCGGCCTGGCTCTGCCTGCTAGTCTGCCAAGAGTATGTTATGATTCTAGTTATCAGTCCAGCCCTCCTTCTCTGCATTCCTAAGCTACTGAATCGCATCAATAGTTTCCGTCATCGTCTAGCCTTTACGTCTCCATGTAAGAGAAATACTGCATTTAATGGTCATTTAATATTCCTCAACACGCACTACATGTAGAATAATGCATGCTCCAGTCTTAGAGTCCGTTAGCCTTTACCCCGATAACTTTTGGATTCTATCAACATGTTCTCCAAACATCAGATACTAGATAGTGTTTAGGTACATGTCGCCCTGACTCTCCAGACTCAGTCTCTGCTCCTAGCGCAAAAGTCATAGCCCCCAGTTTCTCCTAGTAACACGTCATTGTTAGTTTGCGCGCACCATTAGGTTAGAGGTCCCGGCTCCTTAGGTAGCCCCCTCCATGCTTCCGCCCCATTCATGACATATTCTGTTACGTTTACATCACATGTCTATGTATACGCCTCCTGTTACACCTACTTTCACCCTTATCTTTCGCGACTGCTATTGACCACACCCACTGCTCCGCATATCGTATGTATTGTAATGCAATTGTTTTAGTATATATGCTTGTGCACTGTTATTAAAAGTTATCCCTTGATCCTGCCCCCGGCAGCGCTGCCATCCTATTCCTGTGCAGGTTGTCCTGTTCCTGTCCTTTATGCTGTATGAAACCTGCAAACTCCTACTACCTCGAATCTTGACTCTTATTTATTGAGCTATCTGTTATTACTATGTCCAGTCAAAAATAGATCCGGTATTATTTATTTATATACCACATTGGTCTGTGTGTTTCCGTCGACCTGCTTGTGTACGCATGGCATGCATGTGTCTACTGGGTGATGATGGGTGAATGCAAATGTGGTGGTGGGGGGGGGGGTGCGTGGGCCTTTGTCTGTATACCTTGTCTGGGTATGTGTGTTTATCGGCATGCGCGCCTTTGTGAGCACTAGTATGCTTGCCTCTGTGTGCCTTTTGTGTAGATTCATGTGTGTATGTCTTTTGTAGTTTGGTGTCTATACATATGTGCATGGTTTGGAGTTTATGGACCCCGTGAGTTTGTCTTGATGCATGTGGTTCGGCGTGTGTGGCTGGTGTGTGGGTTTTAGCGGTCCAGTGGGTGTATGTAAGGACTAGTGTATAGTTGTGCTTTGGAGAGTTTGATATGTGTTGTGGTTCAGCATGTGAGAGGTTGTGTGCGATTTTGCGTGTGACTGTGCGGCTGGTGCACTGGTGCTGTTTGGTGTGTGTGTATTGTTCAGAGTTTGGGAGAGTTGAGTTTTAGAGTGTGTGGCTGGGGACGCTCATGTGCAGTTTGGTGTGTGCGTTATGTTCAGCGTGTGGGAGGTTGTGTGTGGTTTAGGGTGTATGCGAGATGAGAGAACTATTGAGCGACAGAGAGGTGCCCCCTCCAGACTTGAAATTTAGATCATGAGAAGGAGGCCCTTCTCTTCACCAGATATCCTTCGATCAACCACTGCAAAGCCCGATCAAGGATACCAAGCACTATGGAAATTCCCCTACAATGTAACACACTACCTGCTTCTTCCCAGCCCCACTGGCAGCATTTACTAGTCTGTTCCTGGGGTAAAAGGAATGAGCAGCTGTGATTTAATGCGACTACTGTTGCTCAGAGACTGTAGCAGGAGGCGCTTTCGACTAGATCCATCCATCTTGGCTCTCATGGGATCGGATGATGTCACATGGTTGACGACCGAGCACAACCCAAAGGGAATGCTTATGAATTTGTACACAAGTAGTTCTGGGGCAGATAAAGCTCACACTTTGCATCCCTGGTCCACTTTGACCTTACTCACTATGTCCCTCACCCTAAACTAAATGTTAACAGTAACTCCCCACACATTCTAAACAGATCAACCCAATCACTTTGGTTCTAAGTCCTCGCTCCCCTGTCCCCTCTACTTTTTAGGTCTCACCCTCTCCCCTTTCAAGAGAAATCACATGAGGCTTTTTGTTCACCTAGCGAAGCGCCCCCTTCCCCAGAACGGACTCTACCATCACTGGATTTACAAATTGTAACACTATTTGCATTTGACATTACAATCATTTAAAAACATTTTTACAAAACATGTACAATATAAAAAACAATGTCATTTACAAGGCCATTTACTCAAAACAATGTCACTGCGAGACCTATTGCATTGTAAATGCTTGTTGCATTTGTCACCCTGAGTGGGATGGGTATGCTCAGACGTGAGTCCCGTGCTCTCCATGCCACAGGAGTCAAGCTATCCTGGCTGATGAGGGCTGAAAGCCCGAAAGCGGTCCTAGGATGCTTGTTTCCAGTCCAGGGAGGACCTGGCTTGGCAGTTCGGGCTGGACTGTTCCCATGGGGCACAGGGTCAAGACTGATTTGCATATGGCTGGGTTCAAACTGGAATGGCATGGTGAGCAAAAAAACGATGGATGTAGGCCCAGATCTCTGTACTGGGGTGAATGTATGACATTGTTCTGCATTCTGTCCATCAACTGTTGTTTTTGCATTCGTGTTGATTTGGCAGCACGGAACAGGCTCTTGGCACTAAGAACCAGTACACGCATCATGACATAACACAGCTCTGCCACTCACAGAAATCTGTTGAATCTTGTAGAGTTTTGGGGTAACTCAGTGAAACTCTGTGGAGTTCTACTCACTCCTTATCTCTCTCCACTCTTAAAAGTGCAGGCTGGTGATGCCTGCACAGTGAAACACGTAGTGGCTGCTACAAATCGGCTCCATATATCCTCTTATATGTGGTGCCCCAAGACCAGCACAAGCTTGCGGCAGCCCAGAAGACAACATATTCAACTTAGCACATTCCCTGTTTGCACAAAGCGCACCTGTTTGAAGATGCTTTGTGGCACACAGAGGGAAAGTGTGCCCTATGTGTAGGAGGGCCCTTGTGTGTTTGAGTATTGCGCAGTTATAGAGTTGGATTTATAAAACACTCATACATGAGGTGTATGGCAATGATTGGGTATGTGGCAGGTTCTTATCAGAGTCAGACCAAGAGCCGCCTGCGCCAGTGCTCCAGACTCACATGCATATATGTAAACTGCGCTTTGAGGAGCACCAGGCCATGAATAGTGCTTTAAAAGCCATTGGACTAACATAGGATAACGGCATATGTATTCCGCTCTGACTGGCATTCCTGTTGGTTTCTCTGGATGTGTGCAAGCATTTGAGTGCAGCACAATTTCATGTGTTCTTGAATTCTCTCCATTCTTAGCTGAAAGCTGAGTTAGATTTATGGTAACGTTCACCTTTTTCAATATAACATTGTTCATAATGTTCCTCAGTGGATTGCACAGTGCACACCTTTAGGCTTGCAGGAGCTGGAGTTTCTGCCAGGCCACCTATGTGTATAGCAGTCTCATTTTGAACCCTCTAGATCCTCTGATGTAAGTTGGGGAGCTACATAAGTTCAGTCTCAGATATAACAGAGTGCAGGGACACCTCCAGGCTGGGCCAGAAAGAAGGTCCTGCATTCTCCTGCCTAAATGTGTGTATTTGAGCTTGTAAAGCGCACTGCTACCCGTCCTTAGGTTTCCTGGCGCTGTATAATTCTGGGGAACCCGTCCTGACTTTCCCTGTGGGATGGTCCCTGCTGGGAGTCCTCAAGGTGGAGCCAGGCATCCCCGGCGTTGATGGGGCCATTGTGGAGATTAGGCAAGCTAATGCTCAGAGTTGCCGAGTGGAACCCCTGATTAGAGTAAGCACCGAAGCGAGAATTATCGTGTCCACTGACCCAAGTCCATGACCCTGCCGCGTCGGGAATTGAACCCTGGTCCCGGGCCGACTTCTGCTCCCAGGTCTGCCGCCTCTAACCAGTGAACCACACTACTCCACTAAGCCTGCCAGTCCCTGCATCTTTCTGTGCAAGCCTCTTATGCTTCTCCTGTTCTGTGCCAATCTTTAACCTCAGTTCTGCTTCTTGTCCCTACAGGTACCCAAGGTTACGATTGGAAGCCTTGCGCCATGATGCTTTCTCTTACCTTCCTGGCGCTGTGCCTCATCACTACAGTGAAGAGCCAGTTTCCCCCAGACTGCTCCACCCAGAAGGCCCTCAGTGAAAGGCGCTGCTGCCCAGTCTTCGAAGGGAGTGTGTGTGGCTCCAACAGTGGCCGAGGGTCTTGTCGACGGTACCAGCGGTATGACCCTGATCCAACTGACATGCGGTGCAACTGGCCCTACCAGCTGTATGATGAGCTGTGCTCCTGCTATGGAAACTACGACGGAGCAGACTGTGGGGACTGCAAGCCCTACTATCATGGACCCACCTGCTCGGAGCACGTCCCGTGTGTGCGCCCGGAGCTTCGCGAACTCACGGCTGCGGAGAGGAAGCAGTTCACCGACACACTCTGCCTGGCCAAGACCACCACCAGCACCAGGTGCGTTGTCCAAAACGGTGGAACCTTAGGGGATGTTCGCACCTACACATTTGAACGTGCATCTGAGTTTGACTGCATCGCTGCCATCCATGCCAGTTCCGCTATGGATGTCAAAGAAGGAGGCAACTGGACCAATCAAGACGTTCTTCACCGTGGCCCAGCCTTCTGTCCAGGCCATCGCTGTCTGTTGATCCTCTTTGAACGTATGCTTCAACAAGTATCTGGTAACAAGAGTATGTGCCTTCCATACTGGGACTGGACAAAGGAAGTCAACACCTATACGGTGTTCACCGATGACCTCATGGGCAGGGTTGGCATTGATGGAAGGATTCTGGCCCCTTGCTGCTTTGCAAACTGGAGGGTAGGTCACTCTAGTTTATATAGGTCTAAAATGCAATTCCTGGTCAGCCACTTTCTGATTTAATGACCGGAAAAGAGAACTCTTTACTTGATGTGGATCTGAGATCCTTGTGCTAGGAAGCTGCCCAATCCTGCTTCACAATCTTGAAATTAGGCCTCTTTACTTGATGTAGGCCCACTGCACTTCTGCTTGCATACTGCTCCCTGCTTCAGTGACTGAAAGATAGAGAAGCTCTTTACTTGATGTACACTTAGGATGCATGTGCTGGCTCGCTGCTCCCTGCCTCGCTCAGAGGAAGGGAGGCACTCTTTCTATGTACACTTAGGATGCATGTGCCGGCTCGCTGCTCCCTGCCTCGCTCAGAGGAAGGGAGGCACTCTTTCTATGTACACTTAGGATTCATGTGCGGGCTCGCTGCTCCCTGCCTCACTCATAGGAGGGGGGGCACTCTTTCTATGTACACTTAGGATGCATGTGCGGGCTCGCTGCTCCCTGCCTCGCTCAGAGGAAGGGAGGCACTCTTTCTATGTACACTTAGGATTCATGTGCGGGCTCGCTGCTCCCTGCCTCGCTCAGAGGAAGGGAGGCACTCTTTCTATGTACACTTAGGATGCATGTGCCGGCTCGCTGCTCCCTGCCTCGCTCAGAGGAGGGGAGGAACTCTTTCTATGTACACTTAGGATGCATGTGCTGGCTCGCTGCTCCCTGCCTCGCTCAGAGGAAGGGAGGCACTCTTTCTATGTACACTTAGGATGCATGTGCGGGCTCGCTGCTCCCTGCCTCGCTGAGAGGAGGGGAGGCACTCTTTTTATGTACACTTAGGATCCATGTGCGGGCTCGCTGTCCCCTGCCTCGCTCAGAGGAAGGGAGGCACTCTTTTTATGTACACTAAGAATGCGTGTGCAGGCTCGCTGCTCCCTGCCTCACTCATCGGAGGGGGGGGACTCTTTCTATGTACACTTAGGTTGCATGTGCGGGCTCGCTGCTCCCTGCCTCGCTCAGAGGAAGGGAGGCACTCTTTCTATGTACACTAAGAATGCGTGTGCAGGCTCGCTGTTCCCTGCCTACATCATAGGAGGGGGGGCACTCTTTCTATGTACACTTAGGATGCATGTGCGGGCTCGCTGTTCCTTGCCTCGCTCAGAGGAAGGGAGGTGTAATGACGAGCCCAGCACTGGGCGAGTTCACTGTAGTGCTTTGGAAGGGGTATCAGCCCCCCTCCCCCTTGGGGGTGTGAGCAGTGGGCGTACGCGCGGGCGGCACGCTCTATTGTTAATAAAAGCCCAGGGCTCTGGGCGTGGCGTCAGAGCAGTAGACGGCCACTGTAACTAATCCACGTGTGCTAAGCATTATATTTTTATATAAGTGTCCCCTGCGACACCACAGGAGGCACTCTTTCTATGTGCACTTAGGATGCATGTGCGGGCTCGCTTCTCCCTGCCTCGCTCATAGAAGGGGGGCCACTCTTTTTATGTCCACTTAGGATGCATGTGCGGGCTCGCTGCTCCCTGCCTCGCTCAGAGGAGGGGAGGCACTCTTTCTATGTACACTTAGGATGCATGTGCGGGCTCGCTGCTCCCTGCCTCGCTCAGAGGAGGGGAGGCACTCTTTCTATGTACACTTAGGATGCACGTGCGGGCTCGCTGCTCCCTGCCTCGCTCAGAGGAAGGGAGGCACTCTTTCTATGTACACTTAGGATTCATGTGCGGGCTCGCTGTTCCCTGCCTCGCTCAGAGGAGGGAGGCACTATTTCTATGTACACTTAGGATGCATGTGCGGGCTCGCTGCTCCCTGCCTCGCTCAGAGGAAGGGAGGCACTCTTTCTATGTACACTTAGGATGCATGTGCGGGCTCGCTGCTCCCTGCCTCGCTCAGAGGAAGGGAGGCACTCTTTCTATGTACACTTAGGATGCATGTGCAGGCTTGCTGTTCCCTGCCTCGCTCAGAGGAGGGGAGGCACTATTTCTATGTACACTTAGGATGCATGTGCGGGCTCGCTGCTCCCTGCCTCGCTCAGAGGAAGGGAGGCACTCTTTCTATGTACACTTAAGATTCATGTGCGGGCTCATTGCTCCATGCCTCGCTCAGAGGAAAGGAGGCACTCTTTTTATGTACACTTAGGATGCATGTGTGGGCTTGCGGCTCCCTGCCTCGCTCAGAGGAGGGGAGGCACTCTTTTTATGTACACTTAGGATGCATGTGCGGACTTGCTGCTCCCTGCCTCGCTCAGAGGAAGGTAGGCACTCTCTCTATGTACACTTAGGATGCATGTGCGGGCTCACTGCTCCCTGCCTTGCTCAGAGGAAGGGAGGCACTCTTTCTATGTACACTAAGAATGCATGTGCGGGCTCGCTGCTCCCTGCCTCGCTCAGAGGAAGGGAGGCACTCTTTCTATGTACACTTAGGATGCATGTGCGGGCTCGCTGCTCTCTGCCTCGCTCAGAGGAGGGGAGGCACTCTTTTTATGTACACTTAGGATGCATGTGCGGGCTCGCTGCTCCCTGCCTTGCTGAGAGGAAGGGAGGCACTCTTTCTATGTACACTTAGGATGCATGTGCGGGCTCGCTTCTCCCTGCCTTGCTGAGAGGAAGGGAGGCACTCTTTCTATGTACACTTAGGATGCATGTGCGGGCTCGCTTCTCCCTGCCTTGCTGAGAGGAAGGGAGGCACTCTTTCTATGTACACTTAGGATGCATGTGCGGGCTCGCTGCTCCCTGCCTCGCTGAGAGGAAGGGAGGCACGCTTTATATGTACACTTAGGATGCACGTGCGGGCTCGCTGCTCCCTGCCTCGCTCAGAGGAGGGGAGGCACTCTTTCTATGTACACTTAGGATGCATGTGCGGGCTCGCTGTTCCTTGCCTCGCTCAGAGGAAGGGAGGTGTAATGACGAGCCCAGCACTGGGCGAGTTCACTGTAGTGCTTTGGAAGGGGTATCAGCCCCCCTCCCCCTTGGGGGTGTGAGCAGTGGGCGTACGCGCGGGCGGCACGCTCTATTGTTAATAAAAGCCCAGGGCTCTGGGCGTGGCGTCAGAGCAGTAGCCGGCCACTGTAACTAATCCACGTGTGCTGAGCATTATATTTTTATATAAGTGTCCCCTGCGACACCACAGGAGGCACTCTTTCTATGTGCACTTAGGATGCATGTGCGGGCTCGCTTCTCCCTGCCTCGCTCATAGAAGGGGGGGCCACTCTTTTTATGTCCACTTAGGATGCATGTGCGGGCTCGCTGCTCCCTGCCTCGCTCAGAGGAGGGGA
The DNA here is from genome assembly GCF_964261635.1 of Lissotriton helveticus. Classification (NCBI taxonomy): domain Eukaryota; kingdom Metazoa; phylum Chordata; class Amphibia; order Caudata; family Salamandridae; genus Lissotriton; species Lissotriton helveticus. Next base: position 1,710,268,511 of record NC_136069.1, on the reverse strand, counting down.
GGCACTCTTTCTATGTACACTTAGGATGCATGTGCAGGCTCGCTGCTCCCGGCCTCGCTCAGAGGAAGGGAGGCACTCTTTCTATGTACACTTAGGATTCATGTGCGGGCTCGCTGTTCCCTGCCTCGCTCAGAGGAGGGAGGCACGATTTCTATGTACACTTAGGATGCATGTGCGGGCTCGCTGCTCCCTGCCTCGCTCAGAGGAAGGGAGGCACTCTTTCTATGTACACTTAGGATGCATGTGCGGGCTCACTGATCCCTGCCTCGCTCAGAGGAGGGGAGGCACTCTTTTTATGTCCACTTAGGATGCATGTGCGGGCTCGCTGCTCCCTGCCTCGCTCAGAGGAGGGGAGGCACTCTTTTTATGTACACTTAAGATGCATGTGCGGGCTCACTGATCCCTGCCTCGCTCAGAGGAGGGGAGGCACTCTTTTTATGTACACTTAAGATGCATGTTCTGGAGCCCCGCTCCCTGCTTCACTCATGGAAAGGGAGACACTCTTATTATATGTACATGTAGGATGCAGGTGCTGGCTCTCTGAACCCTGCCTCACTCATAGGAAGGAAGGCACTCTGTTTGATTTACACTTAAGAAGCATGTGCTCGGGCCCTGCTCACTGCTTCGCCGATGGAAGGGAGACAATCTGTTTGATGTACACTTAAGGTGCATATGCTGGGGCCTTGCTCCCTGTTTCACTCATAGGAAGCAAGGCACTCTGTTTGATGTACACTTAAGATGCATGTGGTGTGGCCCTGTTCCCTGCTGCACCCAAAGGTAGGGAGGCACTCTTTTTGATGTGCACTTAAGGTGCATGTGCTGGGGCCTTGCTCCCTGCTTCAACGATGGGAGGGAAACAATCTGTTTGATGTACACTTAAGATGCTTGTATTTCCGCTCTGCTCTCTACTTCCCTAATACGAAGGGAGGCCCTCTGTTTGATATACACTTTAGAGGCATGTGCCGAGGCTCTGCTCCCTGCTTCACTGATAGGAAGGGAGGCCCTCCGTTTGATATACACTTTAGAGGCATGTGCCGAGGCCCTGCTCCCTGCTTCACTGATAGGAAGGGAAGCCCTCTGTTTGATGTACACTTAAGATGCTTGTGCTTCCGCCCTGCTCCCTGCTTCCCTAATACTGTTACAGGGATTCTGCTCAGACACAGAACTGTGCATAAAGACTCAGTGAATGAGGGTGTGCCAAAACTCACCTTAGTACCAAAAATGCCCTACCAGACTAGCAATCAGTGTCACATTAGCTCTTTGTCCTACAGCTAAGAAACCAATCATTAGACAACCTAGAACATGCGACTTAGGACCATCTCAGGAATGGTGGGAAGTGAGAACACTCTTTTGTTATACGTTCATACCAGTCCACAACAGGAGTAAAATAGAGACACAGTAAGGTTAAAATGCTTATTTTAACAACGTGATCTCAAGGGCAGTATTTTAATCAACATAAGCATACATATGATTAAGAATAATAAGGTCAACATGGTTACAGCTCCCTAAAATACAATAGGAGGAATCATATTACAATGATAGTGCAAACAGGTGGTAAAAGCGCCTATTTGAAGCACCCTCCCTATCTAGGGACTATCTATTATAAAACTATAGAAGGTCCCTTGAGCTTTCTTAGGGGGACCCCATTTACCTGTCTGCTCAGTAAGTGTAAATTACATCAGGATCGGTTAGTCTCTCTGCATGCCTGGAATCTTCCAAGTCAGTTCAATTCTGGCAAGTGTGCTATGATAAAGGCACCAGAATCCAACTCGGCTTGCAGCTGCCCAGTTGTTGTGTCTAGAATGTGTTACACGGACACGCCGATAAACAGGCTCGCACGTTATGATAACCTTGGCGGCTCAGAACTCACTGTATGGACTTGGGGCACAATGTATGTCTAGAGATGTTGAAAAACAAACCTTTTCTCATTTACAGACCTTCGTGAAAGCTAACTCTGCAAAAACAGCTCAGCAGTGTTGTGTGCAAAAAAGCAGCAAAAGGTAAAGTGCTGTTTAAACTCCTAATAAGCCATGCTAACTTAACATGAACGCAGAAAGAGGCCCATAAACCACACTAAACCCCTCCATGTTCGGGGAACACACAGCACTCAGGGCAAACATCATAGAACATAGAGTTCAAGTTCTAAAGAGACAGAACTAAGTTCAGGAATATTGCGAAACTTGAAATTTAGGAATAAAAATTCAACAAGCCAATTCATTGCATACAAACATAAGTGGCCAAGGCGTGTGAAAAGACCTCAAAATGTAAGGAAAACCCAAGACAAAAAATTTAAAATATTCACGAGTTCAACACGTGTCTATGAAGCAAAAAAAAATAATCCAAACTTCAGTCCAACAACGTGTAAACACCAAATGTTGCAACTGCTTCCAACAAGAACTGGTTGTTTTCATCCATGAACATTTCAGCCATCCAATTAAGCATAGGGAAAGAACATACATGTTCCTCGATTGCTGGAGCCTCTAGCATCAGAGGACAACTCAGGCTTATTTCAAGATAACTGCGATCCAAAAAGTCACTGGCCGCAGTCCAAATGTTCCAATTGCCTAGAAAACCATGTGCCGCTGTGCAGGCCATAATCCTGGTACTAGAACAGTCTATTTCATGAGCAACTAAGGGACTCATTAGTAAGAGTGGGTGGAATTTGCATAATCGTGTTACGCAAATCTCAGCGAAACAGTAAAAATCTCCACGAACATGTAGAATTTCCGCGAACGTGCGGAATTACTTGTTAGCGAATCTTTTTTACTGTTCACAATCGCAGTTTGCGTGCTTGGGGTGAAATATCTGACAAACACGCATTTTGTGAACGCGAATAAGCAAAAAATTGCCGCAGAATGCAGAATTTTGGGGAATTTTGCATTCTCGGCGGAACGCGAAATTACCCAAATTCCACCAACGGAACAGAATTTACCGCCCAGGCCTACTCATTAGTAGATTAAAATCCAGAGCAGGAGACACCGTGTTGCAGAGACACAAATCCAGGGCCCACTCAAAATCGCAATCCAGGCAGTGGAAAACAGGCTGCACACAAGTGAAGAAAGAGGACCGGAGGATAAACCATACGCCACACTTAGAGTCGCCAAAGGCAGCGCTCCATAGTATTCTAGCATCCGGTCACACAGGTAGAGCAGCCTGGACTGTATGTCGTGGGGCACAAACCGTTCATCTGTTTTGTAATAAACAAAATATTAGCAGAATGCCGGCGCCCAAAGCCAGGAGCAAGGGAAAACCTCCAAAGAAACTCGACAAAATCGAATGAAAAAATACAGGGATCACACCGAATATAGTCTGAAATGAGGTTACAAGGCCAGAGCATACTACTTTAGAAAATATGCCAGGCCAGTAGTCGACGAGGCATTTAAGATTGTGTGGATCAAAGCACCGAAGTGCAAGGGCAAGTCTGTGTTTAATAAGGCATTAACCTCAGTACGAGAATTTGCAACGTGAAGGACGAATGTCTCACGGGCAGATGTAAGGGGAACTTCTTTCTGGGACGAAAGAGCCCTTATTCTGCTCATCTTGTTGAACTCTGCCTTCAAGGTTGGAATCAAGGGCCAGATAGAAACATCAAGCCTGCCATGCGGAGGAGTGAACAACACATTCTTGCAGCAAGTTGCACGCTGGGAAATGGTAACTATATAAGCAATACCGGCGTGCATCCCACAACACTCTTCATTATTTAATAATAAATAGCTACCATTAGCAAGCAATGTGCATGTCGGTATAATGTCCGGATCTGGAGTGTCTTTTAAAACACATGCCAAATTTGGTGCAAGTACATTACATGAGCCGTGCAATTGAAGATTTCTGCATGTTAATGAATGATCTGGTGTATCGATGCAATCTTGGCCATTCAACAAAATTTCTTTACCATCCCTCAAACATCTGTATGTGAATGGGAGATTCCAAACTTCATGAAGATATGCTCCACCAAGGGGCTCAAATCTGCCTATAGCATAGTGTTTTATGCAAGCCTCGAATTTGAAAAGAGAGAAGGGTAAGGTTAATAACCCGTGCATAAGCCAAACTGTCGAATTGGCTTCTGCTACAGAAAAAGGCAAAAGTTCTAACTTTTCAATATGTAACAGGGAAAACGTGGCATCCTTCATTCACATAAATTGCTGTTTTGTAGTCAAATTAAAAGGCATAAATAACAAGGGTGTGGTTCATGTAATCCCATGTAACGCAACCATTCTTTAACGTTTGCAAAGTCCAAGCAAACTGCATAACAGAACGCAATTGATTTTGCCCATTACACAACACTGCAAAATCTTCTTTTACAATATCAATCACAGATGACACAATATTGTCTAGAGTGTAAATTCGGAAAGAAAGGGTGTTAATGCTATTATCTACAATGGCAAGCACTTTTTCTAAATTGGCCTGATCAATAGCTCTAAGCCTAGAAGCAGCTTCAATTTGAGGCAGTTTCCAAACCTCATTATAAGCAGCATATATCCATCTTTTCGATCTGCTACCCGCTGTTGGACTTGGCCCTCGTGGCAGGTTCACTCCTGAACTTTTTGCATTTCAACTCTGAGATAATTATAGTGATTTCTGGTCTTTGTGCACTTTAGCACTGTGGCGCAGTGTAAAGTGTGTGCGCTATCTGAGTGCGCATTGTGAGATTGGCCTGCCCTCCCATAGGAATGCATGGGGAATGTATGTGTCCATGGTAGTTCCTGTTGTGTGGGGAGTGCAGGCTCGAGTTTTGTATGTGCGAACTCGTGAGAGTGAATGCTGCGCAATGATGTGTGCGGCGTTCATGTGTCTAGTGTGGAAGTGCCACTTCTAGAAGTTGGCATGTCTGTGCAGTTAATATGATTTGACTGTCTGGCTTGTGACTTTTCATCACTTCCTCTACTTCCTCCTTTGTAATTTCGTAATTTAGCTCTTCTTTTCTCTCAATTGTTAACATCGGGAGTTCCCGGGCTTCAAGGTATTCCTTAAGTTGCTCACTTGTTGGATTAGTGTCCTCTGTGTATAAGGCAGTGAAGAAATTTACGAATTCTTTCATTATCACAGAGTCCTCTGAGCTAGGTTCTGTAGCGCATTGAGCTGGTTGCTGACTATCTTGTTCCTACTTGAGTCAGTTTTGGTTTTCCATGCCAACATCTTGCCACACCCTTCTCCATACTCGTAGTGAGACAATTTACTGACTTCCCATCTCTCTCTCACCTTACTCTCTAGGACTCCTGATAAAGATTCCTTTTGATTCAGCCTGTCCGCTTCTAATTTCCTTTTTTTAATCTATTTCTTCTTCTGCTTCTATTTGCAACTCCAGAGTATTTATTCTGTTTTCTAAATGCCCTATCTCTTGTTTTGTTGTTTTTGTGTTGTGTACCACTAGGCTTAGTAGTCTCCCCCTGATTACTGCCTTTTATGCGTCCCAAGTGACTTGTGGTGAGGCTCCCTCTCTGTTATTTTCAAAATAGGCAACCGACTTGGATTTGAGTTCTGCTATGTTTTGTGGGTCAGCTAAGATGGTGTGATCCACGGTCCACCTTGAGGTGGCTTTATCTTTTCCTATTTGCTTTTTTAATAGAACCGCAGAGTGGTCGGACATGTGGGGTGGCAGATGTTCAACCTTTTGTATGCTATCTACTAGAGCTCTATCTACTAAGAATTAATTGATTCTGGGCTGTAGACCAAATTTTTTATTTTGGAACGTAAATGCATGTTTTTTGTCCACTTTTTCTTTCCAGATGTCCACCAAGCCTAAGTCTATTTTGCAGATCCCCAGCCAGTCCCTCATTTTAGGCAAATGTATTTGTTTCATCGGTGGGGAACGATCTACTTTAGGGTCCAAGACTAGGTTAAAATCCCTCATAGTATTACCGGGGATGTGGCTGATATTAGCTGCGCATACAGATTTTGTAATGGAACTGGGTCATCCATATTGGGTCCATAGTAGCCCGCAATGGTGTAGGGCATATTGTGTATTCTTACCCTGGTGACCGCCCACCTGCCTTTTTTATCTAGTTCTACGACCTCAATTTTAACTTTCAGTGATTTTTTAAAAAGTATGGCTATTTCTTTAACGACGCATTCTTGGTTTGTACAGACAAAACAGTCTACCCAGTTTAGTTTCTTTATAATTTCTTCCCATTCCTTTTTAGAAGATTATGATGTTGCTGTCTATTACTTTCAAATATTCCAGTATCCGACGCCTTCTGCTTTGTGTTCTGAGCCCGTTTATATTCCACAAAATTATGTAAACTTTTTTTTATCTTTATTCACCATTTTCCCTTTTTCCTCTTGTTCGCCATATCTTCCTACATACCTTTAGCAATATTTGGCGGTTCCTAAATTCTCCATTCTCGCATTTTGAGGACTTTTTTCTTTTTCTCCCTATTTTGCTCCCCACCCTTGTGTGTATTTTTTTTATTGTTTTATTTTTCATGTGATTTAAAATGACCCTCCCTGGGGAAGCATCCCTGTTGTCTTCTTTGGGCTGCATTATTGGCCCATTTTGAGCTCCGTGGTAGTCCTTTTAGTATGTAACGTCCTTTATTTTCTGTCACTTTTTCCTTTGCTTATTTCTCTTTTTTTTGTGGCTAGACTCTGACTGTCCTCTCATTTGATCCTTCATCTGTTCAAGAAAATGAGCAACTTCAGTAGGCTCTCTTATATTGTGCATTTTGTTTCTCCACATGATTCTGAGTGCTGCTGGGAACTTCATCTGTACAATGGCTCCTAGGGCTCTTAATTCTTGCATGTGTTGACCTAGTTCCCACTGCCTGTCCTGAGTTGCTTTAGAAATATCCGACCGGATTCTGAATGATCAACCCCCCTTACAATGGAAGACATTTTTTAGGGCCTCACTCAAGATTCTCTCCTTGAGGGTATATGTTTTAAAGTTTATTCGTATTTTTCTTGGGGTTTTCCTCTCCTTATTTCTCCCAAAAGGCTCGCAATGTGCCCTTTGTATATCCTCCTTCAACCCTGCTGTTTTTGTCCAGGGAAAATGTTCCTCTAGGAGTTGAACTATAAACTTTCTAATATCTGTCCCTTCTTGGCCTTCCCGTACATTTAGAATTCTTAAGTTGTTCTTTCTTTCCTGGTTTTATATAGATTCAATTTTTCCGTTGATACTTTTATCGCTTTCTCTCAGGACCCCTATTTCCTTTTGATTTATTTCCACTCTTTTGCTCAGTGCCCCAACCACTGATTCTACTGCAGTGACTTGGTCACCTAGAGCATTTAATTTAGTTTGCAGTGTTTCACACACCTCTCTGATCTTGCTCTGATTTATTTCTGAGACTGCAAATTCTGCTCTCATTTCCTCCAACATTTTATCTAAAAACTGGTCTGTTGAATTTTGTATGAGGGTGTTGTTTTGAGTAGGGTTACCCAGGCCTTCGCTGTCCTGTGATGTGTGCTGAGGAGGTTGTGTGGGATGTGAGGCAGATGTCCCCTCAACTGAAGTATTAGGTGCCTTGTGAGATAGCGAATCTATGGGACTACATTGGGAGGATTCCATCCTGTATTCAGCACCCGCTCTTATGACAGAGTTAGTGCAGTTTACCCTGAGTGTACGGTCCTGATTTGCTACTGGGACTGATTCTATTATTTGCTTCACCCGTTTGGCCTGCACCTGCTCCTGTTCCTGTACTTTGAAAAAGGATCTGAGGGAAGGGGTGATTCTGATGGTTTGCTCCGGCGAACCCCCGATTCCCCCCTTTACTTTCAAAGATTCCTCTTGGTTGTAAGGGTGTGTGTGTCTATTTGAGCGTATTTCTTGGTCTTCCTCTTAGTGCTGCGAGGAGCACTAGACTGCTTGGAGGCTACTGGGAGGGTATGTTTAAAGAACTGTCTGTTTCTCAAGCAGTAGCTTGATCTTCCTCTTTCTTGCTCTTTTTCCCCCTCCTCGTCTGCCCTGTCTTCCCCTGTGTTTGCTTCCTCAGGTAGAACTGTGGGCACTCCCCACTCCTCCCCCAGTGTTGCACTGGTCACCTATGTGCTTAGTTCTTGCTCCGTTATCTCCTTACAGCATCCCTTTAAGGCTTTACCTCCCTCATCCTCACCCTTATCACCCTCAAGCCCGCTTACCAATTTCATCCGCCTCGATTCTTTGGTGTCCACTGTTCTTCCGTCCTCTGTGCCCTCTGACCTCCTTTATGCCTCTCTAGGCGTTATCGGTCTTGTATCTGGAGCTGGGGGCGAAGTAGAGGTCAGAAACTGTCCAGATGCTGCCCCAAGAGCGGCTCCTGATGCCAGGGGGGGTCTGTGCCGTTTCCGTTATTGTTACCGTTGCCTGTCCAATATTCTCCCCACCTGCCTCCACCCCCTCTCTACCTTAAGCGCCCCGTGTACTTGGGGCACCTGGGGATCGTGAGGTACGTGCCTTTTGTGGCCGGTCCTGCTCGATCGAGGTTTCACCAATTTCACCAGTGCTGCACCTCGAGGGACAATTGAGCTGCTCTCCTCGTTCCACAGCGCTCCCGGGAATGCACTGCTCTCCGCCCTCCTCAGGGTTCCCGAGGATGCACAGGGTCCGTTCTGAGCACTCTGGCATTCAGCGCTCTCCACGGCCGCTCTGCGAACTCCGCTGGCGCTGGTGCTGCCCTCGTTCTCAAGGAAGAGGTAGGGGATCCTGCTAGCTGCCTTCAGACAATTCTTCTGGGTTTCCTGAGCAGAAACCCAAAATTCGAGTTTGATATGCCTCAACTCGGAATAATAAAATGCATCTTTTAGTAAAGTTTATTTTAATGTACTGTGTTTGCAAATACCACTTTAGAAAGTTGGTATTTGCTTGCCTAACCATTTCAGCCCGCCTCTGCTAGGATGTGTATCTGCTGTCTGGTTTCTGTGTGTGACAGGGCTGGGGAATTCCAGGAGACAGGCTGAGGCTGACAGGTGGTGAATAGAGAGATTACATCAGGATGGGTGGGGGAGAGCCCCTTGGCTCTGAATAGGGCTGTGCTTGCCACCTCAATGCTGGCTCCGTCCCCCTGGGGAGCGTCTGATGTCTCCGCCCTGCACCTTGTAAAGAGAGAAGGGAAGGCTATCAACAGAGTACTCCTTGACTGTACTTGTCACCACAATGCTGGCTCCATCTCCTGCGGAGCATCTGATGTCCCTGCCCTGCACATTGAAAGAAGAAGACAGACTCTGCAAATCAAAGTGCTCAAGGACTGAACTAGATTAGGCAAAAGCCCCCCTGGCCTGAAAGAACAAAGGATTTTGGGTATAAAAGTAGGAGCCCTGCTCCTAAGAAATCAGATCCTGTTTACGCCAAGAAGAACCTCTGCCCGTAGAGAAGGACCTGGAGAAACTACAAGGAGGAGTACTGTCTCTGACCTGGGAGACTGGCCTGTGGTGGGTGCCTTGCTGCAAGAAGGAGAGGAAAAGACTGAAGTGACTTTTGAATCTACTTGTGCTTTTAAAAACAATCTCCAAGGGCTTGTGGGTGAGCTTGCCCCCTGAACTGAGCCCAGGAACATTGAGCTCTTCTCCTGCCTTCGCTAAGAGCTGCTGGACTGCCTGTGTCTGTGCCTGCTGGAACTGCGCTGACATCCTCCGTGGCCACACTGCACTGCCAGAGCCGCCCAGTACGTCGCGTACGGGCCGCTGAGTGCCACGCTGTCCGCCTCGAAGAAAGCCTCTTCCCAGCCAAGTACGGCTCGTACGCTGTAAGCGCACCGGACCGCACCGCCCTCCTAAGCTCCTGAAGCCATGCTGCCCAGTATGTCTCGTACTGCTTGTTGAAGTGCCGGGCTGCCCGCTCCAGAAACCGAAGGTACGGCTCAAACGCCGCTCCATGTCACGAAATCCGCTGAGACCCGGACCGCCCGCATCAAATCCCTGTGACCCCCCACTCTACGCCGAGCTCAGAAACAGCGCCCCGAGCCGGGACCACAGCGTAGAGGGGCCGCCCACTCTCCCAGGCTGTTCCACGACCCACACGCCGCCTACGAGCCGGACTCTCCCCAAAAGGTACTCTTTTCACACCCCGCACCTTCAGTGCGCACACTTCGGGCCGGACAGGCCCCAACGATTGTGCCTGCCTTTTCTTTGACACTGTTCATTGTCCCGGGTGAGTCGGACAGAGTGCGCAACGCACACTAAAGAAAAAGATACGCTTGTTTAAAGAACCTTTTTGACTAAACAGTATTGTGGCTTCATTAGTAACGTTATTGTGATCTTGTGATAAGTCTGCTTAAAGTATATATATAAAATACCTATTTTTATATAACAACCGCCTGGTGTCCATTTGTGGTATATTCATGGGTTACTGTATGTGGTCATAAATGCTTCACCAATAACGCTCTGAAGTTTAGCCTTGTCTGCTCGCGCCATGCAACCTAGAGGTTGAGCAGGGGTTATTTTAAAGAGTAAGTCCCTTGCCCTGACTAGAGGAGAGGGTCCCTGCTTGTCACAAGTACTTACCTGTGCCAACCAGAGACCCTCAAATCTAGCAGTTCGTCACTGAGCCCCTCCCTCTTCAACATCTATGTGGACCCCCTCGCAGCCATCGTCCGACCATACGCCCTCAACATCGTATCCTACGCCTACGATATCCAGCTCATCCTCAACCTCACAAAATACCCCACTACTGCCAAACTCAACTTCTCGAAATAACTTAAACCTAAAGCGAGCAACTGTTTTTCAGCCTGGTTTAATGCAATGTCAGTAATGTTGATTATGGTTTTGTCCACTGAGGCTAGCGTTGCTGACAACGTTTCTTCTGCTGCCCACTTTCTTTGGTACGTTAGGCATTTGTTTGTGTTCCACGGTTGTAAAGTCTGTTTTTGCTGTTCCCTGATAAAATCCATCTCCTCTGCCAAAGTTAAATGTCCCATATCTGATCTTGAGTCGGACAAAGGTTCCCCACTGCGTTCTGATTCCCTATCACTCGGAATTTTGCTGACGTAAGATGTAGAGGCATACGTGTCTTTGTTGGCATTGGGGGTCGTTTGCTGTTGACTTTTTTCTTGATTAGTTGTCTTTTGTTTTTTAGGCTAATACTCTTTGCGGGCGATGGTAAACACGCGTCCTTGTTCGTAATCATTCTTACCACGTGCAAATTTGTACGTACTTCTATTTTTGATAATGTTTTTTTTTAAATGTTCTTTAATTTCTTTAATGCCTTTTTCAATGGAATCTTTGTTGCTAGAATTTTCCAGTTTCTCAAGTTCATTATGAATACATGAAATCTCTCTCATATTTGTATCACAGTTGATTTTGGCATATTTTATGAGTAAACAGACCAAGTGCATTTAGTTATCCAGGTTTCTTTCCGCCCATTCTTCTAGTAAGAGCGGATTTGGGCTCTCAAAACTAGGGGTTAGCATGATACTGAGTCCTCAGAAAGACACACATTCACTGGATGATGTCATCAGTGATGTCATCAGTGATGTCATTTGAGATGTCATCAGTGATGTCATCAGTGATGTCACTGACCATGTCATGAGTGATGTAATATGTGACGTCATCAGCAGTGCATTGCGGGCGCGCGAGTTATAGTTAGCTGAACTAACTATAATGGGGGAATTTCAATGGTTTTGTATGAGTGAAATGTCCAGCTAACTATAACATGTGTGAAACCTATGGTTTTTTAGTACATTTCTAAGATTTTTTAAATGCTAATTCCTAACTATAACGTGTGTGAAACCTATGGTTTTTTCAGTGAATTTCTAAGGTTTTTTAAATGGCAATTCCTAACTATAATGTGGCTGAAACCTATGTTTTTTTCAGTGAATTTCAAAGGTTTTGTAAATGATAATTTTTAAATGTATTAATTGTTATTTTTTTTTTATACTCATTTACTACATTATTTTAAATTATTTATTTTTAGATATTTTATTTGTAAAATTACATTACTTATTTTTAATATATATTGATTTCTTTTTTTTATTGAAATTTTAATTTTTTTTGTATTTAATATTTTTTGTAATTAATATATATTTTATATATCAGGCAATGATATCCTATGAAAGGAAATTCAAGTTACTGGTAAGTACAGTTAAATGTACTTTTCAGGAATAGTAGTGAGCTAGATTGGGGAATTAATTCCTCTTCAATCCTGAGGTCCCCCGTGAGCCATCTAGCCCACCAGGTACCTCCAGTATGCACCAGGTAGCTGTGTTGCAGAGAGGTGTTCAAAGGGCACGCCCCCTTTTTACAACACTCAGTTACTGAGTCACAAGAAAAAGGGTGAAAAAGGTTAAAAAAAACTAGAAAAGGGGGCAGGGTAGAAACTCTGTGACCCCCTTGACCTGCTCAGGGGGTCCCACAAGGACCCCCAGGACCCAAAAAAGCTTTTTTTTTTTTATTATTTTGGCTGACTTTGCGCTGGTGGTGTGAATCCGGCCAAACTTTTTTAAAAAAAAAGAAGCGCAGTATCCTGGGCTTCTTTTTTAAAAAGCCCCCGGGTGGGGCAGGTCCTGGGGGTAATAGTATTTATGGTGTGGGGGCCCTTGGGGGCCCCACTGCCCCGGGGTGTACCACCTCCCGGGGCTTTATGATTTATTCACGAGGGCATGTGGGCCCTCGCAGCCCCAGGGACCGCCACCTCCTAGGACCACCTCAGGCACAGGTATGGGCAAAAATACAATCCCAACCAAAGGCCCTTCAAAACATTATGGGACAATATTCTAGAGTGCAGTGAATATTATATTATCCAATATCAAAACATTCCTCAAGGAGCAGGCTCTGTGGCTCAGCTGAGAGCTAATACTATAATATTCACTAAACTCTAGAATTTTGGCCCATAATGCTTTGCGGGGCCTTTGGTTGGCATTGTATTTTTGTCCATAGCTTTGCTTTAGGTGGTCCTAGGAGGATGGGACCACCACCGAATCATTCAGTATGATATGCTCTTTGTGTTCAAGTCATCCGCTTGCCCTCCCACTAGGTAAGGGTTGACTCCAAATCATCACCTCTCTCATTGCCTAATGTTTTTCAAACTTCAATTTTGTGAATTGGTTATATGCTTTTTAGCATGTAAAGGAAAAATGGATTTACCAAAGGGTTGTGGGTACAGTAGGTAACTCCATTGCGTAGCGGAGTTGGAATTCTTGCATGAATTCCCTGTTTTCAATGAAATGGTACTTACCAAATCTCTGCAACTTCTGATAGCGGAGCAGAGTTCATTGCCCAGGGTTACTGCCGACCTGTTGTTGTTGACGTTTCTGGTAAATGTTTAGTTATTGCATTGTTTTCAAGTAAATTTGTCGCCTGTATTTTTGACATTTACAGCTTCTTTTGCATCTCTCTCTTCATACCCCTTTCACCTGCACCTCTCTCCCTCTGCTACTTTTGCCCACATCTCTCCCTGTGCTCTTTTTGCTCCGCATCTCTCCTTGTGCCCATTTTGCCCCGCACCTCTCTCCTTGTGCAGTTTTCTCCCGCAACTTTTTTCCTGTGCTCCTTTCAGTTACAGGCTGCTCCCTCCTTCTGAATTGACGGATTATTTGATCTAAACAATTTTTTTGTGTGATATAGAGCTATATGCATGTTATATATTGTGTGGATGTTGCTCAAAACGTAAGCTTGTTCGAAACTATACCCTTCCACTATTGATTTTACATGAACCACTATATCCTCCCGCTATTGATTTGCCACACAATTTGGTGTCTTTAATGGCTAATGTAATGTAATAGGTAATATACTGCATGGCTAAACACTTATAAAGTCCTAAAGGCTAAACCTATTTGCTATGCCAATGCTTGTACTGTATTTTGTTTCAGATCGTGTGTGAAAACACGACTACACACAGCTTTTGCCGACATGACCCGAACCCAACTAAACGGGAGTTCCTCACGAGGACCTATACGCCCAAGAAGACTTGGCCCTCACAGGTGGATGTGGACCGCTGCATCTCTAACTGGCAGCAATATGACGGCTATCCATTCGATGAAAGGACAGAAAACTGCTTCCGGCCTTGCATAGAAGGTAAGCCTATCCCTTTTAACCCGATTAAAAATAATGCTTTTATTACCAGGTTGGCTTGGATGTATGACATTACAACGCATGGTTTTACATCGCATGCTTTTACAACGCGGTTTTTACAACGCATACCATTACAACGCATAGTGCTTTTAGGCGCTGGATAGTGAATTGTTTAATTTACTATTCCAACTCCAGTCCCCGTGGATAGTAGGGTAGGTGTTGGATAGTACATTAAATACATTCCCTATCCTAGAGCGGCCCCCAGCGCAATGCGTTGGCATAGTTTGCGTTGTAAAAGTTGCATCATAAAGGCACTGCGTGGTAAAAGTTGGGTTGTAAAGGTTGTTTACCGGTTGGCTTATTCACTGAAACAGCTGAGCTTTTTCTTGAATTCTTGCAGCTACTCATGGCATTGCATTCTGCATTATTCTTTAAGTAGCCACAGGAGCAGTTGTCTGCTCTCACACAACCATTAAAATCACAATTCAAACGAGTCACATACCGTAGGTGTGAACCTTAGGCCTCGTGCCTATTTCCTGATGGGAAATGTTGCTGTTTATCTTTTATTGCACATTGCACTTTGCTCTCATTAGGCACTGACCGAAGCAGTTGTCCGCACCTGGAGTTTTGAAAACTGCTAAAAGTCTGAAAGGTATTTGGCTTGTCCTTTCAAGACAACTTACATGACTACTGCTTGTAATGGCATTTTGTTAAATGTAAAAATGTTTAGAATGCTTTTTGGCTTAGAATTTTTAACAGTCTACATGTCATTGTTATGGTTTTACATAATCACACAATAAACCAATTATAATTATTATTTTTAAAATGCTTTATTTTAAGAGCAACAGCTGCAACAACCTGCATGGAATAAACTGCACTGGTGCATGAAATAAAATAAATGATTCGGTATACTGTCTGAACGTATGCCTGTGGTAGGGAGACTCCTAGGCTGACGCCTTACTGTTGCAACCGATACTACCTCCCAGATAGAAATAAGCTGTGCCACCCCTCTCCTGTGTCTAGTATCATAGCTCCAACCCAGTGCTTAATGTGAGCCAGTGGCTCGGCACCAGCACTTGACAACACCGGCTCCTATGGCAGTCTGGCACATGGTGGCACTGTTTGTCTGATATAGAGATGATAACAATAACAGTTGGTTATTAATTCAATATACCTTATGGCTATTAGCTGTCTTTCAAGCCATTCCTACTACTTTGAGGGCCTGGAATAGTCCACATTGTCACACTTGTCACCTCAGCCAACACAGTGCACCCTTCCACAACTGGTCCAAGGTCACTCAGCAACTATGGATGGATGCTCTCAGCACCACACAGCCCATAGACATCACCAATGTGGACAACACAGTACAGAACTTCAACGACTGGATCATCAACACCGCCAACCAAGTCAATCCCACCAAACTAGCAGAAAAAACACACAGACCCGCCAAAAAAGCCAATCGGTACAGCCCGGAACTGAGAGTATCAAAATGTATATGCAAACAGCTCAAAAGAAGATGGCGCAAAAGCAAAAACCCACACACAAAGAACCACCTTCAAATCAGTCCACAACGACTACAATGGCAGATCAAAGTGGCAAAAACAGAACCTCTAAACCACTGGATCAATAGCAGCACCAACCAAACCAAGGTACTCTTCACCATTGTCAGAGAGTTAACCTGCCCGTCAGCCAATGAAAACTCGTTCCCCATCAAAAGAACTCTGTAACCTCATTTACCATTTCCAAAACAGGATAGCAGCCATCTATAAGTACTTTAATCCTACAGCCTCAGTTCAAACACCACTGCAAACCACCTGGTTAACTCATTGAAACGCCCCAGCACACCGACCACATCCACCCTTATGAATTCACTTCACTCTGGAGCACCAACTGACCTCTGCCTCTACCGACTTTTCAACCTCGGAAGAGATGAGATCTGCCGCCAACTCACCTCCATCATCAACACCTCTCCGAACATAGACACCTTTCTCGATGCCTGGAAACACGCCGAGATCGGACCCCTCCTCAAGAAACCCCTGGCAGACATCAATGAACTCCAGAACTACCATCCCATCTCACTACTCCGGATCCCCGCTAACATACTGGAGATGCCCATCAAACTACAACTCACTGAACACCTGGAAAGAAATAACTTGCTAGACCCCTCCCAATCAGGATTCAGAACCAATAACAGCACTGATACAGCTAATATTTATGAAATCCTCACCATACACAACAGAGGAGACTCAGCTGTCCTGATCCTGTTTGACCTCTCCTCTGCCTTCGACGTGGTCTCCTTACACACACTCATCGATTGCCTACACCAAACTCTTATAACAGACAATGCTCTTAGATGGATGGCATCCTTTCTCACAGGAGGCACACAGAAAGTCTGCCTCCCTCCATTCACGTCACATGCCAAGCACAACATCCACAGCATTCCCCAAGGCTCAACACTCTTCAACATCAACATGACTCCACCCGTAGACCTTGTCAGATTGCACAACGTCAACATCATCTCCTAGGCCAATGACACACCACTTGTCCTATCGCTCCCTGCCGACCAATCCCCAATGAAGACCAACGTCCACTACTGCATGAAGGACGTCTCAGCATGGATGAAGGACAACCGCCTAAAACTTAACAAGGGCAAGATGGAAGTTCTGATCCTCTGCAAACACCCCGCACTTTGGAATGACTTGTGGTGGCTGTCGGAACTCAGACCTACCCCCACGACGAAAGGCCACTGTGCAGCTTCGGCATCATTCTAGACAGTGAACCCTCCAAGAAATGTCAGATTAATGCCATCTTCTCAGCCTGCATCTACACCCTCTGCAAGATTGGAAGACAGTCACGCATGCCTCATCGCCAGCTGATTGGACCACGACAATGCAAAGTATGCAGACACCACCACCAAACTTATGCAAATATTCCAGGCGGTCCAGAACTCACCCACCAGACATATCCTCAATATGCCCAAGAGAACCCACATCACCCAGAACCTGAAAGACCACTACTGGCTCCGCTTCAGAAGAGATGACCATTCAAGTGCCTGACCCACGCCTAGAAAACCCTCAAAGACCAAGGACCCACTTCCTTGAATCACAGGCTACACTTCCAATGTCCCCCCAAGAACATCTGATTTACATACCTCGCCCTCATGCAGGTCCCTCTGCTACGCCACTGCTGCACTGGAGGATGATCCTTTTCCCATCACGCCGCCAAAACGTGGAACACCCTCCCCCGCCACATTAAACCTCGCTGACTGACTTCACGAAGGGACTGAAGACCTGGCTCTTCGAGCACCTGAAAACCCTTTGGGGTGACAACCGCGCCCTATAAATACTACTTTATTGATTGATTGACTTGTAGGGTTCCACAGTTTTAGTTATGTTGATACAGTCTTTGGCGGCGCTGGCAGGAGCACTGGGCTAGTGCACGCTGCAGGGGCTCCTGACGGGGGCCCAGTACTTATATTCTTGCAAATTAAGAACTGCTTTAGCCGTGACAGTAGTGACCTCATGGAGCTGAAAAGATCATGAAATGCAAAAGTGTTTCAATACTGGAGCTGATTCAGAGCACCAGTGCATTCAGTGCACTAGAGGCAGGGGCATATTATCAAGAACGGCGATAAAATTATCGCCAGGAAACTGCCGCTAAAACAACGATAATGGGCTTGATAATATGTCCTTGTGAATTCCCATAGTACCCCAAGTTCTGGTGTTAACCTGGGCTGCCATTATCGCCGTTTTAGCTGGAGTTTTCTGCCGCTAAAGCGGCGATAATTTTATCGCCGTTCTTGATAATATGCCCCGCAGTTTCTACAGGGGTGAGATGCCAGCTTATCGGTATTCGAAAACAGGTTTCACCACCATCCCATCCATACTGGGTTAATAATCAGCTCTTGGTTTATTTCTGAGTGTCTCTGGCCTCTCATGTGGCCCCTTTACTTCCCCCACTCCCACTGTGTGGATGTGTGACCCGCCTGTCCTCCTTTCACACAGACTCCACCCTCGCCTCTTGCACCTCGCAATCTGACGTCTTTCTTTCTGCCCCCTTGTCCTCGCCGCCTGAGGCTTTCTTCTTCTTCCTGGACCCCTGCGTTGTGTGATTGAAGTGTTTGTTTTTCTTTTAGTTTCTTGTACTTTGTTGTTTGGGCTAGTTCTCTGCAAAGGGTGCTCCACATCTCAATCTGATTGCTGTAGCGCATTGACACATGTTGTTGAAACATAGCACTTTAGTAACATGCACAACTGACCCCTTAACTTCAGAAAATGTGCCACCTTCCCGGAGAGTTGGAAACATGCCGATCTGAGCGCCCTCCTGAAGAAACCCACAGCGGACCCCACGACCTCAAGAACTTCCGCCCCATCTCGCTCCTCCCCTTCCCGGCCAAAGTCATCGAGAAGACCGTCAACAGACAACTCTCCGCCTTCCTCAAGACCAGCGGATCCCTCAACCCCTCCCAGTCCGGTTTCCGAGCAAACCACAGCACCGAGACCGCCCTCATCGCAGCTACCGACGACATCAGGTCCTTGTTCGACAACAGGGAAACTGCTGCCCTCATCCTCCTTGACCTCTCAGCAGCCTTCTACACCGTATGCCACCGCACCCTGATACAGCGCCACAGCAACACCGGAATCCAAGGAGTGGCCCTGGAGTGGATCATCTCGTTCCTCGCCGGAAGAACCCAGAGAGTTCGCCTCCCCCCGTTCCGATCCGCGGCCACCGAAATCATATGCGGCGTTCCGCAAGGATCCTCATTCAGCCCCACCCTCTTCAACGTCTACATGAGCCCTCTCGCAGCCATCGCATGCCAACACAACCTTAACATCATCTCCTATGCCGATGACACCCAGCTGATCCTCTCCCTCACCAGCGACCCCGCCACCGCCAGAGCCAGCCTCCAGGAAGGAATGAAAGACGTCGTGGAATGGATGAAGCTCAGCCGTCTGAAACTGAACTCAGACAAGACGGAAGTCCTCATCCTGGGACCATCCCCTTCTGCCTGGGACGACTCCTGGTGGCCCCCTGCCCTGGGCACCGCACCCAACCCAATGGACCATGCACGCAACCTGGGCTTCATCCTAGACTCCTCCCTCACGATGACCAAACAAGTCAACGCTGTCTCATCTTCCTGCTTCAACACCCTGTGCATGCTCCGAAAGATCTTCCGGTGGATCTCCACCAAAACCAGGAGGACGGTCACCCAGGCCCTCGTCACCAGCCGTCTGGACTACGGGAACACCCTCTACGCTGGAACCACAGCCAAACTCCAGAAAAGACTACAGCGCATACAAAACGCTTCTGCACGACTCATCCTGGACATCCCTCGCCACAGCCACATCTCTGCCCATCTGAAAGACCTGCACTGGCTTCCCGTCAGCAAGAGGATCACGTTCAGACTCCTCACCCACGCACACAAGGCTCTCCATGACATGGGCCCGAAGTACCTCAACAGCCGCCTGACATTCTACACACCCACCCGCCAGCTCCAATCCGCCAGCCTCGCCCTCGCCTCCATCCCACGAATTTGCAAATCCACCACCGGAGGAAGATCCTTCTCCTACCTGGCAGCCAAGACATGGAACTCCCTCCCCACCCACCTACGGCTGACCCTGAACCATCTCTCCTTCAGGATACAACTCAAGACCTGGCTGTTCGAGCAGTAGCGACTCCCCCCCAGCGCCTTGAGACCCTAGTGGGTGAGTAACACGCTTTACAAATTAGATTGATTGATTGATTGATTGATTGATTGATTGATTGATTGATTGATTGATGGAGTCAGGCCACGGTGGTGGATTTGGCCCACACAGACCCAGCTGTTTACACATATTCTGACATAAACACAGCGGAAAAGCTTCATAGGGGATGTTTGGGGGGTTATACCCCCACTAAAAATGTTATTCTGTAATAAATAG
Source organism: Lissotriton helveticus (assembly GCF_964261635.1). Lineage (NCBI taxonomy): Eukaryota > Metazoa > Chordata > Amphibia > Caudata > Salamandridae > Lissotriton > Lissotriton helveticus. The sequence continues at coordinate 1,710,248,673 of NC_136069.1, read as the reverse complement.
TTGTGTGAAAGTGTTTTCGGTTGGGTATGGTGCAGTGTCTGTCGGATTTTACCTGGGATTGTTACATAAACACACACATACACACACACAAACCTCTTCGCTCTGTTTAGAAGGCCTTACAAAATGTTGATTAGTTTTAAAAATGTATTGTAAGTTTAAGTGCTCCTGAAAATCTGCACATGTCTGTCTTTCCAGTGCCCCTTAAGCCCAACTAATGTAGTGCTGTTTCCCAGCATGTTTTCTCAGAAATCTTAAACTCCCCCTCCCCCCAATCACATTGGCCAAGCTGAATGAACAGAAGGAAACAGTCAATCAATCAAGAAATTTGTATAGCGCGCTACTGACCTGGAGGGTCTCAAGGCGCTTTGGGAGAGGGGGGTCCGCTACTGCTCGAACAGCCAGGTCTTGAGTTGCTTCCTGAAGGAGAGGTGGTCTTGGCTCTGACAGATGTGGATGGGGAGGGAGTTCCACGTCTTGGCTGCCAGGTAGGAGAAGGATCTTCCTCCCATGGTGGCTCTTCGGATGCGTGGAATGGCGGCGAGGGCGTGGCTGTTCGATCGTAGCTGGCGGGTGGGAGTGTAGAAGGTCAGGCGGTTGTTGAGGTACCTGGGGCCCAGGTCGTGGAGCGCCTTGTGTGCGTGGGTGAGGAGTCGGAACGTGATTCTCTTGTTGATGGGGAGCCAGTGCAGGGCTTTCAGGTGTCCGGAGATGTGGCTGTGGCGGGGGATGTCCAGGATGAGTCGTGCGGAGGCCTTCTGGATGCGTTGGAGTATTTTCTGTAGTTTGGCTGTGGTTCCGGTGTAGAGGGTGTTTCCGTAGTCCAGTCGGCTGGTGACTAGTGCCTGGGTGACGGTCTTCCTGGTTTCCGTGGGGATCCATCGGAAGATCTTTCGGAGCATGCGTAGGATGTTGAAACATGATGAAGAGACGGCGTTGACTTGTCTGGTCATCGAGAGGGAGGAGTCCAGGATGAATCCCAGGTTGCGTGCATGGTCCGTCGGTTTGGGTGCGTTGCCCAGGGCCGTGGGCCACAAGGAGTCATCCCAGGCAGAGGGTGATGATCCAAGGATGAGGACTTCGGTCTTGTCTGAGTTCCGTTTCAGGCAGCTGTTCATCATCCACTTTGCTACGTCTTTCATCCCTTCGTGTCGGTTGGTTCTGGCGGTGGCTGGGTCGTTGGTGAGGGAGAGGATGAACTGGGTGTTGTCAGCGTAGGAGATGATGTTGAGGTTGTGTTGGCGTGCGATGGCCGCGAGGGGGCTCATGTAGACGTTGAAGAGGGTGGGGCTGAGTGAAGATCATTGTGGTACGCCGCAGATGACTTCGGTGGCCTCGGATCTGAACGGGGGGAGGCGGACTCTCTGGGTTTTTCCTTAAAGGAACGAGATGATCCATTCCAGTGCCTTCTCTTGGATTCCGGTGTTGCTGAGGTGCTGCACTAGGGTACGGTGGCAGACATTGTCGAACGCTGCGGAGAGAGGTCCAGGAGGATGAGGGCCGCTGCTCCCCCGTTGTCGAGCAGGGTTCAGATGTCGTCAGTGGCTGCGATGAGGGTGGTCTTGGTGCTGTGGTTAGCTCGGAAGCCGGACTGCGAGCAGTCGAGGGATCCGTTCGACTCGAGGAAGGTGGCAAGCTGTCTGTTGACGGTCTTCTCAATGACTTTGGCAGGAAAGGGGAGGAGCGAGATGGGGCGGTAGTTCTTGAGGTCGGTGGGGTCTGCTGATGGTTTCTTCAGGAGGGCGCTGAGTTCGGCATGCTTCCAGCTCTTCGGGTAGGTGGCGGTGTTGAAGGAGCAGTTGATGATGTCCCGGAGTTGGGGTGCGATGATGGTGTCGGCCTTGTTGAAGATGTGGTGGGGGCATGGGCATGGGTCGGTTGGTGATCCGGAGTGGATGGTGTTCATCGTGTGGATGGTGTCTTCGGTGCTGACCGGGGTCCAGGCGCGGAGGGTGGTGGTGGGGGGCGTGGGTTCGGTGGTTGGGTGCGTGGTCTGTGCGCCGAAGCTGTTGTGTATGTCGGCGATCTTGCTGTGGAAGAATGAGGCGAGTGAGTCGCAGAGTTCTTGCGAGGGGGTGATGTCGGTGGTTCCGGCGCCAGGGTTGGAGAGCTCTTTGACGATGCTGAAGAGTTCCTTGCTGTTGTGTAAGTTGTTGTCTAGTTGTTCCTTGAATGCTGTCTTCTTGGTGGTGTGGATTAGTTGGTGGTGTTTGCGGGTGGCTTGCTTGAGGGCAGTCATGTTGTCGGTAGTAGGGTCTTTGCGCCAGGCTTTCTCGAGGGTGCGGCAGTTCTTCTTGGAGTTCTTGAGATCGTCGTTGAACCAGGAAGCTTTCTTGCTACCGGGCCTGCTGGGATGGTTTTTCAGGGGTGCGAGGTCGTCAGCGCAGTTGGTGATCAACTGTGTGAGGTTGTTGGCTGCTTGGTTGGGGTCCGTTGAGCTGGCGGGAGGATTCTGGTTCAGGGCTGTGGTGAGCTGGTCGGTGGTGATCTTGTTCCAGCTCCTGCGGGGAACTGTTGCGGGTGGTGGTGAGTCGTGGTCCTTCTGAAGCTGAAGTGGATGCAGCTGTGGTCTGTCCAGTGGAGTGGCTGAAGGAGATGAATCTGCTGGAGGAGAAGACTGGGTCGAGCTTGTGGCCGTGTAGTGGGTGGGGGTGTTCACCAGTTGCTTGAGTCCGAGGTTGGCGAGGTTGTCCAGCAGGGTGGTGGTGTTGCTGTCATTGTTGTTCTCCAGGTGGAAGTTGAGGTCCCCTAGGAGGATGTAGTCAGTGGAGGAGAGGGCGTGTGGGCTGATGAAGTCTGCAATGTCTTCGCTGAATTGTGCGCGAGGTTTAATATTCGTACCCTAAAGTTAACGTGTAATCATTTTCAAAAGACATGACAGACAAGACCTAAAGTTTAAAAGTTTAGTCAAAGAAGTCAGTACAGAAAAGTATGAGCAAAATCATGAATCAATAGTTAAATAGGCATAGAAATCAAAAAGAATATATAGAACAATTCTGTAAAGTTCTACTGGAAATCCAACATAGATTTGCCTTCTAAAGAAGGGAAATGTAATGGGTCATAGCTTAAAGAAATTCCATCCTGTTATAGGACTCAAGACACATGGTGGCAGATTAATAAAAATTTCACCCAGTGCAATAAGTCACCTTGCTGCACTATGTCAAAGTGAAAGGGCAAGAGTGCATGTATTTAACATTATATGGCGGCGCGTTTCTGTCCTTCCCTTGTGCTCCACTGTGTCAAAGGGAAAGAGCAAGAATGCACCGTATTTAACATTATATGGCGGCGTATTCCTGCCCTTCCCTTGCGCTCCACCGCATCAAAAGGAATTGGCAAGAATGCAGTGTATTTAAGATTATATGGTGTTGCATTCCTGCCCTTCCCTTTTGCTCCACTTTGTCAATGGTAAAGGGCAAGAATGCACCGTACTTAACCTTACATGGCGGCCTGTTCCTACCCTTCCCCTGTGCTCCGCTACGTCAAAGGAAAAGGGCAAGAATGCATCGTATTTAACATTACACAGTGGTCCATTTCAGCCCTTCCCTTGTGCTCCACTGCATCATAGGGAAAGGTCAAGAATGCACCGTACTTTACATTATATGGCTGCCCGTTCCTACCCTTCCCATGTGCTCCACTGCGTCATAGGGAATTGGCAAGAATGCACAGTATTAAACATTTTATAGCGGAAAGTTCCTGCCCTTCCCTTGTGCTCCACTGCCTCAAAGCTAAAGGGCAAGAATGCACCGTTCTTAACCTTACATGGCAACTCGTTCCTGCCCTACCCCTGTGCTCTGCTGTTTCAAATGGAAAGGGCAAGTATGCACTGCACTTATTATTATACGGCGGCTCATTCCTGCCCTTCCCTGGTGCTCCACTGCATCAAAGGGAAAGGGAAAGAATGCACGTACTTTACATTATATGGCGGCCCGTTCCTGCCCTTCCCATGTGCTCCACTGCATCAAAGGGAAAGGGCAAGAAAGCACCATACTTAACATTATATGGCGGTGCACTCCTGCCCTTCCCTTGTGCTCCACTGTGTCAAATGGAAAGGGCAAGAATGCACTGTATGTAACATTATATGGAGACGCATTCCTGTCTTTCCCTTGTGCTCGACGGTGTCAAAGGGAAAGGGAAGAATGTACCACATTTAACATTATATGAAGGCGCATTTCTGTCCTTCCCTTCTGATTCACTGCGTCAAAGGGAAAGGGCAAGAATGCACCACATTTAACATTATATAAAGACGCATTCCTGCACTTACCTCACTTAAGGAGCACCCACCGTGAAAAGATTCAGCAGCTTTTTTATAGAGTTGGTGAAATGTATATAAAGTGTGCTGCTTCAACCGCCACAGTGGGTTTGAACAGGCTTGCATCTTTTCGACATGAAGATTTTATAAAATCATGACCATTGGGCCAGTAACTGCGAGGACACACTAAGGGATTTCCCCTTTTGACCACACCTGCATCCGGCAATGGGAATTTTCCTTGACACTGAAGGTATTCTTGCAGTACAATGGGACTCCCTATGGCAGCCCATACAGAAGTGTATTTCTGGAAGAGAGGACAGACAAACAACCATCTGTGGTTGACTATTCGGTATCTGTATCAGGTCGGATTAATACCTATTGAAGGTTTGGTTGTTAAGATCTACAACTGTAGAATTACATCACACAGACTACTATATATAAGGACATTTGACTAACATTGATTAGTATTGTACTCGTAGATGCAGTCAGTGAAGGGAGTATTGGACTCCAAGTATGAGCAGCTCTCTCACCATGCCAATTAGCAATCCTCCAATAAAAGGGCTATTTGCAGTATTTAAATATAAGTATCCGAAGGTTGTCTGTGTTATTCAACCAAGCATTGCGAAAGGCTGACCACCAAAATGTGTCTGCTGGTTGAAATAAAATTGATTTGAATATTTATTTTAACCCCACAAATGCACCCCTTTTTCTGTCTGGAATAGTTTGGTGAGATGTGGTTATAGTTAAGACCAATTATCCATATGAAAATATTTTTTTGATATCCTATATCTTTGACGCCGTTTGACTAATCATGGCGAAATTTTCAAAACTAATGGTTCACTCAGGTCAGCTCCTGTCTTAAAAGTTTGGGGGCAATTTGTCAAGCAGGGGCCAAGAAAAAAAGGGGATCCCAAGAGATGTTTTCTCCATGTTAATTTCCATTAGAATTTTGATACAGGCTACAGCTCGAACTGCTGAACGGAATTTCGCCAAATTTGGCAAAAAGGTAGGTCTTGGTCCAGGAAGCGTGCTTTTTTTAAGTGGTGTAAATCGGTTCCGTAGTTCCAGAGAAATTAAAAAATAAAAATGTTTATACCTGAGCAATAAGGAGGGTTCGCGACTCCTCATGAGCATGAACTGACTTCTGATTGGATGGCAACACTCTAAACCAGGAAGTGTTGACGTCTCACTTGCCTCTTTCTGCACTTTGTGTGCTTATTTCTACACCTCTGTTGCTTCTTTCAGCAATTCTCTTGCATCTTTCTGTACTTCTCTGACTGTTTCTGTATCCCTCTTGCCTCTTTCTGTACTTGTCTTCCCTCTTTATGCAACTCGCTTTCTCCACCTCTGTTGCCTCTTTCAGCAATTATCTTGCCTCTTTCTGTACTTCTCTTCCTTCTTTCTGTACCTCTCTTGCTTCTTGGTGCACCTATCCTACCTCTTTCTGCACCCCTCTTGCCTCTTTGTGTACCTCTGTTACTTCATTCTGCAGTTCCCTTGCCTCTTTTTGCAGCTCTGTTGCTTCTTTCTCACTGGTCTTGCTTCTTTCTGCACCCCTCTTGCCTCTTTCTGCACCCCTGTTCCCTCTTTCTGTACCTTTCCTGCCTCTGTCTGCACCTCTCTTGCCTCTTGCTGTACCTCTATTGCTTTTTTCTGTGCTTCTCTTGCTCTTTCTGCACCATTTGTGCCTCTTTCATCACCTCTGTTGCTTCTTTCAGCACTTCTCTTCCTTATTTCTGCATCTTTCCTCCTTCTTTCTGTACCTCTCATACCTCTTTGTGCACCTCTCCACCTCCTTTTTCTGTACCCCTCTTGCTTCTTTTTGCATTTCTGTTGGTTCTTTCTATGCTGCTCTAGCTTCTTTCTGCACCTCACTTGCCTCTTTCTGCACTTCTCTTGCTTCTTTCTACAGCTCTGTTGCTTCTTTCAGCAATTCTCTTGCCTCTTTCTGCACTTCTCTTCCTTCTTTCTGCACCCCCTCCTCCCTCTTTCTGTATCGCTCTTGCCTCTTTCTGCAACTCTCTTGCCCCTTTCTGCACTTTACTTGCTTCTTTCTGCACATCTCTTGTCTCTTTTGGCACCTCTATTGGTTCCTTGTGTACTTCTCCTGCCTCTTTCTGCACATCTGATTTAGATGTAGTTTTAATCCCCCTGCCCTATTAATGGTAATGTTAATGTTAATAAAATTTGTGCAGCGCACGAATACCCTCAGGCGTCTTGGCACTAACGTAGTAGGGCCTTACAGGGGAGGTCATGCCAATCACAGGGGTACCCCAACCCATAGTGTTCCCTAGTGTATGTTAAAGTTAATGTTACTTGCATTTGTAAAGCGCTGCTGCTACCAAAAAGGTGTCCTGGCGCTAGGGTGAAGTGCCTACTGACGGAAACTGGGAGATTGATTTATATACTAAATGCAACCTAATTGGTAAAAAGCCATGTTTTTAGGCCTTCTTGAAAGCCATCAAGTTGGTCATGTGTCTTAGATGTGGAGGGAGGGAGTTCCAGGCTATGGCTGCATTAGCGATAAAACTTCGGCCGCCCCAATTGGCTTTTTTCGTCTGGGGCGTAACTACCAATTTGGCATCCAAAGATCGGAGTGTTCTTTTAGGAGAGTACCATCGGAAGTGATGTTTTAGGAATTCTGGTCCTGTTCCATGCAGTGCTTTGAAGACCAGAAACAAGGCCTTAAACTTGGTACTCTTCCTCATTGGCAGCCAGTGTAGTCTTCTGATTGAACCTGTGAAAAATGCATATTTGGGCGTTCCAGTAATGAGTCTGGCAGCTGCGTTCTGGAGAATCTGTAATTTATTCATTAGGCCTTGTAGCTTGAGGTAGAAACTGTTACAATAGTCCAGTTTAGACATTCCTAATGCAGTTACTACCATTTGTTGTGCTTCTTTAGGAATTAGAGGCATGATTTTTTTGCAGGATCTAAGGGTGTACGAGATAGAAGATGCCACTGAGTTCATCTGGTCCTGAAACTAAGAGTGTCATTGATCCAACTTTCCAGGTTTTACACTGTATGTAGTTGTTTTCACTTTATTCTAAGTGTCTTTCAGCATAGCACTGGCTCGGGGTCTGGTTAGTCAGAGTCAGTTACCACCAGTGCCCATCAGCAAAAAGTTGGGGGCACAGGAGGAGTTTCTGCTCCTATGTTGGTTCTTTATACACATCTCTTCTTTTTCCTGCACTTTTCTTCGATTTCTGGATTACTGTTGGCTCTTTCTGCATTTGTCATGCTTCTTTCTGTGCTTTTCTTCCTCTTTCTTCACATGTTCTACCTTTGTAGGCATAGTTAGAAATTAGCATTTAAAAAACCTTAGAGGGGGAGGAGCCAAGCTCGCGTCCGAGATGGCCGCGTTTTAGCTCGGCTCCGTTCGCTCTCCTGTCTGAAACATCTATCCTGTGTTTTATCCTGCCCCGGGAAGTATTCTTAGATGAGCAGTGGAACGACGACATTTCACAGGCACTTACCGTTTGCTCCGTTTGTTCTTCGGTGCCGCAGATCCTGAGCTGCACCCCTGTCTGCTTCGAGGCCTCCGGAGCGAACTGGCCTGACGCTCCCTGGCGGCGCCCGGGCCGGGCGGGGCGCTGTGGCTGGCCCTTGGTGGCGGTGTGGATTCGGTCGGAGAGGCCGATGTGCAATTAGACCGGTTGCGGCTCTCCGGGCCTGGTCCGGCGGTCCTGTGGCCTGGTGTTGGGGCGTTGCCTTCCATGGACGGGGTTGACCGTGTATGTGGCTCATCTCCCCTTTGTTCTCCGGTCCGGCCATTTTGAGTTCCTCCGCCCGGACTCGGAGAACGGTGCCGGCGGCGTGTGGGGAGCCGGCGAATTGCCTTTTTCTGGTGGCTCCCCTTCCTGCTTTGGTGGTGCCTCTGCTGGTGGTTGGCTGTATCCTGTTTTGCCCCGCTGGTGTCCGGACGGGGGTCGGAGTTTGCCGCGGCCCCGCCGGGCTTCTAAGATGGCGGCCAGCCCCATGTCTCTCGGCCGGGCCGAGACTGGCGATGCTGGCCTGCCGCGTGGCACGTTTGCTGGATACCGTAAAGGTGAGCCTACGCTTGGCGACATCCTCGCCGCCTTGCGCTCCTGGGGGGCTCCCATGGCCGCACCTATCATTATCCTGGAGGGGGAGCCTTTTGCTGGGCCTGCCGGCCCCCCCCCCGGTGTGTGCGGCGTCATCTCTGTTGTGTGCTGCTGGAACTTTCCTGGAGGCCGTGGGCCCGGCGGCTGCAGTCGGTGTTGGTGTACGGAAGTCCACTGCCCTCCTTCATCCTGTGCTCCCTCCTGTTCAGGACGTCCGCCAGCCGGGTCCCGTCCGGACCGGCCTCGATGGATCTCCCTCTCCCTTTTTGCCTCGAATGGCCGAACGAAGATCCTGTGATTGCTCCGTTGGATCGGCTTTCCTCATTTTGTCATCGGAACTGTGCCTGCATTGCTTGAGGTGGTTGCTGTACTTTCCGGTTCATCCGGGTCGCGATCGCTATGACTTGTGTGTATTGCTGTTATGACTCCCTGTTATTCATCTCCTGTTCCACATGCTCTGGTTCCTTGTGCGTTGGACGACTACAGCTTGCGGGAAACAAGGACAGGGTTGAGATGAACTTGCCTCGATGGACTATTATTTTGTGGTATGGTCGGATGATCCGTTTGTAACTGTATGACTATGTTTGATACTTCTTCATGTTCCTTGAGCTTATCCGTGTGCTTACTATCTTCCCGTGGGCTCTGAGTATTTTCGGACGGGGGGGTGGGAGCTGATGGGGTTTTGATTATATGGCTCCTCTCCCGCTGTTACTTCTCTGTTTTCCCTTCCCCCTTTTTTTGTCTAAGTGGTTCTTTCTTACTTATATTTCTTCTATATTTCGGGTTCTGATTAGGGCGACAAGCACGCTGCTGGGGGGTAGGCCATAGCCTTCTGCAGGGGTGCAGGGTGGGCTGTGCGGGGTGGGGGGGTCTGTTTTATTGTGTTTTCTTATTCCTCCTTTTTTTGTTCTATGGCTCTTATGTATCCTCTTTTTTCGTGGCGCGGTGTCGGCATGTGGCCCCCGGGGGTGTTTTTGATGGCATGGCCCGTCTGGTATATCTGCCGTCACGGTGTTACTACGCATTCATTCCTCCTGTTACCACTAGTTCCATGTGCCAAATTAGTCTTGAGTGCTTTGTTGGCCGTGGGGCGCGTGCAGTGATGCTGCGCCCTCACTTCCCCCCCCCTTTTTTTCCTATGTCTTTTCATCCCCCCTAATTCTCCTTTCCCTCTCTTTTTCTTTTCCTCCCCTGGGTTGTTGTAGCAGAGGGCATTTTGTTTTGCAAGCTTGATTTTAGCTACTGTATTATTGTGTGTTCACGTAGTGGTGGGAGGGCGTGGAGCAGCGGTTGCGATTGTTATTAATGTGGGACTCACGTTCTGCCTTTGCCAAAATGTGTCTGTTCTTTTTGACTTTTCCTGTGCTCGATACTTCTGCTTGCTCATGGCCCACCACGACCCTCTGGACTTTACGGACTGTCAATATTCTGCGACTCCCTTTCTTCTATTATAAAATTAACCTTCTTTTATCCTGTCCGTGGTGGTTACTCGGAGGCTCTTTGCCTTTGCTTTTCATATAGGCGGTTTTGATATCCTGTTAAAACTCCTGTATTGCCTGGTATGTTTCTTTCATTGTGGTAGCCGGCCCGGTGGGTTGTAGGCCCGTATCTGTGAGCGCTTTCTGTACAATAAAGGTTTTAAAAAAAATAAAAAATAAAAAACCTTAGAAATTCACTGAAAAAACCATAGGTTTCATGGACGTTATAGTTAGAAATTAGCATTTAAAAAACCTTAGAAATTCACTGAAAAAAACATAGGTTTTCAGGGACGTTATAGTTAGTTGCATATTTCACTGGTGCAAAACCATAGTAATTTGGCCGTTATAGTTAGTATACCTAACTATAACTGGCGCCCCCGCAATGGAGTGATTGGATAAGTTCGTAGTGCTGGCTGGGCGATTGGAGAAGTGCATGGGTAGTGACAGTGGGATTTCTGGAGTGCATGGGTACTACCTGGGTAATTGGAGGAGTGAATCAGTAGTATGTAGGTGGTGGTTAGAGGTCTGCATGGGAAGTGCTTAGGGGATTGTAGCAGTGCATGTGTTAGTGCCTGGGCCATTCCATAAGTACATGGGTACTGACAGGAAGATTAGAGCACTATAAAAAGAGTGCATGTTGAATTTATAAGTGCTTGGGTTTTGGCGGTGTGATTAGATAAGTACACACATGTCACATCAGTCCTGCCCCCTCCCTTCACCACTGTACATATATGCCCTGTGGTGAGTTTTAAGTCCCCATGAAACCTGAGGGGCCCTGCGTCCCAGTTAGCCCACCAGGTATCTGCAGTAAGCACCACAGTGCTGCGTTGTAGAGAGGTGGTCCTAGGCCACGCCCCTTTTCCCCCCTCTCTGCAACGCAATTCTGTTGCACTTATTGAAGTGTTATCATGCTGATGTATTTACCCCCTGAAAAATGATGTGCACACAAAGACCTCTGCAGGCTGATCTTACCTCAGTTTAGCTTATCATACAGAGTTTGCCCCCTTCACCATGGCGCCCTGTGCAATGGCTCCCGCCACACTACCCTAAAGCGTCATTACAAGACCCACCATCTCCAGCTTCATACCCGCTCTGAAAACCTACCTTATCTAGATACACAGAATACTACACACATTGCATACACCAGCTAACAAATTTCACAGAGGTGGAGCACAGCATAACAAAATGCTTCTTCTTATATTAATTAAATAGCTATAGAGCTCTAACGATCTTTTTGTATTTCCACCGGACTCTGAACTTCATTAATTGCTGATTTTATTTTTACCTTCATTGAGGTTTTAGTGGAGCTTATTTCATACATTCTTTCTTTCTTAATTGTTGTCCGTTGTCAGAAGCATAACAATGATGCCATGGACCCTGGTGGGAGCAAGGAAAATTCCTTCTGTGGCTGCTGTTGGGGTGATAAAATAAAAGAATTGTCAAGGTTCAATAGGCCTCTCAGGGCTCTGTGACCAGGTGCTACTGCAACAGCTGCATACATGATAGCCAGCCTCTTCACTGTGGTTCTTAACACATGTCACAAAGTTGAATCTTGGCCTGTTCAAGTCCAAAATGAACAGGGTAGGACCCAAAAGGAGCTCTGTACAGTTTTAAATTCTGAAAACTTACATAAAACACTCAGAAGACATCCCCCTCTCCTCCACTTGCATCTGCTCAGTGTCATGAGGTAATAGTTTACTCCACTACCCACTGCCAATCTTTCTGACATTTTATGACTCATAATGTCTTCTTTCCAGCAAGTTGTGCATTTAGTTATTGAGATGGTTCGCAGGAAATATAACACATCCATTAATAGCCCTAAATCTATTTTATTTCCAATTGAATGGGAACTAACTCCTTGATATTGCACCTTCCAACACTTAATATTTTAGCGCAGCCCCAGTTATTTTGTCAATACTCTTCTTCATTGAAGCAAGTTGTCCCAACATTCTACTGCATCATTCACTTTCATTATTCCAGATCCCAGATAAGACAAATAGAGAAAAGAAACACACAGGATGCTACATGCATTCCAGACACTAGCTCAGACATTCAGGGAATGGGGTCACACAGGATACTACACTGTCATAAATCGGGTATCTACTTGGCACCCTTTCCAAGTAGGTACCTCAAGCCTACTCAGTGTAAGCTGGAAGCACACTTAAAATTTCTCGCCATGCCAGATCTCACCATTTTCAAGCAGAGGATTGATGTTTGTTATCCCGATTACTTTATACAAAAATGAAGCGAGATTACCTACATCTATACTAAACCTCTCCCTACCCTTGAGGGACACAACAGGAGAAACATATTTCATTTCACTTTTAGATACAATTTCTTGTTTTGGGACCTGATCCTGACGCAACATTCTGAAGAAATAAGTGGCTTGTTTTGATTAATTGGTTCTGGTATTTAATTACGCCCCCTTTCCATCGACACATTTTTACATTGATATCTAGTATCTGGTATGGTATATTTGTGGCTTTCCTGATGAAGGTGCTTGGGTCGCCGGAACCCGCGTAGACTCGATCCCACGAAGATTCATCTATGATCGAAGCCACTCTATTATCTCTAAGAACACATATACTCATTGCAATATTTTATTGTTCACTAACGGATGTAAAAACTATCCTTGTCAATCATCAGTCATGACTATATCAGAAAACTGTCTTTAGGATTGTAACAATAGCCCTTTAACAGTATCAGATTATATTTGCATCTTGAATCTGTATTAACTTCACTTGATCATGGTAAGTGTATCCCAATGAGAGATAGTTGTGTCATGAATTACTCCCTTTTTAATCTGTCATGAACTGCACAGATATTGTATATCATTGATTTTAATGATATTTTGATAAAATAAAATGTTATTTTATGGTTTGTTTCCATGTGTACACCCAACCTTTTTTAGAATGAATTAGTAATTATTTTACATAATGCTACGTTAAAGAGTAGTTGCCCAGGGATTGCATTTTCCTTTTCCTTGGAACTGATATCAGTAGTAGGGGTTCCTGATACATGCACTGCACACTTTAAATTAACCTGTTTTCACTCTCTGGTAGGTTGGCACAGAGCAGGCAGGCTTAACTTAAGAGGCAATGTGCAAAGTATGTGTGCAACACATACAAACACACACACAGCAACACAATGAAAACACCACCAAAAAGACTCTACATGGACTTAGAAAAATAGTGAATATTTATCTGATTAAAAGAAGACCAAAATGACAAAACTCCAATTAGTTGAAGTCAAGATATACATGTTTAAAGAATAAATGCAAAAATAGTGCTTAGATGTCACTAGCAGGTCCAAAGTTCAGGCCAACCAAGGTGGAGGGCAGGCAGGCTAACAGACTCTCTCAGGTCTAGCTGAAAAAGTACCTTGGATGGAGCAAGCATAAATGTCGAGAGCAAGCTGCGTCAGTTTCAATTCATGCAGTGGTTTCCTGCAACGTCATCGGACTCCATAAAGATGAAGGCAATGAGGCATTTTGAGCCGCACAGTGCATTGTCATTGGGCCACATAGGCTGTGGAAACGTTATTGTCGAACAGCCTTTACATCAGCGTCAAAGGGTGATGCATCAGTGCCAACCAGAGCAGTGGTGACAATATGTCGGTTTTGAAGCAAACCAGCTACAGAACCACTTCTGAGGCCCAGGACTGGAGGAGGCACCTCAGGAAAGGATGGGACACACATATGGCATGGTCCAGCAGCACCATCAGGATTATAGGAAGTCTTTTGTGTCCTGAGACTTCAGAAAACAGGAGGCAAGCCAGCAAGCCCTTAGAGTAACTCTGGGTTCAAGTGAGATGGGTCCATACCGTGTCCTCAGCAGGGCAGAGATCAGAAGGCCACAGGGCAGCTCAGTAAAGTAGAGACACCGTTTCTCAGAACAGTCAGGAAAGGAAAGTGGCAATACAGCACAGCAGTCTTTACTCCAGCAGACTTCTTCCCAGGTCATGTGGTGTACTGAATTGGTAGGGCCAGAGCCCCAGTAATTACAGCTAAATGTGCCTTTGAAATGGAGAGTGAGTAAAAAGCAGCTCTTTAGGTACGCAGGTCCCATTTCATCCCAACAATGTTTGACAGACTATCTGTAGCGGGTAATCCATCATTTGTGTGATCACAGGACACAGCCTACTCAGATGTAAATGTGTCCTCCCTCTCTACCTTCCTACCCACAAAGGCTATCAGAATGCAGATGAATATAGACTAGTCTTCTATCACACCCATTCTTCCTGCGTTTGTGGCTGGCTGGAGGAAATGCACAATGTGTAGCTGTCAACCAGCCCAGACATGTATTAGAGACAGTCTGCAGGCACACAGAGCTAAGTTAGGAGCAGAGAAATGTCCCCCTTCTAAAAATAGGATTTCTAATATAGAAATTACAAATTCAACTTTACCACTAAATAGGATACATCATTACCTTTTCAAAGATATGAAACATGCTTTTGCTACGCCTTTCTGATCAGGTATAACAGCTTAAAAGTGTTTTAAGAAATTCCCAAAGCTAGCCCATGAGAGTAGTAGGCCTCAGTAGTGAAAAATCATTCTAGTTGTTTCTCACTAGCAGAACATGTAAGACTCAAGAGCACATTTCCTACATTTTACTTACACAACACCCTACCCTTTGGATTACCTAGGGCCTACCTTAAGGGTGATCTATATGTAAGAAAGGGGGAGTTTAAGGCTTGGCATGTTTTTTTTAAATGCTAAGTTGATGTGGCAGTAAACTGCACACACAGGCCTAACAATGACAGGCCTGAGACAGGTTTGAAAGGCAACTTGTTTGGGTGGCACAATCAGTGTTAGTGGCCCACTAGTAGCATTTGGATTACAGGCCCATGGTATATGGTGTATCACTTTACAAGCGACTTATAAATAAACTAAATATGCCATTGATGTATATACCAATGTCACCATGTTTTAGGGGAGAAGAACACTTTAGCACTGGTAAACAGTAGTAAAGTACTCAGAGTCCTATGGCCTACAAAAAGATACTGCAAAAATTGGAGGTAAGCACGCAAAATGTTTTGGGGAAGACTACCCTAAGGATGACAGGTCTAATACATGTCCCTCCCCGCTGAAAGAGGGGCGATCTACCCAACTGCTATGGAGTTGTCATCACTAAGGTGGAAAAACCTGGATAGACTGTCAGCATTGGCGTGGTCTACTCCTGAGCTGTGTTCTACGCCGAAGTTTATACCCTTTAGGGAAATGGACCACCTCAACAATTTTGGATTCTCATTTCTCATCTCTCATTTGCATGAGCCACCTCAGGGGCTTGTGGTTAGTCTGAATCAGGAAGTGAGTGCCAAACAGGTATGGCCTCAACATCTTCAATGCCCATCCCACAGCAACAACTTCTCTCTCTATACACTAGAATGCTTTCAGCCTATCACCTTAGAGGAAGTACACAATTCCCTGGCCACAGCGAAATCCGGATCCCCCAGGGATCTATGTCCTCCTAAGACAATATCTCTTCTAGCCACCTGTTGTGCCGCCATGACACAAAAGATTTTTAACTGCTCTATAAAAACAGGAATCATTCTGGAAGAGTGGAAGGAAGCGTGTGTATGGCCCATACTAAAAAAAGCAACTATGGACCAACAATCACTCGGCAACTACCGCCCAATCTCCCTGCTACCGCTCTGGGTAAACAACTCGAAGGCATAATAAATAAGCAGCTTGGATCATACTTTGAACTTAATCACATCCTTCGCATTCTGGGTTCCGACCAGGGTTCAGTACAGAGACTGCACTCCTGGCAGTGACGGATTTACTGAGACACAAGATGGATGCAAGAAGACCTGTTGCATTGATACTATCAAATCTGTCTGCAGCCTTTGACTCCATCTCTCACGCAAGGCTCGTGGGCAGACTGCAGGTAATCAGAATCCGGGGAACAGCAGTAAAATGGCTGCAGCTTTTTCTGTCCAATAGACAGCAGGCGATCATCCTAGGTCCATATTCCTCAAGCAAAATGCATTTGGACAAGTGTGTACAGCAGTGCTCATGCCTGAGCCCCAACCTGTTCAATATTTATATGGCCCTGCTAGCAGAAATCACTGACTCTTTGGCTTTGAGATCATATAATACGCCAATGACACCCAGCTGATGTTTACTATGGGCCAAGATCTGGATCTGGAGAAAAAACGTCTCAGCAGGAATGCCAAAACCTCACTGGATTACCGAGAACTGCCTCCAGTTAAACCCAGAAAAAATGGAGATCATGCTGTGTGGAAAAGCCCCAGCCATCTGGTCAGACGACTGATGGCCTCACCAATTGGGTGCTATCCCTGTGCCCAAACAAACGGTAAAAAACGAAGGGATAAAAGTAGATCAAGCATAACAATGAAAGATCAGATTGCAGCTATCATAGAACAGAAATTCTATTTTTTCATAGTCACTTTGTTACACTTCTTTTTTCACTATTTGCAGTAGCTTATATTCATAGGTCCTGAGGACTGCTAGATACTCTGTAGGTCATGGAAGCAGAAACATGTAGACCGACCCTAATAAACTTGATTGTGGCAGTTATTTTTTCAAACTGCACAAGCACAGTTTTTAATCTCTGACACCATGAGATACATATTAAAGTAGTTTTCTCATAGTAGCCAGATTGAATACACTTCACATTTTTCCACTTAAGCTCTGCACCCATCACTTTGTATGATAGCTAGCTCTTCATCTGACGGATCTTAGTGTATCCAGTGGTATTCATTAAAACATTCCAGATCTTCTCCCTCGCAGTTTAGGGGGTTGTAGCTCTCGACTGTACAAGGCTTACAGCGGAAAGGAGATCTCAGATGATGAAGCATGTCACCCTTGGACGAGTGATGGGATTACGTCCCTACATAGGGCATTCCTTTGAGAGGTCACGGTTGTCAACATATACTTCATTATTTAGGCTCGTGTATAGGACCCTTAGACGCAAGGTGATTTATGAGACCCACAGATACATTGTTGTATTTTCTAGTTCTGCTTGGGATTATATCTGTGCTCGTCTTTAAACTTTCTCTGGACCCTCTAACACCTGGTTTATTTCTTGACACACAGTATACTACACACATTCCCGACACCAGCTTAGACATACAGAGAATGGAGAGACAGAAGAAAGTACACATATTCCCAACACCAGCTATAACATATGGAGAATGGGAGCACACGGATACTACATACATTGCTGACACTAGCGCAGATATACACGAAACAGGGACGCACAGGACACTACACAAATTACAGACACCAGCTCAGAATTATGGGAATGGTGACACACAGGATATTACACAAATATCATATATCAGCTCGACATGCGGGGGGCAGGGACACACAGGATAATACGCTTTCCAGACACCAGTTCAGACATAAGGCGAATGGGGATACACAGGATACTTCTCACATTCCAGACACCTGTTCAGACATACACGGAACATGCACACACTAGATGCTACTACTTGACCAGGGCTTATACCTCAGTTAACCAACAACCCCATTAATAACACATTGCATTCAACAGGTCAGACATATGTTGATCAGGAATACAAAGGATACTACTGACATTCCAGACATCAGATGAGACGGGAAACATACATTACCACGCGGGCATTGCATTGCAATACCTTTACATTGAGGGTATCACAGTTCAAGTTGTTATAACGACTTGCACTCGATGGAGCTCTAACCTAAGGAATAGTATGATTTACTATTCTAACACCTTCCCTACTGTAGGTAGACTGGTGTTGGAATAGTAAATAATACTATTCCTAAGTCCAGCGCTCTCCAGCGCAAGTCATTGTGAGAACTTGCGTTGTAAAAACTGGGATGTAACGTACCGCGATCATTTTGATCGCGTTGTAACATGACATATTCGATCAGACATACAGGGAGTGGGGACAAATGAAATACTACACACATTCAGACATTCGCTCAGACATGCAGGGAATGGGGACACACAGGATATTACACACATTCCAGAAATGGATACCCACGAACTTTGTAGTAAGGCAAGGAGACGTCCAATGCAGGTAAGAAGATTTATTCACAGATATGTAGAATGATCCCACAGACAGCGCAGCCAGGATCAACTGTCCTTTCCAACTGTCACCTTACTGGTGACCAACGGTAAACATGGGCTAGCCTTGCACTCCTGCGGGTAGCGCGAGGCAGTGACACCCGGAGTGTCCAAGTGCCAGGAGTGCACGTGGAGAGATCACTACAAACTTCATGCATTACAGATACCAGCTCACACATACAGGGAATGGGGATAAACAGGACACTACACACATTGCAGGCACTGTCTAAGACATACAAGGAGACAGAGTATACTAAACACACTAAAACACAAGCTCAGACATACAGGGATGCAGACACACCAGATACTAAACACATTGTAGACACCAGCTCAGACATTACAGGGAACAAAAACACACATTATACTTCACCCATTCCAGATACCAGCTCAAACGTGCAGGGAACAGAGACAAATAAGATACTATACACATATTCCTGGCACCAGCCCACACATTAATGGAAAGGAGACATGTAAGAAACAACATCACTTCCTGCCTCTGGATTGTGTCTCTAACTTCTTGAGATTCCTCCATCATTGCTTCCTCTCCAGTGTCATTGTTGTCCATATCCCCTGTTTGAACTAGTCCTTTCTCTCTTTCTTTAGGCTCTATGAATCCATTCACTGGTAAAGCTGATGGGAACTACGTGCACAATAATGTTCACATTACCTGTGGAGGAGCTATGGGCTACTTGACTCGGGCATCTAATGACCCCATCTTCTACTGCCACCATGCTCAGGCCGACAGGTAAGGCTTTGTTGATAAACACAATCAAATTAAAGAGCAATGCATTTGTTGTGAGCTGACTACATACTATACTTGTACCCAATGACACCATTACAGGTAGGTTATCAAACGTCTACTGCTTGCAACTTACCTCCGGATCAGGTCCAGTCCCACTAAGCTGCACCTGATCCCAATGCACACAACATTTACAGAATGATTCAAATCCCTGGCCTTTGGTCACTCCCTTGTTGTTCTGTAAAGCACATGAATTTGACAGTTTGCAGCCACAATAACCAACAGAATCGTTCCAGTGGCCTCGGCTGTACCAAGGCACCACCCCGGTACCGCAGTACTGGTCCCAGTACCGCAGTCTCAAAAAGGCATCCAATGTGGAAATCTTGGAAACTACCAGTACAGTCCTGAGTTTTAAGATGCTCTTAGCTAACCTCTGGTCTCAAACAATAAACCTAATTTCATATCAGAATTTACCTTGTAGAAAGTTACAACTCCAATTTTGGAGTCATGGATCTGGGAAAGGAAGCCCTGCGTTCCCGCTTTCATGAGACTACTGCCACAAAACAGCTAAAGAGGGTTCACAAACTCTTCAAATCAAAAAGCCACCTGACTAGTTATGCGATTCTCACTATCTAAACAGCAAGACCCCAGCCTATAGAAACATGGCGCCCACCCTTTGGAAGACACCATTATTCCTTTGTCTGTTCACAGTAACAGAAGGAAGATTTGCCTCTGTTCATTGTGCCTTCCCAGCAGAGTGGACAGAGCTAGGATACTAGAACATCACACCAGAAACCGTCTGCTGACCCCCTGCAGGATGATGACGTTGTGGAGCTGGTGAAACCATGAGACCCTGCAGGGTGTAGACCAACCCATGGGGTAGAGGAGGAAGATTTGTTTTAAACCAACGGGATAGCATTCGCCCTATCACTAAATCCACAATAACCTAAAATCATCCCACCCTATTTTGAAGTCACTTTGGTTTTGAATACAGTGAGTGTCATCCTATGCAATGAAACAAACTAAAATGATTAATTTGTTTAGACCCTCGCCCACCCGAGTTCTGGCACGCTTCATCGTCCGGTCTCATCCTGGACCCTAAAAACCAAGATGGACTTGGCCATATTTCAGAGAACGTTGTTGATAAAAATTGTAACCAGGGTCATCTCAGATTAAAAATACCTCGAACAACCAAGGGGACCCTTTTATTAGTGGTTGTTCAGGTATGACTAAAACCCAAAAGGTAGGTGTAAACCAGAACACATGAAAAGTGAATCACCCCAAATGATTTCTGAAGCTTTTTTTCTCAAATTGTATTTATTTGATTTTATCAGCATACATACAGTAAAGGAGCGTAGCGCCATGTGAACCATATATCAAAATCATTCCATTGTATTGAACAGTATACCACAACATTGTTATCACAGAATCACATATAGAATGTACCACAAGCTACATTTGGCTTTTGCTCACTGGAACAGATTTACATTACAAAGATAACTAAAAACTGAATAAAATAATACAACAAGCATTTACAATGCAATGGTTCCGCCTTTGGAAAAGTTAGAGCTATTGGCATTGTAAATGACAAAATTTGTATTTATGTGTTGGTTTTGAAAACAGATAAATAAATGGCATTGTCATTTACATTGCCGTTAGCTTAATCTCTCGCAAATGTGAGACCTATTGTACCCTACGGACGAGCTATTACATGGACACTAGACACCACTGCCCACTTTTAAGCGTTTTCCACCCACGTCTTCCGCCCTACCTGTTGCCTCCACTCCACTTCAGTGTTGGCTCCTGCCCCACCCTGCCTCCTGCCAGCAATAAAAAAAGTGCTATGACGTTGCCAGTGCTGACTGCATCATAGTGGGGTTTTAAAATAAGTTCAGGTATTTCTGCAGAGCAACAATACTGCTGTACAACATGGCTAAAAAAACATTGACAAAAGCAATATCTCATATAGGTGAGACCTATTGGTTTTGCCAGCCAGCGCTTGTTTAAATTTTTTTTTCTTCAAACATACGTAATTATGCAAATAAAACTGCAAATGTATAAAAATAAAGAAGTGGCCCCAGCAGCTCGACTGCTCTGTACTCGTGATAAGAAAAAATGCTGTCACTCAAAGTGCAAGAGAGCCAATGGATGGTGTGGGCTGATGCATTGCTCCAAGCTGTATGCTATTCATCCCCCTCCGTTTATTGGTCTATTCAGTATCGATCACATTTTCTTTCTGCTCACCCACACCATACTGCATGAGGTGATGGGTCGCCCACCTGAGCCATTATCTCTCTCCACGGTGAGTTTTACATAGAGTGTGCATATGCCTAAAAAGTAGTTCACTTCTGTGTAGGGCTAGAAGGAGGTCAGAGTGACTGTCACAAATACTGTGTGTGGGGTTGGTCGCAGTCTATGTCACTGTTCCATTATCCGGACTGCAAGAATCTCTCAGAGACATGATTGGCAAAAACAGGCGAGTGGGCATTTTCAGTTGTGGGTAGGGTTAGGAGGAGGTCACAATACCCGTCACAAAGGCTGTGGGAGCAGGCCACAGTGATCGCTCCAAGTGCTGCCTGTGTCCCTGTACCTTTATTCAGATTCGAGGAATCTCTGAGGAACCGTGGGCGAAAGCATGCACTGTTGAAGCCCGGAGGTGATAGGGAGGGGCTTCGGGTAGAAATATTTAATTGGATCAGCATATTTGCTTTTTACATAATTAAATCAAACGTGGTTTACACTTTGTAAATCCATTAGGCATGTGTACAGTTCGAGGCAATTGGGAACAGGTTATTTGCCCAGGATCACACGAGTCAGAACCTCTTCCACCCCAATCAAACCAGTCTGCCCCAGAACTGTGCGAACATTTTGGGGTGGTACCTAGCGTTGTATTAAGGGGTTTCTCCGATTTTTACACCCTGCAGATAGTGTGTTTTTTTTATTATTTTCTTACTTCCCAGAAAAGTTAACTGAAGTTTTAATTTTCTTCAGTCAGAATTTCAGCACTCAAAAACAATGGTTTCATACACAGTAATTAATAAGAGACGTCGACGGTGCTATTAACACGTGTTTATAAACAAAAACCTCCAGAAATTCTAGAGGTTACTGAAAACCCTTGAAATAGCGTATATGAGTAGTCAAGTATAGCTGGAGGTACTTTGAGAAAACAAGTCAATGAACATACTCAGCTGACAAGAGGTGGGATAATGTTGTGTAACACTACAAACTAAATTAACAATCGTTATAAAGCAAAAATTTTTTAGACTGACTGTTCAAATTAAATAGTGAATTGCACAGTAACTTTGCACATGAAAGAATTATCAGAAAATCAAATCGGTTGTTACGGAGCTCAAGAGGCACGGTACCTCCATAGGGGTTTCATGTATCAGTTTAAGAAATACGATGTTCATAACGAGGGCTCGGACATGAGCACAAAAAGACTGCAAATCATGTCAAGGGCCCTAAATTGAACGCATATTTCACAGGAGATCAGCATTTTAGTCTGAATAGGCTTTAGGTTCAACAATAAATTGTGCGCGATTCTCTCCGTCCAAAAACAGCAAATGTTTCCTTAAAAGTAACATTATACCACATGTGCTTGAAATGCATTAATAAAAGACACCAGACTGATACGGTAAAGTTACTATGCATGTGCATTGTGCACCATTTTTGTTTGTATAAAGTTCAACAAGAAACACGTCTACATAACTACTCATGAAAATAACTGTGCTGATGGCTGACAAACATCGCTCCATGTTTCCTCGTGTGCATGCAATTTGCAACACCATCCCCCAGCCAAAGTTTAAAGTAACCATCGCAAAGCTAAAATGAATCAGTATGTACGATTAATTCGAACTAAACTCTTTATAGAATAAGGCACAATAACACAACTGTTGCGATTTTTCCATTTGCAAAAGTACAAAAAACGGCATTTTCGGAAAAACACGAATTCTAAAGCACTGCCTTGAAGAGAAAAAAAACCAGACAAACAGAATCTATGAAGCGTGTACAAACTAGGCGCTAACATTTGTATTTATAAAGTTGCCCTTTAGAAATCGCTTCCTACCTGGGAAAGGTTTCCGTAAATCCTGTGTTTGCGGTGATGTGTATATTAAAAGAGGGAACTCCTCCCGTGGAGCTCTGCTTCCCTCACAAGCCCGCAGCGATTACCGTCTTGGCCTGGAGAGGCAGAGCAAAGGTTGCACCGGGTCACAGGATCTGGGAAGAAACTAAAAGGCGCGCACCGCCGAGCTGCCAAGCCTGCTGCATCTGTGCACGCAGCCGTTCCCCGCGGACCCACGTGTGATGTAAACTAATACACTTTAATAGTCTCGGGAGAACTTGTTAAAATGTATAATTTGGCGCGACAAGGGGGGGAAAAAGACACCGCCTTTCTGCTTGCAATTACTGCATTAGTTAAAAGAGACTTTTAAAGGGGGTTATTATTTTTTTATTTTTCCAGACACTACTTAGCATCACAATAGTTGTGGTACACATGGATAAACGGCATGTGTTTTATAAGACTTTAAACAGTAAGCGCAAATAACTACCTAATACATATGTTAAATTCCGGTTGAAAGTATTTCTTTCTCGAAAATTCTGAGAATCCGTGACCAATAGAACGCTGGCGGATAAAGCGTTAAAAGTATCTTACACATTGCAGACAGCCCGGTGAACGTTAACTAATTCCCGCAATCTACCTATTTATTTTATGTCTGATGACTATCGCCCAGAGAAGTGTATGTGCCGCCCCAAGACCTATGTATATTTAATCCGAGGCAAGGGCTGCGTTTTAAATTAACGTTATTGTGGATTTTGGAAACAAAGATTTATTAGTAGAGCGGGTATTATTATTAAGAGAGATGTCGGCAAAGCAGTGACGCTAATAAATTAGCAACATGAAGTCGTGACTTTTTAAATGTACTTCCTCCGGACAATACTGAACCACATTGTTTTAAGTTGACACTAGCTATAACAATAAACTACAACAAATGTCTATGTTTAAATTAACCAAATGAAAATGTGTTTCAGGTAAATTCTATCTTTCCGGCTAACGCGCTAAATAACAATTAGTGACAGGAACATACCGCAGGCGCTTGAAAACAGAAACGTGGAGCATGCCGACAATTGAGTGAAACAAGCCCTGTACACACCATATTTCCTCACCAGTGCCATTTCCCCGAGTGATTTTTGACAAATTCAGTGTACCATTACTAAATGTAACCAGTTGCACCTTGACATTTAAACATTGAATGATACTAAATTGTGACTGCGTCTTTTTGAAGAGGAAGCTATCATTTTATTCACACATACGTTTTACGCCGAGCGCTACAATCTGTTTCAAAAACACACTGAGCCCAGGCACTGTAGAGTGATAACCGCCCCCATAACGCTGGCAGGGATAACGCTTTGAAGAGAATGGCAGAATAACTCAAAGATTAAAACGAACAGTATATTTGCGGCAACTCAAGCGGCTAGAAAAGACAACGACGAACCAACTTTAATTAGCCACACCAGATGTTTGTTCAGTCGTAGAATAATATAGCCGACACTGCTCCCAAAAACAACGAGCCACTTTAGCGCACAACACACAGAAAACAAACACCGATTGTGAAGTGCAAGGCTTTTGGAAACAGAATTAGGGGACCAGAACTAACGCACTAGCCAGGAATAACAAGAAACAACGGCACAAACAGGGGGGCAGAGGCTTACCGCATGGCCTTGGTAGACGCTGCTCGGAAAGCACAGCATCCTGTAGGGATTCGGGGGCGTGCTCTCCCCTTCCCATTGGCTGGAAGGTAAAATTCCAGCCAATGGGAAGAGGAGAGGGCGTGATTCAAAAAAAGACACGGAAACGCCCCAGAATCGCGTCAAGGCGGGCCCTGAACTCAGTGACGCTCCTCTCCTCCAATGGCTGGCCAGCATTTACGAGGCCAGCCAATGGAGAAGAGGGGCGTGTTCAGGCCCCCATACTACTAACAAAAGATTTCGGCTCCGCCCACCCACTGCTTACGCAGTGGGACGGTAGCCGAAACCTAAAAAGGTGAAATATGCAGACACTGAGTGCCAACAAATCTATTTGAAAGTACACAGTTGTAAGTTGGGGATCATGCTGCAACCGCCTGGGCCGACTCTGCATGATGTAAGAATGGGAGCGAATTGCCCTGAAGTATTAGGTCTGGAACAAATGAAGGTCGCGGAATAGAGGGTGGCAGAATAGCTGTGGCAGACCCCATGATAAATATCCCACCAGCAGGCCCCAGATATAATGAAGCCATTTATGGGAATCTGTAAGTTTTCCCATCAGACACTTCATGGTTAGATCCTGCCTCAAACAAACATGCCCACAGAGATGGGGATCAAAGCATTAGTGCCTGCACCAGTGCTAACAACCCAAATAGTAATATTCAGCAAGATAAGGTGCAAATGGGCTTAGGACACAATACCCTAGGTCCCAAAATAGAGAATCAAGAAAAACTACATTTCTTGATCACTCTAAAACAACATAAGCAAAATAGCCCTGCACTCTTCCAAAAGTTCAAAGGCCCATAGGAATGAATGGGAATACATTCTCAATTTGCGATTCTCAATTAGAGAATTAAGGCCTCACAAATTTTGTGATTCCTTATTTTGCATGTGGGTGTTTGTGTGCTACATAGCACACTGCCCAAAGTGCAATCGCAAACGCAGATATTCTGCGAATTTCTGCATTTGCAATTGGGCTACCTACATACAGCTGTGATTATTTTGCTCCCAAAGCCTGGAAAAGACGCGCTTAGCTGTGGCTCCTAGAGGGTGCTATCATTATTAAATCTAGATTACAAGATACTGGCTAAAATGATTGCACTTCGTCTATCACTATTACTTGACAAGATAATTTCACCGGCGCAATCAGGTTTTTTACCACACAGGTCAACCACTTTGAACTTACGTACTCTATTTGCCACTATCAATAGGGTAGACCCAGAGGTACAAGCGGCAGCTGTACTTTTGGACACTGTGAAGTCCTTTGATTCTCTTGAGTGGCCATTTTTCTTAGCAGTCATTAGGAAATGGGCATGCCGAAGGGGTTTGTAGACCTTACATCTCTACTATATTTGTCACCCATGGCTAGACTCTGTCTGAATGGCGCAATATCTCCCCAATTCACACTGAAACGTGGCACCAGGCAGGGGTATCCGCTATCTCCATTATTATTTATTTTGGCCCTTGATCCCCTTGTTCGGCAACTACAAACAACGGACGAGTGAAATGATTCGGTTTGGTGGGCACACCTGGTTAGATATTAATTGGAGCAAATCGGTAATCTTCCCGTTGACACCCTGCACAGATAGTTGGGAGTGCGAGTACCCATTGACATGGTGCAGTGACACCACCAGATACTTGGGATTTAACATACATCTAGAAGCTGTACTGCGCTTAAACTACGGCCCGCGATACATATGCTGGAACAGCAAGTGGAGCACTGGATTAAGCTTCCCATCTTGCTGGTTGGTAGAGTGGCAATTTTAAAGATGGTGGTGCTCCCCAAATGTTTGTATCTGCTCCACAACATACCCATCCCCAACAATTTGTTGTAACATCTTATTAGGCTTACATGGGGTGGGAGGAAAGCATGGGTCAGTTGGGATACCTTGACACTACCCTAAGAGAGGGGGGTCGGGGGTGCCAAATCTACATATCTATTATCCGGTGGCACAATGTAGTTTTGCGCGATTGTGGTGTCATCCTGAACCCTGACTGCCTTAATCCAGACTAGAATGATTAAACAAAACAGACGCCAGTGCTGAGAACTTCAATTGAAAGCTGACAAGCTGAAAGAAAAAGTTGTTATGAATATAGAATAAACAACTTGCTTAAATAATTGCAACATATGAATTTTTAATGCTTCTTTTTTGGTTTCTACACTTTTTAAACACAATTTTTCGTGCATGGAAATACAATTTTTTTTTATACAAAATATATACAAACACAATTAACACAATGTAAATTAGCACTTACACACTTCAGGCATTCTTGGCCGTTCATTCACCCAAAAAACATTCACTCAAACAAACAAACAATAATTGGTCTCGGTATCAGTGGAACTTTAGTTATAGACTCAGGGAAGTAGTCCTTTTCGTTTTCCAATGTCAAGATATTTGCAGAATGCAAATTAATAGAGTTTCCAAATCTCTTGCTATTCACTAACAACCGTTGTGAAAAAGATGTTTTGCATGACCCGAGACCAGGTTGGTCTACGCGTTTCAAACCCCACCAAGTATCGGGGTTCTCCTCAGGACCAATATTGACGTTGCAACAATAAAAAGACACGACTTTAGGATTGTGACCTGTGCTAAGAGACTGGACCCCTATGCTGAACACTAGCGACCTCGTCCTACCTTGATTCCTTGATCAGAAATCCTAATTCATAAAGGTTGTATCTCCGATGGAAGTGCGCGCGGGGGCTAAGAAAGGGTGAAAGAACAAACACACGCTTCATTTAGTCATTTCAATCACCCGCTTTCAGTCAACCATACATCTGCCATCTCAGTGGTGGGGCTTACCCGCTCAAGTGGCGGCGTCTCTTTCGCCGAAAATTCTATTGTCTGTCCGTCCTTGTTACTAGGGAAATGGGGCGGCTGGGTCTGATTCCTCCGCTGCATGAAAGAAACGAGGGTTGTGTGTCAGACAATTGCTGTACAAATGCATTAATTCCCTAACCTGTCTCCATCGGTAGAAACAGTTAACGGCATACCGGTTTCAGCAGTTTAGGCACTTCAGACGGGAAGGCTGGAGGTTTCACCTTCACTCGCTCCAATGTGGTGAGTGTCTCGGCAGTTACTTCCTGGTTAATTGAAAAGTCCCGTGTGGTGGTTCTGGGAAATGTAGTTTAGCTCAGAGAGTAAGATTCAACATCTTGGTTTAGAAAAATGTGGAACTGGCGCAATGGAGCTTCCTCTGACTGAAACCGGGTCTTGCTGCTAGAAATGTAAATTCATGAGTTTCATAGAGGCCCCTCATAGCGGTGTGGATGTTTCATAATAAACAGTGCTTCACGCTGTTTCCTCCTCACAATGTGACATTGACTGAGGGGAGCCTCCACTTCTTTAAAATGGGTCTAGCTGCTAGGTTTATATATTTCAGAAATTTCATTGAGTCCTCTCAAAGCAGTATTAAATTTCATAATTAGCAGCGCGTCACGCTGACATAACGTTGCGTCCAAGTCCCCTCCACGTGGGACATTTTCTATTTTAGAAAGGACTGTCCATCTCAGGTCGGTTTGCTCATGTTTTTTGCTCATCCAGTGGTTAACCAACGGGGCATTTTCAATTCCTCTCCGAATTCTAGATTTGTGCTGTGTTATTCGGTGTCTCACTTCCTGCGTAGTTTTCCCTATGTATACCATCGGACAAGGGCAGACAATGGCGTAAACCACATTTTTGGTCTTACAGTTAGTAAAAGTTTTGTGTTTCCAATAGATGTTGTTAAATGTGAACACCGAATCTTCTATTGTCTCATCACAGCACGAACAAGTTCCGCACTTATGATGTCCTTTGGTTGGAGGTAATCCAAACAAGCTTCTCAATGTTGGAGTTTTTGCAATTGGGAGGGCAGCCCTCACAATATGGTTAGCCACGCTTTTTTCTTTTTTGTAGGCAAATAATGGAGGTGCTGTAAAATCTTCATGAAGATCTTTCAGTAAATGCCAATTAGACGTTATAAATTTTTTGTGTTGGTTTGCTGCTGGGCAAAAGGTGGTGACATACACCAATATTTTGACATCTGGTTTGGTTTTCTTTTCCAGCAGTGTCTCTCGTGGTATCCACCATGCTCTTTTGAGGGAGTTTTTGAGCAGTTTTTTAGGGTATCCTCTCTTGATGAGCCGATCCTTTAGATGGCCAGCGTGTTCAAAATACTCCTCTTTTCCTGAACAATTTCGACGAATTCTGAGAAATTGTCCGAACGGAAGGTTCTGTCTCAGACTACGTGGGTGGTTGCTAGTAAAGTGTAAGGCTTTATTCCTGTCTGTCGGTTTGCGAAATAGGGTGGTACTTAAACCCCCTTCACGAGGCTCCAGTTTAACATCCAGAAATGTGATAGATTTATTAGATGCTGTACACGTAAACTTGATGTCATTAGTCCTTGAATCAAGCCAACCTACGGAATCATTCAGTTCTTCATGTCCTCCTGTCCAGATGAGGAACACGTCATCAATATATCGCATATAACTGGATATGCAATTACTATAGGGATTGTTATTATAAATGAATTTATCTTCAAATAATCCCATGAACATTACTGCTAACTCTGGAGCGAAGAGGCATCCCATCGCTACCCCCTTTATTTGGTAAAAGAACTCCGAGTCGAAAGTGAAAAAGTTTTTTTGTAAAGCAAAACTGGCCAAGCCTAGCATGAAATCCGTCGGGACCCTCATTGGTCTTTCCTTAGTGTCCAAGAAGACTGTCAATGTCTCAAGAGCCTGTTCTTGCGGGATTTGGGTATAGAGTGAAACAACGTCTAGTGTAACTAGAAGTTGTCTATTACCGTCAAACTGGGTTGTTGCTATTTTATTGAGAAAGGCCGTAGTGTCTTTGAGATGAGCTGGAATAGTTTCTATAAACGGTTTCAAAAAGAAATCAATGTACTTCGCCACTGGTTCCATGAGAGATTCGCAGCCAGAAACTATGGGGCGGCCTGGCGGATTGAATTCATCTTTGTGCATTTTGGGCAGCACATAAAACACCGGGGTTCTAGGGTTTTTGTTTTGTAAAAATGCCAGTTCTTTCGGCCCGACAATGCCCTGTTCAAAGCCTTTTTGGATCATATCAAAAAGCTGATTTTTTATTTCCATGGTAGGGTCCTTTCCGATGCGTCTATAACATGTGTTATCATTTAATTGTCGGTGGTCTTCTGTTTTATATTTATTGATGTCCCAAATCACAATTGCTCCTCCCTTATTGGCCTGCTTCACTACCACTGTTTTGTCATTTTTCATAGACAGTAAGGCGTCTTTTTCGGCTTTTGGTAAGTTATATTTGACAAAACATTTCTTTTTTTCAATTGAGGATATTCCTGATAGCACAGTGTGCTCAAACGTCAGTACTTCCTTAGGGATTTTGGATCCTGTTGGACAGAAGGTGGATTTTCTCTTAAGGCCAGTTACCTCCTCATGTTGTTCTTCTTGTGCTTCTTGAAAAAATGTTTTTAACCGAATTTTGAGGCAAAACTCTAGTGTCTCTAGCTTCATTTTGACGAAGTCTGTCGGTCTAGATGGAACAAAATTGAGACCTTTAGTCAAAATAGCCTTTTCTGCTGTCGTAAGAGTCCTATCAGATAAGTTAAAAATAGGTGATTTATCTAGTTCTTGTAAAATTGCCGACGAGTCCTCATCTCCCATGGCTGGGAAAAGCGGATCCGTCCCCTGCCTCTCTGTTGACCTCGCCCTAAAAAAGGCGTTTGGTTTTGTTGTTGTTGCTGTTGTTGTTCTGGCTGATTGCCCTTTCTGTTCTGAAGAGGCCTGGTAGTACTATCAGATTCGCTCCCTGACGATGAAGTTGTATCCGAAAAAGTAAAAAATTTCCGGCGTGAGCGTCCTTGGTTGTCTTGTAGGAACCTTCGTGAGACCGAGCGTATGTAAAAATCCTTGTTCAAGTAGGGATAGACGGACTCCAAAGAAAAGTTTTTTTTGTCTAGATCAAACTTGTTTTTTTTTTGTGTAACCGTGAAATCCTTAAATTCCAAGATTTCTTTGTCAATTTTCTCCAATAATGTTTTAGAGTCGGTGATCAATTGATTGTTCTCGATTTCTCTCTGCAGAATTGCTATCTCATCCAGTTCCTTTAATGATATTCTATGTGCAGTTTCAATGGTTAGGACCATCAGGTCTCTACTGCATTTGGTTTCAATCCCGCTAAAACCTTTTTTGTAATCCGGGTCGTCTATGAACACTACTGGGATGTTGCGAATTTGGAGTCCTGATGGAATGGTCCCTGACCGTAAATGCTGCAACAAAAAATGCCCGTGAAGGTCAGTCCTTATTTGCTTTTTACGTAATCGAATTAATTTGTCCGACTCATTTTGAGTATTAGCTGTAAGACTAAGTGCTGCCGATGCAAACACAGGGGGGTTCCTTATCAGATTCTGAATGTGTTACTCACTATACGCAAGTGTGTCTTTTTCAGCCATCACACAGTTGTGCACACAATATACACTTAAATACACACAGAAAAGAAGTGAAAAGAAAAATCACACCAAAAACTAACCCCACTCACAATTGTCCATCCATGGACCGAAAAACTTCCCACAAAACTACTACCCTGTGGCAGCCACTTCTCTGCCCAACAGGACCTCGCGAGCTACCTGCCCGCTCTAAAGTCAAAAAACACAAAGGGCCTTGACTCACAACTCAGCAAGGCTGAGCCAAACTAGAATGATTAAACAAAACAGACGCCAGTGCTGAGAACTTCAATTGAAAGCTGACAAGCTGAAAGAAAAAGTTTTTATGAATATAGCATAAACAACTTGCTTAAATAATTGCAACATATGAATTTTTAATGCTTCTTTTTTGGTTCTGGTGAACCCTATACTGTTAAATGCCATTCTACCTAAAAGCTTCCACAGAGACCCACGCGATACACAAACTGTGTCTGCTACCTGCTGGGCCTGGAGCAAGTTAGTGTGAATAAACTTGGGGATGCTCTCTTTATTCCATGGCGATACAACTGGTCAATAACCCATGGCTGCCCCCCACTAAAGAAAGGCTTGCACAGAGCACACTCACCACTTATTCCTTAGGCACATGTGGAGACTTTTTGCCAGGGGACACGGATTTCAATGTACAGATGACACTATATTTTGTGATGCATCCTTCATGGACAAGTTTGTCCTTAACAGTCTCCGAAGTGGGCTGAGAGCGCACATTGCAGTATTTCCCCTATAACCAGAGTCCTATTTCCCACTGACAGTTCTGATTACAAGTGCTGAGGGAGGCCATCTAATTTCGAGACTATACAAGGCAATCATGACACTTATCCCCGCCAGAGACACTAAAATATGAGACGCTTGGGAACGAGACTTAGGACACCCAATTGAAGACGCACAATGATCCTTTTGCTGCATGCAGATAAAAGAAGTGTCTCTAAATAGTAGTTATAAGTTGCTCCATTTTAAGTTTCTGTGGAGGGATTATTTGACACCTGCCAAGCTTCACTCTATTGACCCCTCAAAACCACACCTATGCCACAAATGCGGAGGAAATTATGCAGACTTTGCCCACATGACATGGACTTGTGTAAAAATAGGGACCTACCGGAACACAATGTATGCTATCTTCACACTCAGGACTGGCTTAACCTTACACCCCACCCTAGAGGTGGTACTATTGGGGTATATTCGTAATATTCCTAAACAGCTACGCAGATACACTTCCATCACATTACTCCTAGCAAAAAGAGAAATAGCTTTACACTGGGGAAGTAAGTTCGTCCCTACCACTAAGGCCACTAACAGCCTCATCTACTGCAACACAAACAGTGAATCATATGCAACTACACTACCCAGGACATCCAAACCCAAAGATATCTGGGACCCTTTAAAGTCCTATTTACTAGAGATTGAGAACTCCACCTCGCCACAGCCGTCACCGGGAATAGTTCCTACCGGAGATGGTTGAATCTCCTAATCACTACATATGCAGAAGACTCACATACTTTAAGCCATACGATTTAAAGAGGTAGATATATGAATATATATGATGGTAGAGGAGTGTTATTGAGATTGGTTAAGACCCTGCCATACCATGCTTTATGCAGTATGTATTATATTCATAGTACTCTGGACGTGTACCTGATGCTTGTTTGAAAATGACAAAATGGTAGTAAAGTTTTTTTTAAAAGTGTTAGTAGCAAAACATGGTGTCAAAGTTAGATGTATCATCATACAATTCATCATTTGAAAATGCAGCAGATTTTTCTAAATCAGAAAGCATAGTATTTACAATTTCAAAGTCCTAATCATCAGAGAAAGCACTGGAGGTGATCATATTACTAAAAGAAATTATAAACATGTGTGGTATTTTTTAAAGTTCAGTTGGACCATATACATTATGGAAACTCCGTCCCAAACTATTCCTCCAGGAACCAGAACTGCTGTAATATTCACCAAGGACAGGTTTCTCTGTTCACGGTTTGATAATGTATGTGGTTTCAGGACCAAGTTCACATGTTTTACTGTGGAGCGTTCTGGGAGGTAATGTCCAATCAGGTGCAGGAAAAAGACAGTCACTATGCCTAGCCAAAGGATTACGAACAGTAGACCTATAGCAATCCAGAGCTGTAGCCAGGGAGAAACAAGGTTAGTCTTTTTCAGCCAAAGGTAGAAATCACAAATTTGTTGCTTGTGGAAAACAGGCGCTGGTGGTGACTCGGGTTCACTTGGATCCAATGAGAAAGTATCAAAATCATTGAAGTAGCCAGATGCAGTTTGATCGGTCTTTGGTAGCTCAGCAGGTTTTGTAGAAATGGCAGATGACTTGTTTCGAGACATATTCACATAGGTATCAGTATTTAGACCGAATTAAGATCTCTCTTTCATGTGTGTGCTGTTTCATTTCAACAGGCACGAGTTCCATTCCATTGTTGCTAACTCCCTCACTTCGTAAAGTAGAATGCTCAAAGGTTATTAATGTGTCTGTCTGAACTTCCTGTATGGTAGCGAAAGGAGATCAGCAGCTACCCAGGAGCCCAAGAAACCTACTATTGAGTATCGGCCACATA
This sequence comes from Lissotriton helveticus, assembly GCF_964261635.1. Lineage (NCBI taxonomy): Eukaryota > Metazoa > Chordata > Amphibia > Caudata > Salamandridae > Lissotriton > Lissotriton helveticus. Next base: position 1,710,215,296 of record NC_136069.1, on the reverse strand, counting down.
ATGTGGTATGATCAGATCAATTGAGATGAATCTCTTTTTTTTTTCCTTGCCGGCAAAACACAGAAGAAGTACTGTTCTTCTTCCTTTAACTGCCAGGACACGCACAGCCACTCTGTAAGTCTCATATTTGAGGACAATCCCTTTGGGGATTTTAGGGTCATAAGACTTCTCTCTGTTCCTAGGTATGTAATTGCTGCCACAATGTATGGGTGCTAGACCCAATGCTGCTCTTTCCTTCTCTACAGACAGGACTAGTTATGTTATGTTATGTTATGTTATTTATATTTTTATAGCGCGCTGATACCCCAGCAAAGGGGCGTCCAGGCGCTCAGACAGGTACTGTAACATAACATGCGGAATAAAAGAAAACTATTCAGAAGCGGAGAACAGGAACGTTTTAATAGTACGCCTAAAAATGGACAAGTCATTCAAGGCTCGGGCATGCACTGGAAGCGAGTTCCATAGTCCCGCAGCCAACACCCGAAAAGAGCGACCACCCATTCGGCTAAGTTTAAACCGAGGGCAAATCGCCAGATACAAGGCCTCAGATCTAAGAGATCTCAGAGGAATGTAAGGAGTCAGTAAATTAATCAGAGCCGGTGGGGAGGAAAGTTTCAAAATTTTAAAAGCCAGACAGAGTGCTTTAAACTTAATCCTCTGTCTAACCGGCAACCAATGGAGAGAAGAGATAGTGCCGGAGACAGAGCAGTATTTGGGAAGACCAACAATGGCCCGCGCCGCAGCATTTTGCACCCTCTGGAGTCTGGCTACCTCGGCCTAGTCTCTTAGTAAACCTTACTAAAAGGTTTTCTTCTTCATTAAAGATGTCCTCATTGTCACTTGTGGTGCCTGTCCTATATGTGTGGGAGCTAGGTACCCTAGTAACTACCTTTGGGAGGATGGGTGCAGGGCCCACATCATATCAATGTAGGTGAGGGAAATTGAAATTGTCCTCCTCATCACTACTATTTCCTTCTGCCAGGGAGGGAATCCTCTTCCAAATGTTGTACCCTAGCATATTCTGCCAAGAGCTCCTGGAGCTTAATATTGGTATGATTGGAACCAGTTTTTATTTTGCTAAATTTGCAGAGGGTCCTCAGCTCCTTCCAGCCAAGATGGAGGTAAGAGGTCAGTTTGAGTTCCACAACCCTATTCTATGCAACTTCCATTATTTTTCTAATAGTTAGGGCCTTTTTAAATGAACTAAAAAAACTTCTAAGCACTATTACCCCTAACTAAAGTTAACTTATAAAAACTCAAGGAACTTGTCCAAGGCCCTAGGATGACTTTTAAAAAATGTGGAAAAATGGTAGATTAAAAAATACTGTTGAATTTAACACCTTGGCTGCTAAGGCAATGCCCGCTGGGCGCTGAGCATCCTGAATCCCCATTGTTCATGACAAGGTCAGCTCGTCATAAGCACAGCTCCAGTGTACTGCATGACGAGCTGGCCTTGTCATGAGCATCCAAAAGGTTAAAGGCAATTTTTTATTGTAGTCTTGTGCTCACTTATTGTCAGAGTGGTCCAGCAAATGCAAAGTTGTACACCCCACCGCTGATCCACCAATGTAGGAAGATGGCTCTTTAGATACCATACCAAAGAAAGGTATAGTGGTCAGAGTCTTGTAGATGCCCAGAGGCTTTACAGAGGATAAAGTAGATAATACCTTACTCTCTTTTATGGTAGTGTGGGTGAACATTCAGGCTTGTCAGAGGGCTGTGTTAAGTATTTATTGCTCAATTAATCAAAAAGGAATGGACACTAGTGTCTACTTAACCGTAGGCTAAGTTGTTGACAACCCTCATAGACTGCCTGGTTCAGTTCGTTGCGGTATATCTTTTTTCCGCCCCGCCAGGAGTCATGGCATAGTCATAGGGTTGCCAAATAACGTGCGGTATGCCTGCCTCACCCGAAGCTACCTCTGATTCAAGTATTTATTGTACATACTCAAGCAAGAAATAATGACACACACTCAAATAATGAATCCAAGGCAAATTGTTTTAGTATTAAAAAAAATTACTTTGTTACTTTTTATTTTAGAACTAAGAGGAACTAAGTTACAGGTAAGTACCAGTTTTTAAAATAACAACACTTTTCATGTGCAGTGGAAATGTGGTTGCAAAGGCAGTAAAATACTTTGCAGTGATACTGAAAATACTTTGTGCTGTTAATCAACAGTAGCAGTCACTTAGCAAGGTGAATGATAGCCACTAAGGGCCTCTTTCCAACTTTGGAGGTGCAGAGCTGGGTCTGACCGTTAGATTAGAAGTTTCCACCTTTCTGGCGGGCCTTTTTGGCATGCCCACAGCGGGGCCTCTAAAAATGGGCACTCCAATGGGAATGCCAAAAACAGTTCCTGCATGGCATGGACTGAAAAGTCCAAGCTGTGATGGAACTGGGGTGCATGCACACAGGGGGGCACATGTAGTGCACCGCAGGGCGCTGAGCCTAAAGGGGGACCTGTAAGTCCCCCTTTGTTTCCTCTACACCAGTGTTTCCATGGAGCTGGAACTGCCATAAAAACCGTGGCGGAGCAATAACTCATAATATGCCTGGCGGGACTGAGCGGTCCAACCAAGCGTATTGATGGCTCCTGACCGCTGCAACACTGCAAGGAATGGTGGTTCCCTAAGGCTGCAATGGGGTAATGGCAGTCCGACCACCGTAATCCTAATAGTGTGGCCAGAGAAGACCACCGATGCCGCGCCCCCACAAGTCTGGTGGTCTGTGTAGGAGAGTAGGGTCTGATTCCTATGGTAACTCCCACTTTTTGCTGTGATTCTCTGTTTTTTTTAACTTTAGTCTGGCTGTGGCCCTGCTAATCAGACCCACAGCCTAGCTGTTCTCTCTCTAAATTGATACCATGTACTTTAGGTACATACCAGATTGGTTACTGGGTTTACCTTGTGAGCCCCTGTATAGTGTACCATAGGTACCCAGGGCATAGGTGCACCCTAGGCCTACCAGGGGCTGCAGCATGTATTGTGCCACCGCTGGTTTGCCTTCCAAACTGACACCACAGGTCTGTTTAAACAGCCTGGGTAAGGTGGTGTAATCACCCTTTACTAAGATATAGTATACCTATAGCTATATACCTATATAGACACATATACACCTATAAGCCACTCCTAAGGCAGACCTCGACAATCCTGGAGGTTGAGTGCTTGGTTTTATGTGAGAGGGTTCCCTAGCATGAGCTGAGCCCCTCCGCCGCTTTCAGAACCATCTCCTTATAGCTGTTGAATGATATAGCCATACCATATACTCTTAAGTGCATTATAATCCTCACGGTTAATGCTAACTTTGGTTTGGCTTTATCAAAACATGTCATGTAAGGTGTCAAACACTTTAGAATATTACACCCCTGCCAGTCCTGGTGGCGGGGGTAGCATTCCACCCTTCTAGAGGAAGAAGACATGTAGTTACTGGTAAACCCTGTTAAAGTTGAACAGAGCCTCAGCATCACAAAATGGATGCTGCTGCCACAGACACGAGTCTGCCCTCCTGCTGCTGGATGAAACTTCGGCAGGGGAGGCCTGGACAATAGGTTTCCTGTCCAGGGAGGTGCTGGCACCTCCCCAGACAGGCTTTAGTGTATTGGGGCAGGGAGGGCTGCATTCAGTGAATGCTTTCCAGACACTGCCTGGGGCACACAAGGTGCTCCATGCATTTCCCAGTTCAAACCGGTTGCTGGGGCACTCTACCTCAGCTCTGGTGCTAAACTGGACAAAGGGAAAGGGGTGTAACCACCCCCTTCCCAGGTCCACTCATAGGAGGGACTTTAAAGGTACTCCAGCCCCTAAACTTAGTATAAGTATAGGAAACCAGTCCCTAGGACTTTAGATTACCCTGGATGAAACTCTGAAACATATATCCTGGACCTTCGACATTCCATTTCGACTGGAAGACAGAAGATATCTCCCTTGTGGTCAAGGAGTGACCACCCCGTTCAAACAGGCACCAACAGCAACTTTGCCGGTCTGCATTTTTTAGGCTCCCGCCGGAAACCGAAGAATCTGTGACACAGGACATGGACTTCCAGACACCTCTGACCCTGACCTTCGCTCACAGCATAGCTGAGACCCATGGCGGAGACGAGAGATGTGGAACCGGATTTCCTGGACATCCTGCATTTTGCAAGCTGCACCTACTTCACGAGGTATCTCGAAGTTGTGCATTGGGGTGCTTGAAGCCCCAGACCCGATCGCCATTTGCTCTGAAGCTCAGAGGTCTCCACTCCACGAGTGTCCCATGGGCCCCATGTTTTTGCATTTCAACTTGACGTGTCTTTGCAGTTCCTTGCCTGTTGGCTAGTGAGCTCCTTTAAATCTAACTTGCTTTCCTGGTTGCCCCTGGCTTGCTTTTACTTCCCTGCAAAGGAGAAGTTCCTCAGACCTTGCTGGTCTGCACCGAAGCCCTTCTTGACTTCCTGCGTGGGTTACGTTTGCCACGGCTTGTTGGGTCCAATCCGGATACTGATGCTGCAGTCTACTAGAACATTTGTGGGACAGTGAGAATCCTGCTCCTGGTTGTTGTCGACGCCTCCTGGTTCTCATGGCTGAAGAGACAAGCTTCACTTCCTCACCTGAAATCACCCAACATCTAGTGGCATCTTCCTATCGCCGCCCTGGTCACTGGAAAGTGACCCAGACTCTGTCCTTTCTGCTTTCAGGTTCTACAGATCTTCGATCCACCGTTGGATCTACCCGGACACTTTTCCTCTGGTCGCCTGCATCACTTCCTTGCAGATCTCCATTGAAATCGACGACGAAACCCGACACCAAAAGAGACCTATGCACCCGGCTTCCGTGGGCGAGGTAACATGGGTACTCTGGTAGTCTCGAGGGTAGTGGCCCTCCTAGTGTCTAAGTCCAAAAGGGTTCTGTTGTAGTTTATTTAGAAGTATCCTTAAATTGTACATTTGTAATTCGTTTGTTTCCCATAGAAAGTCAATGGTAACCCGCGGCTGTGTTTAGTCACTGCACGCGGCTCCCGTGGGCCTCCTACATCCTAAGCTTTGGTTGTTTAGAGTAGCCCCAGTGATTCCACAGGCGCCAGGCCTGCTTTCTAATTCTCATGTGGTTCTTATACCACTATTTTAGTATATGGTTTGTGAGGCCCCTAGGGCAAAACGTATACTGTGCAACTTATAGTATGCTAATTAAGTAACTTTTATTGTACTTTTACCTCTGACCTCATAAAGAGTGCAGAGGGGTTGTGCTTAGAATAAATACATATATTTGATATATACCTTGTGTGGTGTGCTTTCATTTGGTATAGTTTTAGGATTATAATTGGTAAAACAACTTGCTTCATTCGCTCTCTGAAGTATTAGCCTGAAGACTGCTCGTCACTGCTAATCCTAGGTTAGCTTTCTATAAGGTTGACTTTACAACCACCATCAATAAGGGTCAATTAGACAGGTGCAAGGTGCCCACTAGAACTAGTGGACATCATATGCCAGGCTAACTTCTCACATTCTAGTGGACATCATATGCCAGGCTAACTTCTCACATTCTAGTGGACATCATATGCCAGGCTAACTTCTCACATTCTAGTAGACCTCATATGCCCTGCTAACTTCACACATTCTAGTGGACATCATATGCCAGGCTAACTTCACACATTCTAGTGGATATCATATGCCAGGCTAACTTCTCACAGTCTGTCGACCACAAGACTTGTAATTGAGCCCTAAGTGCAAATAGCAAGAAAAGCAATGCAATCCTATCGAAGGAAAACAGTAATGTATATTTACAAGTAAGTCCTCACCTTACACATCCATTCTTCTGGGTTTTGGACTAACACTGGGCATGGGTTATATCAATGTAGGTACTGCACCACCAGCAGCACTGGAATGGCTGGGTGCAGAGGTCACTGGACCGAATGTTTGTCAATGGAGACTGAGGGCACCCACAAGAGGTGCTGATTGCAAGTAAGTACTCACAGTTTCAAGGCACAGATCCGGGGGTTAAAGCAAGCATGGGAGCCACAAGGCAGAACCAACCATATACCACCAGCAGCACAGTGGCAGCCAGGTGCAGCCCTAGGGTGCAAATCAGAGATGGGTACCCAATGTAAGTAAATGGAAATATTGGTCAGACAAAGGGTCATATTTATAGGCCCCTATCTCCACCAGAACTTCACTTTCAGTGATGTTGTAGTGGTAATATGGGATTCGCCTTATTTTCAAGGCAACGTTAAGCAACTTAACATGACTTAACGCTGCCTTGGAAATAGGGAACCATTTCACGCTATAATGAGAGGGTAGTGGGTATTGCGGTGGGCGTTTCACCCCAACATTCATTGATTTTGATGCTCCCCCTTATTTACAAGGGTGGTGTAAACATGGGACAGCTAAAAAATTAAGACAAAAAAACCTGGTCTTACCCTTTGTCATGAGGCTGCATGCATCTTTGTGGAGTACAGGAGAGGTCAGCTACCGATGATGTTGAGGTCAAGTTCGCAGGGGAGACCACTTGATAGGTGAACCACTCAGACTCGGGCCATGAGCGTTGGGTGCAGAGTGGGCATGAATTGCGGTTCTAGCTGGATCTAGAGTCCTTGTAGTTGGATTCTTCTGGACAGAGCCTCTGTCATCAGGAGATCTCGCCTTGGTTGAAGAGCAGGCAGTTTTTCTCAGGTTTCTGGATGTCATTGACCACAAGACATGCTTCGTCTTCTTTGCAGAGTCTGCCTAGCTGGAGACAGGCTGGTAGGGCTGGGGCCAAGTCAGTCATCATCTTTAGACTTTTACCCACGGTATCTTCTTCTTTGTCCTTCTTTGTAGGTTGCAGGACTCTGGGGATCTAGGTACAAGGGTGTCCCTAAATACTGAATTTAGGGGTGTTACTGGTACTGGCAGGTATTATCCAATGGGCTACCTACTTTAGGGAAACTAAACCCTTAGTTTCTCCCCTCCCTTTGGGTAGGGGGCATTTGCTCATCCTAATGGCTAAAATCTTTCCATCCAACATGGAGGATTTTCTAAGGAGGGGGGCACTACCGTTTGGGACTCATTAGTGGTGTAGTGGTGGTCCTGGCTGAGAGTGGACACACCTCTCATGCTACCTCTCCTTCTTACTAATTTCCCTGCCAAACTTGCCGCCATAAGTGGGGATTGGTTGGTGGGCTGGCATCTCTACTAGCTCGAGAGGCCTTGGCTAGCATGACATAGAGCAGGAAGCCTTCAAGGCTCACTACCCTGAATGCTGTTCCTGATCGGGCGTAGGTTAGAAGCACCTACACCCCAAGCAGGCTTTGTTCCTGACCCACGAGATCACAAGGGCTCCCCCCTCAGGGGGTAAGAAACGTGTCCGAGGCTGGTGCAGACCACTCAGCTGGTCAAGAAGGAGTTGTTTATTTTTCTGGGGGCATCTCTAAGATGCCCTCTTACTGCATTAGGCAATAAACTGGGGGGTGGGGGGTGCTGCTACTGCTGTAAAAGCCAGGTCTTGAGGAGTCTTCTGAAGGTCAACAGGCCTTTGGTCTGTCATAGGTGGATGGGGAGGGCGTTCCAGGTCTTGGCGGCGAGGTGGGAGAATGATCTGCTGCCGAAGGTTGCTCTTCAGATGCGGGGGACTGTGGCAAGGGCGGCGGAGCGGAGCTGGCGGGTAGGGATGTAGAAGCTGAGTCATCTGTTGAGGTAGGCTGGTCCGGTGTTGTGGAGTGCCTTGTGTGCGTGGGTGAGGAGCTTGCAGGTTATCCTCTTGTTGATGGGGAGCCAGTGCAGGTCTCCCATGTGGGGTGTGATGTGACAGCGGTGAGCGATGTCGAGGATCAGGTATGCCGAGGCGTTCTGGATGCATTGAAGCCGTCTCAGGAGTTTGGCCGAGGCTCCTGTGTAGAGGACGTTTCAGTAGTCCAACCTGCTGCTTACGAGGACCTGCGTGCCCGTTCTGCTTGCTTTGGTGGGGATCCATTTGTATATCCTGCGGAGTATGCGAAGGATGTTGAAACAGGAGGAAGAGACTGCGTTGACCTGCTTAGTCATGGAGAGGGTGGAGTCGAGGATGACTCCTAGGTTGCGTGCGTAGTGTTGGAGCAGTTTCCAGTGCGGTCGGCCACCAAGAATTGTCCCAGGCCGAAGGAGTGGGTCCGAGGATGAGGACCTCCGTCTTATCCCAGTTCAGCTTCAGTCGGCTGTTCCTCATCCATTCGGCGATGGCCTTCATTCCTTCGTGGAGGTTGGTTTTGGCAGTGTGGGGGTTTTTGATGAGGGAGAGAATCAGCTGGGTGTCGTCGGCGTAGGAGATGATGTTGAGGTCGTGCAGTCGGGCGACGTGGGCGAGTGGTGCCATGTAGATGTTAAACAGCGTAGGGCTGAGGGATGAGCCCTGGGGTATGCCGCAGATGACCTTGGTGGCTTCAGACGGGAAGGGGGGTTAGGCGGATGCTCTGTGTTCTGTCAGAGAGGAAGGAGGAGACCAGTCCAGAGCCTTCACTTGGATCCCGACGTCGTGGAGGCGTGTTCGTAGTGTGCGGTGGCAGACCTTGTCGAAGGCAGCTGACAGGTCCAGAAGGATGAGGGCCGCTGTTTCTCTGTTGTCCAGCAGGGCCCTGATGTCATCTGTGGCGGCAATGAGGGCAGTTTTGGTGCTATGGTTGCTGTGAAACCCAGTCTAGAAAATTTCCAGGATGCTGTACTCCTCAAGGTAGCGGGTCAGTTGTTTGTTGACAGTCTTTTCGATCACCTTCGTCGGGAACAGGAGCAGGGAGATGGGCCAGAAGTTCTTGAGGTCCTTGGGGTCCACCTTGAGTTTCTTGAGTAAGGCGTTGATCTCGGCGTGTTTCCAGCTCTCCGGGAAGGTTGCTGTCTCGAAGGAGATGTTGATGACTTTCCGAAGATGGGGTGCAAAGGCTGTGCTGGCTTTGTTGAAGATGTGGTGTGGGCATGGGTCTGAAGGCGATTCCGAGTGGATGGTGTTCATGATCTTGATGGTGTCGTTGTCGTTGATGTTGGTCCCGGAGAGTATGCGGTTGATGCTGGTGGTGGTCGTGGGGGTCGAGATCTTTGTGGTTGTCGGAGAGGTTGTGGCGTTGAAGCTGTCGTGTATGTCTGCGATCTTGCGGTGGAAGAAGGTGGCCAGCGACTCGCACAGGTCTTGCGAAGGTGTTGGAGCTGGGGTTGGAGAGTTCCTTCATGATATTGAAGAGGTCTTTGCTAATATGTGTATTGTTGTCTAGGCGGTCTTTAAAGGAGGCCCTTTTGGCAGATCTGATGAGGTGATGATGTCTGCGGGTGGCGTTCTTGTGGGCTGCGTAGCTGTCCGGTGTTCATTCGCGGAGCCAGTTCTCCAGTTTTCGGGAGGTTTGCTTGGAGGTCTGGAGGTTTTCTGTGAACCAGCTGATTTTCTTGCTGGTGTGACTGTTGGGGGTTTCTTGAATGGGGTGAGGGTGTTGGCACAGATGTTGATCCACTATCTGAGGTTGCGGGCAGCGGTGTCAAGGTTGGTGGGTTGACAGGTGGGCTCCGGGCAAGGGTGGTGGTTAGCTGGTCTTCGGTGACTTTGCTCCAGCAGAGGCGAGGCATCTGTTCGGTGTGGTGGTGCATGGTGGCTTCTTGAAGGAGAAGTGGATGCAGCGGTGGTCCTTCCAGTGGAGTTCGGTGGTATGGTTGAAGGAGACATGGGGGCTTGCGGAAAAGATGGGGTCAAGCGTGTGGCCTGCGGCCTGGGTTGATGTTGTGATGAGTTGTCTGAGTTCGAGGTTGGCTAGGTTATCGATCAGGGTGGTAGAGTTGGTGTTGTTGTTCTGGAGGTTGAAGTTCAGGTCCCCGAGGAGGATGTAGTCTGTGGAGGCGATGGCGTGTGTGCTGACGAAGTCAGAGATGGAGTCGCTGAACTGTTGTCAGGGTTCGGGGGTCTGTAGATGAGGGCTCCTCTGACAGTGGTGTTGGGGTCGGTGTGGATCTGGAAGAGCAGGGGTTCGGGGGTGCTCAGGGTGTCAGCAGTGCAGGGCGAGACTCTGAGGGTGTTCCTGTGGCAATGGCGATTCCTCCTCCTACTCCATTGGTGCGGTCCCTGCGGGTGATCTTGTAGCCTTTCGGGATGGCTATGGCAATGCCGGGTGTCAAGGACGGGTTCTGCCAGGACTCCATCAGGAATGTGACATCTGGGAGGTGGAGTCGAGTAGGTCCCAGAGTTTAACGGCGTGTTTGCGGGCAGAGCGGGTGTTGAGAAGGATGCAGCTGAGCTAGTTGGGTTCTTTCCTGGTCGGTGGGTTGGTGAGTCGGATGTTGGTGAAGCTGCAGTTCCGGCAGGAGAATGGTCCTTGGGTGCGCTTCAGGGTGGTCAGGCAGCAGGTGAGTGATCGGTCGTCGTTGAGGGTGCTAGAGTCGTAGCGGAGACGGGCGTTGTGTTGTGCGTGGGGGCCAGGGGTTCTGGCGCTGGGCGCGGTCCAGGCACAGACGGGCGCAGACGGGCTTGCCTTAGGGGAGCCTTTGGTGCACCAGCAGCGCGCCCGCTGCACACGGCTGCCATGTGCCCGCTTCGTGGCCTCCATATGAGGGGAGGAGGGAGGGAGGAGCAGCTGGGAGGCAGGAGTGGGCAGCAAATGGGCAGACAGGGGGGCGGGCCGTAAGCACACAGCATCTGGAAAGCGGGTGAAGGACAGCGGGGGAGCAGGAGGCAGAACAAGGGCACAGAAAAAGGGCATTGGGGAGATAAGGGAATTTAGGCAGCACACAACGGGGCACAAAACAGAGCAGGGGGGAGAAAGGAATTTAATCAATATATAACGGGGCACAGAACCAAAAAGCAGGAGGGAGAAAGGAAATTAGACAAGCACAGCAAGATGGGTATCACCAAAGGCAATGCAGCAGCAGCGCGTAACAGCAATTACCACCAAGAGCCGTACAGCAGCATAGGGAGCGACCTGCCTGAGAGCAGGGTCAAAGTTCGCTCCTTTCACTGCTGCGCTGCCTCCATATGAGGGGAGGTGGGAGGGAGGAGTAGATGGAAGGCGGAGCGTGGCGGCGAATGGGCGGACAGGGAGGCGAGCCACAGGGACACAGCGGCGGGATAACAGGTGAAGGACAGTGGGGGGGAGCAGGAGGCAGAACGGTGGGAACATAAACAAAAAGCAGGGGGGAGCTCAGGGAAATTAGGCAGCGCACAACGGGGCACAAAACAAAACAGGAGAAAGAAAGGAAATGTATAACGGAGCGCAGAACCAAAAAGCAGGAGGGAGAAAGGAAATTAGACTAGCACAGCAAGAAAGGTATAACCAAAGGCAATGCAGCAGCAGAGCATATGAAGCTGCTTTCTTACTAATAATGTCCTGTACAAATCTGATCTCTCTTATAATGTCCTGTATGAATCTGCGGCTTCTAATAACGTCCTGCATGAACCTGGTTTTTCTAATATTGTCCTATAGGAACCTGCTCTCTCTGTAATATTGTCCTGTATGAAACTGCTCTCTCTGTAATAATGTCCTGTATGAACCTGCTCCCTCTGTAATATTGTCCTGTATGAAACTGCTCTCTCTGTAATAATATCCTTTATGAAACTGCTCTCTCTGTAATAATGTCCTGTATGAACCTGCTCTCTCTGTAATATTGGTACTGAAAGAGGGGGTCTCAGTGTGAGCACAATAATTTCACTTAGTTATTTCAAAAAGAGTTCAATGAACATGAAATGCAACCACATTGTTTTAATTCACAATGGGGTAGAGTATAGCAAATATACCAGCACACCGTTAGAACATATAAATGGTTGTACAGTGCCCAGAAGGGGGGAGAGGGAGTGTTGATGTGAGGAATGTGTGTAATAGGATAGTGACAATAAAATCAATACGGTATCACAGAATACATTTGTGTTTCAATGTATAATCCAAAGAAGAAACAAAAGACTGGTAGTTCAATAAAGCAATACACGACTGTCATACTCCAATTAAGCAACCAATGTCAATTGTGTATATGGAGTTGACATGAAGGGAGAAATTGTCGACGTTTCGACCCTCAAAAGATCGCAGGGTTACTTGGGCCCTTGCAGCGGGGTCTTCATCAGGACAAGGGACTGGGCAGGCAACCTAGTGAATGTATATATAGAGGGGTTATTTAATCAATTTCACAATATGATGTCCACAAAATGAGACAACAATTAATTAGATTAATATAGCACAAAGCAAGGAGCATACCGTTATGTTTGTGGCTCTATCCTTGCACAGCTTCCAGCAACATGAATAAATGGAAAGCTGGAGGGGTGGGTAAAAGAAATCAATTTATTTAGAGATTTGTTGGGCGGGATTCGAGAGAGACATTGATCATTACACTGATATCAAAATTGATCTGACCAGTGGCCAATTCGTTATTTACTACACTTACTGTGGAGTAGGTGAGGTGGAGCGGAAGGAGGAAGGGAGCCAGCCCTGGGGCGGCGGACCAGTCGAGTTCTGAAAAGTGACAATGATCTGACTTTAGAAAGAAAACTATCAACATTGGGAAAGGCTAGACAAGTTAGCCATTGAGGACTTGAGGAGGGAGAGCGCACTTACCAGCGTCGTCCAACTGGATCGGCGATGGTTCGGAGGTGGAAGGGATAGCAACAGCGGTGCGTCTGTTGACCTAGAACACGGCAGTATACAAGGGACCATTTAGTAATCAAATGTAAAAGTTACTGGGCGGATTATCAAGTAAAAATCGGCCTTACGGGGAAAGCGCAGCTTACCGTGTGCCGACTGGATCGGTTTTCGAGATGAAATGCACTCGCGTCTAAAGTGGCGAGGTTACTTCCTGGTTAGGTAAGTAACCAAGGAGACGGGGCGTGGTGAGTTTGAAGGAAGTCGGCATCAACGACAGACCCGTGTTGAGATGGAAAAACACCCGCAGTGGGGGTGAATACCAAGTCGTTAAGACTCCTAGATAGTGAGTGTGACTTTGCGTTTGTCATGGAAACGCATGTTGATTAATGTCAAAATACAACATTAATGTAGTTGTTTATGAAGTAACCATGGTGACTATCTCATGGAGATGGAAGAAAGACTAGCGTGATAGAGAGACGTCTTCAAAGCCACAGTCTACACCAATAGATCACACAATTGTGGGACAACATGAATGACATTGGTAATGAATAAAATAGAATAATACTGTAAAATCACGTTTGGCACAGAATCAGATTTTTAGGGACCCACGTGCAAGAGTAGGTTGATCAGTCAATGAATAAGATCGATCATATTGTGTAACAAGCCATGATGTAGATCATGTACATCCTATTTGGGCGTACCTCTCTCATGAGGGTAAAGGCCCGTGTGATTTAACATAAAATGCAGGGATTAGGTACAGTAGACTTAACATGCAGATAATTATGACGCATACATATCGTACGAGGGTGTAAAGCAATTATAGCATGTAGTAATAGGTACAGAGTTCAAATAATGCGAAATTACGATGATATTGCTAACTGAGAGAAGGAACTGTCCTGTTCGTTAAGCCCATTCTGAATAGAGTCAAAACGGAGCATCCATTTAATTTCGCGGATATTTAGAATATTGGAAATATTCCCACCTCGCGGTCCCAACTCTGCCTTCTCTAATATTACCCATCTAAAGCTCTCAGGGGGATGAGTAACAAGTTTGAAGTGGTCAACAAGGGGAGCCCCTTGTACGTCGCATCTTATCCTGCTCATATGCTGGAGAATTCGTACCTTCACCTTTTGTTGAGTTTGTCCGATGTAGATTAATCCGCATGGGCACACAATCGCATAAATAACGTTGGACGTGTTGCAATTGCTGTGAGACTTGAGTGGGATTTTGTGTTGAAGATATATGAATTCTTTCGTTTGAATGGTTGTGTCACACGCCTTACAGTTGCCACACCTGAAGTGGCCAACAACAGGTGGAAGATTCCATACTGAGGTAATCGTGGGGTCTTCGGGGCCGGATAGGAAAGACCGCACCACATGGTCTTTCACACTCTAAATTGGTCCTTATGCAAGAGTAACAAATATATACCAGAGAGATAACAACACTGTTGTTCAGGGAAGAAAATCACCTGTAATGTTTGCTCTTCATATTAAATCCATAATGCATACATACAGTTATTTCAAAGGTTGCTCAAAAAACAGTGCATAGAGAGGTGTGCATAAAAGTGATCATGTGCAAAGTAAGAATTGAAGAATGAAACCATCAGAAAAAATAAACCATTTCATAATTCTAAACATGAGCACTGGTTGATGTAAGACCAGTGTGGGAGGCCTGTTTGTAAAATATTTGTTTCTTTTTTATGGTCCATTCTGGGGGATAGTGGTCATTGAGCTTGGATTCACCAACCAAGTTGGGCTAACAAGTAAATCCAGCCCTATAAAGTTGGGAATGTTGACGTTTCGACCCGACTACTGCATAGAGGGTGGACCAAAGCCTCAGCATGCGGGTCTTCAACAGGACAGAACGGAATAAGGCAACCTAAATAGAATGAAAAAATCAATTTGGAAGAGTTGGGTGTAAGCTAAAGCCCTCTCTGGTAAAAGGGTTCTATCTGGAACCACAACACTCAGTACTGAACTGTGATTGGGGGTAACACTGGAGTCCCAAACAGGATAGGCACAGACCGTTGTGGGGCCAATGATCCTTAATTCCACATTACCATGAATGGTGAGTCTATAATTTAAAAAACAGACAAATTGATATAATACATTTTAGTTGTATCAATACGTAATCAAATAATCAAAAAAACGGGAAGTTGAAAAACGTACCACCCCAATGTTGTAAATCCACAAATATTGCACTAATATGCTCTCTTTGTAAGAATGTCCCATATGAATCTGCTCTCTTTCTAACAATGTCCTGCATGAATCTGCTCCCTTTGTAATAATGTCCTGTATGAATCTGCTATTTCTGTAATAATGTCCTGTATGAATTTGCTCTCTGTAATAATGTCCTGTATGAATTTGCTCTCTGTAATAATGTCCTGTATGAATTAGCTCTCTGTAATAATGTGCTGTATGAATTTGCTCTGTGTAATAATGTCCTGTATGAATTAGCTCTCTGTAATAATGTCCTGTATGAATTTGCTCTGTGTAATAATGTCCTGTATGAATTAGCTCTCTGTAATAATGTCCTGTATGAATTTGCTCTGTGTAATAATGTCCTGTTTGAATCTACTCTCTCTGAGATGATGTCCTGTCTGATTGTGTTCTCATTATGGTAAGACTCATTGGTGTCAGACTGCCCCATATAAATGTACCCTTTGTGGGAGGTAGCTACCTTCTATGAACGTACACTTTTTTGGGGTACGATGATGATGAAATGTGGAGTACGTAAATTCACCTACACATTGTCCTTCTGTGCAGGATTTGCGCAATCTGGCAGTGGAAGAACTGTATAACACCCAACGACTACCCGACAGATGGAGTGCCCCCCTGCCAGGGCCTGGATGATTCGGTGTACCCCGCCTTGCCCCGGAGGACAATGAGGGAGTGCATGAAATTGCCTGCACAGTTGGGGTACAGCTATTCAGATTTCAATAGGTGGCCAGCGCCGAAGTGCCGTACCCCCCCACCCCCTGTCTACAATCCTGCCACCAGAACCACAAGAACCACCACCACCACCACCACAACCACCACCACCACCAGAACCACTTCTCGAAAAAAGCCAGGATTCCTCCTTGGTTTGCTTGGGAAGTAGTGTGGGATGACGTCAGAGGAAGTGAACGCCGCATGCTACGGAGAGGCACGTGCATGCTGCCAGTGCGGAGCGCGCATGCGACGCCCCGCCTCCACGGCTTCTGCCCCTCCCTCCTTTAACTGGCAATGCCTTCTGTCCCAGTGCCCTCTGCCACATGCTGGAGATTACTCTCCAAAGCACATGTGCCACTGCAATAGCTCAAGTAACAAGACTACTAATAACAAAAGTATAACAATACTTAATATAAATACAACTATAAAATGTAGCACTCATACTCATAGCAAAAAAGTGATAGCAATTTTATATGTATATTAATCATGAGATACTATTAATAACAACAATAATATTGATTTTCATGATGATGATGATGATGACGATGATAATATTAATAATGTCTGCAAGTATTTTAGATTCTCCTTTAGTTGTGGTAGTGAAGAGTTCCAGTGGGTGGGTGACCCCCTTAATTACCTCTTTTATGCTCTACGCCCCTCTTTCTCTACGTTTGGGATGCTTGCTCTGCTTCTCCTCACCTTCAGTGCTCCCTCATTCCTCCTCGTCTGCAGTGCTCCCTTGTTCCTCCTCATCTTCAGTGCTCCTCCTTTCCTCCTCATCTTCAGTGCTCCCTCGTTCCTCCTCGTCTGTAGTGCTCCCTTGTTCCTCCTCGTCTGTAGTGCTCCCTCGTTCCTCCTCATCTGCAGGGCTCCTTCGTTTCTCCTCATCTGCAGTGCACCCTCGTTCCTCCACATCTGCAGGGCTCCCCTGTTCCAGCTCATCTGCAGTGCTCCCTTAGTCCTCCTCATCTGCAATGCTCCCCCTCCTCCACCTCAACCACGTTGTTTACCACATTGGCTGAAGTGGTTCTTCCTACTTTGAATATAATCAGAATTATTCCTTCCAAACTCTATCAGTCTGCGATTCTCTTTGCTGTCAGTGAGGTCTGTTCCTGACCGAGGAAACCCCAATCTAAGAACCCTATCTGCCTCATCGGCACTGCCTCATCCACTCAACCATCAGCCTCACTCTGTCAGAGCCTTTCCTTTGGATCCTGATATGGACCGTCCCTGGAGATCAGGTGTTCTAGGTTCACCCTCAATCTCACTCTATCAGTTTCAGTTTGTCATTGCCTCCCTTTTGGATCCTCATAAAGACCATCCCTGGAGATCATGTGGTCCAGATTCCCCTCAGCCTCACTCTATCAGCACATCACCCTCAGCCTCACTCTATCAGCGCCTCACCCTCAGCCTCACTCTATCAGCACCTCACCCTCAGCCTCACTCTGTCAGCGCCTCACCCTCAGCATCACTCTGTCAGTGCCTCCCTTTAGATCCTCATACAGACCGTCCCTGGAGATCATGTTGCCCAGATTCCCCTCAGCCTCACTCTATCAGCGCCTCACCCTTAGTCTCACTCTGTCAGAGCCTCCCCTTCGCATCCTCATACAGACCATCCCTGGAGATCATGTGGTCGAGATTCCCCTCAGCTTCACTCTATCAGCACCTCACCCTCAGCCTCACTCTGTCAGCACCTCACCCTCAGTCTCACTCTGTCAGCACCTCACCCTCAGCCTCACTCTGTCAGCACCTCACCCTCAGTCTCACTCTGTCAGCACCTCACCCTCAGTCTCACTCTGTCAGTGCCTCCCTTTAGATGCTCATACAGACCATCATAGAGATCATGTGATCCAGATTCCCCTCAGTATCACTCTATCAACGCCTCACCCTCAGCCTCACTCTGTCAGCGCCTCACCCTCAGCCTTACTCTGTCAGCGCCTCACCCTCAGCCTCACTCTGTCAGAGCCTGCCCTTCGCATCCTCTTACAGACCATCTTAGAGATCATGTGATCCAGATTCACCCTCAGCCTCACTCTATCAGCGCCTCACCCTCAGTCTCACTCTGTCAGAGCCTCCCCTTTGCATCCTCATACAGACCATCCCTGGAGATCATGTGGTCCAGATTCCCCTCAGCCTCACTCTATCAGCACCTCACCCTCAGCCTCACTCTGTCAGCGCCTCACCCTCAGTCTCACTCTGTCAGTGCCTTCCTTTAGATCCTCATACAGACCATCCCTGGAGATCATGTGGTCCAGATTCCCCTCACCCTCACTCTGTCAGCGCCTCACCCTCAGCCTCACTCTGTCAGAGCCTGCCCTTCGCATCCTCTTACAGACCATCTTAGAGATCATGTGATCCAGATTCACCCACAGCCTCACTCTATCAGCGCCTCACCCTCAGTCTCACTCTGTCAGAGCCTCCCCTTTGCATCCTCATACAGACCATCCCTGGAGATCATGTGGTCCAGATTCCCCTCAGCCTCACTCTATCAGCGCCTCACCCTCAGCCTCACTCTATCAGTGCCTCACCCTCAGCCTCACTCTGTCAGCGCCTCACCCTCAGCATCACTCTATCAGCGCCTTACCCTCAGCCTCACTCTATCAGCGCCTCACCCTCAGCCTCACTCTATCAGTGCCTCACCCTCAGCCTCACTCTGTCAGCGCCTCACCCTCAGCATCACTCTGTCAGTGCCTCCCTTTAGATCCTCATACAGACCATCCCTGGAGATCATGTGGTCCAGATTCACCCTCAGCCTCACTCTGTCAGCGCCTCACCCTCAGCATCACTCTGTCAGTGCCTCCCTTTAGATCCTCATACAGACCATCTTAGAGATCATGTGATCCAGATTCACCCTCAGCCTCACTCTATCAGCGCCTCACCCTCAGCCTCACTCTGTCAGAGCCTCCCCTTTGCATCCTCATACAGACCATCCCTGGTGATCATGTGGTCCAGATTCCCCTCACCCTCACTCTATCAGCGCCTCACCCTCAGCCTCACTCTATCAGCGCCTCACCCTCAGCCTTACTCTGTCAGCGCCTCACCCTCAGCCTCACTCTATCAGCGCCTCACCCTCAGCCTCACTCTATAAGCGCCTCACCCTCAGCCTTACTCTGTCAGCACCTCACCCTCAGCCTCACTCTGTCAGAGCCTCCCCTTTGCATCCTCAAACAGACCATCCCTGGAGATCTTGTGGTCCCGATTCACCCTCAGCCTCACTCTGTCAGTGCCTCCTTTTATATCCTCATACAGACCCTTCCTGCAGATCATATGTTCTAGATTTACTCACAACCTCAAATCCTGGAGGCGCCCTGAGTGCTGCAGCAGCCTCTCCATCCTTTACTTTCATCATCATGTGAACACACACACACACACACACCTCTTTAGCACAGATTAAAAAACACCAGACTCACTGCCTCCTTCTTCTTATCTTGCCAGCTGCTTCGAAAGACCCTCAGACGATGCATCAGAAACTTACGGTTCAGCTTCATTATTTCCTTGACCCAGAATTTCCATTATAAGGTGACAACTGTCCATCAACAACTGACTGAAGAAAAATAATACTTCCTCACCCCTCTACCAAACCATTTAGGCCATGTTGCCTCCCAAGGGTAGAGCCATAGTGAAAGGTCCACCCTACTCTTCTTCTGGTTATCTTAATGACCATCCATGGTCAGGGCGAAGAGCAATGGAGAACAAAGGAGGTTTGGTGGTACTGACATGAAGATGGTAATTTGCCATAGTATGGAATATTGCTATTTCTTCCTCAACCCCCTTACATATTGAGAATATTTCCAAGCAGTGCACCCTTAACATACCCCCTGAAGCATAAAGAGATCCAGCAGCAATGCAGACTATCTATTATAGTAAAAACATAGAGATTATCAGAGACAAGCATCCAAGGAGTGTAATCAACAGCCCTGTTGCCTAATCTGGGGCCTTTATGCCACATGTCCAGTCTGGACTGAGACACACACATAGTAATTGTCACAGCCTCTGAACACCAGTAAGGAATGTTGTGCCTGAGTCAAGGCAGGAGTCCTCCAACCCCGATGGACCGGCCCTCAGCAGAGAAGCTATGGATTTTATCCACTGACATAGTGTCCACGTAGCAGCTTTTGACCTTGATGAAACTTGTCAAAATCTATATTCTGAGTCCTATTGACTATTGTAAGATCCCCCTCCTCCCCTGCACCACATTCTTGAACCTAGGGTTAGGACAAATGCAGAAAGGCTGTTCATGTTTCTGTCTGAGCCCTGCCAGAAAAGCTCCCCAACAAGATGTATTCACAGCTCAGGGGGATTAATAGTTAAATAACAGAGGTCCCCAATCTCAGGCATGAAGTGAACTCAACCAGGAAAAGAGAGGCCCTGCACCTTTCTGAGTGATCCCTTGCAGCGTCATATTTTGTAACTACCAGGGATCCAGCCAGGTTTGACTTTGAGAGATCCTAACTTTGAGATGAATGCAACTCCAAGCCCTTTTCAGAATGGAGGGTGTCACTTTAATACATATCCTGGCAAAGAAACCCTTGCAAGATTCTTTCTTTCCGCTAATGGCTGACCTGGCACCTCTAGGTTTCCTCTTCTGTGAGTGGTTGTACCTAGAATTATTCAAACTCATCCTCTGCTGCTGGTGTGACCCACATCTAGCAAGAGTTGAAGATTCCTCCAACATCTCCACCATTGTGAGCATCTCCCTTAGCGGCAGGAGCTAGTCCGGCTCTTTATACTCCGGGGTAGGCCAGGGAGGAGATCCCAGATGATTCTACGGATAGTTGGGACCAGCTTCTCATCTCCTTTTCTCTGGACCTCTTGAGTCTGGATCTGGGAGGGTTCCCAAAATACTGCCATCTTCTGGTCTCTGCTCCACTCTTGCACCTTGGAGTGGGAATAGGAAGTACATTTTCAAGGAGGAGTAACACCATGGGGACCTGCTGTCTTTTATAGTGAGTTTTCTTTATGATGTATGATCATGGACAGGTGGTCCGGGTGGAAGAGCCTGTGCACAGCTGCTGTTTGCCACTTCTGTGTCTTATGGTTAGAAATGTGGCCTCAGCTGTGTCATGGCCCATACCTGGTGTCTCGGCTCCCACAGCAGCATGACCTGTCTGAGTTCTGTACTCATCTGGCTTTCCCTACACACATAACAAACCAGGATTGCACTAGTAATAGTTTCACATTTCCAGCTTCAACAGCGTAGCACGGAGTCAAGCATGTAATTTTTGTAGGCTATTAAAGGAGGAAATTAGGAATTATCCAACTCTACACAGCAGCACATGCCTGCCCCCCCCCCCCACCTCAGGGAACAGGCGCTCATTGTCCAAACTCTGCACAGCACTTGCCTTGCTATCCCCACCTTGGAGTACACACCTCTTTAGCCAGGCTCTACACAGCAGATGTCTGACACCTCCACCTCAGAGTACATGCCTCAATATCCAACTTATACATGGCACATGTCTGGCTGCCTTGACATTAACTAACAGGAGTGCATTGTCCAACCACGACGCAGCACATGCTTGTCCCCCATCTCAGAGAACAGGTGCTCATTGTCCAACCTCCACATAGAAGCAAGTCCTGCACCCACCAACTTAGAGCACCTGCACTCATTATCTAACCTGTACACAGCACATGCTTGCCCCCATCTCAGAGAACAGGTGATCATTGTCCAACCTCTACACAGAAGCATTTCATGCACCCCCCAGCTCAGATCACCTGCAATTATTATCTAACCTCTACACAGCTCATACCCTGGCAACCCCCTCCTTCAATTACAATTCTAATTATCCAACTTCAACAAAGTATGTGCATGGCTGCCCCAGTCTCAGAGAACGGACACTCATTGTCCAACCTCTGCACAGCACATGCCTGGCTCCACCACATCTCAGAGAACAGGTGCTCATGTTCCAACCTCTACACAGCACATGCCTGACTCCACCACATCTCAGGGAACAGTTGTGCATTGTCCAACCTTTGCACAGCACATGCCTGACTCCACCACATCTCAGGGAACAGATGCTCATTGTCCAACCTCTGCACAGCAAATGCTTCACTCCACCCCATCTCAGAGAACAGGTGTGCATTGTCCAACCTCTACACATCACATGCCTGACTCCACCCCATTTCAGAGAATATGCTCTCATTATCTAACCTCTATACAGCACATGCCTACCCCACCATCTCAGAGAACAAGTGCTCATGGCCCAACCTCTGCACAGCACATGCTTGACTCTACCCCGTCCCAGAGAACATGCTTTTATTATCCAACCTCTACACAGCACATGCCTGACTCCACCACATCTCAGGGAACAGTTGTGCATTGTCCAACCTCTACACAGCACATGCCTGACTCCACCACATCTCAGGGAACAGTTGTGCATTGTCCAACCTTTGCACAGCACATGCCTGACTCCACCACATCTCAGAGAACAGGTGCTCATGTTCCAACCTCTACACAGCACATGCCTGACTCCACCACATCTCAGGGAACAGTTGTGCATTGTCTAACCTTTGCACAGCACATGCCTGACTCCACCCCATCTCAGAGAACAGGTGTGCATTGTCCAACCTCTACACATCACATGCCTGACTCCACCCCATTTCAGAGAATATGCTCTCATTATCTAACGTCTACACAGCACATGCCTACCCCACCATCTCAGAGAACAAGTGCTCATGGCCCAACCTCTGCACAGCACATGCTTGACTCTACCCCGTCCCAGAGAACATGCTTTTATTATCCAACCTCTGCACAGCACATGCCTAACTCTCATCTCAGAGAACATGCTCTCATTGTCAAACCTCTAGACAGCACACGTCTGCCCCCATCTCAGAGAACAGGTGTCCATGGTCCAACCTCTACACAGCACATGCATGACTCTACCCCATCTCGGAGAACAGATGCTCATGGTCCAACCTCTGCACAGCACATGCCTGGCTCTACCCCATCTCAGAGAACAGATGTTCATGGTCCAACCTCTGCACAGCACATGCCTGGCTCTACCCCATCTCAGAGAACATGCGCTCATTGTCAAACCTCTACACAGCACATGTCTGTACCCATCTCAGAGAACAGGTGCTCATGGTCCAACCTCTACACAGCACATGCCTGACTCCACCACACCTCAGAGTACAGATGCTCATCGTCCAACCTCTACACAGCACTTGCCTGACTCCACCAGATCTCAGAGAACAGTTGCTCATGTTCCAACTCTTGCACAGCACATGCCTGACTCTACCCCATCTCACAGAACATGCTCTCGTTGTCCAACCTCTACACAGCACTTGCCTGCCCCCCATCCCAGAGAACAGGTGCTCATGGTTCAACCTCCACACAGCACATGATTAACTACACCCCATCTCATATAACACGCTCTCATTATCCAACCTCTACACAGCACATGCATGGTTCTCTCACTGCAAATCCAGACTTGTACTTTGAAATATTTTCACACCACTTGCTGTGCTTTTCATTTACATAGCACAGCTTGATTTACACACCTAACCGTTAGAAGAGCCAGTCCCACTACCATCTCCACACCATCTGATGGGATCCCTCTGCCTTCTGAACAGTAAAGACCTTCCCATGTTCACATTGTTGCAGAGTTGACGCCACAGGCCCTTCCCCCTCAATGCTTGCAGCAGAACATGCCATTGCTTCATGCACCCTAACAGAGCCTTCCTGCAGCAGGCATCAGCCCCCCTTACCAGGCAACCTACAGCTCCCAAGTCTTAATTTCATGTCTTCCAAACAGACCTTCTAGCCCACCTTCCTCAGACTTTCTTCCTTGGACACCTGCCCAGCTACCCCTTGAATGCCAATGGACAATGCTGGACAAGGCTGAATGGTAAACACTCCCATTAGACTCTTGTTATACTCATCTTCTAAAAGCAAGTGTGTGCCTGTGCTGTTTCAGCAGCTTAGAATTTGTGCTTATCACTCTCTATGTGTTCAATAAAGATTGTTTGAAGCAGATTCAGCGGCGTCTCTGTCCTCCTTTTCAGCCTTTCTCTCTGTAGGCTGCCTTTCCATTGCTGCTTCTCAGCCAATCAGACGTGTGGACATTGCAAGCAGAGCTGCGTCCAGGCTTCCTCTCAGCCAATCAGATGTGTGGACATTGCAAGCAGAGCTGCGTCCAGGCTGCTTCTCAGCCAATCAAATGTGTGCATATTGTCAGCAGCACTGCATCCAGGCTGCTTCTCATTCAATCAGATGTGTGGATATTGTTAGTAGCGCTTTATCCAGGTTGCCTCTGCAGCAACACTCATATGAAGGGTAGCCAACAGGTAAGGCAAAGTGTCCATTGAGGGGTAGCTGTGGAGTAATGCTGGCAAGAAGGTGACAGATGAAATTGTCATGAGGGGTGTTGAAGTTGAAAGGGGACCATATTGGGTCACATCAGGTGCAGGGATCTTGTGGGACACCATGGAGGAGATGTGTGAGTCCTTGCAAGCTTTAGGACTTGGTGGCAAAACTATGGGAATGTTTGACCCAGACTGAGGGCACATGGTCCTCACACAGCCCTATTTGTCGGCAGCTTGTGGAGGTGGACAGTGGAGATGACAGTCGGAGGGCTCTTTTGGATATATAGGTGTTCGCAGAAGGTAGTTTTGGACTATTGAAGAGTCCACATTGCATCCAAGAGACATGGGGCCACACTAGGAGCACACTTTTTTTGTCTCATCCTCTTTTCTAACAGCTCCCCAGATCAAACACATACAGGGGCATATTCAAAAGGGAATGATAAAGCATGGCATTAAGCAAACATTGCTGACGCCACACGCTGCCATTCTGAAAACGCAGGGACGCACCACATTTACAAGAATGCAGTGGACCCCTGCATTTCCTGTAGCACTGGAGATGAATCTAGCTTCTTAGCGTCTATGCAGGCCCCCATGCACTATAGTGCAAGGGTGTCTGCATTGGGGGAATGATTGTTTATGTGCAGGATGTTGCGCCAACAATCAATGGCAATTTGCTGCTTCCTTTGTGTGCTGCACAATACAGCACATATAGAAACAGCAAAACCGAGGAGAAATTAAGCATTTCTCCTTGTTTTGCCATGTTAAGACCAGGTTTTCCGTAGTTTTAATTTTTGAGTTGCCCCATATTTAAGCCACCCTTGTAAAGAAGGAGCAGCATCAAAATTAATGGGTGTTGCCCAGGAATGCCCACGGCAACATTCATTGTCCATCCCCTTCAATCTAAGTATAGCATGAAATGTGCCTTATTTAAAAGGCGACGTTAAGCCACGTTAAGGGGCTCAACACCACCTTGTAAATAATGCAAAGACACACCGGAACGTCACATAATTTGATGTTCCTGTGGCCATAGGGGCTTGTAAATATGCCCCATAATGTCTTCAACTAAGAAAAAAGGAGAGGGTGTTCTAGCCATCACATTCATAAGCTGCTACACCAATATAACAGCCTAAAGGTCATCAAGTCAATTGATATGGGCTTGAAGCATGTATTTTCTACTTCGTTCTGTACACTTTACTCCACATTTAATCATGTGTCAGGTTAGTGCGGATACGTTTCCGTCAAGAGTCTGTATGTTTTGTTTTGCATAATGTATAATTTGCTCTTGACTGAAACGTACTCACACTTATTTGACCCATGATTAACCACTCCCACGCTCCGTCACGAGCCTCGGGTGGGCTGTGCTGGTGACGGAACGGTTCCGTCACGGCCCGCTCGCCGCGCCTGCGCCGCGCGAATTCCGCGCTTGCGCTGACGTTCTAATGGGCGGGCGGGTCCGTGACTGAACTGTTCCGTCACAAGCACAGCTCACCTTAGGGCCGTGATGGAGCTGTTCCGTCACGAGCACGGGACCGCCGCGCGGCCCCGCCTCCCCCTTAGCGTTGCGGCGGAATAGTCGCCGCAGCGAAGGGGTTAAATGTGGAGTAAAGTGTACAGAACAAAGTAGCAAATACATGCTTCAAGCCCATATCAATTGAATTGATGGCCTTTAGTCTGTTAAGTTAGTTTAGCAGCATTTGAATGTG
The DNA here is from genome assembly GCF_964261635.1 of Lissotriton helveticus. Taxonomy (NCBI): domain Eukaryota; kingdom Metazoa; phylum Chordata; class Amphibia; order Caudata; family Salamandridae; genus Lissotriton; species Lissotriton helveticus. Next base: position 1,710,189,839 of record NC_136069.1, on the reverse strand, counting down.
ACGGCTAGGACACCCCCTCCTTTTTTCTTAGTTAACTATGCTCCCATTCAGCCTCCTAGGGCCAAACCCCTTATTGCTATTACACATATTGTCTTCAAACAATCCGGGGGGAGGTTAAGTTTGGAATAGTGCATGACAGCAGCAGGCAAACCAGAAGGACAACCAAACACTGCAAGGCTTAGGAAAGGACACTGTAGGCAGTAAGTGAGATATAGCATGCCATGCAGCAGGAAAGGACAGATTGGTGGCAAGAGGGATGCTGAGGAGAGGGAGACTGGCATGCTGATACTAATGGAGAGATGTGCCACCATCAACAAAATAATAGTGGATGGTTAGGCATGCAGCAAGAAGGTTATAGGTAGGGTACTGCAGGTGGATGTTGAGATGGAGACAAATGTGAGTCAAGGAGTACAGTGGAGTCTGGTGGGGATGTAGGGGCTGATGGGAGCACACAAGGGAAATGATGGGGAAACAAACACGGATGTGTGTGGGACACATGAAGTTACATGGGTGGTGTGGGGTCGGTGGTGAGTCAAGGATAACGGTGGGGATAAAGGGAGGCAAAGAGCAGACTGACTTAACGGTAAGGTGAGAAGGTAATGGGAAGACTTTGAAATGAGCGGGTGGCAAGTATTTCCATGACAGAGCGATAGAACAGATGTGTGAAGAAGGTGCTTTTAAAAATTGAAGTTGTTACGCACACTTTGATATCTACGCTGTATTTTTTTAGCTTTACATGTGAAAACACATATAGTCATCTCGCAAAAGTGAAAAAATATATATAACAAGCAGTGAGAGAGGTGATGATTTTGGGGTCCTCCCTAACCTAGGGAGAGAACCATGCAGATGACTTGAACACAAAGAGCACATCATGCTGAACAATTTGGTGGTGGTCCCACCCTCCTAGGACCACCCCAAGCACAGTTATGAGGAAAAATACAATCCCAACCAAAGGCCCTCCAAAGCATTATGGGACAATATTCTAGAGTGCAGCGAATATTATAGTAGCCAATATCAAAACATTCCTCAAGGGGCAGGCTCTCAGAGCTCAGCTGAGAGCTAATACTATAATATTCACTATACTCTAGAATCTCGACCCATAATGCTTTGCGGGCCCTTTGGTTGGCATTGTATTTATGCCCATAACTTTGCTTGGGGTGGTCCGAGGAGGATGGGAGCACCACTGAATCGTTCAGTATGATATGCTCTTTGTGTTCAAAGCATCTGCTTGCCCTTCCCCTAGGTTAGGGGTGACCCCAAAATCATCACCTCTCTTATTGCCTGGTATTTTTCAAAGTTCACATTTGTGAATATGTTATATGCTTTTAGTATGTAAATGTAGAGTTGATTTACCAAAGGGTTGTGAGTGCGGGAACTAATTCCACTACGTAGTGGAGTCGGATTATTGCATGTAGTCTGTGTTTTCAATTCAATGTTCAATTGTCAAAATTTCATTGCCCATGGTTAGAACAGGCATGTTAGTGATGGGTGAGCCATAGAGAGGCATGCAAAGTTTGGAGGACAGTATGTTAGCATGGAGCTGAATGAGGATACTGGGGGAGAGTCATGCTAGTGATGGGTGAGACATGGAGGTGCACATGGAGCCTGAGAAGGAAGCATGTTAGCGATCAGTGAGAAAAGGAGCAGCATACTGTGCCTAAGGAAGAAGAGTCCATGGGCAACGTGGGCAATTTCCCAGGCCCCCACCTTCTACTGGTCACCTTAAGTAAGTGAACTGTTTTCTATTTGACCTCTGTCTGTATACTTCTCTTTCAAAACCTCTCTGTCTAACTCTAACTCAGTCTCTCTACCCCATGTCTTTTTAAGGGTTTTGACTTCCTATGTAAGACATATTTCAACTATTTTTGTGTGACCCTGTTAAAGTTTAATATATAATTGTGCATTGTTTGACATCATCCAGGATTGAGTTAGCAGGAAATTGGTAAAATATTCAAAATGACTGCTAAAAAAACGGGCCCCAAAAAAATGGCTTGCCCTGGGGCTCTGTCATTCATGTGATGAGAAAGTGGTTATGAGGTATTTTACCAATTGGTCCCCGTTGTATCACAGCAGAAAAATAGAAATCACTGTACTGTATGTGAAAATTGAAACCAATGTTGGACCTATACTCTTTTTAACTTTAGCTTTACTTTGTTTCATTGTATTATACACTTAAACCACGTGATCACAATTTATTCACTTATGCACTTGGCTTTGTAATTCTATTGTATGGACTGCCTTTTAAATGTTAAAAATTAATTTATATAAAGGGATTGTTGAATAAGAACCTTTCTCCTTTTTGATATTCAAAATGTGTGGTGTGTGATTTCCGTATACAAATATTTCCAGGTATAACTAAGTCAGAAAAGTTATAGAAAATACGTTGTGCAACTAAGAAATTGGTCAATCCCCGACAGAACCAATTGTTATTTAACATTATTTACCCAGGTTCTGAGGGTTACTGGGTTACCCCATTACAAGTAATGGAGCTTGGGGAAGAGGCATGTCAGGGATGGGTGATGCATGGAGACTCATGCAGTGAAAACAATTCTGGCTGCTTAGGAAAGAGCAAAATGGCGGTTGAGTGAGATCTCAGCAGCTCACCTCCACAGCACCTCTCTCAACTCTGCGTGATTCACCGGATAATACCTTCTGGTCCGACGCTCATGGATAGCGGATCGATCGTTGGCACTGTGGCGCTGCCGGCATGATTGCTGTGGGATGATCGGCTGGATCAATAGCTCTGTGTCCCAGAAGAAACATCGACGGTGTATTCCGGATGGCTGCCCGCACTGGGAGACGTTCGCGCGACTTCTCTTGTCTGTCATTTCCAGCTGGAGGAAAGCTGACACATGCGGTTGTTGGTTGCCTCGCAACCAGGCTGTATTGCAGGAAGTCAGAGCCGTCAGGGGAAAAAACGCCAAGAACGCGGAAAAGGCCGCGTGGGGCTCGATGGCAGCCCGAGGCGGTGCTCGGAGCAAACTGCGCTCCACTGTGCCTGTGCCAGCATCTACACCACGAGCTGAGAGCAGAGATGCTCAAGACGGCAAAGACGACAATGATCTGCGGGATACCTCCGGTAATGTCGATAAGAGGCGTGTTTGGAACAAAAGTGCCAAAATTACCTTGAAGGAGAAAAAACAAACTGCCATTACAAGCCTTTTTTATAGTAAAGAGAAAAGTGGTGTAACTAATGACTCCGTGGGCATGTGGGATTCTATAGAGATACTGAGTGGGGTCACCATGACAGGGGAGCCGACTCAAGGCAAGGGGTCACCCGATGAGGGCAGCAAAAATGAAAATCATGGAACCTCTGCTGTTGAAACTAATGTGGTGATGACCGATAAGAACAAAAAGAAAGATACAACTGATAAGGCAATTGCAAAGGAATCCGGCCCTGCGACTAATGAATATGATTCAAAAGGCAAGACGAATGACACGACACAGGAAGCCGCGAATGATACAAATGGTCCACAGGAGACCAGACAGTCAAAAAGCAGCGATTATGATAATACTATAATTAATGCTGATACTGCTGATACTACTGAGACTGAGACAGGGTATCTATCCCCTGACCCCGCAGAGAACTTCTACTCCCTAAATGAAGAATCTGTGGAGTCAGATGATGTGCATACATCCAGCGGTAGCAGTCCCAATGAATGTGCGGAATCCTCAGTCAGTAGTGGGAGTCAGAAAAATAGCCAAAAGAAATCTAAGAGATCCAAGAGGGTGTCTAAGCCTAAACAACAAGATGATACAGAGGAGGATCAGGATCTCGGTTAGGATTATTCTGACACGCAGCCACTTATTACAACTGAGGGGCCAGAGACTAATATCGAGGGCAAAAGATGTCAGAACGCCCAGACTCAAGACAAAGAACATAATAAGTCAAAAGAGCCGACCCTGGCATTAATTCTACAATCTCTCAATGCATTTCAAAGAGAAGTTAAAACAGAGAGCCGGGTAGCCCGTGCTGCAGGAAAAAAACTCCAAGGTGCAGTGCGGAAAATTGGGAAAACGTGCACGGACATCTCGGAGAGATTAAGCATGGTGGAAACACGTACCGAAATTCTGGAAAATACTGTGGAAACCCTAAAAACTGAGGTGACTCAACAGGGCAGCTCTGTGATGAACATTATGTGGAAACTGGAGGAGGCAGAGAACCGCCAACGACGGAATAATCTAAGAATCCTCGAAATACTTGAGAACAGCGAGGGGTCGGATATCCGGGCTTTCACGATCAATCTTTTTAAAAATGCTTTTCCCAAGTTAATAAACTGGGTTTGGGATAAGGAACTACAGAGGGTGCACAGATTTCCCTTTACACCCCCGAAACACTCCAGAGGAAACCAATCATTCCCTAGAGCCATACTGATGTTTTTTGGAAACTTTTTTCTAAGACAGGCAGTGTACGATCTGGCTAGACCTAATAAGCAACGGAACTGGGGGAGCTTCACATTTTTCGCTAAACCCGATTTTGCACACGCAACGGTAGAAAGACGCAGGGTTGTGACAACTGATCACGCCATTCCAAAATGCAGGTGCTGCCGCCTTCCTACAGAATCCAGCCAAATTGAAAGTGATTTCAAAAGGGAAGACAATGGGCCCGATTCACAGAACTAATTTAAGACAAAATCCTAAACTTACCACTTTTGGTATTCACAGAAGTTAGGATTTTGTCTTAAGTTTGTCGTAAGACAGACTTAAGACAGACTGTAAAGATTGCTTAGACATTGTTTGGATCCCAATATGACTATATAACTTGAATAAGGTTCTGTGATCTTCTGGGGCTGCACTAACCCTTGTTGGATGTTGCTTGGGTGGTTTTTTTTCTTTTTTGTTTCATATGTTGGTGCTCTTATATAGGGGCCCTTTCACTCACGAACATGTGCTCAGTATCACTAGGTGTGGGTTGGCAATGATGTTAGGTGCGAATTAGCATGGAATGGAGTAATTCTAAATGTGCCAGGTAGGGAGTATATGTGGGTGCAGGGGGAAGGGTGATGTGTGGAGTGGGTGAGGTCGGACAAGACGTCATCACACAGGCTCAGGCTGAGCCTGGATGCTTCAAGAAAGGTGGGGGGGTGGAAGGGTGGGAGGGAGGGGGAGACCAGGTCCAAGGGTGTTAATTGGGGGTATGAGATATACACAGGGAAACAAAAGGAAAAAACTATAGCTTGGTAGTTTGTTTTAGGAAGCAACAAATAAAACAATCGTGGAGTAATTGTAATAGTGATGGCTAAATTAAAAATACTTTCAATGAACATTTGTGGCCTTAACGACATAAAGAAAAAGTGGCAGAGGGACTCAAGTTATCAGCTGTCAGTATTATCTGTCTGCAAGAGACACATATTGAGGGGGCACAAAAATATCTACTGAAAACACTTGGATACCGGCTTATTTCGGCCACTACACAGGGATCCCGCAATAAGGGGGTGGCTATCTTGGCAAAAGGGGCAGGGCTGCAGTTTCCAAGATCAGTTGCGGATACATTTGGGCGACATGCTATAGTAGAATGCTGTTAAAACAATGGGAAGAACAAATTAACACTTTGCACCATCTATGGTAGTATAAGTGACGATCCCGATGTGTTGATTAATGTGTCATGCATTGGCCTCTCCCTTTGGTTGTGTGCAGGGATTTAAATATCCACCTACCTAGTGATTGGTCATTGGGTCCAGAGTTCATATATCGTGGGAGGAAACATAAAGTTTTTCAAGCACTAAAAGATATGTGAGGTTTACATGGCTTAGTAGATGGATGGACAGCGAATCACCCAGGGGATCCTGGCTATACTTGTTATTCGCACCCGCACGCTAGTCATGTAAGGCTGGACTATATTTTTATGTCCAACGCACTAAAATCAGTTTGCCAAATAGAAAAACTGTCAAGAGTCCTCTCAGATCATAACCCGCTAGTGCTCAGCCTTACGTGTGGTTATGATAAATCCTCTACAAATACATGGACGTTTGAAAAGGCATTGCTGTATAAATAAGGATACTGCCAACACATGGGAACATGGATTCCGGTCTTTCTGACAGAAAATATGGGGTCTGCAGCTATAGATGTGGTGTGGGATACCTTGAAGGCTTGTATTAGGGGCGAAACTATGCGCTTCTCTTTTCAGCCTAATAAAGAAAGGAGGTTAAAAATGATAGCACTCGAACAGAACCTATGTAAAGCAGAAGAGGATTTGATTAAAGCTGTTCATGAGGGTAGGTGTGTAGATCCTGAAGTAAGAAGGGTAGCAATCGCAAAGAATTACATCGCAGAAATTCTAATTGGAAAAGCGATCTGTAGGGCAAACGCCCAGAAAGAAAAAACATATGAGCTAAGTGAAAGGGTAGGTCACCAATTAGCGGTCAGAATCAGGGAAGAGTCATCGCTCACTCTTATAAAAGAAATCATTGATCCTGTAGCCGGCTTGAGGGCAGAATCCTCAGATATTAGAGCGGCTTTTCAGAAGTTCTATCAGAACTTATACCACGAAGCTGATAATGAGTGTAGCAACGCTGATTTGTATCTGGACCTAATCAACACGGAGCAGTTGGAAAAAGTGGATCAGGATCTACTAGATAGTCCCATACTGTGGGAAGAAATGTTATCATCGGTGAACTCCATGCCAAATGGTAAGGCCACAGGTATGGACGGAATCCCTACAGAGTTTTATGTCAAGTTTGCACCACAACTTAGGGGGGTAATTTCAGAACTCTTTCAATACATTGGGCAAGGGGGGAATCCACCAAAGTCCTGGTCGTTAGCTAAAATAATAGTTTTTCCTAAGAAAAACAAAAATCCCCAGGAAATGGGGTCCTACCGACCAATCACCTTGTTAAACGGGGATTCAAAAATCTATTCCAAGGTATTAGCAGCACGGCTGGCACCTCTGATTCACAAAATAGTCTCTGAGAGGCAACATGGTTTTGTGCCAGCAAGGTCTACGATCGACCATGTACAAAGAGTCATTTCTCTCTTTGACTACACGGGAACTACAGGAGACCCTGTGGCACGTATCCTGCTAGACGCAGAGAAGGCGTTTGATAGGGTCTCCTGGAAGTTCATGTGGGAGGCAATGGCAAACTGTGGCATTGGGAAGAATTTCATAGCCACAATCCAACAACTTTATGTAAATCCTAGGGCCAGTGTTTTAATTAATGGGATATTATCAGAAAATGTTACTATAACTAGGGGGACAAGACAAGGGTGCCCTTGCTTGCCCCTCCTGTTTGCTATTTATATAGACACATTTATTCGAAGGCTGGAAAACAACGTATTAATTCCTCCTATTCGGGTGCGTGACATGGACACAAAATGTTTATCATATGCTGACGACATAGCCATTGTTACAGGGGATCCTAAAAATGCCATAAGCGTGATTGAAGCAGAAGCATTACTCTTTGGTCAATCCTCTGGGTACAAACTGAACGCGAGCAAAACTCAGATTGTTTTGAATAACAAGGTTATGATGAGTGACCCTAGAGTAACCGACAGGGCAACATATCTGGGGGTTTGCATTTGTGCTGCTTTAGAACTTATTGTTTGTATTAATATAGATCCACTTATACAACGCACCAAGAAAGAACTGATCAGGCTGAACAATTTACATCTGACTATTGGGGGTCGAACCAATGTAGTCAAGATGCTGTTTTTACCTAGGTTTCTGTATTTTTTTCGTGCTATCTGTTTAGAATTTTCTCCACAGGTATTTAAAAACATAGATACAATGTTTTCTAGGTTTATTTGGGGATATAACAGACCTCGCAGGGCTCTGAGGTGGCTCACTAATTCTAGAGAACGTGGAGGTTGGGCACTCCCCAACTTCAAACTATATTACTGGGCCACAGTTTTAAGGTATAGTTTGTCCCTTATAACTGGCAACCCAGGAAGTAGCAATATTCCCTCACCACAAGAACTCATCCTGGGGGAAGGGAGCGCTGGATGCGTATGGCGACATGTCAACGATGGGTATTTTAAAAGAGTCAAATTTAAGTCGATTTCCAGTGTTGGCAAAGTCTGGGGGAATGTCAAAAGGCTATTAGGACTAGGTCGCTACTCCTACTATACTCCAGTGAGTCAGAATTGAGATCTCCCTGAGACATTTCACGATACATGCATTTAGAGGTGGAACGACCTGGGGATTAGTCAGATTGGTTGCTTTTTTTCGACCATTGGAATCAAATTATTTGACAAATTAAAACTAGAATTTAACATTACTAACATGGATTTTTTTAATTTTCTGCAAGTGAAAGATTTTCTACTGAAGAAAGGGGGGGGGCGGGTTAAATTTCAATCGTTTCATATTATAGAAAATCTAAATAGAGAAACGCCTCCTAAAATCGGCAAGATTTATGAATCCTTGAACTCAATACTATCAGATGATATGGACAAGCATGTAGACGCCTGGCAGAGCAAACTAGGACTTTCTTCCCGAATTGTGGCAAATTCATATGAAATGTCACTCTCTTGGTTAATGTCCATTAGGCTTCAAGCACAATATTATAAGACCTACTTCTCATTACATTATACACCATACAAAATAGCTAAATGGGGAACAGGGAAAGGAACAATGTGCCCACGCTGTGCTCTACCAGCTGCAGACATCGTCCACATGTTTGCTTCATGTGACTCTTTAACGAACTTGCTTATCGAAATATCAGGGTTTCTTACAGAGATTGCGCATTATGATGTAAACATTACAACAGCAGAAGTCATCCTGGGCATGTCAAACACGGATAGGCCAACACAGATACAAGGGTTAATTTTTGTTGCGATGGGGGTGCTTCGGCTCTGTATCGCATCAGCCTGGCTCGATCCGATACCACCATCGTTTATGCAGTGGAGGGCCAGATTGCTCGCGACCTGTAGCCTGGAGGTCGCCATCTATAGGAATAAGGGGTTCAACACTCGAAAACGAGGTATGAAGATATAGGGCCCTTTACTTGACTGGATTCAAGAGAATGAATAGTGGGAATTTACGGAGATATCAAACAAGGGCACCTACTGCTGGATATATCAAGTTGCTCCTCGGTTCTTGCTTTCTATGTTTTTTTTTCATTTTTCTTCTCTTTCATTTTCTTTTGTATTATTTCCTTTTTCAGGAACTGTTTGATTTGCATTGTACCTCTGTTTGGAGTATATGTATTGATACCTGGTCTCTGGGGGGGAGGTGGGTGGGTGATTTGTTTGTAAAAACCATAAAAAACTTCCAATAAAGACTGTTAAAAAAAAAGAGACACATGCAGAGCTCAGGGAAGAGGCATGTCAGGGATGGGTTAGACATGGAGAGGCATGTAGAGCCTGGGGAAGAGGCATGTTACTGATGGGTGAGCCATGGAGAGGCTTCACGTTTAATATATAATTGTGCATTGTTTGACATCATCCAGGATTGAGTTAGCAGGAAATGGGTAAAATATTTAAAATGACTGCTAACACAATGGGCCCCAAAAAAATGGCTTGCCCTGGGGCTCTGTCATTCATGTGATGAGAAAGTGGCTATGAGGTATTTTAGGTATCGGTGAGACAAGAAGAGGCATGTAGAGCTTGAGGAAGAGGCATGTTAGTGCTAGGGGAGACATGAAGAGGCATGCAGAGCCTGGGGAAGAGGCATGTTAGTGATGAATGAGACATGGAGAGGCATGCATCGCCTAGGGAAAAAGCATGTTTTTGATGAGTGAAACATGGAGATGAGAGGCACCCAAAGAATGAACAAAAGGCATGTTAGTTATCAGCAAGATAAAGAGCAGCATGCAGAGCCTGGGGAAGATACATGTCATTGATGGATGAGACATGGAGAGCCTGGGGAAGAGACATGCGAGTGATGGGTGAGACATGGAGAGGCATGCAGAGAAGGAAATATTATGAAGCACTTAGCTGACATAGGGAACGGATTGCTGATGACATCTGAGACTGATGGTAGAACATGAGGTGGAAGATGCACAAACATCAAGGGCTGAGTGGGAAGCATGGAAGGTATTGGAGAGACAGAGTAGCATAGGACAGGGAGAAGCAAAGTAGAAGACATGGGTCTGAGCAGGACAACAATATGGCCGTAAAGGTGTGGTGCCAAGGACAGATATTTGGATCATCTAAAATAGAAACATGACCGGTTTGGGCATGGACATCCATTAGGAGTCACGGTCACGATAATTCACACTAGATCTAACACCATCTGTTGTGCATCCAACGTGATAGAAATGACTGTTGTACTCTTACAATCCCAGAGAACCACACAAAAACCTGATCAGCATCTCGGAGGCAGCAGACTTTCTAGTATGCAACTCTTGAACCAGGATCTCTTGATGTGTCCAGCACTCTACAAGGAGACAGTGCAAGTGGCTGTAATCTCAACAAGCACTGACACTAACAAATCATGGTGGTTTGTGACTATTGAAGAGCTGCCTGGCAGTGTAAGTGGTGCCCAGAGGAGGTAAAGCATTGTAAACAGCAGCGGGAGCCTATTTCTCATACTTTGAAGCTTGCACCGCAGTGCACCTTCTGCACCTGTGTGTAGGTTAGGGTAGGTTGGTGAATATCTTCCACGTTGTCAGGGGAGAATGTGAAGAACATGGCAGGGCCAAGGGGAAAGGAGCAGTGCAGTCTACAATAGGGCACATAACAGAGTAGTGCCCAAGGAGAAGTGCTGCAGATCACAGAGGAGGGGATAGCTGGGCTCAGGAGGGTTCACAGGCTTCAGCTGAGGGTGCCAAGGTATAGGGGGTGGAGCAGGGTCACAAGGGTTATGAGGACACAATAGAGTGCAGAGAGCTAGTGTGGCAAAGGAAGAGAGTGCCAGGGTCTGAAAGGAGGGCCAGTACAGGGTTAAAGGGGCTGGAGCAGTGTAGGGTCCAGTGAGGCAGCAGTGTGGTGTCCAAGAGGGTACAGAGCAGCACAGAGCCAGGGGGACAGGGAGCCAGAGAGGTTCTCGAGGCCGGCACAGGACCAGACTAGCCTTACTGCTCACAGGGCGCTTTACGTTGACTGGTAGGGTGGTGGACGGTTTTCCTGCTGGTGGGGGCTTGCTTGTTGCTATGGACTGCTTTAGCTGCCTGCTGTGCCTGCAGGTAAGGTAAGGTAAGGTAATTTTATTATGCATAGTTAATTAAAACCAGTACAAACATTTTACAAAAGAAGATTAAAATTTCATGAGAAAATGTATTCATTAAAACATCATTAAAAAGAGCATACAATAAAAGCCCGATCTAATGTCCAGGTGCATTACTTTTGAGGCAGAGAACATGTATCATTAAGTTCTGGTTAGTGTCTATATGTTTCCTATGTCAGTGTTCGGAGTGTTTATTGACAGTTTTTGCTCAATTATCGCAAGGAACTTTACATACCTGCAGTTCAGTTTCGCATTTGCAGGCTTTAGGCAAGCCTGCACTGCTTGCCTTCTAGTGCGAGAACCTATCTGCTTGAGCTGGTCCTTTGAGAGCTGTTGGCGTGCTGGCCGAAGCTCTTGGCAGAGCTGTGCCTGCAGTGTTTTAGCGCTTTTCAAACAATATAAACTAGTCGTTTTATACCATACTGGTCAGATCACGCTTGCTTCAAAATCATTTGTCTTTGGGTGGTCCCTGCCTCCTGCAGTGCCCTCACAAGCAGTGCTACCTTCAGAGGGAAGGGTGGTGGGGGTTCTGTTGTTAATTGGCTTTGAGAGTCCAGTACAGCTATGATAATGAGGATTCCAAATTCAGAACTGTGTATTTATGCATCACGGGTGCATTGAGTGACAATTGTTAGACGTGGCTCCAACCATGAATTTACAAACCTTCATGCCCCACGACCACTGACCTGAGGACCATGCTATTAGTGAACCAAGATGAAAGTCAGGTGTCTTTGTCCCATCTATAGGGCCTGGGATGTTACTACACATGGAGTTAACATGGAATAACACTGCAGTGTCCTACTTTTGTGCAGCTCACACCCCAAACCGATGGACTTCAAGGTGCTTTTTTGTGATAATGAAGTTAAAGGAGGCACTGAGAAAAAAGCATTTGCCTAGGATCCCCCGTGTGGTCAAGAGGAAACCATGGTTGATGGAAAGTTTCTTGGTTTCAAATTATTCAGGTTGGCACTACTTAGCTATTTCTTTACTTCTCCCATTTAATGCTATGTGTTTTATTCTTTGAGGCTTCAAAAGCATTAGTGGTAATAATGCTTGTGGAGGGTAATGCAAAAGCTAAAATTAAACGTAGAGCATCCTCCCTTGGTAAGTACATTGAGACCACTGCTAAATGTTATTGAGCCATATTTACAATAATGCACTGCAGGGCAGTGCTGCAAGCCTTCTGGCTGTGCTGCCCTAAGTCAAAAGAAAAGCGCAGGAAAGCTCTGTATCTATGACAGATGGTGAATTCCTGTCCTTTCTGCCGGTGCACAAAATGCAGCTGAGGGCCAACGCAGGCACCCTTGCACCATGGTGCAAGGGTGTCTGTCTTGTTGGCATGATTGTTTTTGTGGAGAAAGGGACACCTTCCTGCACAAACACAATCAAAAGAATCATTTTCTTTGTTCCATGTGTGGTGCAGAATACAGCACACATGGAAAGAGGAACATTTCTCCTTGTTAGTAACCCTGGGCATTAAAATCCACTCCGCTAGCAGAATTTGCGGATTTTCAGCAACTCCGCGTTCCGTGTAGAACGTGAAGTTACCAGAAACTACGCGATCCGTGGTGTAGCGGAGTTGTTTATATACCAAAATGGATGAAAAGGTCTAGAACGTGTGGTAACACAAGAAGACTACAAAAAAGTGGATACTAGAGTGATAGTTGGCCGAGATATTCCCATCAAACCACCCTAATTTGGCGGAGTTTCATCATATGGGATCTTTGTAGTAGCACCCGACTCTACCGCCCAAACCATCAGCTGATGGTGCGGGAGTGGATGTAGATCTTACACTCGTGCCAAACTTACACTCATAGAGTGGTGATGAAAGTGTCTGTGCAGTGCTGTGGTGAAAGAATGTTAAAATTAGCGACTCAGACAAGAGCACATTTAATAAAGAAAGTCCGAGTGTTAAAGTTAAAAACACGCCAGGTAGTTGGAGCTAATGACTACACTATGGCGCTGTGCAGGTGGTCAACATGTTTCATCCCAATAGACGTGTCGTCAGGCTTTCGTCAGGACCAAAGATTTAAAGCTACTGCCACAAAAAGTGAGTTATAACAAAGTGAAGTGAGAACATAAATAAAATGCAATCGGCTACCATGAACTTGGAGCCCCAATGTCCATATGTAGAAGATATTTTCCTTTCACAATCCTGAAAATATAAACAAGATTATGTGCATTACTAATATATACCACAATTTCATAGCAAAGACATGTGTATACCACACCACAAACGGGCTCCAAAGATATCCCGTCCACCATTAGAGTCTACTTACTCATTCACAGAACACACCTCTTGTGTCTATAAATACTCACCAAGCTTTGCAAGGAGATGGACCTCACCTCACCCGGCAACCGCTCGGGAATATGAGGCCCCGCTCTAAAAGTGCATAAGAAAGCAAAATATCCAGAAGAATTACATGCTTTCCACCACTAGTTGCAACACTTATTTTTCACAACCCATAAACTGTGAACTTGCATAAAAGCGACCATAATACAACTTAAGAGGGGTGTTGGCTATAAGTGATGATATGATATGGCCAAAAAGAGGGGGAGTTTAGGCCAGAGCAGCTACAACAACTGAGAACATAGGATAGATGGAGACTAACAAGGGTAAGCAAGAGCGCTACCGCATGACAGTAGAGAGCAGCAGCATAGCATACAATCTACCTCGATGTAGCACACTATCCGTATGTACAGCTTAGAGTCTCACCTTACCTGTCCGTCGGTACCTCTCTCAGGCGTCCGAGAGGAAGTGGAGGTACCGACCGGATCAGGAAGACTGCTTTAAATACTGCCGTCAATTGGTAGTTAACTTCTTAATTGACACCAGCTGTTTAGAAAAAATCGCGTCTTGGACCGCGATGCGCATGTGCGTGAAACACCCGCTGCAGTAAATATTACCGTCAATTGGTTGTTTGTCAACAATCGCGTCTTAGACCGCGATGCGCATATGCGTGAAACAACCGCTACAGTAAATATTACCGTCAATAGGTTGTTTGGCAGAAGTCGCGTCACCGACCGCGATGCGCATGTGCAAGAAACAACCGCTACAATGATGCGGGGAGGCATGCGCCGTGTTATCAGCCTCGAAGATCTCACTAGCCATAGGCGCATGCGCACTCAGGGAGTCCGCTATTCATGCGCGCATGTGCTCTACAAAAAGATCTGATGAGCCTGCGCTGTGAAAGTTCAGACGCATGGCCACAAACCCGTGTGAACACAGCAGCGAAGGCAGGTGATTAGTGACGCGCTGTGCCCATACACAATGTACATGTAACTAAAGAAGCCATTTACAAATATAGTAGTTCAAACAAATTATATAGATAGATAAATGAGATACCTGCAGGTCCCCAAAAAAATTACAATTTACAAAAACCTCGATTGATGAGAGGTCAGGAAAAGGAAATGAACAAGGTGATAGCTAACCATCCCTCCTGCAACCAATAGGTGTATGTGCGACAGTCGCCTAAAGAGGCATGCTAGAGGAAGTATAATAATAACTGTCTCACCACCTACAGCTGGTCATTATGGAACAGACTGGATCACCCTAACAGACTACAAATGTTCTTGTGCTAGATACATAACTACTAGAGAATTCTAGTTTATGGTGGAAAAGCTGATGTTTAGATCCCACATCACATAGACGTCCACGGAATGGGATCGTTCAACCCTTTGCTGTCGCTTCGGAGCCTAAACACCCACTTCTGCTCTTTCACAAACAGGAATTTGGATTTGTCATTAATATGGGGTGGAATGTAAGGATGTTCTAAAATCACCCACTTTAGATCTTCTACTCTGTGTTTCTTTTCAAGAAAGTGGTTGGTGAGGCCAGTCGATTGCTTATGGCAGCGAATAGTACTCTTATGCTCACTTATTCGTATTTTCATTTTCCTGGTAGTGTGTCCTATGTACTGTAGGGAACACGGACAAGTAATCAGATATATAACACCTTCTGTGTTACAGTTCGTGTGTTTGCGGAGTATCCAAGGTGTCCCTGTACCTATGTCGACCTGGTCTGTTTTATAGGTCTGTGGACAGGCACTACACGAGCCACATGGGAAATGCCCACGCACTGGCTGGGTGTTCCAGAGGGTATTTTGCTGTTCAACTCTCTTCATAACTGGTCTAGTATGCACCAAACTGTCTCTTATACTACGAGCTCTTTTGAAAGAGAACAGTGGTGGAGTGATAGTGGTGTCAGCGGTGTTAAGAATAGCCCAGTGTTTCTGCACAGTTTTCTGTATTCTGTTAGACAAAACAGAGAAGGTGCTCACAAAAGTGAGTCTATCCAGAGGTTCTTTGGTAATTTTGGTTTCCAGTAGGGCGTCCCTGTTGTTGTTGGACGCCCGCTTCCAAGCTCTACGTACCAAATGGCGCGGATACTGCCTATCCTCTAAATTCCTGGATAAAATCCGAGCATGTTTGTCAAATGCTGCTCTAGATGAGCAGTTCCTGCGAACCCTGAGGAACTGTCCCACAGGGAGATTGTCCCGCAAGGCCCACGGATGATGGCTATCGTAGGACAGGAGTGAGTTCTTCGCCATTGGTTTTTTGTACAGCTCGCATCCCAAATGGCCATCCTGCGGGAAAATCAGGATGTCTAGAAAGGGCAACTGTTGTTTGCTCCACTCTATGGTGAACCTAAGGTATTGATTCTGATGGTTCAACCACTCATGGAAAGCCTCCACTTCTGAAACAGTCCCTCGCCACACCACAAGGATGTCATCTATATACCGTTTCCACAGCAACACCTGATCGAAAAAAGGGTTACTGTGGTTGAGCACGATGTTCTGCTCGAAGAGGTGCATATATAGGTTGGCGAGGCTGGGGGCAAAAATGCTGCCCATGGAGGTACCAGAGGTCTGTAAGTAGATCTGGTCCTCAAATCTGAAGTGGTTTTCCATCATAGCTATCCTCGCACACTCCATGATAAAACTAACAGGAGTGATGCTCTGCAAATCACGTCTCTCGAGGAGAGATCTGATAGCTTCAAGGGTCTCTACCTGTGGGATACAAGTATAAAGAGACTCGACATCAAAGCTGACCAGTAGGTCAGCGTCGATGTCAAACCTCACCTCTGGCAGTAATCTAAGGACATCGGCCGTGTCCTGCAAATAGGTGGGCATCTCTTTGACAAGGGGTCGTAAGAAAAAGTCTACGAAGGTAGACAAGGGCTCCAAAATAGAGCCTATACCGGAGATGATAGGACGGCCCGGGGGAGGCCGTGTTGGTTTATGAATCTTAGGTAGACAGTGGAAAGCAGGCATAACAGGTTTATCTGTTACTAGGAATCTAGCCTCATGTGGTGTTATCCACCCTTCAGTGCTCGCTTCCTCCACCATGCTCTTAATTTCAGTGAGAAGACGAGGAGTGGGGTCCACAGCAACACGTTGGTATGAGTCACTGTTCGTGAGTTGCCTCAAGCACTCCTGCTGGTAAGAGGTAGTGTCTAAAATGACGATGGCTCCGCCCTTGTCTGCCGGCTTAATGATGATTTTTTGGTCGGCGGCAAGGCGGGCCATGGCAATCTTCTCATTTTTAGACAGATTCTGAAAGCACCGATGTTCACTCTGAAACAGAGCCATGACATCATGAGTCACGGCCTGTTCAAAAGTAGACACCTTGGAAGGAACCTGGTGTCCCAAAGGTGTGAAAACAGACTTAGGACGTAGGCCTGTGTTGGTCAACGGCTCCAATCGCTCAGTTGTGTCAGTGCCATCTTTATTGAAGAAAAAGTGCAGCCGCACTTTCCTAAAGAACTTAGCAAGTTCACAACGTGTCTCAAAGGCATCTCCCTTATTAGTGGGGACAAACCCCAAACCCCTCTCTAGTACTGATATTTCATCTGATTCCAGGTCTCTCGAACTCAGGTTAACTATTACGTTCCTGATGTTGTCGGTGTTACTTGTGCTGCCTGAGCCGCTCTGCGACTCCTGGTTTGTGGGAAGGTTTGGTCTGTCTCCCAATTGACCTGTTGTGGTCCTCTCCTCCTCCCGTAATTGCGACCTCGTCCCTGTCCTAAAAAAGACTGGTCTTGGTAGAATTTAGGATGTGGTGGAAAGGTAGGCATGGGATGAGTGAAAGGTGGTTGGAAACCCCATGGGTTGGGTGACCACCACTGTGCTTGATTCTGATAGAACCCTCTGTTGCCCTTTCTCCTATTAGGCCCTCTGTATTGTCCCCCTCTCTTGAACTGGGTTGTTCCCGCCCCTGTGTTGTCAGAATCGGAATCGGGATCTGAAGCTGAGGAGGAGTAATTAGACCCATATCTCCTCCCTTTGTTGTTGAAGTCAGGAGCTACCCAATCATCACTGGTGTAGGGGAAGATTTTGGTCATGGAGAACCGAGCAAGATCTTTCTTGCATTTTTCAAGTTTTGAAAACAGGATGTTATCGTTATAGTCCTTGCTGACCTTGTTAGTCTCATCTAGTTGTTTTTTGAAAACGGGGGACGTAAGTGTGGTTTTAATCTGTCCCTCAAGCAATTGTATTTCAATGAGAATACTGTCGGCTGTTTTTTTGGCCGTATTTATTATCAAGATTAGCCAGTCCCGCGTGCATCGCCATGCGATGAGCGACCAGTCACGCAGAAAGTCTTTATTTGTCAAGAAAAGGCGTGGGGTATTAGTCACAATCAAGCCTGTCGGCGAGAATTTCCCACGAAGATACTCTGCCATGATTATACCATGTATGGAAATACGGGAGAGATTTTTCTTTAGGTTTAATAGCGTTGTCCAGTCGTCTTTTTTTGCGACCGTTAAAGCAGGTAAAGAGTCCAGCAGACTCGGGTTGTTTTCTAGGATAGAATTCATCGCTTCATCATCAAAAGCCAGCCCCATAAAGTCGGCCATGGTCAAACCAGCAAGTCACAAAAAATGAGTGGGAAGAGCAAAGAGGTATGAGATAGATTCAAGTCACACCAATGTAGCGACCCGCAACAAAGTTGCTCCACAACCAAGAACTACAAAATTTGAGAAGGGTCAGAGGAGATATATTTAAAGACCTATCATCCCATCTCCAACAACAGTCACTTATATACCAAAATGGATGAAAAGGTCTAGAACGTGTGGTTACACAAGAAGACTACAAAAAAGTGGATACTAGAGTGATAGTTAGCGGAGTTGTTTCCTTGTTCGCGCTTTTAAAATGCCTTAGTTTGCTACCGAGATTTCCTATCCATTTGCACGCGCTATGAGATTTAGGTAGCCGGCCACATTATCCCGCGAGAGTGTGCGATTGCGAACACGTCATTCGGAAGCACCATCCGTCATCCGGTGGAACTTCGGTGAAGCTCGCAGTGCTGAACATGCAGAAATTTTGATCTTGAGAAGAATATCTCTCGAGCAGCATAAAACCTTCTCGAAAATGATGATTTGTATTCAAAAAAACTCCTCAGATTGACATTTGGCTGTACTTTTTTGTATAAGGAGTCCTTTTTCTTTTTTTATTAATTTTTTTACAAGCATAAGGAAGTGCCCCAATATCTCCAACTTCCTGTTCCTGTCCATCAAGCTCCTCCCAGTGCTTTGTCCATGCCCTGTTCACTTTTCATTTGGATTTGAAGCTGGAAAGATCACTCTCTGTGTCTGCTGCATCATATATCATTGGGTTTGAGGACTTTTGGATCTGATGTTTTACAAGTAAGTTCGCAAATTGGTATTGTTTGTTTTATTGGAGCATTGCAAGTTGCAACTACAATTTTTTGTACTGTTCATCAGTTTTGTAAAATTCAAATTGGGTTGCCAGTAGGCCCAGACCTAGTCATGGTGGCTGGTGGACATTTTGTGGTTTTAGTTTACTAATGTGCTGCTTTTGCCATTTAGGCCTCTATATCTTTCATTTGTTCCTCCTGGCCTATGCTTCTTGTTGTTGTGGCCTGGCCATGTGGCTCGTGGCCATTTTGTGAATCCAGGCAGTGTGCTTTTGCCATAGGCTCGCATTGTCTGTCTTCCCTTTCTTGTTGTTTTGGGTGGCCTGGCCATGTGGCTTGCAACCATTTTGTGGAGTTTGCCTGTGTGCTTTTGCCAAAGGCCTGCAAGCTTGTGGCCTAGTCTGCCAATTTAGGCCTTTCAGTCAGTAGGCCCAGAGCTACTCATGGTTGCATGAAACAACTGTCTCTGTGGTGTCTGTTGAATTTAAACATTACTTAAGGCATTGATGGCGTTGGATTGAATTCCAAAAATGTGTTTTTTGGGGTATTTCACTTTTTGGGTGTGTGTTAAATAAATGCCTTTTTTGGATGTGTGTGTGTGGTGTGGTTGTTGTTGTGTAACTTGCAAACCTTATTTAGCCCAAAGGCTTTTCGTTTTTGAATTAAAGCTGTGTTGGTTACCATGCCTTCTTTGCCTGTCCTTTATAGGCCTGCTTGAGTCCATTGTTTTCCAGGCCTCCTGTTTTTTGTGACTGTGAGTGACCATGTGGCCGGTGGCCATTTTGTGGTGGTAGTTTAGTAGTGCGCTGCTTTTGCCATATAGGCCTGCATGTCTTTCCTTTGTTCCTCTTGGCTTACTGCTCCCATCCCCCTTGCCAGCTGCAGCTTCCTGAATGACGTGATGTGTAAATTAGTGTCAACCAGGTTCTACTTCCATTACCTTTGTATTTTTGTTTTTTTGCTTCTTTATTCCTATCCTTCCTTAGTGTACACAGTATACCATGAAAGCCCTTGTTGTCTCACAAATGGCTACACTGTTATTTTGTTTTTTGTAATAACGGAGTAATAATATTTGATAATATAAATTATAATACTAACAAGTATGACCACCACACACTAGGTTATATATTACATTTGTTTGTTTGTACTAGTAGTAATTAAACCACAACAACAAATGCAACATTTCCCTGATGTTTTTAGGCTACTTTGCTTTTAGGTGCACAAAAGAATGAGGAGGAGGTGTTATCATCATCACCCGTTGTTCTGCCAGAAAGAAGTACTGCTGCGCTCAACGTCATGTGACGTGTGACCACAGACATCTCTGCAACTCGTGCAACTGTGTCCTGCTGACATCTGACGAATATGGCCCCAAAGAAAGGTACCAGGTCCTCCAGTACCAAAAAAGTTTCCAGTGAGAAGATGAAGCAGAAGAAGGAAAAAGTGACATTTACCAAGACTGGTGTGCCAACCAGATTGTTTTTTGTGAAACAGAAAATTAAGCCTGCCACAGCGGTGTCCGGGGAGCAAACTGGGAGCAGCACCTCTGCATCAGTGGGTCCACCCCACCAACCTGTGTCCAAGTCCATGAGTGTCGCAGATGTAGCCAGTCTAATTGTGCAAACGCCAATGAGCAGTGATGATGAAACTGACTTCTCATATCGCAAAGTAGTAACCAATCAACGCAGGAGTAAACTCAGCAGATAAGTGGGCGACAACAGCCACAACAACAGCCGCAACAACAGCCGCAACAACAGCCACAATTACCACCCAAAATAGTAGTTGCTCCTCCCGAAGTAGGGGCAGTTCAGGAAATTGAGCTTTACACAGAGGAAGAAGAAGAGCAAGCCACTCTTTCAGTAGATCCGTTGTCTTCCAGATCCCAACAAGGAAAAGGAATGTTAGTCCATCAACTTCTTCTTCAAGCCCCATTTCTGATGATCTAGATGCCATTTGGAAGCCACCAGCTCAGTACCAGAGTGAGGCACGCCACGCGACAAGGCTAGAAAAATGGAAGGTTCCAGAAAGACTTAGAGTTATGGAGGTAGATGCAGCAGAAAAAAAAAAAAGAGGAGTATGCTGACGAGCCAGTCATCATGAACATCACTCCCACCCCAGAGGAGATGGAGACCGACATTATTACCCCAAACCATGTTGCTGTGAGGGATGTGGCACAGATACCAACCTACACAAGTAACACCAACACCACCTCCAGCTTTAATATTTGCATTTGCAAAGGCCCAGCAGGGAACTACATCCAGCACAACCACCACCTCAGTAGGTAATGGTACTGCACAGAGTCAAATTTCAGGCACACCCTCCAGTTCATTCGGCATTTCAAGTGGCACCTTCAGCAGCACAAGAAAGTTCACCTACCCAGTTTGGGACTTCTTTTCAGTTAGCAATAAGGAGGAGAACATTGTTATATCCTCAATTCGTCAATATAGTGTTAGTTGGGGTAAGCTTGGTAAAAACTATGATACCGGAGGCCAAACAACTCATCTGAAAAAACACCATATGATCCAGTGGGAGGTGTACCTTAGCGGCCAAAAAAGTAAAACTGCACCCATTGCTGTTGGTGGGGATGAAGAAGTTGAAGAAGATATGACCGAGGTGGAAGGTTAACAAGAGGGAGACATTTTCTCTGGTAAACAAAGTAGCCCTGATCCCAGCAGTGCAGTGGTACTACCCACATCCTCATCAGCCTCGACAACATCTCAGTGGGACCGTAGTAAGAGTCAGGCTGAGACACAAAGGCAACAGAGCACCTCAATGAAAGCAAGCCTTTGCAATGCAATAGGTCTCGCAATAGGAAAGTTTGAGCTATTGGTATTGTAAATGACAACGTTTTTATTTATGTGTTGGTTTTGAAAATGGCCAAACTAATAGCTTTGTCATTTACAATGCCAATAGTTTTAACTTTCGCAAATGTGACACCTATAGCATTTGTAATGCGATATGTGTTGTATTTACGTGACTTAGATGTATTGATATTACAAATAACAATGACTTTAAATTTTTTTAAATAATTAATACTTAAATAAAAGTTATTGTAATTTATAATGGCAATAGCTTAAACTTTTGTAAATAACTTTTGTGAAGATTATGTTCAGTGTATTTTATTGTGAAGAAAATCCAAGAACGGAAGTGAAATATTAACATCTTTTTGTGACATTTGTAATAAAGCTTGAAACATTTAGAGAACATATTTGAACCAGTTGTTGTTGAATGGTTGCACAGATTGATCCTGTGGTGGCGCTGAGTGATGTTGTGGTGGCGACGAGTGATGCTGTGGCGTTCAGAGATGCTGTGGTAGCGCATAGTAAAGGTGGGCGGCCAGCTAAGCTCCGTGCACGGAGTGCACGTAGTGCCGTCTTCTACGCATTTTGCGTAGCGGGCGTAGCCAGGCGGCACTACGCGCGCTCCGCAGACGGAGCGTAGCCGGCCGCCACCCGCCTCCCTCCCGCCCTCCCTAAATATTTAAATAAAACGATTGAAAGGTTTTAAAAACACTTACCTGTCCGCTGCGTCCCCGGGCGGGCGGCCGCGCATGCGCATTAGTATCCGAAATGGCGGCGGCGCGAATCCAGGGACGGGAGAGGGAGCCCCGGGGACGCGGCGGACAGGTAAGTGTTTTTAAAACCAGTTTGACTCCTTTTATTTAAATATTTAGGGAGGGCGGGAGGGAGGCGGGCGGCGCGTAGTGGGGCTACGCGGAGTGCACGGGTGGGCGTAGTTTTGCGCCCACTACACGTAGCTCCGCGAAGCCCCACTCCGCACACTACGCCCAGGGTTACTGATGTTGTGGTGCCCCTGAGTGATGCTGTGGTGGTGCCGAGTGATGCTGTGGTGATGCAATAGATAGATAGAGTGAGGGCGATAGATGGATAGAGGGTGGGCGATAGATAGATAGAGTGAGGGCGATAGATAGATCGATAGAGTCAGGGCGATAGATAGATAGAGTGAGGGCGATCTAGAGATAGATAGATAAAGTGAGGACGATAGATAGAGTGAGTCCTCTAGATGTATAGAGTTTAGAAACAAAACCATGAAGAGATCAAACAATTTCTTTTTTATTTTTACAGTTAAATACAAAAAAACTAAAGGCAACAACATTAAGGGGGAACAAGCAGGAAGTGGGATAAGGGAGGGGGTGTCAAATGGTGAGCACTTTCGCGGCCGCTTAGGTGTTCTCATTGGCCACACAGCTCACTGAGTACATCAAAGCAGCCGAGAAAGTGCTCCCAAAGGCTGCAGGCTGACAAATGATGCGCACGCAGACTTTGGGAGCACTTTTGACAGTCCCTTACTTTACTCTCGCAGAGCAACGAATGCACGTTGGCTCAGCAAGACCTAAACAGGGACAAAATCATAGAGAAAGGAAAATAAACACACAGATGTGACACCTGAGATTGCAGTGGGCAGAACAGCAGACTCCTAAAAAGACTCACGGGACAAGTACTTTGTTTTTAATTTGTATACAAAATAACGAACAGTCTCTGAAATACATTTCCAAACTATTGAGATGCATTAGGCATGGAAAAAGGTACATATACAAACCATCCACTTCAGCCACAGATGCCCAGGTAGTCAATAGTCATTACTCTGAAGTCAATGCAAGGACCGAAAGTCTACTTATCAAATTAATTGATGTAGGTGTAGAATGTAGCTCTAGCTTCAAATGACATCTGGGTTTTGACTTAATCTTTGGCATAAAATATGCTGCCAGAAGTTAAAAAACCTTGATAGCTATAGCCCATTCAGCAGAATCCATCAATGAGAACAGGTCAGATGCCAAGCATGCACATATGATTTATATGTTATTCTAATTTATGTTGTGGTGTATTTGCTGTACGCATTACCAATTAGAGTGCATTATTAGTTGAAGAAAGGTGGGCATGGTCTGCTGAGGTTCCAGATAGCCACTACATTCCACTCCCGCTTTGTGCCCTCTTTTTCCACCTACTGAGCCGTTTCTAGGCGCCATGTGCTCATTGAAGCATCAGGCCACAAATTGTAAATATGGGAAGAAGCGTTGTGACTGCCTAGAATCGACATAATCAACTAGCGCAGCATGAGCTGAGGGGACTGCTCACCCACATCCCACCACCCACCCTTTTGAGTGGCATATACGCGCTCACCCATATGCAGCTGGTGTCTGCCGCGGTACTTCCAATCAGCCCTACCCAGTGACCTCGGCAATGCCATTGCTGGGGGTTATACTGGCAGAAATTATTCAGGGTAGTACCATAGTGGGACCAGAGCCACTGTAAGACGTAAAGTGGCTCCAATGATGCCTTAGGGGGTGGAGGGGTGAGCTTCGGGAGATAACATTGCAGTTGCAACATCTCCAAACTCTCCCCGTGGCCTGGGTATACATCTACCATGTTCGGGAACCGGAGAGTGAAGCACACGCTGGCTGGTGTTTGAAGTGATAGGCGGATCAGTCCTCTGGGCTCTCCAAAGAGCACTATGAATAATCAGTCCGCAAATGATGAATTCTTGATATGCTTTCTTGCCTGGGTGTGACAAGGCTCTTAAGAAAAATAATTTCTTCTGTGTGTGCATATCGGCTCATATGTGGCACCAAATGAAGATTACATGGAAGAGAGATTAGTCTGATTCAACCACCAAGATCAGCACTTTGGAAGGCAATGAACACGAGCTCAAACAGATAGTGGCATAAACACTTTTAAAAACTGTTCAACCACGCCCTAAAACGTAATAAAAGAAGAATTGGTTTTGTTTATGTGAAATTCTATTGACTTAGTCAATGTTTTTTTTAACATGCTGTACAGCAGTCGAGCTGCTTTGCAACATGGCTCAAAGTATTAAACAAAAAAAGTTATATGGCACCATCAATGCTGACCACGCCATAGAGCATTTTTTATTGACCTAAAGCCATTTCGAACAGCAGATCAACTGCTGCGCAGCATGTAAAAAGAAAGAAAGTCATTATCACAGCATGCCGACAGGCGCCCCACGATGCTAACTAAGAGCACCTCTCCCGGAAAGGACCTATAATTAACACAGCTAGTCTTCCAGAGAGGAGCACTCTAATTGAATGAACGTGCAAAAGCTGTTCATGTGAAGCACGTTCACAGACCAGAATCTGCTCGTGGGAAGCGGGTTCACACAGTTTGCTACCTCGTACTTTTTGTTTGCTTTAGATACTTGCACAAGTGCCACCATTGCCTACGTAACGTTTGTTCTTGTGCTTGAGTGTCCTCCATTTATTGCAGTATTATACCTCTACTTGTACTTTGTACTCTTTTTTAACCTGCACACGTCACTTTTTTCTCCTGTAATGCACCGTTTGCTACCACTTGCACTATGTTCACTCGCGAGTGTCACTTTTGCCTCATGTAATGTAACTTTTAAAATTTGTTCACTTGTATTGTTCTATTATATCAGTTCTGTTCCTTTTGTAAAGTGCTCTGACACCTTCGGGTAAAGTCCGCGCTACATTAAAACGCATAAATAAAAGAAACGAAAAGAAAAAAAGAATACAATGGGCAGCTTGCTGCTTGAATGGGGAGGGGTGGGAGAGACACGCACGCATTGTGGGCGTGCACATTGCCGTGGTCTGTGGCTCCAGCCCAGTGGCGGCGCCTTCAGGCTTCACCGTGCTCAGGTCAGTGTGTGCTGCGCAGGTCGTGCGGCCCAAGGAGGGGGCTGCCGGGGCAAGGACATGGCGTGCCGCGGTTTGCAGAGGACTCGGAGGTGGGAGCCGCAGAGGTACTGCTACTGTGGTCGGGGGTGTTGTGGGGGATGCCGGGGTGTACTGTAGTTGCGGGCAACAGGGGCTGCCGTGTCGTGGAGATGAATTTAAGGGGCTCTGCTGTTGGGATGCAGTGGTGGGGGGCTCATCCTCAGCGCGGTAGTGGTGGAGAGTGCCACCATTGCCTACGTAACGTTTGTTCTTGTATTTGAGTGTTCTCCATTTATTGCAGTATGATACCTCTACTTGTATTTTTTACGCTTTTGTAACATGCACACATGTCAGTTTTCCCTCCTTGTACTTTGTTCACTCACGATTGTGACTTTTGCCTCATGAAATGTAACTTTTACTTTTGTAATTTGTTCACTTGTAATTTTCTCCTCATGTATCAGTTCTGTTCCTTTTGGGTAAAGTCCGCGCTATATAAAAACGCATAAAGGAAGTAATAAATAAAATGACATGGGGCGTGGTGGTGTGGGACGAGACGGTGGTGGGTGCGGAGATGGGCAGTGGTGCTGTCAGGCACCGGAGGTGAATGTAGAGTGAAGCTTCTGCCACATGGCGCCGCCCGATCACGAAACAGAGGGTTGTTGTCTCCGGAGTGGTCTGATGGCTGTGGTTGTGCATGTGTCTCTGGAGTGATCGGGTGGTTATCCATGTGTCTCGGGAGAGGTCTGGTCTGCTGAGTACTGCTGCGTCTTCCGGGGCGCGTTCACACTGATGACTTGACCCTGATTTGCTTGCGCCAGCTGTGCACGCTTTGTGGCAGGCGCATCTTACGTGCGCATCCCACAAAGCAGAATCTGCAAGAATCTGCGCGTGCCCCGGTCTATCTCCCTTGAAAGGCATCTCGATGACAATAGGTCTCGAGAGAAAGACCTAAAAAGTGCGTTGTTGAGTCTAACTGGATCCAAGAAGTCACCTGCATCAGCAGCAACAGTAAGTAAAAAAAAACAGCCTACCGTTGTCAGCATCTCTAGGTTGGAGGGGCAGTATAAACGCAAACAACCAATGGCACGTTTGTACAATGCGAAAATGGCAAAAATGATAGCACTGGACCTTCTCCATTTTTCTTTTGTGGAAGGGGTGGGTTTTCTGGAATTTGAGACAGCCATCTGCTCAAAATGGAAAGTTTCCAGCCGGTCTATTGCGCCTTAGTTGCTGTTCCAGCACAACATCACGACATGCTTGAATTGCTTGGACAAGCTTTGGAGCAGAGTGCTGTTCACAATATCCACCTGACAACAGAAATGTGGACCAGTTACCAAGCCACTGATTACATGTGTATCACTAAACACTGGATCTCTTTTGCTGGGTTATAGAAAAGATATTGATGCAGCGCGGCTCCAGAAATTCTCTGTAAAACCATCACCTTATCCGAGAGAGATATTCATACATTACTCAACAGTGGGGCCCATAACACTGCGAGTCATTCATACACACGTTTACCCTGCTCTGAGGATTCGGTGAAGACCAAAGGAGAGCTGCGGGATTATAGCGAAGTGTCTAAATTAATACTAAACTTTGTACATTATATACATCTGCAGTTTATTTCTATTACCATGGTTCAATTTTAAGAAATCATTTAAACACACCACCATTAATTGCTAATGGATCTGCTAGTAAAAGTTAACTAAAGGATAACAAGACCAGTTTAATACTCCATTTATTTAATTTTTATTTTAGGACTAAATCTCCTAGCATGACCACTCTTTTATTAACTCTAATCAATAGTCATTTAAACATCAATAGCCTAGAAAAGAAAAGTGTTTACATTCAAAACATTTATATTTATTAGCATAATAGTTTAGAAAATAAACAGAAAATATATTCCCAAGATTTCAGAATACGGACATCAGCATAAGGACAGAATAGTTCCCAAAGACCACCTCTCTATTCTCTCTCGATGTTAACCTCCCATAAGGACTCCGCACCCATTCAAAAGTTAAAGTTCAGAAAAATGTCAAAGTCCTTGCGCCATAGAAAAAGATCTAGCAGTCCGGCAGCATGTCGGGGTACACAGATAAAATCGAAAAGCAAGCTTTTTTCATACTTCCAAACGTCCACTTTTATAACCTTTTTCACTAACTTATCTATCGAAAAGTTGTAACTTTTGGGGTCTTAAACTGTCCGGATTGGTCTAGTCGATGGGTGGATGAGCATAACCTCATCACCTTATTGTTCAGTTTCCACAAAGTCATCGTTATAATTTGAAAAATAAAGTTGCTATTGTCCTTAGCAGTCTTTCTTTCACTTGTGTCCTTTAAATGGTTATTTGGGATGATTTTCCCATGTTCATGATGCTGACATTCAAAAAAGTTGGCACACATTCGGGTAGCCAGGCCACACTGTCGATAACCCATTCTGCACAGGCACAGGCTGCTCGCGCTCTCCTCGAGCTCAGTCACGCATGCGTACATCATCACAAACTCGGAGTCGCAGACAGCTTCCATTTTAGATGGGCCACATAGGCCTCAGTGGGAACTATTACAGAAACAAACAAAAATAAACGTTAATGTTAGAAATATAGCCCTTCTGTTTACCTCCCCCCATTCTAAGGTATCCCAATTAGTTATTACCTATCGATTTAAGCAACATATAAGCATGGAGGATAAATTCTGCAAGGTTTGGAGTGTCAGAAAAAGCAAAGGGTGCACTGCCTCAAGTATACGCATTAATAATAAGCGCGCTTATAAAGTGGTGGTGCAACTGGGTGAGTCCATACAGGAACACGGCGACCCGAGAGGACTCTGCTTCACTGCACCCATGTGAATCAGATACTACAGAAAACATTGGGATCTTTACTGAGATAGGATACGACTCCCGGGCCCAATATATACTCACACCGGCTTTTAGAACCGCACGATTTTCACGGTTCTTTTGCCCGTTACCTGCACACTACCTTGGGATTCTGTTATTTGATCATTCACTCCTGTTTCTTGGTGTGAACACCATGTAATATTAGTCATATAACCAGACGCAGGTAGTTTAGGGTCCAGTTAGACATTTATTAGAGTTCAAATTCAAAGGGCATACAGCGACCCCAGCCACAGCAATGGCCCCGGCGGATGGCAGCTTCACTCTGTCCCCCGGCGCTCGCCTTCAAACGCTGGTCGCGGTGACATTCTAAGTGATGCCACCGCGAGCAGCTCCATTGCCTGCGGAGCTGCCGGGGGGGAAAAGGTGGGCGATGCCACACATCCCCCTTCCCTGCGGAATAAAACATCAGAATTGAACATGAGAACAAAAGTATAACAGAAAAATTACATCATCACATACTGTTCTAAATGTCTGGGTGGTCTGGTCATTCTCCGGCTAGTCATTCCACCCGGGTGGGGGACCGGCCACTGTTTCCTGGGAGGGACGCCCATGTTCCCCTCGGAGTTGCCATCACCCTCACTGCCTCTACATGAACCTTGACCGGGTGGGTGAAACCTCACTACTCTTCCCAGGTTCCAGATCTTTCCTTCATGGGTCTTTACAGCATTCCTGAACAATTTAGTGATCTTGGTGGGCCTACTGTATCCTGACCAACTTGCGCTGCCAGTGGGTGTCCTGATCTTAATGTCATCTCCTACTTTGAACCCGCCCTCCTGTGTAGAGTTGAGCCTGTTGAATCTTTCTTTCCTCTCAACCATGGCTTCTTCCTGCCTCACTACTCCTTTCGCTTCTTTGGAGTGATCTGACCATCCCTTATGCCACCCCATCCACCCTAAGGACAGTTTGGTGTTGGGTATTCTTGCTCGGAGCAACTCGAACGGGTTGACTCCCGTTGTTTGGTGCAGGGTGAACCTGTATGCTTCTATCCGCCTCCATTCTTCTTCCTTCCAATTCATGCCGCTGGCCTTGGCTAACTGGATACTCTCCTTGAGGGTCTTGTTAAAGCGCTCAACCATGCCATTGGTCTCAGGGTGATACAGGGCACAACGCTTGTGTGTGATTCCTCTCTCCTCAAGAAAGTCTTCCATCTCTTTCGAACACAGATGCACCCCATTGTCCGTGAGTAGACTGCTGGGTAATCCTTCCCTAACAAACAACCCTTGAAGGAACTCAATGACGATCTTAGTTTTGATTTCGCTCACCAACTTCACTTCCGGCCACCTGGAGTACAAATCCATGAGCACCAGAATGTACGGCGTGCGCACCTCTCCCGTCAATGGATCCACGATGTCCAATGCCAACTCTTCACAGGGTCCTGATGGTGGTGGCCTGCACACCATTGGAGGTGTCAGTTGTCTCAGTACTTTATCGCTGATGCTACAATGCTGTCCCTTACTTTTCTTTAAATTGCAAGGTCCATGCTCAGCCACCAATAATCTTCTCTCAACCTTTGTTTGGTCTTGGTGATGCCCAGGTGGCCATCGTGAGCCATGTCTATAAGATTCTCTCTCACAGACACAGGAGTTACCAATCTCGTCTCCCTGAACAGACATTCATCGACCACGGACAATTGATATTTGACAATCCAGAATGGCCGCAGAGCCTCCACACGTTTATTTTCATGTTTCCATCTGTCTTTTACTCTTCTGAACACCTCATCCAAGACTTCGTCATCCTTTAGTGCACATTTCCATGTTTCCTCACCTATCGCTCTCTGGATGGCGCACACATTTTCCATTTGGCGGTCTTCCAATTCGTCATCCATTTTGTCATGCGCTTCGTTCCCATAATTTTCTTTCACAAGCCTTGATAAACAGTCTGCTGCAAAATTACGTGTTCCAGGGAAATATTCGACACCGAAAGTGTATTCCTGGAGGCCAACAACCCAACGCCTGATCCTGCTGGAGATCGCATCCAGGCCCTTCTTACTGAAAACCTCCACCAATGGCTTGTGGTCGGTACGAAGAATGAACGTTGTGCCCCACAGGAAATCCCTAAATTTGCCCAATGCCCAGAATACTGCTAAGGCTTCCTTTTCGATCACAGAGTAGTTGTTTTCTGACTTCTGAAGGGATCTTGAGACGAAAGCTATTGTTTCTTCTCTGTCTTTGCTTACTTGTGTGAGAACCGCTCCTAGCCCTATTGCGCTTGCGTCGGTGGTGACTATTGTCGTACGATTGGGTATGTAAGACTTCAGGCTGGGTGCTTCTGCAAGAGCATTCCTCACGTCCTCAAATGTAATGTAATGTATGTATACTTGTAAAGCGCACTGTTACCTCGTTACGTGGCGTCCTGGCGCTGTATACCAGTGGGGAATCCTCTCTGACACTCCTGACTCCAGTTGAACACCGTCTCTTTTTTCAACAACAACCTGATTGCATGCGTTCTTCCTGCAAGGTTCCGTATGAATTTGCCGTAGAACTCCAGCATCCCCACAAAAGACTTGATCTCGTCCTTGCTCTTCGGGGGCACCAAATTTACAATGGTGTTCTGGAGCTTCGCCTTGGGACGGATTCCTTGCGCTGTCACTTTGTGTCCCAAGAAATCCAGTTCCGCACACCCAAACACGCACTTTTCTCTTCTCACTGTGAGGCCTTGCGACCTAAACCTGGTCAGCACTTGTCTCAGTCTCTTATCATGCTCCTCATGGTCTCTGGCAAAAACTAGCACATCGTCCTGGTAGCATACGACGCCAGGAATCTCCTTCAAGATACTTCCCATGAGCCTCTGAAACACGGCTGCCGCAGATACCAACCCGAAGGGAATCCTCTTGAACTTGAATGCGCCCATGGGCGTCACGAACGCTGTGAGTCCTTGCGACTCGTCATGAAGCTTGATTTGAAAATAAGCTGAAGTAAGGTCAAGTGTAGAGAATACTCTTGCGCCCTCTAGCATGCTCATCATCTGGGTGATGTTGGGCAGTGGGAAACGGTCGACCACGACCTCTTTGTTCAAAGCCCTAAGATCAATGCACAGCCGAACCGACCCATCCTTTTTCTGTGTGGCCAGGATAGGTGCCAGCCATTCTGTCGCTTCCACCGGTTCGATGACTCCTGCTTTGCACAATTTTTCGAGTTCCGTCTTCACCGCTTCTTGGATGGCAATGGGTAGCTTCCTGACTTTGGCCACTACAGGCTTCGCGTTTTCTTTCAATTTAATCTTGTGGCAGTAGTTCTTCAAACATCCAAGCTCTTCCTTGAATACTTCCTTGAACTCTGTCACTAAATCTTCTTCTGGCTCTTGTATTAAGATTTGGGGATTGCTGTTAGGATTAAGATAGACCCCCAACTCTTTCTGTGCTTGCCAACCCAAAATGTTATCACCGACAGTAGATACATACACCTTAGACACTGTTGTCCTGTCTTTGTATTAAATGTTGTCCCAAAAGTATCCTTTCATTGAGATGGGGCGACCCGCATATCCGCCGGGCCTCACATCCATTTTCCTCAAGATTATCCTCCCCTTGGACACTCGTGAAAATTCTTTTGCACTGATGATTGTTATTCTTGAACAGGAATCGAACAGTGCTTCCAACTCGGTGCCTTTTACTTTTATAGTGTCTTTAGGGCTGCAGACCTGACCTTCACCAACTTGCACAACTATTTCTTCACATGTCGTGTCTCTGAGACTGCCGATCTGACCTTCACTCACTCGCACAACTATTTCATCACATACTGTGTTTGTCCTGTCCTTACCCGGTCTACTGAATCCCTGTCCACTTTTGCAATACTGCCTGAAATGACCTCTCTTTCCGCACTTGTTGCATGTGAACTTGAGGGCAGGACACTCTTTGTCATTGGCCATGTGCCCTTGCTTACCACACCTGTAACAGGAACCCTTGGATGACCATCCCAGTTTGTTCTCTTTCTGTTCTTTATTCACTTTTTTCTGGCCCTTGATCACAGACACAGCCTCACAATCGGTCACAACCTCGCTTACTTTGGGTTTGTCTTCGCTTCTTTTCTCCCCACTGTCCTGCTTTATTTCACTGACGCACTGCAACATGTGTTCTACCTGTTTGGCTACTATTAAGACCTCCCTTAGGGGTGGGTCATCCTTAAGCCACAATTCCTCACGTACACGCTCCATCCTGCAAGCTAACACGAACTGGTCCCTGATCCTTTCTTCACTTGCACTACCAAACTTGCATGTTGCAGCTAGTTTTCTAAGATCTGAGACAAAATCCTCAATAGATTCCCCTTCCTTCTGTACTCTTTTCCCAAAATGGTATCTCTCCATTATAGTGCTAGTCTTAGGGAGAAAGTGCAAATCTAATTTCTTCAAGCTTACTTCTAGCTCATTTAGACCTCTCGCTTCCTGCGCGCCTAGATCTGGGAGGTGATCTAGAACCTCTTCCTCCTCTGCTCCTAAGTAAAACCCCAATAATGCTACCTTCCTTTCTAACCCAAGATTTGGGCCACACACAGTAGCATAATTTAAGAACACCTTTTTCCACTTTTTCAACTGAATTGCAGGTTCCTCAGGGTTAGTCAAGAAGAAGGGTGGGGGTGTTACACTCTGCATAGTTAAAATGTCACTGAAAGCCTTCCAGAGGTACAGTAGAGGAAGGTTTGTACTGGGTAATGCGGGGTATAATAAAAAAAAGGAAGTGACTGGTAACAGTAAACAAAGCAATGTAAATGCACTAAACCAAAGGGGTTTCTGAACAGAATACTAATACTGCATCCTTACAGATAATAAGGACAAACCCATTTTAAACCACTGGGTGGCACTGTGGCGTACGAGTCTGTTCGCACTGAAGCGAACACAAGCTTGAAATCTGCCCTGTTGTTGTTCAAGCATAGGACATTACCAGTCTGAGGAGGATAACCCACTGCTACACTTCCTTGCCACACCAGTGATTTCAGCAAGGCCTAATCCCCTGTGAGCAGATGACGAAGGATAATGGGGAAAAGCACAAGTAAGTTTTAAAGTTACACAAGGAGTGGGGATCTCTTTGCCTTGCGATATCAAAATCGAGAAGACAAGGCTCGCATGAATTCCAGGCTCCACGATGCACGTCTGAGTAGCGCGCCGTTCGCACCACTCGTCACCTCAATTTCAACCATGCCGGCCGGAGCATTTGCGCCGGACAGGGCCCGCGTCGCTACACGCTGACGGGGTAAGGCTACTGACAGTCGCAAGGGGAGGTGCAAATGCGGAAACCTGTCAGTCGGAATTCCCACCGCCACACGCCGCCAGCATCTCCAATAGTCTTTAATCTACGTAGCACGCCTAGCTCTCCACAGACACTTCAGGCAATCCAGTCCGCCACCTCTTGCCCGATGATCACAGCCGGTGCTCCTAAACCGAGAGGATGTGAAACCTCCGCTTTTCTTCACAGCCGCTACACTCTCTTCCATGACATCCGCCACTAATTTACACTCCGTTTGCCCTTCACGCGTGGGTAACAGCACAGTCCGCTCGCACACAGCTGACACTTCACAACGTACTATACTTTCCTTGTCACGAGTCGGAACTGGTGCTTAACACACCTCGCTCTCCCCGCTGATGTCAACTCGCTGTCGCTCCTCACCATAAATCGATCGCAGCACTTCAGTCTGCTTCAGTTGCATTACGATTGTTCTTCACCAGCTTCAAAGCTTCTCGACCTCACGGGCGTGTTGAGGTCGCTGTGTCCGAATGACCCTCGTCGCCAGTGTAATATTAGTCATATAACCAGACGCAGGTAGTTTAGGGTCCTGTTAGACATTTATTAGAGTTCAAATTCAAAGGGCATACAGCGACCCCAGCCACAGCAATGGCCCCGGTGGGTGGCAGCTTCACTCTGTCCCCCGGCGCTCGCCTTCGAACGCTGGTCACGGTGACATTCTAAGTGATGTCACCGTGAGCAGCTCCATTGCCTGCGGAGCTGCCGGGGGGGAAAAGGTGGGAGATACCACACACCACTTCCCCGAGACTTACAACCCAGGTCAAGGGCCCTGCTGGGTCGGAAATATCACCAGCAGAGCGACCTCCCGGTTTGACACAGCCAAGTTTAGCACTGAGGATTCGCAAAGGCGATGAAACACGTGTCGGCTGGCTGTTTAACGTATTAAAGGATTCCATTGGACTACTTTCTCATCGGAATCTCCTATTTTCTACTGTTGCTTTGCTCTAACTGTTCATATTACATTACTGTTTGCAAAAAAAGCTTTTATGAATATTATGTGTGTGCATAGGGTACTCGTGTTAAACATATAAGCATGGTTTACTCACCATTGTCCAGTCTCAAGATGCTTGTTTACAGTCCGGGGAGAACCTGGCCTGGCAATTTAGGCTGGACTGCTCCCATGAGGAGAAGAGGCACGACTGGTTTGCAAATGGCTGGGTCCAAACTGGGGTGGCATAGTGAACAAAAGAGCGATGGATTAAACTGCGATCTCTTTACTGGGGTGAGTGGTTGAAAAGTTTTAGCAATCCATCCATCATCTTGTTGTGTTTGTCAGGCTCTGCACTAGGCAGACCTGGCTATCAAGGCCAGTTATTGGCGGATACTACAAGGGTCTGTGGTGTACTTGGGACGCCAGGTGGGCTTGGTGAAAAGTGTAGACCCTCCAAGCCAAGATAGAAACTAACATGGCCTGGGAGCCCCCCGAAACCCAGAATTAGGTCAGAGCATTTTGGGGATCGTTGGGTACTACATGCGGCTTTTCAGGTATATGGTAAAATTTTTACCCTCAGAGCTGACTTCTAAGAAGCAGCTCAGAAATGTGATTTCAACTAGGGCAAGACAAAAAGCATTTGACTCCCTTAAGTAGGCCATGTGCACAGCCCCTATGCTCAATTTACCGTGACTTTTCCAAGGAGTTTATTGTTCAAACAGATTCATGGCATAGGGGCACTACTTTCACATCTTAATGAATAGGGCCTAGACCTACCAGTAGCCTTCATCTCCAGGAGGTTACTTACCAGCGAACAAAGGTGAAATGCTATAAACAGAGAAGCTTTTGCTGTAGTCTGGGCACTGAGGAATTTGAGACCATATATGTTTGGTACTCACTTCCTGATTCAAACTGCCCACAGGACCCTTGGGTGTCCCATACATATGAGTGGTGAGAATCCAAAAGTGTTGAGGTGATCAATTTCTCTATTGGCTATCGACGTCAGGGTGGAACACAGACCAGGCGTTAACCACTCCAATGCTGATGGTCTATCCAGGTTTTCTGCCTTAGTGATGAGAATTCCTTATAGGTTGGATTGCTCTCCCCACTTTCAGCTGGGGAGGGACATATGTTAGATCTGTCATCCTTAGGGTGGTCTTCCCCTAAATATTTTGTCTGCCTACCTCCTGTTCTTGCTGATTCTTTTTGTTGGCCATAGGACTCCGAGCACTTTGCTCTCAACTAAACATGGTAAAATGGCGGTATAGACAATTGGCATATTTCATTTAGTCCCTTTTAAAGTGATATACCATATAACCAAGGCATGTAAATTAAATGCTACAAATGGACCTGCAACACTGACTGTGCCACCCACATAAGTAGCCTTGAAAGCTGTTTCAAGCCTGCCACTGCATTGGCTCTGTGTGCAGTCTTCTGCCAATTTGACTTAGCATGTAAACCCCTTTGCCAAGCCTTAAAGTCCCCTTTTATTGCACATAAGTCACCCCTAAGGTAGGCCCTTGGTAGCCTATTGGGCAGTGTGATGTGTAAGTAAAAGGTAGGAAATACACTTTTATGTTTTGTATGCCTTGGTAGTGACAAACACCCAAATGAAGTGTTCACTTCTAAGAGGTCTACTCCTCTCATATGTCAAAATTAGTAATTTCATAAAGTACTTTTAAGTTGTAATTTCTGATCAGAAAAGAGTAGCTTTGTCATGTTTTATATCTTTGGAATGGTAGTGATAAATCCAAGTTATATTTAACATTACTAGTTTAGAAATGCCATTTTGTGAATGTGGGATTTTCTGTGCTCTTACTGCTCTGTGTGCCTACAGCCTGACTCCAATACACACCAGCGGCCGCTTCACTTTATGCATTCCCTTTAGACAGCCACAAACACAGTATGTCTTAGCACTCATCTGCATTCTGAGGCCCTTCCTTGGCGGAAAGGGAGCAACGAGATGATACTTGCACCTGAATAGGTAGTGTTATGTCCCCACACAAAAGGCTAATTACCCCCTACTGATCTGGCACTTCAAACACCCTTCTTTAAAGTCGCCCCTACTTCAAAGGCACAACTGGGTATAAGTTCTCTACTCCATCAAATCAGACATTTGTGGATCTACAACTTGACTGTATCAGAAGAAATGCTGTGCAGTATCAAGTACTAAAACTTTGCTCAACTGCTGACCTGATCTCTTGTGCTGCCCTGCTTCCTGCTGCTCTCTGACCCTGCTAGACTCTGCCTTGGATGAAAGTGATCTCCAAGAGCTTATTGGTTAGCATTGTTGCTTGAGACTTAGTGCTATCTTAGTTTCTGCCCCTGCTACTGTGTCTGGTTCACTTGTAGTGGACTGGATGCATCTCCGGTGTGCGTATAGCAAAACTCGCGTATCGGCCCTGTTGCGGTATTAGAATCGGCACATCTCACTCAGAACTGCTGCATCACATCTGGAACTGCTGCTTCCGAATGAGCGTGTTACCACCACTGCATGGAGAAGATAACCCCACTGGCGTGGATCAACCTGGTGCATCACCTCCGGAACCGGCGCTTCACTCAATGTACTCAATGCATCGCAGCCATTGCGTGACGAAAATTGATGCATCACCTTGACTGCGGGCTTGAGATCGATGCATCACTTGCCTTCACCTTGCATCTTGCTGTTCCGACCAGGATCAATGTTCTCCAAAATGGAATAGGGTGAAATGGGCTGGGATGAGAGGCAATGTGCTCCCTCCCCAATTTTGTTCATGGCACTCTGTTCACTGGGCCTGCATTGCTCCTGTCCCTTACCTGCGCTTTATTACGGCCAGCTTGAACTGTTGACTTTGCACTGGTCCAGCGAGGAGCTTATTGCTTCTAAGCACTGGAACTATTTTTATTCTTTAAAAATGCATAACAACTTCTACTTATTAGATTTTTGTCATTTTGGTTGGGATTTATTTATAAAATTGTCTTCTGTTGTTCTGAACCAGTGTAGTCATTTTTTGTGTTTGCTTTGCTTTAGTGGCTGTGTTGCACAATTACTTGACACATTGCCTCTTTAGATAACCCTGACTGTTCTGTGCCAAGCTACCAGAGGATGAGCAGAGGTTATCCTTTAGTGTGTATCTAGCTTACTCTGACTAGAGTGGTGGTCCCTACTTGTACAGGGTGCATACCTCTGCCAACTAGAGACCCCATGTTTAACAGGAGGGTTCCACGTCTTTTTGTCCCTAAGACTTAGGCAACAGGAGGCAAGCCAGCAAGCCATTGGAATCACTCTGGGGTGAAGTGAAGCTGGTCCAGTTTTTCTCAGCCAGGTGGAGAGAGAGGAGCAGGGGAACACAGCAAGGCAAGATTTCAGCAAACAGCAGTTCTAGCAGAGGGGCAGTCTGTGAACAGCACACCAGGTCCTCTTCTTCCTCTCAGAGAGGTCCACGTCTAGAAGAATAATGAAGTTGTGGTAGTACGCAGTGGTGTGTCTCACTGGTTAGAGGCGGCAGACCTGTAAGCAGAGAACGGCCCAGGACCAGGGTTCGATTCCCGACGCGGCAGGGTCTTGGACCAGGGTCAACGGACTCGATAATTCTCGCCTCAGTGCGTACTCTAACCAGGGAACACACTCGGCAACTCTGGGCAATGAGCTTGCCTCAACTCTACAACGGCCCCCCACAGACGCCGGGGATGCCTGGTTTCACCCTGGAGTTACCCAGAAAGGGACCATCTCACAGGGAAAACCAGGACGGGTTCCCCAGCGGTCTACAGCGCCAGGACACTCGGGTAGAGTAACAGTGCGCTTTACAAGAATCCCACATTTATGGGCCCAGTACTTATACCCAGTTGTGCCTTTGACATAGGGGAGACTTCGATGAAAACTTTGAAGTGCACAGAGGTACACTTCCTCCCTGGCTCGAGACTCACTACATGGGGGGCATGCAGCCCCTCTGTATAGACAGAACACAGCACTTTCAGGTGTGTCAACTCCTATGTCCCACCCTGCTTAGGATTACCCATTAAAATGCACCATCCCTTCCTTTGTGTGTGGTTCTAGAGTGAATACACAAAGCTCAGCTGCACCCAACCCAGACTGAACAGAAACAGGCAGCAGGCACCAAACGGATAAAGTAAGCACATGCTAACTTCCTTAAAAGTGCCATTTGCTCACCTGAAATTTAAAATCCAGCTACACCATTAGTTATGATTTTAAATTGCGAGTCTAGTGACACAAAACTCGAAAAGTCTATCTCTTCACAATTGGGAATTAATCTCAAAAGATGTAATAAATTAATCCCAACATTATCCTGAGGGAGTAATAGGCCTTGCAGTAGTGAAAAACAAAATTGGGAGTTTTTCACTACCATGACATGTATAACCTAAAGTACATGTCCTGCCTTTTAAAAACACTACACCCTGCCCTGTGTGTTATACAAGGTAAAATATAGGGGTGACGTATGTATAAAAATGGATGGTTTAAACCTGGCAAGAGGGTTTACTTGCTAGGATACAATTGCAATGTACAACTGCACACACAGGATTTGCAGTGGCAGGCCTGAGACATGGGTAAGGGGCTATTTAAATGGGCGGCACAGTCAGTGCTGCAGGCTCACTAGTAGAATTTAATTTCAGGTCCTGGGCACAAGTAGTGCACTTTACTAGGAACGTATTTCATGGAGCATGGTTTTACACGTAAAGTGACTTGCTGGTACTCAACCCTCTCGTAATACCATTAATGTACTAATTAACATGTTTTTTGTCTTATTAATATTGCATTACACGACATACTAGGTATCTAGGGGAAGCTTGTCAATGTGCTTTTACTAACAATAACCCACTTGCACTAAAATGGCTGCTGCTATGCGGGATTTTCTACTGCGCATGCGTCTGTCATGCCCACGTGATACGATTGGAGGGAAAACTTCTGCTTCTGCGCAATAGAACTAAGATGGCCGTTATGTATCCTAACGTGCAAGAAGCTTGCACCGCTGCCTTGCTAAGCTGTCTGTTTCGCATAATCTCTAACGCAATAGTATAAAATAAAATAATGGGAGTAGAGTAGAAAGAAGTGGTATACAGTGTATTCATTTATTCTGTGTCTCTAAAACTGTTCTTTTCTATTTATACATGATAAACTGTATGGGCCTAAATGCTTTGCTGAAGTCCATCTTTGGAGAAACTGTGACTGCGCGACAAGTACTGAAGTTACAGAAGCTGTAGCTTTGAATCATGGCCAAGACGGACATGGAAGGCGGAGAAGAAAGAACTTCTTGCCTTGACAGAGGAAGCTGAATTGATACAATTGTTTATTAAAATAAAACATTGATACATTTCGTTACCGGGAGAAATAAAAAGAACATGGGTTGATAAAGTTATGGGAGGGGATGTCATGAATGCATGATTATTTTTTTTTTTTTAAAAACCTTTATTTGTAAGAAATAAAACACAGATATATGCCTACAACCCGCTGGGCCGGCTAGTGCAATATTGCAAAACAAAGTAAAGTTACACAGCTCATCAGCCGACAACCAGGGGTCCGGCAGCCATGGTGCATGATATCGGTCAATTCCAGAACGACAGGATAATGAAAGGTTTCCTTTTATAACAACCAAACAAAGAAAAAACCAAAGAAGAGAAAAAACAAGGCTATGCCCTAGTTATTAGGTCTGTTCCACATGATGCTGGGAGAGACAGTCCAAAGACAATATGAAAGGAGAACCTTCAGGAGAACAAAAAAGGGGGGGGGGAGAAGGGGGACCCAGAGCCAGTGACCTATCGATAACACAGAACAGGAAGGAGCCGAGACGTACAGTCAAGGGGAACAAGGAGTGTCAGGGGGATCAATGAAAGGGGGGTCGCATATATCCCCACGGAATGAGTTCCATTGGTCCCATACCCTACCCCATTTTTTGGGCCTGCCGCGGGAGATATAAACAATCTTCTCCCTGAACATGCACCAGTCCATATTGTCTTCCCACCTGGAGACCAATGGAGCCCTCTGAGATCCCCACAATTGTGCAATGTCCCTCTTCGCAACCATGTTCCCCAGAGTCACCCATTGAGTCTGAGCAACATTGCAATCATTCGGTTTCCATACATTCAGTAGACAGCGCCTGGCTTCAGGTAGCAGCTTAACATTCGTAACTTCACTCATCACCGCATGTACACCGTTCCCAAAAAACACAACCTCCGGACACTCCCATACAATGTGGAGGAAGGTAGCAAGCATGCCACAGCCCCGCCGACACAGTCCATCCTCAGAGAAACCCATATGCATAAATCGGGGACCCGTGACATAGACCCGGTGCAGAATTTTCAGCTGAACAAGTCGCAGACGCGCCGGAATCGCAACCTCTTTAGGAGAGGATATCGCGGCCTGCCAATCCTCATCATCCAGTTCCAGCCCATCGTTAGTCCAGGTACCACGGAGGTGAACAAGCAAGTCTGATCGAGTATTAATAAGTTTCTTATAAATAAGGGAGATAGTGCTGTCCGGAACATGTCCGTCCAGCACCCTGTCTTCCAGGGGAGAGCTCTCCGGGATGTCAGAACCGGCCGGAAAAACCGACCCAATGGCATGACGAACCTGAAGGTATCGAAAAAATTCCGAATCATTCAAACCATATTCCTGCTGCAGTTCTGCAAAGGTCTTAACTCTATCCTTAACCCAGAAGTCACCCAACTTAATAATCCCGATGAGGTCCCATCTATCAAACCCTTTTGAAGTCCATAGTTCACCCAGCCTCTCCGCGGCAAACAGAGGGGTAGCTCTGGTCAGCCTATCAGTCCAACCTGTAGCCGCGGTCGCGCTGCCCCACACCCGCACCGCCACTCCAGTGGGTCCCGTCAAATTCTTCCTAGCTCCTCGAGAATAGAATGCCCTGTAGTAGTCTCCCCCGGGTAAGAGTAACCGGTCCATTTCGAAAGCAGGATTCGGAACCGGACCGTACATAGCATGGTTTACAGCACTCAGTTGAGATGCCCAATAATATCGTCGTATATCAGGTAACGCAATGCCCCCATCGTACCAGGGTAACGTGAGTTTAGCTAACGCAATACGGGGTCGGCCAGCCCACACTAGCTTCCTCTGGAGGCACTCAATTTCGCGAAAGTAGCTAGCCGGCACAAGATCAAGTGTATTTTGCACGGCATACAAGAACCGGGGAAGGGACATCATTTTAAACAAGGCTGCCCGTCCCAAAGGGGATAAGGGCAA
Organism: Lissotriton helveticus; assembly: GCF_964261635.1. Taxonomy (NCBI): domain Eukaryota; kingdom Metazoa; phylum Chordata; class Amphibia; order Caudata; family Salamandridae; genus Lissotriton; species Lissotriton helveticus. Next base: position 1,710,148,185 of record NC_136069.1, on the reverse strand, counting down.
ATTACACCAAGCCGCGACGTCCAACCGAAGCCGGGCGAGCGGAGGCCTCAAGTTCTGGTCAAAGCGCAACACAGGGTCAAGCGAAATATAAATCCCCAAATACTTAAAACCATCAGTACGAACCGGGATCGGGCATACTCGGGGCAAAGAAAGAGGGTCACCGGTGAGCGGGAAGATACAGGATTTGGACCAATTGATAACCAGCCCGGAGTTACGTCCAAAGGAGCGCAGAACATCAAAGAGAACTCCCAGTGACTTACGGGGGGACGTCAAATACAACAAGATGTCATCGGCATATAATGATACACGGTCTTCGAAATCAGGGGACCACCGAATACCCTTTAGGGAGGGTACCCATCGGAGCCAGGCGGCTAGCGGCTCGAGCGCAAGTGCGAACAACAGCGGCGACAAAGGACATCCCTGCCTCGTGCCTCGCCCGAGAGCGAAGGGCTCCGAGGCTCTACCATTGACGACCACCTGCGCCAACGGCTGCTCATACAGTAGTTTAACCCATGCAATAAATTTTGGACCAAAACCGAACTTGGCGAGAGTGGCCCACAAATATGGCCACTCGACCGTATCAAAGGCCATCGAAGCATCAAGAGAGACCAAGATGGCCGGCTCACTAAGAGATCCCGCCCTCATGATGACGCCATGCAGACGACGAAGATTGAGTGCAGTATTGCGCTGGGGGATAAAACCGGACTGATCAGGGTGAACCAGTCCGCTAATCACCGTGGCCAGTCGGTTTGCCAGTATTTTCGCCAATATCTTGGGTTCAGCGTTTAAAAGTGAAATCGGGCGATACGATGAGCAGCGCTCGCGGGGTTTGCCATCTTTATGAATGACTACAATAGAGGCCAGCCTCTGGTCCCTGGGAAGATATCCAAGGTCTCGCGACGCCGCAAACATACGTAGCAAATACGGCGCCATTTTGTCTGGGCATAGCTTGTACAGCTCAACCGGTATACCGTTAGGGCCCGAAGCCTTCCCTGAACGAAGAGAGCGAATAGCGAGCGCAACCTCATCGATGGAGAAATCAGCCTCCATTAACACCCCGTCTGACTCCGAAAGTCTGGGCAACCCAAGATCACGAAGTAGCAAACGCGAGTCCTCCTCCGGCAAGCCCGAAACCGGCGCGTACACGACCCGAAAGTGCTGGGCAAACACCTCAACTATCTCAACCAGGTCCACGACTTGCGTTCCATCAACTCTCTCAACCACAGGCACCACACGATTCAATCTGTCTCGCCTATCCAACCAAGCAATCAACTTCCCCGCTTTATCAACCACATCATAGAGGCGCCCCTGCTGCATAAGATGCAGTGCCTCAGCCGAGGCAGTCACCAAAGCTCTGTAATCAGATTGCTTAAGAGCCAAAACATGCAGTGTCTCAGGCGTAACCCCAGCCTCCAACCGTTCCTCCAACCCAGTAATCTCAGACTCCAAGCGTACCACCTCCTCTTGTTTACGCCGCTTCTCATCAGCAACCAGGGACAAAGTCTGACCACGGATCACAGTTTTATAGGCCTCCCATAGGGAGACTGGGGAAGACACCGATCCCTCATTTTCGGCAAAATAAAAATGTGCACATTTGACCACCTCAGATCTGATTTTGGGGATCTGAAAGTGCCATGGATTGATTGGGGCAATTCGGCCCCCAGTCCCCAAACAGATATCTAAGTGGAACCACATCGGGGAGTGGTCTGAGATCCCTCTAGCCAGGTGTTTAATTTCACGTACGGAGACCAACTGCACCATCGGCACGAGGATATAGTCAAGTCTCGAGAGACTTCCATGGGCTCCCGAGTGGAAAGTGTACTGAAACCGGCCAGGGTGCAGTTGTCTCCAACAGTCGGCCAACCCAAAGGCGTCCAAGAATTTCCCCAACCATAACTGCGATGTAGGGAGGAGCCTGGGGGGGCTACGATCGCTCTCTCCATTCCCCACAGAGTTAAAGTCCCCACCCAACACCAGCAAGCCTTCAGGCAAACCCAAAATGACCTCACCCAAGTCGGCGAATGTGGTAGATTGCAGCCCAGGCGGAACATAAATAGACAGTATGGAAATCAATTTCCCCTCCCATCTCCCCGTAATGCCAGCATAGCGGCCTCTGTCATCCAGCACTGTGTTATCCAACTCCAGGGGAAGGGAATTCCTGACCAGGATACCAGCCCCTCTCGATCCCGAGGTAAAGCCGGAGTGTGCCACCAAATGATAACCTCTTCTGTTCAATGCATGACATGTATTACCCACCAAGTGGGTCTCCTGGAGCAAGACCGCATCCGGGGAACATCTCTTCAAATATTGTAGCACAATACCACGTTTTATCCTGTCCCCAAGACCGTTAACATTCCAGCTCAACACCCTAAGTCCCCTACCCCCCACCCCGGAAGGAGACTGACTGCCCTCCCCATCTCGAAACAGTCACATGAAAGCAAATGTAAAGCAAAGCACAGCCTCGGAACAAACAAAAAGAAAAGAACCCCCCACCACCCCCAGTGAACCCATCAAATGCAAACCCCCCTCCCTACACCCCTGCGGTATACCTAAGAGCCACCCCAACTTGCAGTGTGCCTGTCGCCCCATTGAACTAACCTACAGAAAGAGAGAAAAGTCCCCAGAGGAGGAAGATCCCCTGAACCCCCCCCACCCCCGGGCATTCACACCATGCTTGAAACATAGTCTCTAAGCCACTGCAACGGATCCTGGCTCGCCGATGTAGACTCACTGCTCCTGGCCCTCCACGCCTCCCTCAGCGCCTCTCGAGTCCTCCGGGCCTTCACGACGCATCGGCAAAGTGTCCAACCAGTCACTAACCACCTCAGGGCGGTCAAAGAAGAACACACGAGCAGCATGCTCGATTCTCAGGCGGGCCGGGAAAAGCATAGCATATTTCAGTCCCAGGTCTCTGAGGCACCTTCTCACACCCGCAAAACCATCCTTTGTTTCTGTACTGCCTGAGTGAAGTCCGGGTAAAAACTAATTGAAACGTTCTCAAATTTAGTGGGCCCATTAGTTCGCGAAGCTTGCAGGATAGTGTCTCTATCACGAAAATTGAAGAGTCTAGCAATTATGGGCCGTGGAGCGGCCCCCGACTTTGGCTTGCCACCCGGGACACGGTGAGCCCGTTCCACAGCGAAGAATTTACTTAGGCCTTTCGGTACCAAATGCTTCAGCACGAGGTCCTCCACCAGGATATCAACAGGCATGTCGGCAGAATTCTCCGGGACACCAACAATGCGGACGTTATTGCGTCTGGCCCGGCCCTCAAAATCTTCCAACCGATTGGCAAACAGGTCACAAGTAGTCCGAAGATGGCGGACCGTGGTCTGGAGTTCCGAGACATCCGTGGTCAGACTAGCACTCTTGAGGTCGAGAGATTTGACACGCTCGTTTGTTTTCCCAAGGTCCGCCCTGATGAGGGTGACATCAATCGCCACCGTGTCTATCTTAGCCGCCAGAGTTTCATATTGCTGGCCCATGGCCGATTGAACACTCGCAATAGCGCCCATAACGTCTTTCAATGTTGGCTCCTCGTCATCAGGAGCACCGTCCCCAGCTTCCTCCAGGGCACCACTCGATCCGCCCGGGGAGCCCCTTGGTCGAGTAAATCGATCAATGGTCTGAGATTGGGTGACCCCCCCTCGGGACGAACCTCTAGTGCCGCGTCTCTCAACGACTGTTCTGCCCGTCATGACGTGGAAGGAGCTCCAACGGGAATAATAGAATCCAGGCAAAGCGAACTTCGTCGTGGCAGGCTCGGAACTGCGAGTGGATAGGGACACAGCGCTAGCAACAGGCTGGCAGCGAGAGCAGAATCGGAACTCCGATCTGGAATTGGGCGTTTACACCAAGGAACAGAAACGAAACCGAAAGTACACCAGGGGCAGAGGGCGGGGCCTGTCAGCCGTTGTTGTTCGATTGCCACCTGGGTACCTCGGGGACTCAAGCCCCCGGCTGGCATACGATGTAGGCCTCAAAGTTCAGGGTGCAGTAAGTCCAGTATCCGACGGCCAAATCGAGTATTGAAAGGAACGCTGGCATCAGCAGGGCATCAATAAAAAGTACCCGTCGTCATAATCAGGATCATTCACAGGATAGTCGCGGGAGGCGGAAGGGGTCTCGGGAGCCCTTAGCTCACGCGTCCATCTTGGAATCGCGCGAAGCTCCTCCTCCCATGAATGAATGATTGACAAGTGCCTCTAGAAAAAAATGGTGTGATGGATACTCCTCGTTCTTGTCCTATAAAATTGTGGGATTTACACATTTGCAACATTTGGGGATGGTACACTGACCTGAAAAATGGTGTAACTAGGGTGGGCTTAGTTAGTTAGATTGTCCAACTTGTCCGCATAGCTGACCTGTCACTGACCCAACGCACTCAATAGGTGATCGAGAGAAGAATTGCTGGCGAAGAACTCTGTCAGAAGATTCGATAATCCAATCGGGGTTATTGGGAAGTAGATCGATGACCCAATCGGGGCTCGACTGTTAGCTGCAGAGAAGGTTTTCAACGCTGGAGTTTTGAACTTTAACTCTGGTGCGAGTCTTCACCTGTGGTGGTCCTGTCCTGATCCAATTTGGTTCGTATCCTGTCCTTGTTCTGATTTCTGGCTTGCACCTGTTCTTACCTTCTGGCACCTGTACTTGGGATTATCTTACTCTTTGATTCAGCCCGTGACCAGGATTGGTCATCACACCGAAATAGGTAACTATAAAGTGTGGGTTTGTCATTGTTATATTTTACTTTTCTCTTACCCACCCTCTGTCTAAATGTTTAACGATATTTTTCTCCAAATGCAATAGCAATGTAATATTTTTCATAAATCTGCATTATTCTAAAGAATAAAAAGATAACCTGAATTCCTGAATTTCATGATATCATTTTTCTAAAATACTTAGATAAAGATTTTAAAACTTTTCTCTGAGTTTGTGGTTATTCATGAAATACTAAATGTTATTATTGCTACCTATTTTCTCTCTAACTCCCTTGATTCTTTAGGACATAGGTATCGGTGACTTGGATTGGTAAGATAAATGGTATAAAAATATAAATGGTAAAAACCCCAATTGAATAGAGTGTGTAGGTTTACCTGTTTAATATATACATAGATATATGGGCCCAGGTGAGTATGTTTAACAGGTGAGCCCACGCTCTATCAGTTATTTTAGTAGCAGAGGATGGTTAGGGATTTGTGTAGATAGATAGTATATATTGATTATTACTGTTTTAGGGATTTTTCTGAATAAATGTGTGAATAATTGATAGTAAAGTGTTCGCTAGTAAAATATTAGTACGACATCACCTAGAAAGGGTCACACTGAGGGAGTAGCAGGTTCTTCTGAGCTTGATTGACAGCAAAGGGGTTCATTGGTGGAACTTTGGCCTTACATAACCTAGATAGGGTAAGCCCGAGGGCGTAACAGGTTCTCTGATGCTTGTGTGAAAGGTAGACGGAAGGGATCTACTTGTAGTGTGTTAAGAGTAAACGGAAGGGAGTTACTCGCAGTGAATTAAAAATCATTCTTTCCTTTTGAATTAGTTACTCAGACACAGTGGCAAATGTTTTTACGTTGTTAATTAATAAAAATGAGCATTTAAAGTGAATTGAAATAAACTCCTGTATTACCTTGCAAAGGAGGAAGTCAGTTGCGGAGCTGCGCTGATGTCACTCAGAGCCGCGCTGGTATTGGTTGATACAGCGGGTGTGTAGTTGAGGTAATTTTGTAAAGGAGGGGTGATCACAGGAGCGTGAGAACTCGCCTCACGAAAAAGCCACGCAACCATTGGTTGAACTTGTTTTGAATTCTAATCATTGATTTGTCATTGAAAATAAGAAACTGTAGTGGGCTGGACCCACATGTTCAGGTGTCATAAGTAGACAGACGCTGTAGACGTGGCCAGGTAAAAGTAGATTACATTCATTAAGTTCTAAGATGTAGATATAATAAGCTCACCAGGACCAGTCTCCCAGCTGCTCAGCCCATCCTCAACTGACAACACTCATGCACCCAAGCATTCCACTCACACTAACATTCTAACCGGAACACTCACACTGGCTGAGCAGCTAGATGCAGAGGAGTAAAGGAACATATATACAACCTGAGGATACTACATTATCCTCTTCCTCTGAAAATGAAAAACAAAAAGAGAAAGTAACTATGAAGAGGAAAACTATACACAGTAAAAATATACAATCGTTGCAAGAAATCTGTAAACCCAGGGATGAATGTGAAATAACATCGCGAGAGGGAAAACAGACAGCCAAGAAAAGAAAGAAGGAAGAAAGCAATAGAAATAGAAAAATACTAACACTATCCTCCTCCTTTAATAATAAAAAAATAAAATAAGTAAGTAATAAATGATGAGCTCACATACTACAAGTGAGCAAGACAAATATGACAGAAGTGAGGGGAAAACATAACCCCAGACTAAAATACAAAGAGTGGAACGACACCCAAGGAAGTACTTCTCATGTGAGAAGACTGTGGCGAAAACCCAATACGCCACCCCTCATGTGAGGGACACTATGGGACTAAAACCCAAGTGAAAAATTGTTTGGGACTGACACCCAAATGTACAAATAACGTTGCATGGGACTAAAACCCAAGGACTTGTGCAGCATGAAAAACAGAATGCAGCACAGTGTGGCATCAAAAGATGACAACCCACACACACAGCGAACATCAAAGTGAAGGGACTGACACCCAACATCAACCTAACAAAGGTAGGACAGAAACCTCCCTTAAACAGAGAAATGGGGCCAATACCCATTCCAAAGGTAAATAACTGGGAACGTGGGGTCAGGGGTGTGGACATTTTTACAAAATCTACTTGGCCAGGGGACAAAATGTTACACAAATCTACTTGTCCTGGGAAGGTAACTGCTTGCCCCGCCTACTCCATAAATCACTAAGGTAGATCTGCACGAAGAGAACGTGCACTGCAATCAGTGCATCATACTGAGCAATATATATTTGAAGTGCAAGTCCAATTATGCAGTGCATGGTCTAGCACTCTCAAATGCAGCTGTTGCACTGGGTTGTACATCATGCTGCAGATGTATCACTGTGCACTGCACCCAATAATCAACTAGTGTGCATGGGACACATTTTCATATGCTGAGAAATAGTGCCTAAAGCCAGATTGCAGACTGGTAATGGACTACATTTCTTGAAGTGTTTTTGGCACAGACCAGACTGCATTGAAATATGAAGCTGTAGGACAGAAGGGTGCTCTTCATCATAGGGCCAATTCAAAGCTGTCCAGCTTAAAAAATACTCAGATGTGATGCTCTCACGAATTGTGGATGAGAATGACTGCACTGCTTGGCAGAGCTTATGAACGATTTGTGGTGCAGCAAAATCACATAGCAGATGTGATGTGGTTCACTGAGGCAGTACCTAAAAATACAAATACACAAGAGGCAGTAATGGGCAGCTAAATCAATCTCTGCTTTTACATTTCTGTGTGGTGTGTTTATATTCTTGTGCACTCACTGCTACATCTCCACATTCTTCTTCCACACAAAGAGCATATGCAGCACTGGCAGTAGCAGACAGTACAGGGTTCTCTCATGCATTTCGTAATGGGGGATGTATGACATCACCGCGCAGGCTTTTACTCCGCATGCCATTACAATGCAGTTTTTACAACGCAAGTCGTTACAACGACTTGCGTTGGGGGGCGCTGGATAGTGGAATAGTTTAATCTTTTATTCCAACTCCAGTCCCCGTGGATAGTAGAGAAGGTGTTGGATAGAAAATTAAACTATTCCCTATCCTACAGTGCCCTCCAGTGCAAGTCGTTGTAACGACTTGCGTTGTAATAGCTGCGTCGTAATGGTAGTGCGGAGTAAAAGTTGCGTTGTAACGGATGTTCCCCATAGCGGGAGCAGTAGAGTAAGCTACCCTAACATGAAGAGGTGCAGCTCAGCAATTTATGTTCAAGTTTGTCTCCCTCAGATATGTAGGACATGTAGCAGCAACATGTGAAAATTTTCACACACACACACAGCTGGAAAGCAAGAGAAGGGAAGGAGTGTTCAGTTGAAAAAACAGTAAATCTACAAGTGAAGAGCTGAGCATCATTGAAATGGGGGCTAGTGAGTAACTGCAACCACTCAACATTTCATGTCATACCTAGCAAGGATGCCTAGGCTCAGTCATAATAGAGTTGGAAAGACTGTCCTGGCCTCTTGAATAGTCAAATGCTATCTGGTGAATGAAGTTTGTTTATACTTCAGCGGAATTTAAAAATCTAATGATAGATGAACAAACACCCAAAAGCACCACTAATTCTATTTTCTCTAGTGACATATTGGGTCTGGTGGCTTGGTGGATGAATGCGTCCATTGTAGGACCCTGTGTTTGACCTCATGGTTACAAGTTCACATCCCACCGGGTGCACTGAGCCTTTCATCCTTCTGAGGTCGATACAATTAGTACCATTGACTTGGGTAACAATAAACATCTATTATTCCGCGCAAAAATGCCCCTCTGGATGAATGTGTGCTTTACCAATGCAGGTTATGTTATCAAGCCAGGACACAGGCCTAAACACTTAGGGCCATATGATTATCAAACTATTTTGCATTTCCTAAATACTGAATTTTAAGGAATCGCTAGTTAGGAATTGCAAAATGGTATTATGAAAAAAATCGCTTTTTATTTGCGATTCCTTCAGCTTCCTTATTTGCGAATTCACATTTTGCGAATTCGCAATTAAGGAATAATTTCCAATGCGTTCCTATGGGCCAGGAGGCCCAAAGGAATGAATGCAAAATAATTCTCAAATTGCGAATTCGCAATTTGCTAATCGCAATTTGAGAATTATTGCAAGGGTGCAGGGGTGTCTCAAAGACACCCTGCTGCACCCCTGAAAAGAACATGTGTGTGCATCACATGCCACCTTTGAAAATGACAAATTGTGCATTTCTGAAAGAATTCGCAAGTTACCATCAACTAAAAGTTGGTGGTAATTTGCGAATTCTTAAACAAAATTCGCAAGCCAAAATTGCTACATACATAGCATTTAAGGAATCCCAAATTTGCGATTTCCTAAATGCTATGGAAAAATAAGGAATCGCACAAGTTTGCAATTCCTTATTTTGGGAATGTTTCATACATTCCAAAACATGCAAAACAGCCGTTTGCGAGTCGCAAATGCCGAAATTCTGCGAATTTCGGCCTTTGCGATTCTAAAACAGCTTGATACATATGGCCCTTAGGCACTTTCCTTGCACCTCTTGCACTGATGGTGGTAGAATCCGAGTTCAAGTTGCAGGATTCTTTCCTTTTACTTTTAAAAATGGGAAAGCTTCAGAGTCCGCTTCATCTGTGAAAGGAAGGCATCGTGCTTGTCACATGAGCCTGGTAGGGGCGTTTATTTTTTGCAGTTTGTTTATATATCACGATCACGATCAAAAGGTATTGGAGTGCTTCTCATGAGCACCAGTTACGTTACACAAGGTCATGTTCACTTTTCGTTTTAAGCCAGAGCAGATTAAGGGCCCGATGTAGGTAGGCATTTACCGGTCGGTAACGGCCGAATTCGGTCGTTACCGACCGGTAAATGCCTTTTCCAATGTAGGGGGCATGTATTTACAGATTCTGTATTTTTACCGAATCTGTATTTACCGAATCGGTAAAATTACCGAATTGGTAAATACAGACTCGGTAAAAATACAGAATCTGTAAATGCAGATGTAGGTGGCGTTTCAAACAGTGCCACAGCCCCCTAAGAATTCGTTATTTACCATGTAATACTATTGCATGGTAAATAACGAATTCCTGTGTACATGCACATCTGTGCATGTACACCTGTGCCATGTGGCACGCAGACATGCCCTTAGGGCATGTATGTGTGCCACATGGCACACAAGCCTTACATTGGGGTGCTACAGGGTGTCAAAGTGACACCCCGTTCCCCCTGGCAGGATTCGGTATTTACCGATTCGGTAATTACCGAATCATACGCATTCGGTAATTTAAAAAGAAAAATTACCTACATCTGCCTCCTTCCAATTTACCTACTCCTAAATACCGAATCTGTATGATTCGGTATTTAAGAGTAGGTAAATCGAGATTACCTACATCGGACCATAAGTGATCTGCCCCAAATCACAGGATGTTTAGCAACGCTGAGATTCAATCCTGGTCCCCAAGGTTTGAAGTCAGGCAGCTCTGGTTGTAACGGGGAAGTCAGGAGCGGGGTAGGTATGTGTGTGGTGTATGTGAAGGGCCTAGGGATGGTGATTGGTAAAATGTTAGGGCAGCCCCACTCTCTCTCCCTAATAAGGGGACTCGTTGCTCCGTTCACTCAGTCTGGAGTCTGTGACAGGAGGCCCTTGCCCTACCTCTTCCCCTGCCCTGCTCTCCAAACCCCATGGCAGAAAGTCCTGAATACTGCATTCAGAGGGCAGTGTGAGTGCAGCGGTGGCAGCAGAAACAGCTGGCGAGGCTGGAGAAAGTGCCGTCTGCTCAGTGGTTGAAATGTATAGGAACTGTGAGCCTGCACGAAATGGGGGAGGCAGTGTTAGTGAGTCTGGAGGCGGGGTCAAAGCAGTGGCTAAAAAATATATATATATATAAATATATATATATATATATTCTAAGTTTTTGTGGTCTTTCACCTTGAAGGTAAAATACATGTCACATGGAGAGCTTTAATTGAAACGAAAGTTTCAATTAAAGCTTTAAAGGGGAGAGGAGTTGGCCTAACGGCTAGGGCGCTCGACCTCGGACCTGGGGAGTTCGAGTCTCGGTAACGACGCCAACACCTCCTGTGATTCTGGGCACATCACTTAATCTCCCCATGCCTTAAATGAAAGTGTGTCCTCATGTAACGTAACTGGAAAATATGTAAAGCGCTCTGATACCTCGGGCCTCATTTATGAGGCCTTGCGTTAGTTTTGCGCTTCCGATGCGTCACTTTTTGTGACGCATCGGCGGCGTAAAACATGCCTCCTGTTGCGCACTATTTACAAAGTGACGCATCTAAGCAGATGCGTCACTTTGTAAACCCCTGCGCTACATTATACCTGCGTCAGGTATAATGTATGCAGAGGGGGGCGTTCCCCTGCAAAAAGCCTCATAATAGTGACGCAGTGAAATCTATGAGATTTCACTGCGTCATTTTTAGGACGCTGTTGCGTCAAAATCTTGTGCCTGCCTCACAGCAGGCGTAAGACTGACGCAAGCCCTTTCACATGGGGCTTTCCCCATGTGAAAGGACGCATTGCTGGAGTTGCGTCACGTTTGTGACACACCCCAGCAATGCGTGACTTTTGCGCTTACAGATACGTCAGAAATACTGATGTATCTGTAACTCCTTGCGACATGATGCGTCATACATTAAATATGACGCATCAATCATGTCGCAAGGAGGGCGCACTGAGAAGTGACACATCGCTGCTTTCACGCAGCGATGCGTCATTTCTCATGAATGAGGCCCTCATTCGGTTCGGGTCTAGTTCTCGCTATATAAAACTCTACAAAAAAAAAGAAAGTTATGATAATCAGTGAGACATTATGAAACCTCTACTAGTTCTTGCACTGGGCAAAAAGTGAACATTTAGCAAAGCAGGCCCGAATCTCTCTGACAGATCGTCCTAGGCACAGGCACGCACAAGTGCAGACTGCACCTGCATCCCTGTGCACAGGGGACTGAGCACATTTCTGATGCTGGCCACAGGCAGCCGTCCTGCAGGCCACTGAACTCCACCAGAGACAAGGTCACACTGTCAATAGAGCCGTGCCGACCTTTGAGTGGCTCGGGTGGAGGCGGAAGCTGTGAGATGCCACTGTGTCTCTGCTGAAGGAGGTGGAAGGGGCAATGAAACAGCTCTGTATACGTGGCTTCATGCAGCACTCAGAATCCTCAAAAGCCAAGCAGTTATTTTAAAATGTGGTTACACAGGCACATGGTCCCGCAAAAATAGCAGGAAAGAGAGAATGAAATGTTGGTGGATGAGAGAAAAATAATGCGAAGGAGAGAGAACGAGACAGATACTGTTAACTCATGTCACATTGTGTGAAATGTGAGGCGCACACTCTATTAGGCCCCCAATGGATGAGTGTGTGCGCTATGTGACTGATTCGGGACACTGGAACCCCAAAATCTCTTCATCTTTACATATATTATATAACAGCATACAGAGGCTCACTGTTCACCACCTCAATTCTTTTCCGGGCAAAAAGTAGACGACTTCAACCAGGCGCTGTGCATAGGGTGACCAGATTCTCAAAACAAAAAATGGGGACAGGTCATAGACATAGAAGTAGGACTATGTTTTGCAGTAACCATCAACATAATTGATTAGCTGTCAGACATAGAAAAATGACAATGACAGCTCCCTCCACAGACCGAGATGAAGCATTACAGATAACAAATCCGAGGTCTTTTATTGGCACCCCTCTCCTTTATGCAGCAGCATTAGTACTTTTTATTACATTTACACTTTTAAGGACTATAGTATATAGTTGCAAAAAAAGAGAGCAAGGGTGCGCATGCTCAACTGGAACAATGAAAAACAGGGACATTTCTGTGTTAAACAGGGACACTGTTTGAAAACAGGGATATTTGAGTCACTTGGAGAAATGTGTCGGGACACAAGGACAGTTCTCCAAAAACGGGGACCGTCCTGGGAAAACGGGGACGTCTGATCACCCTAGCCTGTGCAGGTAATTGATTGAAACTTCTGTCCCTAAAGGAAATGAATACAAATCACCTATCCGCCCCACCAGTTTCACAATCCACCAGCTGTCAAGGCTAATATGAGGTCAAACTATTAATTTGCTCTAATGCTACCGTGTGGTATTGCTGAGATACTAAGCGCGGGAATTTTACATGTTTACGGACCGGTACAATTGTTTAATGGCAAATTTAGTATAAAATGTGTAGTTGCATTGCAGAGCTCCACTTAAAGAACAGTCCGGTCCAAACCCCTTGTTAGCGTGCTCTGTTTTCTCGAGTTGACTCTGAAGGGAAACGGCCTTTACAACGAAGCCGTTTCCACGAAATCCTTAACCACGCATGCAGTACAACGCATGCGTGGTTACCACTAAAGCCTTTACCACACATACCTTTACTACGAGGTTTGTAGTAAAGGCATATGTGGTAAAGGTAAAAAATAAAAAAAAGGGGGACTTGGGGGGGTCTCCCCCCCCAAATAAAAAAACTCACCAGAAGTCACGTCGGGATCTGCACATAATCAGCGTCGTTTAAGAGAAATCGGAAAAAAACCTTCCGTTTCCTCTTAACGACGTATGACGTCACCACGCAAGTAGTCGAGGTAAAGGTTATGCGTGGTAAACGAATTCCGTTGTAACGCATGCGTGGTAAAGGCATGCGTTGCAACGGAATTCATTGTAACGTCATACATTCGACTCTGAACTGGACACTAGCGTAATACCGTTACTTCGACTGCGATCAGTTGAGCTCTCAGCAGGATGTTTGCGTTTCTTTTTTCCTTTGCAAGCAGAGAGGATGAAGTTAACTGCACTCCTATGGCCCTGATGCCGCAAGTTCACTTTACATTAGCCTAGTAACATTAATGCTACACTTTTTACTCACCTCGGTCTCAGGTCGCACCCCAGCAGCGAGCTATTTGTGCTGCCCTCTAGTGTTAAAACAGAGACAGCTTCCTCAAGGTTCTGCATGTCCACCCCACAGATATTTAGAAAGAGAGACACCAGATTACCTACACTGCCGCTTATTGAGACAGATGTTTCAGTCCCCCAGCCGATCACTGGGTAGAACCAGTCATGGGCTGCTAGCCAATCAGAGGCATCAAAAGCGTCTCCGGCCTTTCTGATTGGTTGTGAGTCTCAGAGTGCCCAAAGCCGGTCTTTTTTACATGATTTGGGGGCATATGTAGGTAATTTCCATTTTGCGATTCTCAAATAGCGATTTTTAAGGAATCGCAATATGAGAATTGCAAAATGGAATGTAGGTAAAAATTCACAATTTTTTTGCAAATCCCTAAGATTCCTTAATTGCGATTAGCAAATTGCAAATCGCAATTAAGGAATGAGTGTCCCATTCTTTCCTATGGGCCTCTAATGGACATACATTCTCAAATTGCGATTTTCAATTAGAAAATCGCAATTTGAGAATCGCAATTCCAAGGGTGCCAAGGTGTCCAAAGGACACCTGTTGCATCCCTGGAATGTGCCTGTAAGTACATGTGGCGCACATACATACCATAAGGGCATGTCTGTGCGCCACATGGCACTTTGAATTTAAAAAAAAATCATTTTGAAAGGAAATCGCAAAATACCACCTACTTGGAGAAGGTGGTATTTTGCGATTCCTTAAGCCTGAATCACATTTTTTAATTGACTCCTACATAGCATTTAAGGAATCGCAAAATTGCGATTCCTTAAATGCTTGAGCAAAATAAGGAATCGCAATTTTTGCGATTCCTTATTTTGCTAACTGGCCTCTACATACCAAAAGGCCGTTTGCGATTCGCAAACGCCGAAATTCGGTTTGCGAATCGCAAACGCCTACCTACATTTGCCCCTTAATGTCTACTTGTCCATCGGATAAAATAGACATTAATTCTTCTTGCCCGTGGTAAAAATCAACATGGCTTGGGTGTCGGGCAGTATGATCCCCCCACCCTTGCCCCTTTGGGGTGATGAGACTAAAAACCCACACCCATCCCTAGACAGGGATTAAATATGTCAAAAGGAAATGGGACTAAATCCCACTTCTATCCCTTAGGCAGGGATAACCCTATCAGAGACAAGGGGATAAGGGACTGAAACCCACTCCCATGCCAACAAAACGTATATGAGGAAAGCATTAAGCGATGTTGACAAATTGAAATTATTTTTCCTGTAAAATAAAACATTTTAGCATTAAAAACCGTAGACCTGACACTATAAATGCATAGATTATTTTTCCTGTAAAATAAAACATTAAAAACAGTAGACCTGACACTGTAAATGCATAGATTATTTTTCCTGTAAAATAAAACATTTTAGCATTAAAAACAGTAGACATGACACTGTAAATGCATTGAACATTTTTCCTGTAAAATAAAACATTAAAAACAGTAGACATGACACTGTAAATGCATAGATTATTTTTCCTGTAAAATAAAACATTAAAAACAGTAGACATGACACTGTAAATGCATAGATTATTTTTCCTGTAAGATAAAACATTTTAGCATTAAAACAGTAGACCTGACACTGTAAATGCATAGATGACTTATTCCTGTAAAATAAAACATTTTAGCATTAAAAACAGTAGACATGACACTGTAAATGCATAGATTATTTTTCCTGTAAGATAAAACATTTTAGCATTAAAAACAGTAGACCTGACACTGTAAATGCATAGATTATTTTTGCTGTAAAATAAAACATTTTAGCATTAAAAACAGTAGACATGACACTGTAAATGCATTGATTATTTTTCCTGTAAAATAAAACATTAAAAACAGTAGACATGACACTGTAAATGCATAGATTATTTTTCCTGTAAAATAAAACATTAAAAACAGTAGACCTGACACTGTAAATGCATAGATTATTTTTCCTGTAAAATAAAACATTTTAGCATTAAAAACAGTAGACATGACACTGTAAATGCATTGATCATTTTCCCTGTAAAATAAAACATTAAAAACAGTAGACATGACACTGTAAATGCATAGATTATTTTTCCTGTAAAATAAAACATTAAAAACAGTAGACATGACACTGTAAATGCATAGATTATTTTTCCTGTAAGATAAAACATTTTAGCATTAAAACAGTAGACATGACACTGTAAATGCATAGATGACTTATTCCTGTAAAATAAAACATTTTAGCATTAAAAACAGTAGACATGACACTGTAAATGCATAGATTATTTTTCCTGTAAGATAAAACATTTTAGCATTAAAAACAGTAGACCTGACACTGTAAATGCATAGATTATTTTTGCTGTAAAATAAAACATTTTAGCATTAAAAACAGTAGACATGACACTGTAAATGCATTGATTATTTTTCCTGTAAAATAAAACATTAAAAACAGTAGAAATGACACTGTAAATGCATAGATTATTTTTCCTGTAAAATAAAACATTAAAAACAGTAGACATGACACTGTAAATGCATAGATTATTTTTCCTATAACATAAAACATTTTAGCACTAAAAACAGTAGACATGACACTGTAAATGCATAGATTATTTTTCCTATAACATAAAACATTTTAGCACTAAAAACAGTAGACATGACACTGTAAATGCATAGATTATTTTTGCTGTAAAATACAACATTTTAGCATTAAAAACAGTAGATATGACACTGTAAATGCATAGATTATTTTTCCTATAACATAAAACATTTTAGCACTACAAACAGTAGACATGACACTGTAAATGCATAGATTATTTTTCCTATAACATAAAACATTTTAGCATTAAAAACAGTAGACATGACACTGTAAATGCATAGATTATTTTTGCTGTAAAATAAAACATTTTAGCATTAAAACAGTAGACATGACACTGTAAATGCATAGATTATTTTTCCTATAACATAAAACATTTTAGCATTCAAAAACAGTAGACATGACACTGTAAATGCATAGATTATTTTTCCTGTACAATAAAACATGTTTGCATTAAAAACAGTAGACATGACACTGTAAATGCATAGATTATTTTTCCTGTAAGATAAAACATTTTAGCATTAAAAACAGTAGACATGACACTGTAAATGCATAGATTATTTTTGCTGTAAAATAACACATTTTAGCATTAAAAACAGTAGACATGACACTGTAAATGCATAGATTATTTTTCCTATAACATAAAACATTTTAGCATTAAAAACAGTAGACATGACACTGTAAATGCATAGATTATTTTTCCTGTACAATAAAACATGTTTGCATTAAAAACAGTAGACATGACACTGTAAATGCATAGATTATTTTTCCTGTAAAATAAAACATTTTAGCATTAAAAACAGTAGACATGACACTGTAAATGCATAGATTATTTTTCCTGTAAGATAAAACATTTTAGCATTAAAAACAGTAGACCTGACACTGTAAATGCATAGATTATTTTTCCTGTAAAATAAAACATTTTAGCATTAAAAACAGTAGACATGGCACTGTAAATGCATAGATTATTTTTCCTATAACATAAAACATTTTAGCATTAAAAACAGTAGACCTGGCACTGTAAATGCATAGATTATTTTTCCTGTAAAATAAAACACTTTAGCATTAAAAACAGTAGACATGGCACTGTAAATGCATAGATTATTTTTCCTGTAAAATAAAACATTTTAGCATTAAAAACAGTAGACCTGGCACTGTAAATGCATAGATTATTTTTCCTGTAAAATAAAACACTTTAGCATTAAAAACAGTAGACATGGCACTGTAAATGCATAGATTATTTTTCCTGTAAAATAAAACATTAAAAACAGTAGACATGACACTGTAAATGCATAGATTATTTTTCCTGTAAAATAAAACATTTTAGCATTAAAAACAGTAGACATGACACTGTAAATGCATAGATTATTTTTCCTGTAAAATAAAACACTTTAGCATTAAAAACAGTAGACATGACACTGTAAATGCATAGATTATTTTTCCTGTAAGATAAAACATTTTAGCATTAAAAACAGTAGACCTGGCACTGTAAATGCATAGATTATTTTTCCTGTAAAATAAAACACTTTAGCATTAAAAACAGTAGACATGGCACTGTAAATGCATAGATTATTTTTCCTGTAAAATAAAACATTAAAAACAGTAGACATGACACTGTAAATGCATAGATTATTTTTCCTGTAAAATAAAACATTTTAGCATTAAAAACAGTAGACATGACACTGTAAATGCATAGATTATTTTTCCTGTAAAATAAAACACTTTAGCATTAAAAACAGTAGACATGGCACTGTAAATGCATAGATTATTTTTCCTGTAAAATAAAACATTAAAAACAGTAGACATGACACTGTAAATGCATAGATTATTTTCCCTGTAAAATAAAACATTTTAGCATTAAAAACAGTAGACATGACACTGTAAATGCATTGATTATTTTTCCTATAACATAACACATTTTAGCACTAAAAACAGTAGACATGACACTGTAAATG
Source organism: Lissotriton helveticus (assembly GCF_964261635.1). Lineage (NCBI taxonomy): Eukaryota > Metazoa > Chordata > Amphibia > Caudata > Salamandridae > Lissotriton > Lissotriton helveticus. Next base: position 1,710,130,048 of record NC_136069.1, on the reverse strand, counting down.
CATAGATTATTTTTCCTATAACATAAAACATTTTAGCACTAAAAACAGTAGACATGACACTGTAAATGCATAGATTATTTTTCCTATAACATAAAACATTTTAGCACTAAAAACAGTAGACATGACACTGTAAATGCATAGATTATTTTTCCTATAACATAAAACATTTTTGCATTAAAAACAGTAGACATGACACTGTAAATGCATAGATTATTTTTGCTGTAAAATAAAACATTTTAGCAATGAAAAACAGTAGACATGACACTGTAAATGCATAGATTATTTTTCCTATAACATAAAACATTTTTGCACTAAAAACAGTAGACATGACACTGTAAATGCATAGATTATTTTTGCTGTAAAATAAAACATTTTAGCATTAAAAACAGTAGACATGACACTGTAAATGCATAGATTATTTTTCCTATAACATAAAACATTTTAGCACTAAAAACAGTAGACATGACACTGTAAATGCATAGATTATTTTTCCTATAACATAAAACATTTTAGCATTAAAAACAGTAGACAAGACACTGTAAATGCATAGAATATTTTTGCTGTAAAATAAAACATTTTAGCATTAAAAACAGTAGACATGACACTGTAAATGCATAGATTATTTTTGCTGTAAAATAAAACATTTTAGCATTAAAAACAGTAGACATGACACTGTAAATGCATAGATTATTTTTCCTGTACAATAAAACATGTTTGCATTAAAAACAGTAGACATGACACTGTAAATGCATAGATTATTTTTCCTGTAAGATAAAACATTTTAGCATTAAAAACAGTAGACATGACACTGTAAATGCATAGATTATTTTTCCTGTAAAATAAAACATTTTAGCATTAAAAACAGTAGACATGGCACTGTAAATGCATAGATTATTTTTCCTGTAAAATAAAACATTAAAAACAGTAGACATGACACTGTAAATGCATAGATTATTTTTCCTGTACAATAAAACATGTTTGCATTAAAAACAGTAGACATGACACTGTAAATGCATAGATTATTTTTCCTGTAAAATAAAACATTTTAGCATTAAAAACAGTAGACATGACACTGTAAATGCATAGATTATTTTTCCTATAACATAAAACATTTTAGCATTAAAAACAGTAGACATGACACTGTAAATGCATAGATGACTTATTCCTGTAAAATAAAACATTTTAGAATTCAACATGGCATGGTGTGCCTGTCACCACGATGTTAATAAAGACTTGGCATTTTAAGGAGCAAAACAGTACTTTGTAGGAACTCCAGGAAACTTGTGATAGATAGAAGCGAACATGGCTGGATAGAGTCTGTCAAATATATAAAAAAAGAAGATGAATTCCAACATGCGCCACTAGAGGGCCACATTTATTTATTTATTTATGCATTTTTATATAGCGCGGACTGTACCCGAAGGCGTCAGAGCGCTTCACAATAGGAACAGAAATTAAACATCATGAGAAACATTACACAAGAACAGATTACAAAAGCATACGTTACGTTACATAAGGTAATAGTTACAATTGTGAGCAAACAAAATACATGAGGTAGTAAAAATTGTGAGCAACCAAAGATACATGAGGTAGTAAAAGGTGCACAAGAGGAAAAAGTGACAAGTGTGCAGTTACAAGAGAAAACAAAGTATAATTTGAGGTATAATACTGCAATAAGTGCTAGACACTCAGGCACAAAAACAAGCGTTACGTAGGTAAAGGTGGCACTTGTGCAAGTATCAAAGATAAAAACATGTGAGAGGTAGCAACCGTGTGATACAAGGGCAAAGTGGTGTGTGCATGTTACAAAAGGGCACCAAACACAAGTACATGGAAAATACTAGTGAAATAATAACCTAGTGAAAGGCTGGGATCTTCAAATATCGCAAGTGAAATAAAGTTCTGTGCTGCAACAGAACTCGAAGAGAACAGAGTACTTATTAGCGGGAAAAGAGCGCACTGAAGAGAGTACCTTGACTCGATAAAAAAATGAAAACTCACTGCATAACCTTACAGGAAGCGTCAGTGCACACCGCCTGCATCCTCCCATCTTAAGATGGCGTCTCACGCAGGAGACGCACGGCACGCTCCCGCTGCAGAGCGTCAAGAGGCAGCAAATGAAGGCACGCAGAGGTACCGACGTCACAGGAGTTTCCGGAGGCTGCTGCGCGTGACGTCAGCAGGTAAGGTGCGCGTGCACTTCTGTTTGGGGTTTGAAATACCGCGCAACGGTCACACTCCAAAGGTCTCAGAGAGGGAAATGACTGACCCTACATTTCGACAAAGTCAACATTTGTTTTCATGCTTACAATGTCATTATGCTCTACAGAAGCCGGCAGAGACTTAAAACCAACCACCAACATAACTGCCAGGGTTTCAGATTGCTATGTGGGACAGTTTCATAATTCCAGTGTAATCATGAGTGACACTTTCGCGACTATGAGTGACACTTTCACGAGTAAATCCAAACAATGAAGTGCTTGGAAAGAGATAATGTCAGAAATGACACCCTTTTGAGGAATGAGAATCTGTGAACTACGTGAAACTTCTACAAAACCCCTCAAATGGACACTTAAGACTAGGTTTATAATGAACACCAAGGGCCTCATTTATGAAGAGTGACGCATCGCTGCGTGAAAACAGCGATGCGTCACTTTTCATTGCGCCACCAATGATGCGTCATATTTACTGTATGACGCATCATGGCGCAAGGAGTTACAGATACATCAGTATTTCTGACGTATCTGTATGGTGTAAAAGTGACCCATTGCTGGAGTGTGTCACAAAAGTGACGCAACTCCAGCAATGTATCCTTTCACATGGGGAAAGCCCTTATGAAAGGGTCTGCGTCAGTCTTATGCCTGCTGTGAGGCAGGCGCAAGATTTTGACGCATTTGAGTCCTAGAAGTGGCGCAGTGAAATCTGGTAGATTTCACTGCGTCACTTCTATGACCCTTTCTTGCGTGGGAACACCCCCCCTGTATATATTATACCTGGTGTCGGTATAATGTGGCGCAGGGGTTTACAAAGTGACGCATCTACCTAGATGCGTCACTTTGTAAATGTGGCGCAACAAGGCACATTTTTTACGCCACTGGTGCATCACAAAAAGTGACGCACCAGCGGCGTAAAAGTGACGCACGGCCTCATAAAAGAGGCCCCAAGTTTCTGCATTTTTGCACCAGCCTATCTTATACTGTATGCAATTGAAGTTTTTAAAATAATGTGCATATCCACAGCGCTTTCTGTCACCTGGCTGGGGCCTCCTAGCACTATAATCCAGAGACCGCTGTTCACCACTGTGCCAACCAGTACTGGACTATGTTTCTCTCGTGTCAGAAACAAAACATTCATACAAACCCCTGGCATTTTTGAAAAATATTAAGCCTCATGTGGAAACTAACTGGAGTGATTGCCGCCAGTGACCTAATATGGTTAAAGCACATGCGGCAGAGATCAGAGGAGTGAGCTGTGCAGTCTGAGACAGACTACGTGACTCACCTAGGCTGGTGGCACCAACACTCTAACCAAGCTGTAGATCAAAGGAGCTCTGCGGTGCTATGTTGATCTACACAGCTTGGTTAGAGTTTTAACACACACAGATACATGTATGCGTCAACATGTTAGACATTGGTGGACGAGCTCTCGTTTATCAGATGTCAGAGGCACCTGGGGAGGAAGCATTGGGGATATACCTGGGGTGGAGGTGTGACCTTGGGGATAGAGATGCCAACCCTGGAAATAGGTAAGCATTACCAGGCTCAAATAACCAGCCTCAGCGCAATAAACTGTGATTTTGGGACGTTCACTTGATCACCCATGCCTAAAACTTATGTGTAACGTGTTCTCGTGCTCACGTAAAGTGCTCTAATACCACCAGACACTTTTGTGCTATATAAACTGCAAGAATAAACTGTTGCCATTGTCATTCTCACCGGGAGGGGATGGTGGATGGAGCTGTCCCGATGCACAAAAACAAAGCATAAAGCTAAAAGGGTTAGAAGATTACGAGACAAAGAAGGGAGTGTCTGGTCACATCTACCATGAAGCTGTTACATATACATTTTTTAGTTCTTTCCCATGGAGGCTAGGGGCCAGATGTAGGTAGAATTGATTTACCGATTCTTAATTACCGAATTTGACTGATTCGGTAATTAAGAATCGGTAAATCAGAGGGGTGGAGATGTAGGTATTCCAGATGTGCTGGAATACCGAATCGGAACAATTCGGTATTTACCGATTCGGTAAATACCGAATCGGTAATGCCCATTCATTCCAAGGGTGCAGGGGGTGTCACTCTGACACCCTCTGGCCCCTCCAAAACAGGCTCGGGTGCCATGTGGCAGGCATACATGCCCTAAGGGCAGGTCTGCCTGTCATATGGCATAGGTGTGCATGCACACATGTGCATGCACACCGGAATCGGTATTTTACCATCAAATTGGATTTGATGGTAAAATACCGATTCGGTAAGGCTTGTGGGACCTACATTTCAGATTTACCGAATCGATAAAAATACCGATTCGGTATTTTACAGAATCGGTAAATTTACCGATTCTGTAAAATAATGCCCCTACATACCATTTCTGAAATACCAGTCGGTAACGGCCGAAAATACCGATTTTCGGCCATTACTGACCGACCTACATCTGGCCCATAGTGTCCTCAGCCTAGGGAGATTTGTGTTAGGGTTTGTTCTAATGAAAGCCTGGCAGCTGCAGGCCTAGCAGCTCAGAATAGTGCCACACTGCTGCTTAGGCCATCGGGTGTCCAAGCAGGATTGACATAGGCGCGTGAGCTCGAACCAGATAAAACCAGAAAAAAGGCCCAGAGAGGATCTGAGAAGACCCAGACTAATGTCAGTGACCACTTTGAGAGCACGTGTCTGTTAGTCCTGTTGTTGTCTAGAGTGTGCCACTCGAGCGTGCCAGACACATCGGCAGATGTTTTTTTTTTTTATAAAAAAATGTTATAAATATTTTATAAATATTTTATTTAAAAAAACATTTTAAAAAAAGATTCACGGTTGTGGCATTTTTCATGCAGTTCACTAATATCAAATAAACATAATAAAAGCAAATCATCACGGCCGGGAATTCCCCAGCTGGCATGCATGGTTCACAGCTGTAGTGTCCTTCTCGTAATAACGACAGACACTACTTATATTTTATGGGAGCCTTTCTTCTGCATCCTACTGTGAGCTGGTCCCGGCTCTAACTGCCCTAACCTCGTCCCCTTAGCTCCTCCTGTTCCTGTTCCCCTAGCTCCACCCCAACCACTAGACTGCATCACAATATTACAACAGCCAGCCAGGGCCATGTATTATTTCAAAACGCCTCACCTCAAATCATAACTGCAAGCGGTCGCCTCGGTCAGGGTGCACTAAAGTGGCAAAAATCACACAAGTAGACTGCCACAGTGCTACACCAGGCTCTGCTGTGCCAAGTGTCACAGCTGTGGTGCTGTTAAAGTAAAGGCACCACAGAGTCAGTCACAACAGCTCACCCTGACCAGCCCAAATGTTTACCGGACAGACTGAGACTTGTGAGTTGACAGGTTGCAGGGGAGAGGCAGCTGAAAACGAACTAGCGCTAAGCGCTATTAATTATAGAAAGCAGAGTGTTCTTAAAACTAAGCAGCAGCCGAGTGAGAGGTACCCTCACTCCTCCCAAAAAATCACTTCACAAACGACGACCGCTGGGCACGATTCAGACTGAGGCTCGGTCAGCAGCAGCACTGTGGCGTGCTGTAAGGCTCAGGGGGCACCACAGGCCTTGGGTCCGGTCGCGGGGATCGTCTTCATTTCTTTCGGCAAATGTTACTGCGATGGAAGCAGAGCTGCAATTGCCACTGGCTGCAGCCTCCCACAAATTCCTTTCATGACCTGCAGCCACCCGGTGACGCCGCCATTCTCTCTCCTTTAGTCAGTCATCCTTGTAACGAATCATTAATGGCGCAAATGGCGGCAGGCTGTCTGATTCAGAGCAGCGCAGCGCCACGGGAACCCCCTTCGACCGATACATTGTAGCAATGTCATAGCTCAGTGGCGAGCATACCAAGCTTGCAGGAGCAGGTGCACAGGCGATGCATCTCCACATGATGCCATTGCCATCCGCCACACACGCCAGTTGATGCTACAGCGCTTCAGCTGGGACACTATGGAGAATGTATCATATGCGTGACAATGCATTTCAGTGCGGTGATGCGGAGCACCGCACTGAAATACGTTAGTGTCACACCTGATGTGTGACACTTGGTAGGACTGCACAAATGGTCAAACAATGTTCGCGCATCTGCTTTCAAGCTCACACAGACCCCAGTGCTCACCAGGTGTATCTCTTTCCTCAAAACGCTGTTCGGGGTTGACAATACACAAAAACAGTGACGATGGTTCATGTATTCATCAACCATATGTAAATCTAGTACAGCGCTAATAAAAAAAAAATTCAAACATCCAAAGCGCACTTCTCACTGGAGACAAAAACACTGGCAGCCACAGATTACCTTATTTCTTGCTGGAGAGAATACGTTGGTAGAGGCCCAGTAAATGTTTTAGAGGCAATATAGACATAAGTTGTGGCATAGTTTCTTCTCCAAGGTGTACATTTTTTTTAAAAATAGTTGGTTATTCTGACAAACCTATACACCATTGATGATGAATTTCCGGTCATAGAAGACACCGAGAAGATATGACAGCATGCCTGGGCTGGTGCTGTCCGGTTTTGTGGACACTGGTGGGGCAGACATGAGTGCTTAACTGCTTTCTTACTTACTGGCTTCTTTTCCATAGTTACTTGAGTCTGTTGCACTTCATCTGTAAAAGTAGTAGGTTCTTTGCTCCAGATCGTCGCCATAAATGTAGTGGGCTGGACCCACATGTTCAGGTGTCATAAGTAGACACTGTAGACATGGCCAGGTAAAAGTGGATAACATTTTGTAAGTTCTTAGATGTAGATATATTAAGCCCCACCATGAGCAGCCTCCCTGCTCCTCAGCCCATCCTTAACTGACAACACTCATACACCCAAGCATTCCACTCACACTAACATTCTAACCGGAACACTCACACTGGCTGAGCAGCTAGATGCAGAGGATTCAAGGAACATATATACAACCTGAAGATACTACAGAAATATTTTTGTATTGGAAGGGTTTCGTAAACAAACTGAGGGGCATATTATCAAGCCTGTGCGATAAAATTATCGCCACTTTATCGGCCGAAAACGGCCGATAAAGCGGCGATAATGGGCTTGATAATATGATCTATGGAATTCCAATCGAAGCCCATGTTAGATGTGAAGACATCTAACATGGGCTTCGATTGGAATTCCTTAGAGCATATTATCAAGCCCATTATTGCCGCTTTATCGGCCGTTTTCGGCCGATAAAGCGGCGATAATTTTATCGCACAGGCTTGATAATATGCCCCCCGAGTGTCATCACAAAGTAAAGCGGCATAAAATATATGTGGCATTTAGATCCAGGATTCATAGGAAATCGACCAGATAGAAAATATCTAGGTTTTACTAAAGAACAGATGATAAGAGGAAGACCTTATATCATGTACGGAGATAAAAGAAAAATGTTGTTTGCCAAGAAAATAAAAAATGTCTTAAAAAGGAATAGGTCAATAAAAACCAGAGAAGGTATTATTATTCCACCACCGAACACGCCTGTATCATACATGATGGTCGAAAGGGGCTACCATACTTGTATATGGTTAGAAAACTGGGTAGAATGTACAAAAGATGATGGAATTTTGGCACTTCCAGAAAATGGTACCTTTAATGGTAGAGTTTTGTATAATTTAAGAACACGTATGAATGAATTAGATCCAAGACCTAGATCAGGTGTCTCCAACCAGTAGCTCGTGAGCTACAAGTAGCTCGCCGATACCCTGTGAATAGCTCGAGGCACCAACATCTATTTTAATGCCTTTTTATGTACTGCATTAAAAGTAAGCAAGGCCTGTCTTTATTAGTGTCTTAATGTCAGGCCTCATGCAGCATTTGCCCACCCTCACCTAAACCAGCTGCTCACATAGACTAAAATGAATTTGGCTGGGGCAGGGCAGAGCAGGTGAAGTGATTGCCAAAATCGGACATGAGCTGTATTGGAGTGCCCACTAGGTGCTACACCACGGGCCTTCAGCTGTCTGACACAGCACTTTAGGCCTGCATGTACAGAGTAGCAGGTGTGGCCGCCATGACACCGGAGCCTTAATTTAAAGCCCAGGCCTTCGGTTAGCTTTGTTGTAGCTGCAATCCACAGCTTTCTGCACCTTGGGTTGAAGAGAACAAGGCAGAGGACTGGCATAGGGTTCCTGACTCACCTTTATGGCCTACTTGCAAGAGGTACTTTAAAAAGAAATATAGGTGAAATGCTGTTTTATTGTTTCATTGTTGGAATGATGGGTGAATTGCGAGCAGTACTTTGTTTATTTACAACAACAAAAATAAAGTATCCCTGTGAAATACTACTTTAATTACAGCTTCCAGTTGTTTGTGTTCAGCACTTTTGAGGCGTGATGCACTAAGATTTCTCTCTGGCCTTCCAAGGAAGCTGCAGCGGCTGCCTTCTGATTGATACTGCCATTGAGAGCCACCCTAAACACCCGGCTTGCTTGAATCCAGTGGCAAAGTGAGCAAGGGACTCACGTCTGAGCATACCCTGCCACACTTATGGCGGCCAAAAGCGGTACAAAAGGGGGTGGTGATGGACGGAGCATCTGAATCAATCAAACACTCACACCCAGTCAATAGATCTGGATTTAATCCATCACCGTTCTTTAGCCCACTCTGCCACCCCAGTTCAGAAATGGCTATATGCAAATTAGTCTGACCCTGTGCCTCATGAGAACAGTCCAGCCCGAACTGCCAAGCCATGTCTTCCCTGGACCAGAAACAAGCTTCCGAGGACCGGTTTCTGGCATTCCAGCCGTCTTCAGCCCGGCTTGCTTGAATCCAGTGGCAAAGTGAGCAAGGGACTCACGTCTGAGCATACCCTGCCACACTTATGGCGGCCAAAAGCGGTACAAAAGGGGGTGGTGATGGATGGAGCATCCCTTGCCCACTTTGCCGCTGGATTCACTTTTCAGTATCCACAAAGGTAAACTTAGACCAAAAATCTAACTTTACTACTTTTCGGTATCCACAAAGGTAAACTTAGACCAAAAATCTAACTTTACTACTTTTCGGTATCCACAAAGGTAAACTTAGAACAAAAATCTAACTTTACTACTTTTCGGTATCCACAAAGGTAAACTTAGACCAAAAATCTAACTTTACTACTTTTCGGTATCCACAAAGGTAAACTTAGACCAAAAATCCAACTTAACTACTTTTCAGTATCCACAAAGGTAAACTTAGACCAAAAATCTAACGTTACTACTTTTCGGTATCCACAAAGGTAAACTTAGACCAAAAATCTAACTTTACTACTTTTCCGTATCCACAAAGGTAAACTTAGAACAAAAATCTAACTTTACTACTTTTCGGTATCCACAAAGGTAAACTTAGATCAAAAATCCAACTTAACTACTTTTCAGTATCCACAAAGGTAAACTTAGACCAAAAATCTAACTTTACTACTTTTCGGTATCCACAAAGGTAAACTTAGACCAAAAATCTAACTTTACTACTTTTCGGTATCCACAAAGGTAAACTTAGAACAAAAATCTAACTTTACTACTTTTCGGTATTTACAAAGGTAAAGTTAGACCAAAAGTCTCACTTTACTATCGTAACTTACCTTTGTGAATACTGAAAAGTTAGATTTCCAGTCTAATTTTGCCTTTGTGAACAAAGTAATGAGCGCGGTGCCATGGGCCATTGACTGCGTAAGTGACTCGGCAAAATAGCGCCGTTGAGCGGAGGGCGGACAGGCAAGAGCAAGACCAGCATAACACCTCACTTCCGCTTGCCATTTCCGCTTTACGCGGCGGGTAGCGGTCTAGCTGTGCAAGAGGAGGGGCTATTTAGGCAGCGAGGAGCAGGCGGCACACGCGGCTAGGGGAGACAGTGGCAGAGTCCTCCCGAACCGTTTGACGCCAGTAAGCGTGGTATTTACTTTGACAATTGGTAAATCAAACCATGTTTTAAAATTGCACCATTTGTAATATTTTATCTTTAAACTGTAGCGCAGTATTTTACAGTGTCACAAAACTTTATTGTACCTGTCTGCATCAAGGGCAGTCCGCTCGATGTTATAGCCTGCTCGCCCCGGTCCGACTCGGCAAAATAGCGCCGTTGAGCGGAGGGCGGACAGGCAAGAGCGAGACCAGCATAACACCACACTTCCGCTTGCCATTTCCACTTTACGCGGCGGGTAGCGGTCTAGCTGTGCAAGAGGAGGGGCTATTTAGCCTTCTCGTCGCTCTGAGCGCGCAGCGGTCGCGCACAGGGGAGCGCCTGAGGACGCGCCTGAGACAAGCCAGAGAGAAGCCCGTCTGCGCCCTTCCGCGACTGGACGGGGCCAGGGGCCATGGCAGTATCTACATCCGGATCCACGGCCCCAAAAGATTCAAGGGTGAGCTACTCTCCACAGGCTCTGATGCATCTAAGACGTAACCCTTTCTCAATGTGTGAGATAAAAATCGATCGCTCTCTTGAAGGGCCGTTCTCATGCAGGCAATGTCGCCATCAATTTCAAGTTACACATGATGCATGCCCTAGAACTATTAATGCATCCCATCAAGGCACAATATTCAGGCCCACTGGATTTATCCAGGGTGAGAGGAACCTGCTGTGTAACATAAGGTCTTTAGCCAAACATTTTATCTCCACACACAAACCCGATCTGTGTTTTTTTCACGGAGACGTGGCTTAAACCCCACTCTATCCCGGCTATTACTCTTGGGATCCCGGAAGGGTATAAAATTATCAGATTAGATCGACCCAAGAAAACCGGAGGGGAATTGCAATTGTACACAGAGAGAGCATTTCGGTCTCGGTTCTGGACCAATTGTGTAATCATGCCTTGGAAATGAAAGTTTTTAAGGTTGGCTCCTCTGCCAAACATAGCAGAAAGGGAGCATTAGTTTATCGTCCCCAAGGAGTCTCCAGTTTATTAGTGGAAGCACTCGCGCCCTATGTCCATGCAGATAAAGACTTTTTCCTGCTTGGTGATTTTAATATTCATAGCGAGAAGAAAGAAAACATGGAGGTCCAATCCTTTTTGACTGATGTATCCCGGCTGGGACTGACACAATGTAATAGTGAACCTACACATCTGGCGGGCCATACTTTGGACCTGATTCTTTCCAATTTTCCTGGTATTAAGTGCCATATGCCTATACAGACTAATTGGACGGATCATTTCGTTCTTGAGTTCTCGATGCCAAAGTTTGAAACATGTTTTAATCATACTTCACAAATTCCGGTTCGGAGAAGACAATGGCATAAAATGTCAGATGCAAATTTTCAAAAGGTCTATGCAGCCCCGTATATCTTAGCCACGGATGATATTGATTCTGCTCTATCCAAATTTGATTCTGCCATCCATTCTGCAGTGGAGCAGATTGTTCCGTTAAAAATATTCAAAATTCGTCCAGCTAAGAAACAGGAAGTTTGGTTTTCTGAAGAACTGCGGAGCCTTAAGCGTACTGCTAGGAAAACTGAGAAAGTTTGGAGAAAACTGCACTTGGGGGAAGATAAAATCAAGTATCAGAGGGCGTTAAACATCTATCATAAAGCCATTCGATCGGCACGTAAGAACCATATCACCTTACAACTGGAAGCAGCAAGTAACGATCCAAAAGTGTTTTTCCAAATTGTAAATACTTTTTTAAAACCAGTGGCATGTGAAAGTGCGGACATGGCATCCCAACATCTTTGTGACAATATCTCGAGTTTTTTTACCGAGAAAATTGATGCTATCTATGAGAAAATAGAGGCACTCATTCCACCTATAATTTGTCAGGATGTCCACACTCCGGTGCAAGCAGTTGCCATCAACTCTAATACATTTCTCAATTTTCCTAAGATCTCTTTGTCAGAGGTAGAGATACTGATCAATAATATCAAAAGTGGGAGCCCTTCTGATCTACTACCAGCAAGATTAATGGGAACACTGGGGAGAACACTTGGCCCAGATATTCAAGGCCTGGTGAATCTCTCATTAACAACGGGATGTGTCCCACGGGAATGGAAAAAGGCCCTAGTTAGACCTATTCGGAAGAACATCTCCCTTCCATGGACCAATATGTCTAATCTTAGGCCCATTTCCCTGTTGCCCTTTCTGGGGAAAATCATTGAAAAGCACACAAACAAGCATTTGTCCAACTTTCTAGAACAATCAGGAAGCCAGGATCCTTCACAGTCAGGTTTTAGGCCAAAATATAGTACTGAAACGGCCCTGCTGTCGATAACTGATGATCTCCGTATGTACCAGGACAGGGGTTTTTCCGTTGTCCTGGTGCTACTGGATTTATCGGCAGCGTTCGATACCATCTCTCATAACATCTTGATCGAACGACTGACTGTGAATGGCCTCGGTGGCAAGGCACTGGACTGGATAAAGAGCTTTCTCTCTGACCGCACCCAATGTGTCACCATGGGTGATTTTAGGTCAGATGAGGTTAGGATCACCAAGGGGGTTCCACAGGGCTCTTGTCTGAGCCCAACTCTTTTTAACACCTATGTGGCCCCCTTGGCAGACATAACAAGAGCCTTTGGTTTCTGTCCAGTGTCTTATGCTGATGATACTCAGCTGCTTTTTCCCTTTAAATTATCAACTCCGGAGGTTATACAATCCTTCTCCGAGGGGATGAAAGCAGTATCCCAGTGGATGTCTTCCAACTTTCTCCAGTGTAATGTTGGTAAGACTGAGGTGATGCTTTTCGGTGAGGCTAAGGTTCAGTGGTCCCCTGTTTGGTGGCCACAGGACCTAGGTCCTGTTCCCGCACCTAAACAAATAATCAAGAACCTAGGGGTACGGTTGGAGCCAGAATTGACCATGAAACAACACGGAACTACCACAGTGGAATCATGCTTCCACTTGATAGGCCTTCTCCGTAGGATATTCCCGTTCCTTCCGGACTCCATAAGAAGAACTCTGGTTCAGGCTCTAGTGATCAGCCGACTTGATTATTGCAATGGTCTTTTGGTATGTGCAAATGAACAAGTACTAGACCGACTGCAAGTGGTACAAAACACAGCAGCCAGGCTAGTCCTCAACGCTCCCCCAAGATCTCCATCCAAACCTCTGTTTGATAAACTTCATTGGTTATCCATACGACAAAGAGTGAATTTTAAGACCTGCTGTATTATACACAGAGGCTTACACAACCTGGGACCTGCCTATTTGGCTAATAAATTTGTCCCTTATGTCCCTACACGTACACTTAGGTCAAGTGAGCAGTTATTGTTGATGGTACCCAAGATCAGTAGGTCCAGATTGGGTGGTACGGCTCTATCAGTGATGGGCCCTATCTTATGGAACGCCCTCCCCCTCCAATTGAGACAATGTTCCGACCATCTCTCTTTTAGAAAGCAATTGAAAACTTTCCCGTTCAAACAAAATTAACAAAATTAAGTCGAGTTATGACCCATATGCTATTATGTGGTTTCATTGTCACTGTCATTGTTCCTGCTCTATGCTTGCTTGCTGTCATTGAGCGCGGAGATACTCCTTCGGGAGTCTATCCTAGCGCTATACAAACACGCAAATAAATAAATAAGTGTGGCGCCATAGCACCCCATACTGCACCGCCCAGATGCTGCGGTAATGGTCTAGTGGGCACTGGCACAGACAATGGCTGGAGTCCAATCCTTGTGCTCAGTACCCTGTCTCCAGAACATGGGGGCACTGGGCACAGGGCACGCATCCATATTCTGTGCGAAATACCCCTGCTTTTGGAGTACAGACGGGCACTGACCACAGGACATGGCCAATGGCTTCCCTACAAGAGACCTAACACTACTATGGTCTGTAGGTTTCTAGAGTAGCAGATGTTGCCAAACTCCCTCCTTTCAATTAGGCTGCTCCCTTAAGCTTCTTCATGGCACTCCCAGGTCCAGAACTCTGGGGCTCTGGCCTATTGCCACCTGCCTGAGTCTCTCACCTGTTCTGCCCCATTTCTCAGCTGGTGCTTGTGTTCCCTTAGCCACCCCACTTGCTCCATTTCCTGCTCCCTGCCATCAAGGCACCACCTGCTCTCCTGGCTCCAGGGGTCAGCAATAGGGATAGCGATGCCCCCTGTGACAGGAGATGATCTTGCTAGGCATCCTCCCAGCTGTTTTGCGTTGTTGTGTGCAGTTGCTCAGGCTGTGAGTGCTTAGGATGCATGCACATGATTGTGCGAACCTGGGTTTGTGTTTGCGGTGTGTGTCTCGGTGCGTGTGGGTGAATCCGTGTGCGTTTTCTGATGCGTACATGCACAAAACTTCACTGCACTTGCGTTCACTACCTACGAGTTCCCTCTCTCTCCCCACATTCTCCTGCCCCTCACTACCTGTGGCTGTACCTGTGTGAGATAAGTGTGGGTTGTACCCAGTCTCACGTGTTCTGAGTGTGAGTGGTGTTTTCACGACCCTTTCACAACTGCTGCTTGCTACGTCCCCCTTTCACATGCACTTACTACCTACCCCTTCTCTACTTCCCTTCTTATGCCATGACCGGGGCTTTTATAGGGTACTATGGCTCCTTGTTTGTTACCCATGCTGCAATTGAAAAAATGCACTTCTGGAAACAGGGGTGCAACTAGATCCAAACTTTGGGAGGGCTAAGATTTTGAATAATCAATCAGTATTTGTAGAGCGCAGCATTGTCACCCCTGTGGGTATCTGGGCAATGGAGTAAAGGTCTCCGTTGAAAAGCCAGGCACGAGGAAACTGTGGGAAGAGGGAAGAAATGAGTAAGAAAAGGCAAAACAGAGGGCTAATAAACTCGCAAGCAGAAACGATGTTCAATTGCCACTACTTCAAAATACAAAGCAGTCCAGAGATCCACCTCCCATCATATATTCAAGGAATTCATATGTCTGAGATGCAGTCTCTTAAGTAAGAGGAACCAGGAGCTTTTTAATCTGGTCCTGCACACGTACTCCTAAGACGTGTATTTGAAAAACCGGTATGCAGTTCCTAAGTGTGGGGGAGTGTGTTCAGGTCTGTTAAGAAGTGCCCTCACACACCCCAGACGATATCATGCTTCATCATTGGGCCTACTCCTCGTCGGGCCGGCGCTGCAATGCCCGGCAGGCACCCCCGAAGGGGCTCTTTTGCGGAGATCATTTGTAGATGCAACCGTATGGTGCATGAGGGTGTGTGGACTGAGTAGTGCGACAAGTGTGCAGTATTGTTTAAAATAGGTCTAGGGCAGCCCTTTATATTAGTTTTATTCTAAGGTGGAGCACTAGCATAACTAAAAACAGGTAGTCCTGACTGGATATAATGGTCCTACAGGGCCTGTGTGGTGCGTGAGGTCGACATGTTTCATGCCTAAGGTAGCCCCTAGCGTGTCTAGTGGCAATTCATCAGGACCGTGTTTGATTCAGAGAAATTAATCACAACTCTAGCACTGCAGCAATGCTGGTTCATAGATTGGCGTGATGTAGTAGTAACCAGCCTTGCAGTTCAACAACAGGTCCAATTGGCCTAGTGATCTGAGACCTGAAAGAAAGTGACAAAACAGGGCAGAACCAGAGTCAATGTTGGCCATCCCTGTGCTGCTAATACTGTAATGTGAGATGGGGCAATTGGAGAAGCATCAATATCCCTCTCAGCCGCAGAGTGCCGAGGAGACTGCAGACTATAATGGGGTCAGGTTTCGACGAGAGAGTGGTCTCGCCTGAGGTGCTCCACATGGGTATTGCGCGAGGGGCAGAAAAGACAGGTGGCACTATATCCCTGAGGTTTATGGAAATGTCTCAACACTCCACCATTGAGCGCCTTGATGAGATTGTGCGCAATTACCTCTAAACAGAGACCAAAGCTGAAGTTCACCTGTGGCGTATGACCTGGAATTTTGGGATTTTATTATCCTCTTTCCTGACACCTCACTGTGGTATGGCTGCAGGGAAAGGAGGACTCCTTACACCACAGAACACCTGGGCTAGAAAGGGAAGAGGAAGCTCTTTTAGGAGCCCCATGAATCCTCTGAAATGACAATCACTGAATGTGAGATAAAGGTAGGTCAAATAAAACTCTTGTGTGGGGCATTGAGGAGAAAATGGAAGGTCCGAATGGAAGAATGCTTTCTGGGGGGAAAAGAATAGAGAAAATAGAAAGACCTTTACCGTCACGCTCCCGCGTGAAGTAGAGCAGGGTGCCCGGGACCCCATCTCCGGGCCCCGGAAGTGGTGAGAGAAGGAGGGGGAGTGCCGCAGAGTGGGCAGACCAGGACTGCAAGGCCAGCGCTCGCTGCAGCACGCAAGGGTGCTGGCCGGGTGGGGAGCACGCAGGGGCAGTGGGGGTGGGCTCCTCGGGCTGCCCTTCAACAAAGGAGGCAGGCGGGGGGACCGGGAACCCGAAAACAACGAAAGAGCGCCTCAGGGCCCGGGTGGGACCGGGCCCCGGAAAATGAGCATGAGCGGCAGGGGATGGTCTCCCCAATCCATAGCACTTACCTGGGGGTCCGGGTGGGACCTGACCCTCCAAAGGAAGTCAAAAGTGGCCGGAGGTCCTCATCGCAACTCTCCCCAGAGCAGCGGGAGAGCCGCTGTTCTCAAATGCAAAAGTTCCCATAATGCCTTGCAGGCCAGGACCGGCCTGCATGGGCAAGCAGCGTTTTTCTCTGCTTGTGGTGGCCCCAGGAGAATGGGGTCACCTTCACACGGGTGCAAAGGTGCCGGGGGAGCTGCCAGACAAGCATAGTCTTCCCCCCAGTACGAGAAGTCCATCCCTAAGTCTCATGGGGACTTGAATAGAATAACCCTTCAAGAGCTCAGCCAGCATTTCAATACCTCCTGTCTGGAACTTTTATTCTACAGCTGGGGGTGTATCAAGAAGTGGATAAAGGAGTGAAGGGTTCAGTTGGGGATGTCTGGAGAAGGGCATTCCCTGGAGATAAAGAGGTGTAATTGCACCCGTAGTGCATTCACTAATGACATTTGTTTTAGAGGCATTGAAGGACACGTGTAATTTGAACTACCTGCGTAATGTGATGTCATAAGCAAAGTGGGGTTGTGTTGTCAGACATCAATGCTAGGGTGTCTGGGTGTCTGGCTGCATATGCATAACCCTGTGATTTCATCTGTGATGCCTTTAGGTGCAGTAATTGCAATGCATTCTAATAATACACAAATGTGATGAATATTGTCAATCTAAAGTGATGCTTAAACATGTATTCTTGCTGCTGCACTTAGCTGAAGAACCCAGACTGCTAGCCCTTAAGATGTAGAGGTGTATACTTCATGGCCAGTAGGAAATGCTCAGTCAGGGTTATGTGTCACCAAGGCAGGGCTACCTATTTTAAATGCTTGTTGAGATAATAGGGTGAGTCGCCACTGGGATGGTGCCAGTGCGCAGGGCCCTCACTCAAGGCTATGTTCAACTAACTACATTGGGGCAAGATGATGTACATACTTGGGAGTGGTGGTACTAGACCCCACCCCCCCTGCAGGAGGAGTGGAGATATTATGCAATCTCACAAAGTAATTCCAACAGCTTATGTATATTTATAAATTGGCGCATAGTATGGAGTAGTGTGTGTTTAATAGATGTACTCTTACTTTTATAAAGCAAAGTACAGAGTGCACAATCAATTATTTCTGCGCACCTGCAAATAATGATTGCTAGCCCTCACCACCTCCCTTGCGTAAGCCTCAGACTGCTCTGCAACCATACCCCCTTAGAGTCAGAAAAGGGGGTGGTGATGAACAGAGTGTCTGAATTAAGCAGACCACTCTTACCCAGTCCAAAGATCAGGGCTTGATCCATCACCGTTATTTATCTCACTGCCCCATCCCAGCTCAGAACCTGGCTATATGCAAATTAGTCTGTCCCTGGCCCAGTGCATCATGGGAACAGGGCAGACCAAACTACCAAGCCAATTCTTCACCAGAAAGGAGACAAGCTACCGGGGACCGGTTTCTGGCATTTCAGCCTCTTCGGCCCGGCTTGCTTGAATCCTGATGGAGCAGTGAGAAAGGGACTCATGTCTGAGTATACCCTGCCACACCTATAGTAGCCAAAAACGATTCAGAAAAGGGGGTGGTGATGAACAGAGTGTCTGAATTAAGCAGACCACTCTTACCCAGTCCAAAGATCAGGGCTTGATCCATCACCGTTATTTATCTCACTGCCCCATCCCAGCTCAGAACCTGGCTATATGCAAATTAGTCTGTCCCTGGCCCAGTGCATCATGGGAACAGGGCAGATCAAACTACCAAGCCAATTCTTCACCAGAAAGGAGACAAGCTACCGGGGACCGGTTTCTGGCATTTCAGCCTCTTCGGCCCGGCTTGCTTGAATCCTGATGGAGCAGTGAGAAAGGGACTCATGTCTGAGTATACCCTGCCACACCTATAGTGGCCAAAAACGATTCAGAAAAGGGGGTGGTGATGAACAGAGTGTCTGAATTAAGCAGACCACTCTTACCCAGTCCAAAGATCAGGGCTTGATCCATCACCGTTATTTATCTCACTGCCCCATCCCAGCTCAGAACCTGGCTATATGCAAATTAGTCTGTCCCTGGCCCAGTGCATCATGGGAACAGGGCAGACCAAACTACCAAGCCAATTCTTCACCAGAAAGGAGACAAGCTACCGGGGACCGGTTTCTGGCATTTCAGCCTCTTCGGCCCGGCTTGCTTGAATCCTGATGGAGCAGTGAGAAAGGGACTCATGTCTGAGTATACCCTGCCACACCTATAGTGGCCAAAAACGATTCAGAAAAGGGGGTGGTGATGAACAGAGTGTCTGAATTAAGCAGACCACTCTTACCCAGTCCAAAGATCAGGGCTTGATCCATCACCGTTATTTATCTCACTGCCCCATCCCAGCTCAGAACCTGGCTATATGCAAATTAGTCTGTCCCTGGCCCAGTGCATCATGGGAACAGGGCAGATCAAACTACCAAGCCAATTCTTCACCAGAAAGGAGACAAGCTACCGGGGACCGGTTTCTGGCATTTCAGCCTCTTCGGCCCGGCTTGCTTGAATCCTGATGGAGCAGTGAGAAAGGGACTCATGTCTGAGTATACCCTGCCACACCTATAGTGGCCAAAAATGATTCAGAAAAGGGGGTGGTGATGAACAGAGTGTCTGAATTAAGCAGACCACTCTTACCCAGTCCAAAGATCAGGGCTTGATCCATCACCGTTATTTATCTCACTGCCCCATCCCAGCTCAGAACCTGGCTATATGCAAATTAGTCTGTCCCTGGCCCAGTGCATCATGGGAACAGGGCAGACCAAACTACCAAGCCAATTCTTCACCAGAAAGGAGACAAGCTACCGGGGACCGGTTTCTGGCATTTCAGCCTCTTCGGCCCGGCTTGCTTGAATCCTGATGGAGCAGTGAGAAAGGGACTCATGTCTGAGTATACCCTGCCACACCTATAGTGGCCAAAAACGATTCAGAAAAGGGGGTGGTGATGAACAGAGTGTCTGAATTAAGCAGACCACTCTTACCCAGTCCAAAGATCAGGGCTTGATCCATCACCGTTATTTATCTCACTGCCCCATCCCAGCTCAGAACCTGGCTATATGCAAATTAGTCTGTCCCTGGCCCAGTGCATCATGGGAACAGGGCAGACCAAACTACCAAGCCAATTCTTCACCAGAAAGGAGACAAGCTACCGGGGACCGGTTTCTGGCATTTCAGCCTCTTCGGCCCGGCTTGCTTGAATCCTGATGGAGCAGTGAGAAAGGGACTCATGTCTGAGTATACCCTGCCACACCTATAGTGGCCAAAAACGATTCAGAAAAGGGGGTGGTGATGAACAGAGTGTCTGAATTAAGCAGACCACTCTTACCCAGTCCAAAGATCAGGGCTTGATCCATCACCGTTATTTATCTCACTGCCCCATCCCAGCTCAGAACCTGGCTATATGCAAATTAGTCTGTCCCTGGCCCAGTGCATCATGGGAACAGGGCAGACCAAACTACCAAGCCAATTCTTCACCAGAAAGGAGACAAGCTACCGGGGACCGGTTTCTGGCATTTCAGCCTCTTCGGCCCGGCTTGCTTGAATCCTGATGGAGCAGTGAGAAAGGGACTCATGTCTGAGTATACCCTGCCACACCTATAGTGGCCAAAAATGATTCAGAAAAGGGGGTGGTGATGAACAGAGTGTCTGAATTAAGCAGACCACTCTTACCCAGTCCAAAGATCAGGGCTTGATCCATCACCGTTATTTATCTCACTGCCCCATCCCCGGAAGCTTGTTTCCTTCCCAGTGTAAGAATTGGCTTTTGTAGTCTGGTCTGCCCTGTTCCCATGATGCACTGGGCCAGGGACAGACTAATTTGCATACAGCCAGGTTCTGAAACTGGGATGGTGCAATGAGCTAAAAAACGGTGTTGGATCTAGCCCTGATCTCTTGACTGGGTGAGAGTACTCTGCTTAATTCAGAGACTCTGTCCATCACCACCCCTTGTTGTAAATTATTTTGTCCACCCTAAGCGTGGAAGGGTATACTCAGATGTGAGTCCCTTGCTCATTGCACCATCAGGATTCAAGCAAGCCGGGCCGAAGACGCCTGAAATGGCAGAAACCGGTCCCCGGAAGCTTGTTTCCTTCCCAGTGTAAGAATTGGCTTTTGTAGTCTGGTCTGCCCTGTTCCCATGATGCACTGGGCCAGGGACAGACTAATTTGCATACAGCCAGGTTCTGAAACTGGGATGGTGCAATGAGCTAAAAAACGGTGTTGAATCTAGCCCTGATCTCTTGACTGGGTGAGAGTACTCTGCTTAATTCAGAGACTCTGTCCATCACCACCCCTTGTTGTAAATTATTTTGTCCACCCTAAGCGTGGAAGGGTATATTCAGATGTGAGTCCCTTGCTCATTGCACCATCAGGATTCAAGAAAGCCGGGCCGAAGATGCCTGAAATGGCAGAAACCGGTCCCCGGAAGCTTGTTTCCTTCCCAGTGTAAGAATTGGCTTTTGTAGTCTGGTCTGCCCTATTCCCATGATGCACTGGGCCAGGGACAGACTAATTTGCATACAGCCAGGTTCTGAAACTGGGATGGTGCAATGAGCTAAAAAACGGTGTTGGATCTAGCCCTGATCTTTTGACTGGGTGAGAGTACTCCGCTTAATTCAGAGACTCTGTCCATCACCACCCCTTGTTGTAAATTATTTTGTCCACCCTAAGCGTGGAAGGGTATACTCAGATGTGAGTCCCTTGCTCATTGCACCATCAGGATTCAAGCAAGCCGGGCCGAAGACGCCTGAAATGGCAGAAACCGGTCCCCGGAAGCTTGTTTCCTTCCCAGTGTAAGAATTGGCTTTTGTAGTCTGGTCTGCCCTGTTCCCATGATGCACTGGGCCAGGGACAGACTAATTTGCATACAGCCAGGTTCTGAAACTGGGATGGTGCAATGAGCTAAAAAACGGTGTTGGATCTAGCCCTGATCTCTTGACTGGGTGAGAGTACTCTGCTTAATTCAGAGACTCTGTCCATCACCACCCCTTGTTGTAAATTATTTTGTCCACCCTAAGCGTGGAAGGGTATACTCAGATGTGAGTCCCTTGCTCATTGCACCATCAGGATTCAAGCAAGCCGGGCCGAAGACGCCTGAAATGGCAGAAACCGGTCCCCGGAAGCTTGTTTCCTTCCCAGTGTAAGAATTGGCTTTTGTAGTCTGGTCTGCCCTGTTCCCATGATGCACTGGGCCAGGGACAGACTAATTTGCATACAGACAGGTTCTGAAACTGGGATGGTGCAATGAGCTAAAAAACGGTGTTGGATCTAGCCCTGCTCTCTTGACTGGGTGAGAGTACTCTGCTTAATTCAGAGACTCTGTCCATCACCACCCCTTGTTGTAAATTACCCTTAGAGTCAGGCGCTACCATTGGGTGTTTGGTTCCCAGTGAAAGACAAATGTAGTCATGTTATTTGTGCGGGCCTCACAGATACTGCCTCATTTTCCAACACAGTAGTAATGCATTCTTTGTCTGATGCAGTGTTCTGTTTTAGCAGTAAGGCATGCTCTGTTTGATGCAGTGTTCTGTGTTACAGTAGTAATGCATTCTTCTTGTGAAGCCTTATGATGTGCGTTACAGTAGAGATGCATTCTTCATGTGATGCATTGTGCTGTGTGTTACAATAGAAATGCATTCTAGGTGTGGTGCATTGTGTTGTATTTTACAGTAGAAATGCATTCTTCGTGTGATTCACCAGGTAGGTCGCCCCCTCAGCCACCACGCGGTCCCCCTGGGCCGCCGCTGTCCCGCTGTGTAGCATGCTTCGTTGCAGTCCTCTGCCTCTGACTGTTCTTGCATTCTTTGCCCCTCTTCTGACTTCTTTCCTTTACCTTTTTTTCGGTTTCCTCACTCTTCTCCCCAGTGCCCGTGCCCCCTGCCCCCCACCCGCTCCCCTCCTCGCGCTTCCCGCCGCTGCCTCCCTGCGGCCCGCCCCCCTGGTGCCCCATTGGCCGCCCCGCTCCCGCCTGCTCCTCCCTCCCAAAGCCCTTCTCATGGAGGCCGCGCGCAGCGGGCACTCGCTGGCGCGCCAAAGGCAATCCCGACTGCACCCGTCCGCACCTGAACCGTGCCCAGTGCCAGAACCCCTGGCCCCCGCCGAAACAAAGAAACCCTACTGAGATACGACACCACCACCCTCCACGCACTCAACACCGGCCGACCAGCCGCCTGCTACCAAGCCACACCGAAGCGCACCCACGGACCCTTCTCCTGCCAAACCTGCAAATTCACCTGCGTACGTACCAACCTCCCATCACCCAGACCAGTCAACAACAACAACCAACTCAATTGCATCCTGCTCAACATCCGCTCCGTCCACAAGCACACCGTCGAACTGAGGAAAATTGAATTTTGCCTTGTCATGTGTGCCTACGTGTTCCCCATTATATGTTATATGTGCATGATCGATATGCATATGTTCCCCCTTGACTGAATAAAGACGCAATTATAGTTGTGTCCAACGTTAGTATGCCAGTTTCCAGTCCTCGTGAAAGCAACGAGTATTAGGCCTATGTTGCCAACGTTTTACATTGTACACGTTAATTCATCGAATTGTCCCCGTTTCCTAGGCCTCATAAGGGCCCGGACACCAGATTCGAGCTCAAGTCTCCTGAACCCACTCCGAGGAGCGATGTAGCCCCTCCCGCATCCCTGACCCTTCGCTTACTTTCTGGCAAGCAGCGCGGTGCCCGGCCTGGCCTGCCTGCCTGTCTGCCAAGAATATGTTATGCCTCTAGTTATCAGTTCAGCTCCCCGGCATCACATTCCTAAGCTAACGAACCGCATAAACATCTTCAGCTATAGTCTAGTCTTCCTGTCTCCATTGAAGAGAATTACTGAATTAATATCCATAGAAGATTCATAGCACACGCAATACATGTAGAATATATGCATGCACCAGCCTTAGTGTCAAGTAGCCTCTGCCCTGATGACATTTAGATTCTATCAACATGTTCTCCAAACACCAGATACCAGATATGCTATAGGCACATGTCGTCCTGACATCCCAGACTTTAGTCTCCTCTTCTAGTGCAGAAGTCAGAGCCCCCAGTTCTCCCTAGTTACACGTCATGGCCCGTTTGCGCGCACCAGTAGGTTAAAGGTTCCAGCTGCCCAGGTAGCCCCCTCCATGTATCCACCCATTTATGACACTTCTGTGACGTTTTCATCACATGTCTACGTGCACGCCCTGTGCACGCCCTCTTTTCACGCCCATGTGTTCTTATCTTACGTTTGTCACTTGTTACGCCTACTGTATTCAATGCAATTGTAATGTTTTCCTATATATACTATGTAATGTTGATGAGACGTTGCAGCTGCCATTCCATGCCATTCCAGTCCATTGAATGCCACTTTATGGTCTTTAGGCTCGAGCCATCCGATTAAAGCCATTTCTGACTCAGATTCCTCGGATCCTGCCTCTTATTTATTGAGCTATCTGTTTTGGTTAATGTATAGAAAAATAGTACCGGTAATTAATTATTTATTTACCACATAAATGGCACCCGAATAGGGACGAGCCCCTTCCCCACGCGCCGGCGATGTAACGCAGGCCCCCTGACCCTTCTACAGCCGTGACGGACCTCTACTGCGCACCGGCAGATATTTCTGCTCAAGTCTCCCTCAGGCCCACGGAGGAGACGGAGACTGCGGTCCGGCATCCAGACGAGGCGGTGAGGAAGGCGGGTCATTCCGACCAGAGCCCAAGCCGAGAGAGCAAGGTCCGAGGTATCCGGAGGCCCACCTGTAACCAAAGCCCGAAGCCCGAAGCGCATGCGTAGTGCCTAGCAGTAACCAGACGTCGTAGCAGTCCAGTTCAGTCCGAGGCCTTCAGTTTGCTTCCCGGTGAGTACCGTTGCTGGGGGAGTATCTAGACGGGGTCATTAGTTTGTCTCCCGTCCGATGGGTTTGGGTACGCAGATCCAGTCCGACGTGTCCATCTAGGTGGATACGGTATGACGTGTCTCTTTAGGAGACCGGTATGTTCTGTACTGTTTTAGCAGTGCATCCAGTTATTCTAGTAAGTCAGTTCTCGAGAAGTTCAAGTGTTATGTTTTCAATGTATCAGGTAGTATTCTGTTCGAACTGTTATTAATGTGTCATTGATGTCGTGGTATGAATGATTGTTTTGCTATTCATTATTGTGTTCATTGTGTATTGTGATTAAGTTCAAGTACGGTCCTAATATGCCGCTGTTTCCGAAATTACGTCAGATAAAAACTAGAAAAGGGTTACTCGAAGAACCAGTTCCTGTCCCTCCTAGGGACAGTCCTGGACATTTCATGTATCACAAACATGGCTTAGATGCCATACTGTATCTAGATTTATGGGCCGATTACACCAAGCATCTTGAAAAGAAATATAGGTGGCCTGTTTCAGGTACATGGGATGCCGAGTGCATCATGCGAGTAGAAGAAGCATTATGGAAAAAGAAAGCCAGACAGTCTCAGAAAGATGCCATCGAGTTATGGCGCAAAGAATCTCATAAGAGAACCGAGAAAGAATTCAGAAAAGCAGAGTTAAGTAGGGAATCCTCAGAAAAAGCCCAAGAAAGGGAATTAATCGAAGAAGGTGAACGAGTTAGAGCAGAACAGTCAGACAGACAGAGAAATGCCCTTATTAAAGGTATGTATCCTCTTCTCGCCGAGGGTTTGCCGAAGGTGACCCCGGAAGCACCCCATAATTTACCGCCACCCTTGGTTCCGACTAAACTGCGTCATAAACCGACTGCAGCCGAAATTTTCCTTTCTTCCTATTTAGATGACACTGTTCCCGAATATGCTAATACAGATCCTACCCCGTCAGTCCAAGTGCAAGTCCAGCCTCCTGTTAATAATGTAATTCCTGTGCCTCCAGTCGTTGGTCCTGTCCATGCGCCAGCACCCCAGGATCAACCCATATTACGTACCCCTACGGTACCAGTCACGTTACCAGCAGCCGCACACTCAGTATTAATTGACGATTCCAGTTCAGGAGGGGCAGGGGGAGGTGCTCCTACCACCCCACCCCAAACAAAGCGCCTGACGCTGAGAGATGCAGCATTACAGCGTACGCCAAAAGTGGCTACGTTTGACGCCCTCAAGAAGTTCCTTACGGATTGTAGATATGATCCGGTGCCAGGCGAAGATCACATGATAATATACTCCGTACGTTTGCGACGAGTTGCAAACTTCTTGATTACCATATCAGATATGAAAGAACATTTAGACAGAATATATCATTTTATCCGTACAGGGGAGAACCCAGGAAGTATTCACGAAGCTATGGCACACAGGAAAGTCGAGATTCAAGGCATGATTTTGCAATTTCTGATAAATTGTTTAATAAGAGAACAGGACCGTCCTGATAAAAATCCAGAAGAGATGAAAGTCTTGACAAAATGGAGTGACAATATAGCAGACGGAAAACACAAGACACAAAATAGTATAGAAACCATGTACAGAAAGATCCGGAAAGAAATTATAGGTATACACGAGAGAGAAAAAGCAAGAATAGTAGCAGACAAAGAGAATGATTCTTTAGACGAAGATGTAGATACCGAGAATCCCAGTAGAATAGCGTATGTAGGTAGAACGAGACTTTCCGATAGACACACACGCCTAGATTACAAGAAAGCTTTTCCTCCTCCAGTACCAGAACAGTGTTCTCTTGAACAAGTATTCCAGGCTACCGATAAAGTTCTGAAATTACGAATAGGTTACCATGAACTTAGTACCATGCATGAACAAGAACTAACCCGATCAGCAGTCCGATGGGTTAGTGACTCTGCCACGTTTCCAGACGAAATAGTGGCCCAAATGTTTCTGAAACTGCCCCCAGCCGAGCAGCGACTGGTGGGTATGTATATGATCCAGCATCTCATTACACTGTACGAGAGTCAGCATTCTGATCCAGGTCCCTTATATAATGTATCGAACAAGTTACTCCTAAACAGATGGAAAGGTCTAGGTACCGATTTAATTAGTGTCATTTTAGAACAACGCCACAAATACAGAACGTTCCTGACTCCGCATTTTGTTCCTGTTTCACCTCCATTCTACATAGACAGACAGAATCCGTTACGAGAAGTGCATCCAGTTAAGGGAGAGGGAGGTAATCTCGAACGAGTATTTGTTTACACCCCTATCATGAAAATAGAACTACTAGAAATAAAAAAAGTTAATACCCTGTCATGATAAAGATCCAGCAGGGTTCCATCGAGAATTAAAAGACATGCTCCGTATGGGAGAATACACGTATCCTGATATCATCAAAATGTTAAAGGTCCTGTTGCCTGCGGGCATATATGAAAAACTTAAAGAAAAAGAATGGGAGGTGGGAGAGAAAAAGATAGATTGGACCGCGTTAGAGACCGAAGATAATGCACGAGTCCCAGGTACTGGCCTTGGGGATAAAGCCAGAGAATTACCCGAACTATTAATACAGGTCTTGCCAAGATTACTAGCCACGAAAAAGGAAGATTGGGATGCCATCTCAGCCTGTAAACAGAAACAAGACGAAGATTTTTATTCCAGATTTGAGAAATGTTTCATTATTAATAGCGGTCTGAAAACAAGTAGTGAGTCGTATCCACATCTTTTTGTTACCAAACTAGTTGAGAATTCTTTACCGCAAGTTAAAAATAGAGTATTGAAAGTCGAGAGTACTTGGCAAGCCAACACCCCATCTCAAATGCTCCAGATGTTGCAATATCACCAGAATAGAATCAGGGAAGAGCAAGAACACGAAAGGAGACGTATGAAAGACACAAAAATGAAAGTACTAGTTGCACAGTCTGTTCAACCAGATAGTCAGAAGAGGGGTACAAATCAGACTAGTCATTCTGCAGCTCCTGTTAAAGGGACCTGCAATTACTGTAAACAGCCAGGTCATTATATAAACGAATGTACAGTTCTGAAACACAACATAGCTACAGGTAAGACGAAAGAGAGACCACGTCCTCCTAGACAAGAACATGTCCCGCAGAATGCCCAGCCACCGCAGAGCGCACAACAGACAGTTACAGTACCGCAGCCTATAGCTGCCACACAACACGTTACACAACAGATGTACCAGTATGCACAGTCAGATTATCCAGAATATCAGCAGTATTCATGAAACAGCCTAGAGAGGGAGGTTGGCTTGCCTCTCATCGAGGTTCCTGTAGATCAAGAGGGTCCCTATGTACACAGTCAAGTATTAGGGAAAGACAGAAAGTTTCTGATTGATACAGGGGCAAGTAGGACTACCATCAGTCATGACGAGGTTCCAGGGGCTCCGCTCTCAGGCTCTAGAAATGTTTCCCTGGGATTTTCAGGAAAGCCTATTGTTAATGAAATATCGAAACCAGTGTCTCTAGAAGTTGGTCCATTGTCCCGAACTACAGACTTGTTACTTACGAAATCCTGTCCCGAAAATTTACTAGGAATTAAGACATTGAAAGAATTAGGAGCAGTTATATGCTGTTCCCCAGAAGGAGTGAGATTGTTTTTACGTGATTTTAAAGGTCATTATGTGTTACGAGATTTTGATCCGAGATTACTGAATGTACCACAGCATTTATGGGCGCAAGGTCCAACTGATGTAGGTTGTATGCACATTACACCCTATCGTGTCACTCTGAAACAAGGTGTTGTATTACCACGAATCCGTCAGTACAAATTGCCACCCGAGGCTGTAGCAGCCTTATCGAAAATTATTGACGAACTCATTGCTCAAGGAGTGGTTGTAGAAACTGACTCCAATGTATGTAATTCCCCTATCATTCCGATTCTTAAACGTACTGATCCAAATGCACCTCCAGTATATCGATTAGTGATTGACCTCCGAGAACTTAATAAATGTATCATACCCCAGTACCCTGTGGTTCCTGATATCTCTTCCCTATTGACAGCCATTGATTCTGAAGCAGAGTTCTTTACTGTTATTGATCTCAAGAACGCATTCTTTAGTGTCCCCATTCATCCAGACAGCCAGTTTCTTTTTGGATTCTGTTTAAACGGAAGAAGCTATAAATTTACACGAGCTCCTCAAGGTTTCACAGAAAGTCCTAGTATTTACAGTCAAGCACTTAAAAGACAACTAGACAGTATTCACATGCCAACTGACACTGCCCTGCTCCAGTATGTCGATGATCTATTAATCACAGCCCGTACAGAACGTGACTGTGAACGTGCGTCACTGACAGTCCTATATTTTCTGGCCGAGATGGGGCACAAGGTGTCCCCTTCCAAGCTACAATTCTGTGTCCAGCAAGTGGTATACCCTGGACACTTACTGTCCAAGAGGGGTAGACAGTTGACACCTGACCGCATCCAGTTAATAGCACATCTTCCACAGCCCAAGACACAAAAGGAGGTACGAGCTTTTATCGGCCTCACTTCTTACTGCAGACAATGGATTCCTCAATATGCATATCTAGCTAAACCACTGATACAGTTAACGACACAGGAGGCAGCGACATCGACTGTCCTCCCTTGGACCCAGGAACATACACTTGTTTTTAATGAATTAAAGAAAGCTTTATGTAATGCACCTGTGTTAGCGACACCGAACTACAGTAAGCCTTTTACACTTTTTGTTACTGAACGTGATGGTACAGCATTATCTGTTCTCACTCAAGATCAAGCAGGACAACACAAGCCTTGTGCTTATTTTTCTAGCACATTAGATCCAGTAGCCCAGGCTCTGCCTGCGTGCCTCAAGTCAGTTGCAGCCACAGCTCTAGATATCAGACAAAGTGATTCCATAGTGTTAGGACACTCCCTGACAGTACAAGTTCCACACTCCGTGGAAGTTCTTTTAACCCGAACACAGACTCAGCACTTGACAATTGCACGATTAACAGGGTATGAACTGACACTGTTTCAGCCACACATAGAAATCAGACGCTGCAACGTTTTAAATCCTGCTACACTGTTACCCTCGACTGTTCCAAATCCTGCCACACATGACTGTGTGGAAGTTATTGACATCATGACGAAGCCAAGACAAGACCTGACTGACATTGCATTACCTGATCCCGACCTGATACTTTACGTGGATGGTTCATGTATGAGAACAAGTACAGGAGAACTAGTAGCCGCGTATGCAGTGACTACTGAAACCGAAGTTATAGAAACACACCGTATTGACACCCTGTCTGCTCAAGCAGCAGAGCTCATCGCTCTGACCCAAGCCTGCATACGAGCCAAGAACCTGAAAGTAAACATATACACAGATTCAAGTTACGCTTTCGGAGTCGTACACGACTTTGGAGTACTCTGGCAAGAAAGAGGTTTCATGACCTCTCATGGAGCCAAGATTCAGCATGGCCCCCTCATTCAAGCTCTGTTAGAAGCAATACATTTACCGAAAGCTATTGCCGTTATGAAGTGCAAAGCACATACGAAAGCCACTGACACCATTTCCCAAGGTAACGATCTAGCAGATCGAACAGCCAACCTTACAGCCCAGACTCCAGACATTCCAGTTAACACGACAACGACAGATATTCCAGACCAGACTACTTGTATGACAGTTAGGGACCCTACACGAGATGTACTAGACATACAGTCACATGCTACTCCCGATGAAATCAAGAAATGGTCTGAACAAGGAGGGGTCCAGACAGATCAGGGATGGTTAACGAAGGGAAAAGCCACATGGTTTCTCCCCGACTCTATGGTTCAAGTCATTATTAACACCGCACATAGTCCAGCACATTTAGGAGAGAAAGCCATGTTAGACAGCATCCAGAATATTTGGTTTAACAAGCATTTACGAGCAGCAGCCAAACAGAAAGTACGTACCTGCATGATATGTTGTCAGTTCAATCCAGGTAAAGGTGTTCCGGTGGAACAAGGTGGATTCCATCCTCCTGACCACCCTTTTGAAGTCCTCCAGATGGATTATATTCAGATGGATCGATACCGAGGTTTCAAGTATGTCCTCGTAGTAGTATGCGCTTTGTCCAGATGGACGGAAGCATATCCAGTCCCAGATTACACTGCCTCGACCACTGCCAGGCAGTTGGTTCGTGAGTTTTTTCCTCGCTATGGTTTGCCCAGGGTCGTGTATTCAGATAACGGCCAGCCATTCTTATCCGAACTCATGAAACAAGTATCCCTTCTGCTAGGGTACCAGTGGAAGTTCCACTGTGTACGACATCCCGAGGCAGCTGGCCTCGTCGAGAGACATAACCAGACACTGAAAATCCGCATTTCCAAGGTTTGCGCAGAAAAAGGCGTAGATTGGATAGTAGCACTGCCAGTCGACCTTTTTTACATGAGAATGGTCGCACACTCCCGTTCAGGTCTGTCCCCTTTTGAGGTTATATTCGGTCGTCCCCCGAACATGTGGGGTACACCAATGCCCCGTAAAATTACAGATGTTGACAGTAATATGCTGACAGATTACCTGGCTTCCTTGATGTCTGCACTACTCTCTTGTCGTTCACAGGTCGTTGCTGCCTTTCCAGACAACACGCAAGTGAAACCGCACGAGGTCATTCCAGGCGATTTAGTATTGATAAGAAATTTTGATCGTTCAAGTCCGCTGGAGCCCCGCTGGAAAGAACCGAAGCTCGTTTTGATGACCACAAGGACTGCAATCAAGGTGGAGGGCCGCAAAGGCTGGATTCATTCCAGTCACGTGAAACGATTTCATGGACTCCGTCCAAAGACTTTTTTCAAAGACTGCCCCGTTCTCAAGGACTGCCCAGATACAGACTCTAAACTTCCCCTGTTAGAGAAAACTCCGCAGCAGGAGTATAAATTAAAGCTCAGGTCTAGCAAGTCAGACAGTTTAATTGTTTAAGTCCCTCTCGGGTGAAGCGGTTAGACTAGGTTCCTGACATGTATGAGATAGACCCCCATAGTGAGAGAGTTAGTCAAAACTCTAAGAAAATACGTTATTGTAAGAATTTGCGCAGTCGATGCGTAATTACTTTACTGTTTATGTTATTTCTGAGTCTTACGGTTACATGCATAAGTTATGTTTTACATGTATATTTTCCTCCTATTGATTCACATGTACATATGTTTCCTAATGATACAGTAGAGCACATTTTTAGTGAACTACCTCCTCACGAGTTATCCTACAGGCTTGCCATGCGCAACAATACTTTTATCCGAATGTTACACTATTCACACCAGACTAGCAATGCCACTAATTGTTGGGTGTGTGGTCGACTCCCCCCTTTCCAGACACCGAAGGGAGTTCTGCCACTCTTTCCCTATCCGTTTTCACACAATAGTTCGTGTGGAGCATGGTTTACGATAACGTCATCCACAGACGATAAGTCCCTTTTGAATAGAACATGTTTCCCAGACAAGGAAGGACTTTCCCATAGAACAGGGTTAGATCTAGAAAATGAAGTATATGACCTAGGTAATTATTCCTCGAATTTCATGGTTTTGAATGTTCAGTCCGAGACTACTCCAGATTTACCTGCTATTACAGTCCTACCAGTGAAAGGTGAATTATGTGTCAGAAAGAATGGTTCAGTACATCTAGGACATAGTGATTGTACTACTGTGGTCGAGTATAGTGACAGTGGGAAATCTAATTTCAAAGCCTCACGTCATTCGTATTTTGTGTGTGGTCAGACCGCATATGTTCGTCTGCCCCTCGATTGGGATGGAACATGTTACATTGCCTTCCTACTTCCACCAGTTTTTCTAGCCCCATCCGATTATCACAAAAACACACATCTAGTACACGTTAGACATAGAAGGGAGACTGAATCCCCAATTGTCGATCAAACTGAAACTGCCTTAGAACAGTATCAAGACTTCAATAAAGGTTTCTTTTTCTTCATAGGTCCGGTCCAGAATAGTAAGTTAATACATAGGCTAACCAGAACCCTTGAAGCAGTAGTGAATGAGACTACTTCCGCTCTAGGTAACTTAACCGAAGAACAATCTGCTATGAGATTTGTTGTCCTTCAAAACCGCCTTGTTCTTGACGTCATACTGGCCGATAGGGGCGGAGCTTGTAGAGTCATCGGATCTAGTTGCTGCATTTTCATTCCTAATAACGCACCGTCTGTTTATTCAGCTATAACTAGACTTCATAAAATTGCCCATCAGTTACACCAGAATCCAGGCACCTGGACATGGTCCGGTTGGCTCTGGAGTATAATATCTGCCTGGGGATGGAAAGTATTGTCATTCCTAGGAATAGTAGTAATGATCATATTCAGTTGTTGCCTATGTTTACAATGTGGCCCTGCGATTTGCGGCTTGTGCGCTACCTCTTGTATTCCTAGTCCTAAGTCCTGTTCCAAGAAAATTCGAGACGAGCAAATGATGCTCTATGAACAGATAGATGGTATCATGAATATTGATGTTTCCTGAAGGAAACGTAGGGCACAAGGAGGGAATGAGGAAAATTGAATTTTGCCTTGTCATGTGTGCCTACGTGTTCCCCATTATATGTTATATGTGCATGATCGATATGCATATGTTCCCCCTTGACCGAATAAAGACGCAATTATAGTTGTGTCCAACGTTAGTATGCCAGTTTCCAGTCCTCGTGAAAGCAACGAGTATTAGGCCTATGTTGCCAACGCTTTACATTGTACACGTTAATTCATCGAATTGTCCCCGTTTCCTAGGCCTCATAAGGGCCCGGACACCAGATTCGAGCTCAAGTCTCCTGAACCCACTCCGAGGAGCGATGTAGCCCCTCCCGCATCCCTGACCCTTCGCTTACTTTCTGGCAAGCAGCGCGGTGCCCGGCCTGGCCTGCCTGCCTGTCTGCCAAGAATATGTTATGCCTCTAGTTATCAGTTCAGCTCCCCGGCATCACATTCCTTAGCTAACGAACCGCATAAACATCTTCAGCTATAGTCTAGTCTTCCTGTCTCCATGCAAGAGAATTACTGAATTAATATCCATAGAAGATTCATAGCACACGCAATACATGTAGAATATATGCATGCACCAGCCTTAGTGTCAAGTAGCCTCTGCCCTGATGACATTTAGATTCTATCAACATGTTCTCCAAACACCAGATACCAGATATGCTATAGGCACATGTCGTCCTGACATCCCAGACTTTAGTCTCCTCTTCTAGTGCAGAAGTCAGAGCCCCCAGTTCTCCCTAGTTACACGTCATGGCCCGTTTGCGCGCACCAGTAGGTTAAAGGTTCCAGCTGCCCAGGTAGCCCCCTCCATGTATCCACCCATTTATGACACTTCTGTGACGTTTTCATCACATGTCTACGTGCACGCCCTGTGCACGCCCTCTTTTCACGCCCATGTGTTCTTATCTTACGTTTGTCACTTGTTACGCCTACTGTATTCAATGCAATTGTAATGTTTTCCTATATATACTATGTAATGTTGATGAGACGTTGCAGCTGCCATTCCATGCCATTCCAGTCCATTGAATGCCACTTTATGGTCTTTAGGCTCGAGCCATCCGATTAAAGCCATTTCTGACTCAGATTCCTCGGATCCTGCCTCTTATTTATTGAGCTATCTGTTTTGGTTAATGTATAGAAAAATAGTACCGGTAATTAATTATTTATTTACCACAGAACTCTGGGACCTCCTCGATACAACAGCACCAGACGTCGCCTTCCTCACGGAAACATGGATGAACACCTCCTCAGCCCCCGACATTGCCATAGCCATCCCGGACGGCTATAAGATCACCCGAAAGGACATTGTCAACCAAACTGGAGGAGGAATCGCCATCATCTACAGGAACACCTTCGACGTCACGACCAACTCTGAAGATGCCCTCACCACCGCCGAACACCTACACTTCCAGATCCACACCTACCCCAAGACCACCCTCAGAGGAGCCCTCGTCTACAGACCCCCGGGCCCATGCACACAATTCAGTGAAGCCATCGCTGACTTCATCAGCCCACATGCCCTCGCCTCATCAGACTACATCCTCCTAGGGGACCTGAGCTTCCACCTGGAGAACAACAATGACAACACCACCACCCTGCTCGCCAACCTCGCCAACCTCGGACTCAAGGAACTGGTGAACACCCCCACCCACCACGCCGGCCACACGCTCGATCCCATCTTCTCCGCCAGCATCCACGTTGCCTTCAGCCACTTCACCGGACTACACTGGACCGACCACAGATGCATCCACTTCACATTTAAGAAGAGCACATCACACCATCGCCCGCAACAGATCCCCCGTAGATGCTGTAGCAAAGTCACCGCAGACCAGCTAACCACATCACTGAGCCAGAACACACCTATCACCACCACTGACACCAACGATGCAGCCGGCAACAGGAAAACAACATGTTTCACCGACGACCTCAAAGAATCAAAGAAATCCTGCCGAACCCTCGAGAAAACCTGGAACAGACGACAGAAAACATGACAGCCCTCAAGAACTCCACCCACAAACACTTCCAGCTGATCCACACTGCCAAAAAGACTTTGTTCAAAGAACGGCTGGACAACAACACCCACAACAGCAAGGAACTCTTCAACATTGTAAAAGAGCTCTCCAATCACAACGCCAACAGCAATGACATCACACCCTCGCAAGACCTCTGCAACTCCCTCACCACGTTCTTTCACCGCAAGATCGCCGATATCCACAACAGCTTCGCCGCCCAGACTCCGCTCCCAGCCAACGAACCAATGCCCCCTACAACCACCCTCAGTGCTTGGACTCCCATCAGCACCAAAGACATCGCCCACGCTATGAACACCATCCACTCCGGCTCACCCTCCGACCCATGCCCTAACCACAGCTTCAACAAAGCAGACACCATCAACGCTCCCCATCTACGAAACGTCATAAACAACTCCCTCGCGTCTCCCACCTTCCCAGAGAGCTGGAAGCACGCAGAGATCAGCGCCCTACTTAAGAAACCCACAGCGGGCCCTAAAGACCTCAAAATCCTCTGCCCCATCTTTCTTCTTCCCTTCCCGGCGAAAGTGATCAAGAAGATCGTCAATAAACAACTGACCGCATTCCTTGAGGCCAACGGATCCCTCGACCCATCCCAGTCCGGATTTCGAACCAACCGCAGCACCAAGACCGCCCTCATTACAGCCACCGATGAAATCAGGACCCTACTCGACAACGGGGAAACCACCGCCCGCATCCTCCTAGACATATCAGCCGCCTTTAATACAGTCTGCCATTGCACCCTAATAACCCGCCTCCACAATGCTGGGATTCAACGTAAAGCCCTGGATTGGATCACCTCGTTCCTCTCTGACAGAACCCAGAGAGTCCGCCTCCCTCCCTTCTGCTGCGTACCCCAAGGCTCATCGCTCAGCCCAACCCTCTTCAATATCTACATGAGCCCCCTCGCCACCATCGCACGCAAACACAACCTCAACATCATCTCATACGCCGACGACACCCAGTTGATACTCTCCCTCACCAAAGACCCAGCCGCCACCAAGCTCAACCTCCACCTCCAGGAAGGAATGAAAAACGTCGCTGAATCGATGAAACTCAGCCGTCTGAAACTGAACTCAGACAAGATGGAGGTCCTCATCCTCGGACCATCCCCATCTGCCTGGGACAACTCCTGGTGGCCCACAGAACTGGGCACCGCACCAACATCCACTGACCACTCACGCAACCTGGGATTCATCCTGGACTCCTATCTCACGATGACGAAGTAAGTCAACACCACCATCTTATCTTCATGCTTTAACACCCTGCGCATGCTCCGTAAGATCTTCCGGTGGATCCCAACCGGAACTAGAAAGACGGTCACACAGAAACCACAGCCAAACTCCAGAAAAGACTCCAACGCATACAAAACGCATCCGCACGACTCATCCTCGATATCCCCCGCCACAGCCACATATCAGCCCACCTGAGAGACCTGCACTAGCTCCCCGTCAATAAAAGGATCACGTTCAGGCTCCTCACTCACGCATGCAAAGCGCTCCACGACATAGGTCCAGAATACCTCAACAACCACCTCCCGTTCTACACTCCAACACGCAAACTCCGCTCCGCCAGCCTCGCCCTCACCACCGTCCCACGGATCCGCAGAACCACGGCCAGAGGAAGGTCATTCGCCTACCTGGCGGCCGAGACGTGGAACTCCCTCCCCGCCCACCTACGACTGACCCAGGACCACCTCACATTCAGGAAACACCTAAAGACCTGGCTCTTCGAGCAGTAGCGGCACTCCCCCCCAGCGCCTTGAGTCCCTCACGGGTGAGTAGCGTGCTCTACAAGTGTATTGATTGATTGATTGATTGATTGATTAATTGTACGTTACAGTGGAAATGCATTCTTCGTGTGATGCCTTGTGTTGTGTGTTACAGTGGAAATGCATTCTTTGTGTGATGCCTTGTGTTGTGCATTACAGTGGAAAGGCGTTCTTCGTGAGAGGCCTTGTGTTGTGTTCTACAGTGTAGGAGAGTAGGGTCTGCTTCCTATGGTCACCCCCACTTTTTTCTGTGAGTTTCTGGTTTTTCAATTTTAGTGTGGCTGTGGGCCTGCTAATCAGACCCATAGTCCAGCAGTTCTCTCTCTAAATTGATACCATGTAATTTAGGTACATACCTGATTGGGTATTGGGTCACCTTTGTGAGCCCCTGTATAGTGTGCCATAGGTACCCAGGGCATAAATGCATCCAAGGCCTACCAGGGGCTGCCACATGTATTATGCCACCCCTGGCTGGCCATCCAAACTGACACCACAGGCTGATCATTCAGCTTGGGTAAGGTGGTGGTGTAATCACCCCTTACCTAGATATAGTATATCTATATCTAGCTTATATATAGACACATATGCACCTATAAGTTACTCCTATGGTAGGCCTCGGCAATCCTGGATAATTACAAAAAGGGGGTGGTGATGGACAGAGTATCTGAGTTAATCAGAACACTCCTACCCAGTCAACAGATCAGGGCTTGATCCATCACCGTTTTTTAGCTCACTGCACCATCCCAGTTCAGAACCTGGCTATATGCAAATTAGTCTGTCCCTGGCCCAGTGCATCATGGAAACAGGGCAGACCAAACTACCAAGCCAATTCTTCACTGGAAAGGAAACAAGCTTCCGGGGACCGGTTTCTGGCATTACAGCCGTCTTCGGCCCGGCTTGCTTGAATCCTGATGGTGCAATGAGCAAGGGACTCATGTCTGAGCATACACTTCCACACTCATGGTGGCCAAAATAATTACAAAAAGGGGGTGGTGATGGACAGAGTATCTGAGTTAATCAGAACACTCCTACCCAGTCAACAGATCAGGGCTTGATCCATCACCGTTTTTTAGCTCACTGCACCATCCCAGTTCAGAACCTGGCTATATGCAAATTAGTCTGTCCCTGGCCCAGTGCATCATGGGAACAGGGCAGACCAAACTACCAAGCCAATTCTTCACTGGAAAGGAAACAAGCTTCCGGGGACCGGTTTCTGGCTTTACAGCCGTCTTCGGCCCGGCTTGCTTGAATCCTGATGGTGCAATGAGCAAGGGACTCGGCAATCCTGGAGGCAGAGTGCTTGGTTTTATGTGAGAGGGTGCCCTAGCACGAGCTGAGCCCCTCTGCAGCTTTCGGAACCATCTCCTTATAGCTGTTCTATGATATAGCCATACCATATACTCTTAAGTGCATTATAATCCTTGCGGTTAATGCTAACTTTGGTTTGGCTTCATCAAAACATGTCGTGTAAGATGTCAAACACTTTGGAATACTAGCCCCTGCCAATTCTGGTGGCGGGTTTAGCATTCCACCCTTCTAGAGGGAAAAGACATGCATGTTACTGCTTTACCGGGTTAAAGTTAAACAGAGCCCCAGCATCACAAAATGGATGCTGCTGCCACAGACACAAGTCTGACCTCCTGCTGCTGGACGAAACTCCGGCAGGGGAGGCCTGGACAATAGGTTTCCTGTCCTGGGAGGTGCCAGCATCTCCCCAGACAGGCTGATGTGTATTGGGACAGGGAGGGCTGCATCAGCAGATGCTTTTTGAGACACTGCCTGGGGCACACAAGGTGCTCGATGCATAGCCCGGTTCAAGTCAGTTGCTGGGGCACTCCAGCCCCGCTCTGGCGCAAAACTGGACAAAGGGAAAGGGGTATAACCACCCCCTTCCCAGGTCCACCCATAGGAGGGACCGAGCAGGTAATCCAGGCCATTTTCTTAGTATAAAGATAGGTGCTGTGTCCCCAGGACTTCAGATTATCCTGGAAAGAAACTCTGTTATGAAACTGTTAGACATTCGACGTACTATTCTGACTAGAAGAGTGAAGACATCTCCCTAGTGGTCAAGGAGTGACCACACTGTGCAAACAGGCACCACCAGTAACTTGCCAGTCTGTTTTGTTGATGCTCCCGCCGGAACCCGAAGACTCAGCGACACAGGAGCTAGACTCTCAGACTTCTCTAACTCCGACCCACATCCACAGCAAAGCTGACACCCGTGGCAGGCACAAGAGACATGGGACCGGACACCCAGGACATCCTGCATTTTGCTAACTGCATCAACTCCTGAGGTATCTCGCAGTTGTGCATTGGGGTATGAGAAGCCCCAGACCTAAGCGCCATTTGCACCGAAGCTCAGCCCTCCACAATCAAGGAGTGATGCGTGGGACCCACTCTTGCATTTCAGCTCAACGCGTCTTTCCAGTTGCTAGCCCGCTGGCTAGTGAGCGCCCTGAAGACAAACCTTTGAAACCAAACTGCTTTCCTGGTTGTCCAGGCTTGCTCCAGCTTCCCTGCAAAGGTGAAGCTCCTCAGACCTTGCTGGTCTGCTCCAAAGCCAATCTGCACTTCCTGCGTGGATTGCATTTGCCAAGGCTCGTTGGGTCCAGTCTGGATACCGACACAGCAGTCAACTAGATCATTTGTGGGACAGCTCGAATCCAGCTCCTGGTTGTCATCGACACCGCCTGGTCCTCGTGGCTGCAGAGACAAGCTTCACCTCTTCTCCTGAGATCATCGTGACATCGCCTGCTTACTGCCTGGTTCCTTCCTGGTCACTGGCTAGTGACCCAGACTCTGTCCCCTCAGCTTTCAGATTCTTCACATCTTCTATCCACCCTTGGATCCACCTGGACACTCTTCCACTGGCCACCTGCAGCACTTCTTTGCAGATCTCCATTGAAAGCATGGACGAAACCCGACATCAAAAGGCACCTATGCACCCGGCTTCCCAGGGTGAGGTAACATGAGTACTCTGGTACCTGTGGGTCTTGACTCTCTAAGTGTCCTAGTCTAAAGGGGTTTTGTCGTAGTCCATCCGGAAGTGCCCTTAAACATTAACTTTGTAACTTCTTCGTTCTCCATTATAAGTCAATGGTAACTCGCTTAGACACTGCGCGCATCTCCCGTGGGTCTCCTACCTCCTAACCTTTAGGTGTTTAGTGTAGCGATTCCCTAGGCCCAGGACCTATTCACTATTTCTGGAGTGGTTCTAATACCACTTACTTAGTATATGGTTTGTGAGGCCCCTAGGGCATAACTGTATTTGTGCAACTGATCGTATGCTAATTGAGTAACTTGTGATGTACTTTAATCTCTTACCTCATAAAGAGTGCAGAGGGGTTGTGTTAGAAATAAATACATATATATTTGATATATACCTTGTGTGGTGTCCTTTCATTTGGTATTCAAGGGATTATAATGGGTAAAAAAGCTTGCTTCACATGCTCTCTGAAGTCTTAGCCTATGACTGCTGGTCCATGCTACCACTAGGATAGCTTGTCTATAAGGCTGACTTTACAACCACCATCAATAAGGGTTGTTTAAACTGGTGCAAGGTGCCCACTAGAATAGTGGACATCATATGCCAGGCTAACTTCTCACATTGGTGTGCAGCGGATGGGATAAGAGCTTGCTGTTGTTTTACCATATAATCTTAAGATATCATTTGAAAGATCACATTAAGGTACCTGTAGGTACATATAAATCAAGTTCTTATAATACTTTAAGTTCTACTGAACTTAGCAGTTGTGGAGGAAAGGGCTTAGCACACCCTGACTACAGCTCCTAGAGAGGTTCTAGTAGGAAACCATTTAGTGTAGGTAGGTGCACACACCACACCTCACTAGAAAATGTCCTTGGAAGCAGGCCCTAAAGGACCTCTTCAAGAAGACACCCAGAGGGTGCCCTCTAAGTATGACTCATTCACTTTTAATCAATCAATCAGTACATTTGTAGAGTGCTACTCACCCGTGAGGGTCTCAAGGCGCTGGAGAAAAAAAGAAAAGGGGGGGGGTGCTGCTACTGCTCGAATAACCAGGTCTTGAGGTGTTTTCTGAAGGTGAGATGGTCCTGGGTCAGTCGTAGGTGTGCGGGGAAGGAGTTCCATGTCTTGGCTGCTAGGTAGGAGAACGATCTTCCTCCCATGGTGGTTCTGCGAATCCGTGGGACGGTGGCGAGGGCGAGGCAGGAGGAACAGAGCAGGCCGTGGGGGGGTGGAACGAGATGCGGTTGTTGAGGTATCCAGGGCCCATGTTGTGGAGTGCTTTACCAAATTACACTGAAAGTCAACGCCACATGTAACACCGCCAACGTGATTTACATGCTCAAATGCCCATGCGGTTTGAGTTATATAGGACACACAGAAAGAAAGATACGAGCACACATATTGGAACATAAGAGCAACATTAGGACCAACAACCAGAAATCGTCAGTGGCAGCACATTTCATCGAAAAACACCACACAGTGCCACAACTGAAATTCTTGATCTTGGAACAAATCAAACCAGGCAGAAAGAACAAAAACACTTTATTGAAAGGTGAGAACTTTTAGATCCGATATATGGCCACGATGCAACCGCACGGACTCAATGATCGGATGGAATTCCTTTGTTATTTGTAATGATGCCTCTCATTCACTCCCTGGCTATCCATATTTAAGTCTTGTTCACATTCAGATTCTTAGTCACTCTGATTTTAGTTTCTTCTTATAATCTTATTCATGTCACTTGATTGTTTCAACAGCACTCCCCACCTAGGTTCGACTCTCTAAGATGGCGCCCGTGTATACTACTTAAGATGTAGTCCTTTTACAGTGTTCACGCACACCGAACGCTAGCTTAATTATTTCACTTTCGAACGCGCCTCACGCCTGCATCCTCATGGACGTACGCGACAGCATTCACAGCCCCAAGTAAGTACCCGACACGCGGACGAGGAACTTTAATGCATGCACGACCTGCGAGCACCTATGACACGCACTAATCAATTAATTCCAAGCACTACCCAAGATAGTTTCTGTTCTGTTTTTGAACCATTGTTTCACCCGTTCACGTAACTCTACCGAGCACCGAGCACGCCCAGCCCTGCTAATCTAGTCCACACTACGGATATCAGTAATCCTCAACACCCTCACCATAGGCACCTTTTTATTTATCCAATGTACGTTTATCGAGCACCTTAACCATCCGGTTGCACAAGGCAGCATAGGACATTTTACCATCACACTATGCA
This sequence comes from Lissotriton helveticus, assembly GCF_964261635.1. Lineage (NCBI taxonomy): Eukaryota > Metazoa > Chordata > Amphibia > Caudata > Salamandridae > Lissotriton > Lissotriton helveticus. The sequence continues at coordinate 1,710,088,099 of NC_136069.1, read as the reverse complement.
TGAATGATATACTACACCTAAGTATACTGATGGACATTCACATTTCTTTTGACTTGTAGAGTAATCCCCTGATGAAGGGCTGCCAGAAAGCCCGAAATGCATTGGGACATGTGATATAATTTTGGTCGATACGAGGATGCAACATGCATAATAATCATGAAATGAAATGAATTATACCATGCATTGATAAACCACAAATAAATACAGAAGTGAAGCAACTTTACAGTCTCTGGCTAACTGATCGATGCAGAAACCCCAATGAGGGTCCAAATCTGAAACACTAAGACTTGGTCTTTAAGGCAGTGTGCAGAGGAGCCTTCCCCTCTGATAGGGGAAGCCACATATCAATATCATTTAAAAGATCACATTAAGGTACCTGTAGGTACATATAAATCAAGTTCTTATAATACTTTAAGTTCTACTGAACTTAGCAGTTGTGGAGGAAAGGGCTTAGCACACCCTGACTACAGCTCCTAGAGAGGTTCTAGTAGGAAACCATTTAGTGTAGGTAGGTGCACACACCACACCTCACTAGAAAATGTCCTTGGAAGCAGGCCCTAAAGGACCTCTTCAAGAAGACACCCAGAGGGTGCCCTCTAAGTATGACTCATTCACTTTTAATCAATCAATCAGTACATTTGTAGAGCGCTACTCACCCGTGAGGGTCTCAAGGCGCTGGAGAAAAAAAGAAAAGGGGGGGGTGCTGCTACTGCTCGAATAACCAGGTCTTGAGGTGTTTCCTGAAGGTGAGATGGTCCTGGGTCAGTCGTAGGTGTGCGGGGAAGGAGTTCCATGTCTTGGCTGCTAGGTAGGAGAACGATCTTCCTCCCATGGTGGTTCTGCGAATCCGTGGGACGGTGGCGAAGGCGAGGCAGGAGGAACGGAGCAGGCGGGTGGGGGTGTGGAACGAGATGCGGTTGTTGAGGTATCCAGGGCCCATGTTGTGGAGTGCTTTGTGGGCGTGGGTGAGCAGTCTGAATGTGATCCTATTGCTGACGGGGAGCCAGTGCAGGTTTCTCAGGTGGGCGGATAAGTGGCTGTGGCAGGGGATGTTGAGGATGAGTCGTGCGGAGGCGTTCTGTATGCGCTAAAGGCGTTATTGAAGTTTGGCTGTGGTTCCTGCGTATAGGGCGTTCCCGTAGTCCAGTCGGCTGGTGACGAGGGCCTGGGTGACCGTCTTTCTGGTTTCGGTGGGGATCCACCGGAAGATCTTTCGGAGCATGCGCAGGGTGTTGAAACACGAGGACGAGACTGCGTTGAATTGCTTGTCAATAGTGAGAGAGCAGTCAAGGATGAATCCCAGGTTGCGCGTGTGGTTAGTGGGTGTCGGTGCAGTGCCCAACTATATGGGCCACCAGGAGTCGTCCCAGGCGGAAAGGGATTGTCCGAGGATGAGGACCTCCATTCGTAATGAACTTAGAAACCTGTGTGCAGTCAGAAAGTTGAAACAAGGACAGAGTCCAACCTTTCCTCACCTGGTAGATCTCTTAGTGGCTCATGATGTAGAGAATGCGTCAGACCCAGGGAACCAAGGTAGTCTAGAGGGGGGCCATCCATCAACAGAGGAAATTCCAACTGGAGAAGATCCATTGGTCTCTGATGGGGATGATGACTAGGATGCAGTAGATGAACCTGACCTGGACAACGCAGGACTATCTGGGGGTGGAGAGGGCCATGGTAGGCCCCCTCTAACCTTCCAAGTAGGCCTAACCGTGGAAACAGAATGAACAGATCACTGTCCAGTGGTTCTGGTCATTCTGATTCCTCAGTAGGGTCCAGTGCCTCTGCTAGGAGGAGGATGACTTCCCCTCAGAGGAGAGATCACAAAGCTAGGATGAAGGAAGTAAAACTTAGGATCAAGAGGCAAGAAGTTGCCCTTGCAAAAGAGACCCTGGCTCTTGAAAGAGAGAAGAAGTTAAGTGGGTTAGAACCCACTGGTGGCAGCAATATTCCTAGAGATAGGGGGAGGTCTTCATGACCCTAAAAACCTAAATAAGATTGTCCCTCCCTACAAGAGTGGGGTTGACATCCACAAGTGGATAACTGCTTTGGAGAGGGCCTGCAAAGTGCAGCAGGTACCCCAGAGTCAGTAGGCAGCAATCGTATGGCTCTCCTTTTCAGATAAAGGGAGAGACAAGCTCCTCACAGTTATTGATGAGGATGCTAACAACTACACTATCCTGAAGAGTGCTCTGATAGATGGGTTTGGCTTAACCACTGAGGTTGCTTTTCAGAGACACCCAGAAGACACAGACTCTGGACTGGACTGACTTTGTAGATTGTGCTACTAAGGCTATGGAAGGCTGGTTACTGGGCAGTAAGGTCAATGACTATACAGGATTGTATAATTTGATTACGAGAGATCAGATTCTTAATAATTGTCAGAACCAGTTATTGCATCAACACCTGATTGACTCTGATCTGACCTCTCCCCAAGAATTGGGTAAGAATGCAGACAAATGGGTCAGACCCAGGGTGAAGCATAAGGTACAGAACGAAGGTGATGATCAGAAGACGCAAGACCAAAAAGGTGGGGAGAAAGCAAAAGACCAGTAGTCTTCGCCAGGTCCCAAAAATCTTCTAATGAGGGGGGTTCTAAGAAATCCAAAAAGAAAGAAGGTCCAAAGAAACCATGGTGCAACTTTTGCAAGGTAATTCTCACTGGTCCAGTGAATGAACCAAAAAGGTGGCAGCTCCAGCCACCATTGCCCCTAAGGCAACTGTTCCCCCTAGTACAGCTAATAGTGGTGGTTCTCAACAGAAGGGTGTAGTGGGGCTGACCATGGGAACAGAGGTTGATTCTGGCCTAGTCAGAATACCAACTCAAGCTGTTCTTGTCTGTGATGTGGACATGAATATGTCCTCTACTGTGAGCCCCAGTAACTTGGGCAAGTACAGACAGACTCCTTTAATTAATAACAAAGTGGCCCAGGCCTACAGGGGCACATGTGCAAGTGTCACAATGGTGACACCCAACTTTGTTGACCCTGGACAGATCATACTAGGTGACAATTACCTAGTGACCAATGCAAGAAATGTCACCACCACCCATAGTATGGCAATTGTTTATTTATCCTGGGGAGGGGTTTCTGGCCTCAAACGAGTTGTTGTTAGTTCAGACCTCCCTGTCGAATTTTTGCTTGGCAATGACCTAGAATCTTCAGTCTGGTCTGAAGTGGAATATAGGACTCATGCATAAATGTTAGGTATATCGGCACATGTCCTTGCTGTGACCAGGTCAAAGGCCAAAAGTGCAACACTGAACAGGCCCTGGATCCTAAAACTATGGACCAGTTGCCTACCAGGAGGAGAAGCAGTAGGGTTAAGGCAGTGCCTTCCCCCTTGCCTCAGAATGAGAATCAGCCTTCCAAGGAAGCTGATTGTGAGACCCAAGAAGGAACTGTCCTAGAAGAGCTTGAACCTGATCAGGTTGAGTTTCTTGGGACAGAGGGACCTTCAAGGGCAGATCTGAGGCAGGTGCAGTTGGACTGCCCTTCTCTTGAACCCCTCAGACAGCAAGCTGCTGCTGAGGCTGCTGGGAATGCTAATGGAACCCATAGAGTGTATTGGGATGAAGGGCTCCTGTATTCAGATGCTAGAGACCCCAAGCCTGGTGCTTCCAGGAGGTTAGTCATACCTTTGGCATTCAGGCTTGTCCCTCACTTTCACTGGCCCCACATGTCAGAAGACTCCAAGGAAGTTTGTCGCTCCTGTGTCACCTGCCAAGCCAGTGGCAAATCAGATGGCACCAAAACGCCCCCCCTAATACCACTACCTGTGGAGGGGGTTCCCTTTGAAAGAGTTGGGATAGACATTGTTAGACCAATGGATCCCCAAACAGCATCTGGGCACAGGTTTATTCTGGTGGTAGTGGATCATGCCACCAGATACCCAGAAGCTATTCCCCTAAGGACCACAACAGCACCTGTTGTGGCAAGAGCCCTCCAGGGAGTTTTCTCAAGAGTGGGTTTCCCGAAGGAGGTTGTCTCAGACAGAGGTGCAAACTTTATGTCTAGATATTTGACTGCCATGTGGAAAGAGTGTGGAGTGAACTACAAGTTCACCACACCCTATCATCCACAGTGCAATGGTCTGGTGGAGAGATTCAACAAGACCATAAAGGGCATGATTAAGGGTATACCTGAAAAGCTTAGGCGAAGATGGGACATCCTCCTGCCCTGCCTTTTGTTTGCTTACAGAGATGTCCCACAGAAGGGGGTTGGCTACAGCCCTTTTGAACTTCTGTTTGGACACCCTGTAAGAGGACCCCCTTGTCTGGTGAAGGAAGGATGGGAGTTACCTCTCAAAGCTCCAAAACAAGACATTGTGGATTATGTACTTGGTCTCCGCTCCAGGTTGGCTGAGTATATGAAAAAGGCATCCGAAAACCTTGAGGCTAGCCAGGAATTACAGAAAGCCTGGCATGACCAAAAGGCTGTGCTGACTGTTTACCAGCCAGGGCAGAAAGTGTGAGTGCTGGAGCCAGTGGCCCCAGCAGCACTCAAAGACAAATGGTCTGGACCCCACACTATTGCTGAACAGAAGGGAGAGGTAACCTCTTTGGTTGATCTTGGAACTCCCAGGAGCCCCCACAGGGTGCTTCATGTCAACAGACTGAAACCATATATTGACAGGGCAGACATGGGCTTGCTCATGGCTACAGATGAGGGACAGGAGGAGGAGAGTGACCCTCTCCCAGACCTGCTTTCTCAGAACTCTGATGATGGATCAGTTGATGGTGTAGACTTGTCAGACAGCCTAACTGATCAGCAGCAGAGGGACTGCACACAAGTTCTGCAGACCTACAGACATATGTTTTCACAGACTCCAAGTCAGACTAGATGGTGCACTCATGAGGTGGACACTGGTGACAGTCTGCCTGTCAAGAGTAAAATCTACAGGCCACCTGATCATGTCAGAGACTGTATCAGGACGGAGGTCCAAAAGATGTTGGAGTTGGGAGTCATTGAGCCGTCAGAGAACCCTTGGGCCAGTCCTGTAGTCCTGGTGCCAAACCCTCATACCTGAGATAGTAAGAGGGAGATGAGGTTTAGAGTGGATTACAGAGGCCTCAATGCTGTCACTAGGACAGCTGCCCACCCAATACCAAGAGCAGATGAGCTGATTGACAGATTGCCTTCTGCCAAGCTTTTGAGTACATTTGACTTGACAGCTGGCTACTGGCAGATCAGACTAGGGGCCAGATGTAGGTTAACAAATACCGGTTGGTAACGGCTGATTTCGGCCGTTACCGACCGGTATTTGGTGATTGAGATGTAGGGGCCTATATTTTACAGAATCGGTAAATTTACAGATTCGGAAATTTACCGAATATGTAAAATACCGATTCTGTAAATTTACAGAATCGGTAATTCCATATGTAGGTTGCACTGGAAACAGTCAAACTGTGGGGCTGCGTTTAAGCCCCACTCCAGTGGCAACAGCCTCTTTTTTCAATTGCATTTGCGTCCATTTCTTTAACTCTATTCTCTTTCCTTCGTGTTTTAAACCCGTCCATTTTTCACAGTTATACTCCTTGATCTTGTGTAAATAATCCTTCTTAATTCGACCTCAAGCAGGGGTTCGCTATTTTTCAAAGTTTCTCATGCTTTGGTGGGCCCTAAGAACCTCTCTCCCCAAAACACGAACAGAAGCATGGTTCTTTGTTTTAGCAGTTAATTTATTATCCAATGCATTTCGGACCTATGCATAGGTCCTTCGTCAGGGAAACACTGTCAACAAACAATAGGAAAACATTTACTACCATTTACATTTTATTTCAAACGACATGTTATTTTAAAATATACATTCACTTAAATGCAATCTGCTTCCTAGTAGAAATACTCCTCCTCTTTCAGAGTAATTAGCTTTCAACTCCCCTATTCCTCACCATTAAATTCCTATCTACCCCTTAAATTTAAGAACTTCTTTCCCCGGCGGGTCAAAACCACCCCTCTGACTACTGTACCACACCTCTCATTCCTCACCCTCTCCTACCGCTAACAACTTCATCCTGATACTATCCACCCCAGTCTAATCCTCCCTCACTGTGTTCCTTCTTTGAAACACTCGGTTCCTCCCTTGTTTCCCTCGTTCTTCTGATACTTTGCTTTACACGTACCTGCCAAACATAGTGTCTGCCTTGCTTTTCGTGATGCTGAAAACATTACCTTCTGTTCTACTCCCCGTTCATTTTAAAGAAACACTTTCTTAATTGCTTCCTGTGACCCGCCCCCTCATTTACCAATCAAATATCCACTTTCTTTTAAGCTAGCCTTCAACTACCATAATCCATCATACTAACGGTAAAATAACCGTAAATGTTCATACCACGGCCCTCACTGAGCTGAATCAATTTGTGCTACAAACAGAATGCTTACACATTATTAAAACATTATTAAGACACGTCGTTAATCATGTTCTTCATCTATTGAGTTTCAAAACGTTTTCCTCTCGACTCTTTTATGAATTAACTGACACGCTGAACCGGATGTTTTTCCCTTGCTTGAAGCGTCCAATACATTCTCAGTTATATACTTTATACTTTGCTTTTGGTGGGTGCTAACTCCTTGGGGGCTGAAAAATTGACGTATTAACATTGTTACGGGTTGCACACCTCTTGTTTCACCTGATATTTATTAATAACACTTTTTAATTCTAGTTTCATGATTCGGCGTGCTCACTGCTTGACATGCCAAGCCCACTCCACATGTGACAAACATAAACATCCAAACTGTGGGGCTGCGTTTAAGACCCACTCCAGTGGCAACAGCCTCTTTTTTCAATTGCATTTGCATCCATTTCTTTAACTCTATTCTCTTTCCTTTGTGTTTTAAACCCGTCCATTTTTCACAGTTATACTCCTTGATCTTGTGTAAATAATCCTTCTTAATTCGACCTCAAGCAGGGGTTCGCTATTTTTCAAAGTTTCTCATGCTTTGGTGGGCCCGAAGAACCTCTCTCCCCAAAACACGAACAGAAGCATGGTTCTTTGTTTTAGCAGTTAATTTATTATCCAATGCATTTCGGACCTATGCATAGGTCCTTCGTCAGGGAAACACTGTCAACAAACAATAGGAAAACATTTACTACCATTTACATTTTATTTCAAACGACATGTTATTAATAAATATCAGGTGAAACAAGAGGTGTGCAACCCGTAACAATGTTAATACGTCAATTTTTCAGCCCCCAAGGAGTTAGCACGCACCAAAAGCAAAGTATAAAGTATATAACTGAGAATGTATTGGACGCTTCACGCAAGGGAAAAACATCCGGTTCAGCGTGTCAGGTAATTCATAAAAGAGTCGAGAAGAAAACGTTTTGAAACTCAATAGATGAAGAACATGATTAATGACGTGTCTTAATAATGTTTTAATAATGTTTAAGCATTCTGTATGTAGCACAAATTGATTCAGCTCAGTGAGGGCCGTGGTATGAACATTTACGGTTATTTCACCGTTAGTATGATGGATTATGGTAGTTGAAGGCTAGCTTAAAAGAAAGTGGATATTTGATTGGTAAATGAGGGGGCGGGTCACAGGAAGCAATTAAGTAAGTGTTTCTTTAAAATGAACGGGGAGTAGAACAGAAGGTAATGTTTTCAGCATCACGAAAAGCAAGGCAGACACTATGGTTGGCAGGTACGTGTAAAGCGAAGTATCAGGAGAAAGAGGGAAACAAGGGAGGAACCGAGTGTTTCAAAGAAGGAACACAGTGAGGGAATGTAGGAAGGTGGATACCTGACTATGGTTGCCCCCAACTTTTTGCCTAGTGTTTTGCTGGTTTCTGACTTAGTTGGCCTGGGATCCTGCTATTCAGGACCCCAGGCTTCCTGCTCTCTCTGTTAAAATGGACTCCATGTACTCTAGGTACATATCTAATTGGATACTGAGTCACCTTACCAGTCCCTGTACAGTGTACCTTAGGTACCCAGGGCATAGGTGTACCCAGGGCCTACCAGGGGCTGCAGCATGTATTATGCCACCCCTGGCTGGCCATCCCAAACTGACACAACTGGCTGCACGACAGCTGGGGCAAAGTGGTGTACTCACCCTTTGCTTTAGATATAGTATACCTATATCTAACCCTAAAATGGACACATATATTCCTATCAGTCACTCCTATGGCAGGCCTTATCAATCCTGAAGGCAGAGTGCTTGGAATTATGTGAGATGGTGCTCTGACATTAGCTGAGCCCGTTTGCAGCTTGCGGAACCAAGTCCTAATAGCTGTTCCATGATAACGCTATACCATATACTCTTAAGTGCATTATAATCCTCGCGGTTAAATGCTAACTTTGGCATAGCATTATCAAAACATGTCGAGTAAGGTGTCATACGAATTGGAATACTAACCCCTCGCCAATTCTGGCGACGGGGTTAGCATTCCACCCTTCTAGAGGTACACGACATGTATGTAACTGTGAACCCCGGTTAAAGTCAGACATAGCCTCAGCTCCACAAAATGGATGCTGCCACCGAGACACAAGTCTGCCCTCCTGATGCTGGGAGTCCTTCCAGCAACGGAGGCCTGGACAAAGGGTTTCCTGTCAAGTGCGGTGCTAGAACCATCCCAGACAGGATTTTGTGTATCCCAGGTAGGCAGGGCTGAAAGGAAGGTGACTGCAAAGTGGCACCCCGGTGCTCACTGTGCATAGCCCGGCTCAAACCAGTTCCAGGGGCACCTCAGCCCCTGAGCTGGGGGGAGACCGGACAAAGGAGAGGGGTGTAACCACCCCCCTCCTGGTCCCACCCATAGGGCAGGACCTAGTCGTGTGCCAGCCCCTTTTCTTAGGATAAAGGTAGGAGCAGGCCCCCTTGTGGCTAAGGAGTAGCCACCCTGCACCAGCAGGCACCACCGAAGCTCTTCTGCGGTTTGCTGTAAGTCCATCCTCCGGATCAAGACTGCCCAGCTCGACGAGAACCGGTCTTCCCGCCATCTCTGACCTCTACCTACATCATCCAGCCCAGCTGAGATTCGTGGGTGTGACGAGACCCGTGGGACCGGCCATCTTTAAGACCTGCACGACGCTTCACCAGCACGACCCCCGAGAGACCCTCGAGTAAGTACACTGGGGTTTGAGAAGCCCTAACCCTGAGCAGCTCCAGCACCGAAGTCCAGCCCCCCAGCATCCACGAGATCTGCGTGGGGCCCTTCTGCTCTTTGCTGCTCACCGCGTTGTCCGACTACTTGCCTGCTGGCTTGTGGCCCTCCTGACGACGAACTACGACATTTCCATCGCTGGTCTGGTTGCTCCAGACTGGCCCTTGCTCCCCTCCAACAGAGGAGCACCCTGGACCCTCCTGGTCCACTCCAGACGCCCTCGTGAGTCCGCCGCGTGGGCTTGAATTTGCCAAGGCTTGTTGCTCCAATCCTGGTTTCAGCAGCGCCGACAGCAGACACCGTCGTGGGACAGCCCGCCCCTCCATCCTGGTCGCTGACAATGCCTCCTGGTCCGAGAGACTGCAGAACCCAGCTTCACCCACTCACCTGGTCGAGGTGCCCTCATCCGGTGCCATCCTGGTGCCCATCTAATCACTGGCTAGTGATCAAGAACTGAGTCCCCTCTGCTTTCAGGTCATCTTCAACTCCGATCCAGGCTTGGATCCCATCGAACTTCATCACTGGTCGCCTGCCAGCAACTTCTTCTTTCAGGCTCCATAGACTGTAACGAGGATCTCCAACGTCTTTTGAACCCTATGCAGCCGCAGCCCCTGGGCTAGGTAACTCGAGCATTTCGGTGCTCCAACGTAGGTCCACTATCTAAGTGTCCAGATCCTTTTTCGTGTTCAGCCTAACTAGTCGGATTCGTCCGATAACACTAACTTTACGAAATCTAGCATCCATAGACTTCTTCCCGCATCCCGCGTGAGAGTGCACACTCTGCACCCGATCTCCCTAGGCCTCTTGCTTGTAATCTGAAGGTTCAGTAGTGTAGTCCTAGCGATCCTGAAGCCTCTGGATCTTGTTACTTACCTGCTAGTATTTCGCATTCCACTTTTGTAGTATATGGTTTTTCGTGCCCCTCGGGCATTTGTGTATATTGTGCAACTTAAAGTATTTTCGTAAGAGTTTTGTTGTGTGCTTAGCTCCCTGACTCATAAAGAGATCAGGGTAGAACTGTTATTAATAAATATCCTATATTTTTATAACAACTTGTGTGGTGTCCTTTCACTTGGTGTTCAAGGGGTATATGTGATGGTAAAACAGCTGGCTTAACACGCCCTCTAGAGTTTAGCCTAAAGACTGCTCTTGTCCACGCTACTAGGATAGCTGGTCTAAAGGTTGGCTTTCAACCAATCATCAATAAGGGTTGTTTGGAATGATACACAGTGATCACTAGAATAGTGAGCACTACATATCAGGCCAACTTCTCACAGGGAGGATTAGACTGGGGTGGATAGTATCAGGATGAAGTTGTTAGCGGTAGGAGAGGGTGAGGAATGAGAGGTGTGGTACAGTAGTCAGAGGGGTGGTTTTGACCCGCCGGGGAAAGAAGTTCTTAAAGGTAAGGGGTAGATAGGAATTTAATGGTGAGGAATAGGGGAGTTGAAAGCTAATTACTCTGAAAGAGGAGGAGTATTTCTACTAGGAAGCAGATTGCATTTAAGTGAATGTATATTTTAAAATAACATGTCGTTTGAAATAAAATGTAAATGGTAGTAAATGTTTTCCTATTGTTTGTTGACAGTGTTTCCCTGACGAAGGACCTATGCATAGGTCCGAATTGCATTGGATAATAAATTAACTGCTAAAACAAAGAACCATGCTTCTGTTCGTGTTTTGGGGAGAGAGGTTCTTTGGGCCCACCAAAGCATGAGAAACTTTGAAAAATATCGAACCCCTGTTTGAGGTCGAATTAAGAAGGATTATTTACACAAGATCAAGGAGTATAACTGTGAAAAATGGACGGGTTTAAAACACGAAGGAAAGAGAATAGAGTTAAAGAAATGGATGCAAATGCAATTGAAAAAAGAGGCTGTTGCCACTGGAGTGGGGCTTAAACGCAGCCCCACAGTTTGGATGTTTATGTTCGTCACATGTGGAGTGGGCTTGGCATGTCAAGCAGTGAGCACGCCGAATCATGAAACTAGAATTAAAAAGTGTTATTAATAAATATCAGGTGAAACAAGAGGTGTGCAGCCCGTAACAATGTTAATGGACTGGAAACAGTGCCACAGGCCCCTAAGAATTTGTTATTTGCCATGTAATACAATTTGCATGGTAAATAACGAATTCTTGTGTACATGGACTTCTGCGCATGTACACCTGTGCCATGTGGCACACATACATGCCCTAAGGACCATAAAGGACTGGACTGCTCCCACCACCCAGACACAGGTCAGAGCTTTCTTAGGCCTGACTGGGTACTACAGGAAGTTTGTTAAGAACTATGGGTCCATTGGGACACCTCTTAATGCCTTAACTTCCAAGAAAATGCCAAAGAAAGTTCAGTGGACAGTAAGCTGTCAAAAGGCATTAGATGACCTGAAGCAGGCCATGTGCACTGCACCTATTCTGCAAAGTCCAGACTACTCCAAAGAATTCATTGTTCAAACAGATGCTTCTGAATTCGGTGTGGGTGCCGCCCTTTCACAACTGAATAAAGATGGTCAAGACCAGCCAATAGCTTTTATTAGCAGAAGGATGACCAAACGTTGGTCAGCTATTGAGAGGGAGACCTTTGCTGTGGTTTGGGCCCTGAAGAAGCTGAGGCCATACTTGTTTGGTACTCACTTCAAGATTCAGACAGACCATAAGCCCCTCTTGTGGCTAAATCAGATGAAGGGTGAAAATCCCAAACTGCTTAGGCGGTCCATTTCCCTACAGTTGATGGACTTCACAGTGGAACATAGTGTTGTGAACGTATCTAGGACCCTATTTAAATATTCCCGATTCATGCCCTTACGTGGCTATAACAAATCATATCCTTATAAAGGCATAAGAATCATATCCATATTTAGTCATAGCCAATACAGTCCAAATACGGCAAGGCTACTCCCATAGACTCCTAGAAAGTACAACGCGTTCTTTGAACAAACCAAGCATCCAGCAGCCCATGGAATTCTCCCTGCTTTTGTTTTGATTTGTCCAACAACTCCTGGAGTCCTGAAAGAACTGCAAGTTCTTAGTGACGTCTTATGTCCAACCTTACGTCAAACTCGCCACCTTCCAGGTATAAATATACCAGCATTTGCCTTAAGCAAACACACGGTGGTTTGGAGCGGATTGGCTATCTACTTGCCCGACACCCAGCTGATGCGAGTGCCGAAGGAAGACGACCCTCCCATTGACGCACTGAGAAAGACGCTGTCTTTTCTCCTGCCGAGAAATCCAGCTCCAGTGTTTCCAGTCACCCTTCCTGGGAGATCGAGTGCTGAGAAAGAGATACAAGACCTCCTTCATTCTATAACCAAGGTACGGAGCTGATTAGATTCTTAGAGAATTCTTGATTCAGATTCTTGGCAAAAACTAACTTAACTTAAACTGCATCTCACTTAATCCTTCCCACATACTAGGCTTAGGTTAGGTACACCGGGGTAGGCGTATCTTAGAAGCACCAGTTGAGTACGTTTAGTCAATGATTTCATGTATGTATATATATCTTATGGCTTAGAAACCATATAAATGCTTTTACAGTATTATTTCATAATACTCCTTTTACTGTACGCACTTTACTTTATGACAAGTATTGCAATTGTGGCAATTCACTTCTCTTGCATGAGAAAGGGGACTGCTCAAAAAATAACAACTTTTATTGAAAACGCCCGTCTCTCTATTTCTCTGCACTCCTGGTGAAACTAAGCATGTACGATTGACTGAGTGAAATAGCTGTCTATTGTTTCCGCGACTCTGGAGATATACTCCTTATTCTGGGGAGAGTAAAGTTGTCATGTTTATGCGGTTGTCAGAAACTAATGCCTTCTTGTCTATTTAGGAAAGTTAACACCTTCTTGTTTACTCGAGAAAGTTTCTAGTGACCTCTGAGCTAGCTGGCATTCATAAGTAAATCTAACATATTCAATAGAGACCTAGTCGACCTCAGTCCTACGTTTAAACTATCGTTTATGTTTTTCCAATGCGCAGAGCCTATTGGGAATATAGGAACTACACTACATGACGCCCAACGTTTGGTAAGGCGATAATTTAACGCTAGATACTAGAGTAACTCAGTCGTGCTTTTCACACAGACCCCTTTTTCCAGTAAAAACTCCAATAGACGTCTGGAGTGGGTAAAAGGTTAATATACGCCGGAACTTAGTAGGATGAGAATCCTATGTAGTAGTTTTTGGTTTAGTCAACGTTGAAGGATACAGTGTTCCAAAATATTGTGCACCTAATGTTTGTTTCCTTGAAACTTTCTCTGCAACAAAAAACCTTTCAGTCAGTAAAATGACAGAGAGTGAAGAGGAAAGAGAAAGAGATGCTTTAGCAGCTCAACTCTTAGCGGATGACACAACTATCCAAAATGATGACCTGAATGCTATAATCATCCCGGTCAATATAAGAAAAACTATAACTATGAAGCTTATAAAAAATGGAGTATCATCAAGAAGTGGTAGAGTCATATTTGTGGTAGAGGCCCATGAATATCGGCAGACAGAGGTATTCTATTCCTGGATACACTTTCCAGCAGCACATGCTGTGACACGCGAGTTTCACTATTACAAAATAGATGAATCTCCAGAAGAATACACCCCGTTCGAGGGTGTTGAAATTCCACTAACATACCAAGAGCACCAGCTCTGGTTTAATGGCGCCCTAAAACATCAAAATCACATTACCAGGCTCGGTCCACTAGGTAGACTAGGAGCCACATGGCCAGTTCTAGCTGGCTACACACCACATCCTGACATTGAAAAAATGTCAGACCAAGAACTTTTAGTTAAACTAAAAGAATTAACAAAAGCATATCGAGAATTAGTTCAATTAACCATTGACGGTACAACCTGCCGCCAAAAATTGAAAGAAACAGATATAGCAGAACACCTTTTGAACTTGCCAGAATAATTGAAAAATCCTATGAAGAACTAGGTTGAGATAGTTTGGGTGGGAAACCACTAAAACTACAACTAACTGAAAATCCTGAAAAAACCTTTATTAAGAATAATCTCAATACTTC